>NC_062221.1:126305150-127505150 GCF_902686445.1 Sciurus carolinensis | reverse complement strand
TTCATCTTTGGATCTGTGTATGCACTTAGTTGTGTACTCTATAACCTGAAGTCGAATATAAGAAATGAGGTGTTGCTTTTCAGTTATTCAGGTATAACTAAACAAGTTAAAGTGAGTGAAGCTTACATTTGAGGCTATTAGCAACAAATAAAAGTTGCTACCATCAGTGGACTCTCTAAATTTCTCTATAGAAAGGATTCAAGAAAATCAATCAAGTGGGAGAGGAATATTGCTATCTGTGTGTAGTAAACACTTTTCAGTTAGATTGGACAGGTAGTTGGAATGGCTTTGAGGAAGACTAAAGGAGATCGTAGTGATAAGTCCCCATATTCTTCCCCTCCTTTTATGTTGTTTCCCTGTCAATTATCTGTATTATATAGAAAATATTTTCTATGTCCTAAAATTTCCAAATGTTATTTGGACTAGAAGAAAAAGTGATGAAGAACTTTGAGTAGAAGGACATTCACATTTCTAAGTGCATTTTTAAAACCAACTGAACTTGAGAAGATCATGAAATTATTTTTGTCTTCAGTTTTATCTATGGAAAATCATAACAAAGGCATGGATTTGTTGTAAAAATGAAATGTGATATCTTTCATAAAATGCATGCCATATTAGAGACCTTTATGAAAATACCTCCCCACCTCTCTCCATTAATGAACAGGGTAGCAAGTCTGTGCTCTAGAATAGTCTGATCAAGTAAATCTGGGGAAATATCCTTGCTTGGAATTTCATGAAGTGTGTTCATATATTAAAGGATGTTTGAAATCTTGCAGGAAAAAAAAAACAAAACCTGTTTCTTTTCTCTAATTCAATATCGCCTCCGTGTTAAACATAAGAAGGCTCCTAACCGAATCACAGCTATCAATGTCTACTGAGCTTCTGCTCCCAGAACAGAGCAGAGGAAACAGTGGCAACACAGCCACTGACATTTCGGCACCTGTGCCACAGGGCCACGCTTCCCGTGGCTTCTCGAGTTCAACCCAAGGGCTGGCACCTTCTCACTTCAGAACATGTTTTATAAAACTTTAAGTGTAGATTTGGAGTTTAATGCTTATTCCTATTATTTTAAAAAAAAACACGTTTCAAACCATTCATTCTGAAACTCTATCATTTGTTTCACTTAAAATGTGAATGGAGTCGTTTTCCTGGTATTTTTTATTTCCTTGCTGGACTTGCTTATTAACATCGTGTTAAGTGGAAAGACTAAATTAGATTTACAATCACTTTTCCAGAAATATAATTTGTGATAAATTAAAAGTCTATCTATATTTAGAGTTCCATCTATTTATTTTTACATATATATATATATATTTCTGAATTTTTACAGTGGTGAATTTTCATGAAGAAAGGGAAACATTCAAAGTAAAAGGAATGCATTGCAACTACATCAACTTCATGAATTTTTTGTTTTGATTTCCTACTATAATCAAGTTGTTATATCAAACTGGAAAAATTCTATCATTTTAAGGCATCAATATTGTCATATTTATGATACTAGGTCAATCCAAAACAGTTAATCTTGGAGTAAAAAGTAAAGATTTTATAATTTCATTTCCTTAATACTGAAAAATTAAAAGGATAACTTTTAATTTTAAAAGAATACCTTTCCCAAATCATTTAATAAGAATTTATTTCATCCTTTTGTTCTAATTGAAAATTTAAGCTATGTTTTAAAAAATGTGATTTCCCTAATAGTATAGTAACATATTTATGAACTCTAAGATAAGATTAATTACAAATCAGGATTAAATAGCAATGATATTGACTAAATGAAGAATAAACCCCTATTCATCACAAATCACTCTAACAGAAACACCATTCAACAGTTTGAAAACATTTCTTAGGACTCTTTAAATTTTTGTGCATTTTGTGTGTGCATTGATTGACCAAATTGCAAATGTTACACCTTTTCTTGAATTAGTTTATTAAACTAGTTTATTGTCATTGGATTGAGGGGAACAAAAATACAAAATGAAACACCATGCAAGAGCCCATCAATACTTCTAAAATTTATACTGAGTCATGTTTCAAAAGGAATTTGACAATGCTGAGTTTTGCACCAGAATTGCATGTATTTGTTTTTATTTCATAGAAATCTGATGATTAATTTTTATTACTGCTATCAGCTATCTATTGGAAGATTAGTTCATTAAATTTACTCTTTGTACTTAAAATGCATCATTTATTACATTGAACAAGTTCAAGTATACAGACAATGTTAAAGCAAAAATGTCTATTTTATTTTGTGATTGATTAAAATTGAATCCATGCGTGGGTTGTTGGGTTATTACATATATGTATTTCCTATCACTGTCAATTGAGATGGCATAAAACAACTCAGAAGCAATGAGGGGCACATCTGGCACCCAGGGCTCCTTCGGAAAAATGATTATTCTAGGAGTGGGGAAGGAAACGCACAAGATGATCCTGAGATATCTTGTAATACCAGAAACTGAGGAGGTCCTTGGAAAGATGATTATATTAAGAGGACACACTAAAAGACTGACTGGTTTTGCATGAGTCCATGCTGATATAGATAAATGATTAAGTGAATATGGAAGAAGAGGCAACTCTCCCAGGCAGAAGAGGCAGGTGGTCTAGGTCTGCATCACCAGTGCTGAGTCAGGTTGATTGTTCTTGCACTTGACATGATGTCGTGCAGATGGAACTTCACCTCCCTGGTTTTCTACCCCCAGACACAGAACCCCCTCTATTCATGAGAAAACAGCAGAAAACTTCTAATAGAGGGGCATTCTACTAAACAGCTGACCAATACTCATCTGAGAAGTTAAGGTCATAAGAAGGAAAGTCTGGGACATTTTCACAACCATGAAAAGTCTAAGGAGGCACAATAAGTAAAGCAATGTGGGATCCTGGATAAGACCCTGGGGCAGAAAGTGACTTTAGGTGGAAGGCTAAGCACTCTGAACAAAAATCAACATTCCTTAATAAGAATGCATCAATATTGGTTCATTAATTTCTACAAACATCATACTAACTTAACATGCTAATAAGAGGGGAAACTGAGGCTGGACTATATAGGAACTCTGTGTACTGTCCTCAGTTTTTCTGTAAATATAAAATGTTTTAAGAAGTGAAATATATTAAAAAATAAAATACTCAACCCAGGTGTAATTTCTGTGGTTATTGCTCTTACCTGCTCTCTAGTACATAAAGAACTGTAACTATTTATACAACAAAAATAAAAATAAAAACTATTGCCAATCCCTTACAGTGTGCTACATAAAGAGCTTTCTAAGAATATTATCATTAAAATATGGAAAAAGCATTTAATGTTAGAAAAATCATTAAAGAACCAAACTTTATATAAAATTTGCTGTTGAAGAAAATGCTATCACTATATGTCTTCCTTAGAATTCTGCAATGAGTTTATAAAAAAGTACACATTGGCTGTTTCTATTCATTAGCATATTGGTTTTCCACTATTATATGCTTTTTTACTTAATTAAATACAATTTAACTTTGAATATTTATCCAAGCATTGTAACATACTCTGTTAAAGGCATTAAGTGCCAATGTTCTTGAATGGAAATTCACAGCAAACTATTTGCAAGAATTCCTTTCTTAGCAAAATTGTCTAAATATGCTTTTACAAATCAATACTTAATTCCCAGAGCCAATATAGCACTTTAGTACTTCATAATTCAAATTGGGGAAAGGATGGTGAAAATCATGTGTTCTTCCTTTTTGTTTCTTTTTAAATCAGAACTCGATCACAGGTTTAAAGGAATTCCTTTCATTTTTTTTCCTAAAGTTTAAACTTCGAAAATGTTAGATTACGTACTTTGGCAATCCATAAACAGAAGTTGTAGTCTGATGACCTGGCCACATGTGTATTGTAGAAGATGTTACTGTACTTCATCTTCTAAAAACGGATTAGTGAGATAGAGCCACCTTTAAGTCTAAAGACAATATTTGCCTTTTGAATTCTAGGCAGTGTGTGTTTCTTTTGTTCTCAGAATATATTTGAACCCTAAGGCTGTTTCTATACATGTTCACTGAATTGGCAAGAACCTTTATAAACCATTGTGAATGTTCAACAGGAAAGAATGGATAAGAAAAGAGTCATAAAAACTTAGGAAATGAAGGAGCCATTTAATATGACCCTTATGATGAAAATCATACATTAAAATGGAAAATACTTACAAAACAATAAGAAGCATGGTATAAGATTTTACATTCTTTTGACTGGGACCTTATCTGATCATTCTTGCTTATTGATAAGAATTTTTAGTTGGTGAATGTGGAAAGAGAAGTGCTTTTCTTTTGTTAAAATAGTGCATTGAAAGCAAATATTTCTTTCATTTTTATTCCTATTGTTCTTTGTCCAATTTAAAAGTGATTGCTGAAGTTGCGGTCCTGTAGATTCTAGATTATAGAAGTCTTCATTAACATGCATACCTGCAAAGTGAAAAGTACACTAGAATGAGTGTATGCCCAGTTTGGGTGACTTAGTTGGCCAGGGTCACATAACCTTTGGGTAAATCAACTCTTTTATCTATAGAGAGTAGCTGATGGTGAACAGGTGCAGATCTCGTCCAGATCTGCAATCCTCACTACAGTGTATGCTTTACTTTGTTGCCATTGAGATTCACTGAGATGCTTCATGAAGATGTGCAGCTGTCTTATAGTTAATATTAATAATCATAGCGTTAAGTATGTAGAACTTGGTTCATTTCCCTGTAATTAAATTTAACTAGCCACACAAGCCTATATTTTCACTGGGTTCACCTTGAGGTCCTCACTTCCAATATAAAATGCACATTTTTATGAATCTCTTTTTTTCCTTTCTCCCAACAGAGATGAAAGATCCCTGACTTTAAGGGACAGGAGCTTGCTGTTCCTTCAGAACATCTACAGTGTAGCTCGTCCCACTGTGATCCCATGTGTTGACCAATAACTCCACTGTGTCCCCTGCCCACAACCCTCCTAGGGAGCTCCACAGCCTCACCTTGATGCTGTCGAGATGTGAAGATGCAGCAAATTCCACTGCTGGTCTCTCACATGGGCTGTTGACTCAGCAACCCACCAGGGTGGAATTCGGAACACATGCTGCAGCACCCAACTCCAGTAAGCCCACTGGCTATCGTAGGTCCTTCCTGTCCAAGCACATTCGGCCTCTATCTCAATTCTCCTGGACACACCTGAGTGAAGAAGTGTACTCCAGGTTGTTCTTCCCTCCCGGAGACCCAACCACCCATGGGCAGGGGACTTCCCGAGTGAGAGAATGCTCTGGTCTTCCTGCCTTGACTTCAGTGTCCCATCTATAAGAAGGGAAACAAGGAGCTGAATTAGTATGTTATTACAAATTTATTTCAACTCTGAAATTCAGACTATAAGCACTGTGGTGGTATTTAAGGCAAAGATTTTAAAATTAAAGCAATGAAAGAAATGGTGCTAACAATGAACTTTAAATTTTAGTTTTCTGACTCTCATAGCAGAAAGACGAGCCTATTAGAAGCAGGACAAATATTCTTTCTCTGTCTGCCTTTCATTCATATATGTGAATATATGTACATATAAATAAACTAAATCCTAATGGATGTATCATATAATAAATAATGCACGAGTTTGTGTATATGTATTCATTATGTATTATTCCATTAGTGTATGTTGTAATGCATTGAATGTACATATTATTGCATATTTTCATTATATATTATTACATGCATTGTAGCAATGCTAAATATAGAACATATAATATGTGTACATTCATATATAAATGAATACATATACTTATGTAGGTAGATTTGTGCTGTTATGTGTTTCTATTAGCATATGTTATGTATACCTAATATGTATTTATTAAAAACAATTACAATATATGGTACCATGCCTATTAATATATAAATACATATGATTGATATGAAGATTTCAGTTTGCATTTTTCTCTGCACTTTTAACTATTCTACCATATTTAACTACGCTATCATATTTGAAGCTATGGATGCATTTTGAAGAACTGGGAAAGGGCAGGGACATAAGGAGGCAGTCTGTGACTGCTGATGGTGGAGGCCTAAGGAAAGTAGAGCAGGGAGACACAGGCACACGGACCGTGACAACTTGTTAGTCTCCAAAACATTCTCAGGCAACAATTGCATTTAAAATATCTGTTCTGTGGCCCATGAGGATATCCCTGTTGGTGAGATTGAACATCAGGGAAGACTTGACATCATCTAGGGCCCAATTAACATGAAAGAGTGATGATATCTTGCTGTGTCTGTGGAACACTTGTCATAAATGGGCAGTATTAAGCTACAAAAAAGAAGACCTTAAGGAAAATAATGACTTAATAGAAAATACAATAAAATTGTTATAAATGATCATTAGTATCTGTTTAACACCTGCAGCATACTCTTCTCACAATTATAACCAAATGGTAAAGAAACTGAAATCAGACACAGAAACCCTTTTAAACAAGTTATAGAAAGTATATCCTTTTTTAAAAAATAAAAATATTTTATTTATTATATATAAGATAAGCCATTTAAATATATAAATAAATGAAAAAACAACGTGCTTAAGACTTGAAGAGGTTTCACAGGTTTTAAACCACAGCTTTCTCATTTGATCAGTAAGAAAACAGTCCTTGGAAACTAAATGTGTGTATATATATATATATATATATATATATATATATATATATACACTCAGTAAGCAAGCCACAGTTCTTAACTTCCTTCTCAAAGGTATTTTCTTGCAACAACATTTTTCTCATACAACTCACTTGAGAAGAGTTAAAATTCAAACTGAATGAGTGAGAAATACCAACCAGCAAATAAAATACACAAAAAGTTTTAGAATGCATGTAGCACAGGGCTAATCAGTGTGGTAGTCTTTGTAGAAATATCATTTTTAAAGGGTGTTATAAAGAAGAAAGCGATTGTGTGGTCAGTATTGCAATGAGTTGAATCCAGAGAAATTCTAACACTCAGGGAAGATATCAATAAAAAATCTTAACGGAAGTGTGTTAAGCTATACATTGCTTTGTATTTTTTAAACTTTGTATTATCTAGGTACCTCTAATCCATTTATTTTACAATCACTTGAGTGTGAAGAAATGTCTTTTTTTATATTTAAATGTTTTCATTAGAGTATTAGATAAATAAATATTTGGATTCATTTTGACATAATTATACACACATGGAGTATAACTTGCTCCACTTCAGTTCCCAGAAAAAGGACTTTATTTTTTACATAACCTTAATACTGTGATCATAATCAAGAAATTTAATGATACAATAATGTTATCTGATTTATACATCATATATAATTTCTCCAGTAGTCTCCATAATGTGCTTTATATGTTTTTCCTTTTTTTATTTTTTATTTTTTTATTTATCTTTTAATTTTTTACAGACTGCATTTTGATTCATCGTATGCAAATGGGGTACATCATTTCATTTCTATGGTTGTACACAATGTAGATTCATACCATTTGTATAATCATACATGTACATAGGGTAATGATGTCTGTCTCGTTCCACCATTTTTCGTAAATGTCTTCATATTCAAAAAGACCCAGAAAAAGTTTTAACTAGCAATTACAAATGAGTGGGATATCATATAGCAATTTAGAGCAATTAGTTGTACTGCCATAATATTTTTATTACTCTAATATAATTGGAATAATTCAAGTGAATGTTAGCCTTTGCTTAGGCTAAGTATGTGTGTGTACAAGGAAAGAAAACCAAAGAATAACATCTATCACTTACTTTGTGAGACATTTCATAAAAAAGTCAAAGGGACAGTCCATGGAGTGGAATGCTGAGATTCATAAGCCCACCCCACATCAGATGTAAGGAAGGGGAGGAGGAATTCATGGTTTTTGTGATGCTTATAAAACCAAATCAGTGACTATTTCCTGGAGAGCATGCTAAAATAAGTTTTCAGTGCTGTTTATGAAGTCTGCACTGCCTTCTGTTTCATGTGAAATACTCTTTCAAATAGGTTTCAAGTTTTGCAAGTAATATTTGACATTTTCTGTTTCCCTCAGAGGATGAAGTTTTAATTTATTTTTCTGCACACTCTCCATCATTTACTTATGCATTTATTCTTTCTGGCATTTATAGTGTATCTTCTAAAAATATTTTAAAAGGCTGACAGAAGTCATAGGTAGTATCGCCTGGTAACATATATGAATGAAAATAAGGGTAAATGTGAAATGAGATAAAGAGTGGGATATTTCTCCTAAAGATATGCCAAAAGTTGATCAAAAATCTTTCATCTGCACTGTCTAGAGACTGAAGGAATATGGGAAATAAGACAAAAAACTCAGAGTTCAGAGGGTCTAGTTACAGAGACAAATCACTGGGTTTTCAGGCTAAAAACCATGTAACAAACTCATCCTGTGGTCTTGGTAAAGGGAAACCATGTGATCTTTTATTTAACAACCCTGTGATAAAATCAGTAATGCAATTCACACGTTTGTTTCTTACAAAGTGCCCAATACAACTTTATGACAAGACACTAAATGGTAATAAGAACACTTCTCCGAAACATCGTAGTGTAGATTTCTCAAGTGCTTATTTTGATCTAACATCAAAATGCATCCACGGGAATGGATGGACTGCATGCCATCACCTTTCATAAGTATTACTACTTGAATCTGAACTTTATTGGAAGGGAAGCAGCAGAGAGTCAAGGGATGGGCAATGTGATGAAGTATCCCTTTCTGGTTAAAGGGAGATGCATAAACATAAGAAGTCCTTCCATGAAACTGAGACTCCCCAAAGAGATTCTCTGTTGGAGAGATTCCCTCATGTCTCTTGAAGGCAGGGCCAAGGTTTTATACAGAAAATCTTTGTGAGTTCATCATGGTCAATGCAAAAATGGGCAACAGTCATTTGTTTAACAGGAGGTCAAGTCTGCAAATATCAGTACTAATCAGAACTGTTCAAAGGTAACATGGTTGAGGAAAAGAGGAAAAAATAAATCTCTTGAGATATCAAATGAAAATAGCATGCCTCTCAAGTAAATTCTATGATGGGTAAGTTGGGAACTGTACATTGATGCCCCGTGGGATCATCCATCAGCCAGTAACATGTTCAGTACAGTCTACATATCACAGTGGTTGGGTTACAGAGCAGCTGATCTTAGCCTTTGTTTCTAACAGTAAACATAGAACAAAGCTTATCACATTGAGAAGTTGAGTCTCAGGGCTTACATACATATGTATGCTTACTGCTTAGATAATGATTCCCCATTTTTATATTCTTTTGTTTTGCTTTTATTTTGTACCTTTTACTTGCTTAACTGTGTGTGCAGTTTCTTATCTTTTTTTATTAGGGTCTACTTTGCATATCCTGGTTAGCAATAAAGCTAAATCTCTCCTATCCCCTATGAACCTTTAGATACTTCTCTATAATTCTAATCCTTTCTTCTTAGAAAAGCCTATTTTATCTAGCAGGACTATTGATTGTGTAATGTTGAAGGGGAATAACTTTAAATATTGTTCGTTGGTCTGCGTTTTGAATGCCGAATTTGCCCACATTTCTTTAGACTCCTAATTCTAGAGAACTGCAATGCGTTTCGAATTCAAAAGCCAGCAAGCAAAACCTGAAATGTAGTGCTTTGGTTTACAGTTTTGTTCTTCTGTGGATGCTGAAAAGAAAACTTGAAAGTTTATAGAATTTCCTGCTTTTTTCTTCGGAGAAAGGAAATTCTCATTAAAACTTCATAATATATATATTTTTCCAAAACCACACCTCTGCTACACTGAGTTGAAAAATAATTTGATAAATCTAAGGATCACTGTTGTAGCTGTAAAATGCCTTGGTAAGCTACAAATCAAGTTAATGGTAGCTTCCTTCTATTTCACAGGTTTATCATTGCAATTTTTTTCCAGTCTTTATCTAGTTTTCCCCCTTTCAATCATTATTATGAATGAAGTACACAAAAATTATGCAGAAGTAGGACTTCTCTATTATAGCCACCTGAGAAGCACTTAAGACTGACATTTTCACTGAAAAGTAATGTGCAGGATTGGGAAACAAACAAACAAACTTCTCCAGGGACTTTGAAAGAAGGAAATGTAGCATTGTAAATCAATTCCTTACCAACGAAATCAGCATTATAGTTCATAAATCTACTGACAGCATAATTCATATTCAGTCCAAAAGAAATGTGATAAAATTCTTTTGGAAAGGCACATTTACACATATATTTACACACCCTCACGTGGCACAGAATTGTGTAAAAATCCTTCCACGCCTTCAAATGATGATTGTTTTCTGCCTCCCATCGATAGCCATGCAAACCAGGCTTTGTTCTGTAGTTTGGTCTTCTGTGCCAAATGCTCGTATTTGAGGTTCTTCTTAGAAAAAAAGAGAAGTTGCATAATCCTCTACATATTACCTCGAGAAGCTTCTCGAGAGGGTGATTTGTTTAGGGGTCTAAAACTGTCGGACACAATGAAGAAAATGAAATTTTAAAAGACTAAAAAATGCAACAGTACAGGTAATGAGTTTGAACTTCAGTCCTCATTTTGAAACCAACTTGATGTTTCTCTTTATTTCTTTAAAGAATAACTTATATACATGTAATTTATAACACAAAAATTAAGGAACTTGGTCAAAATGAAAGAATTATAAAAACAGTGCTTTGGAGTCACTCCTAATAGGTAGTGATATTTTTCTTTTAGGATTGCTTTTCTTGAGATTTCAAGTATCCATGAAACCTTGTTAAAGATGTAACAATTTCTATGTAATCAAAAGCCATATTTATATATATATATGCTTATTAAATTACTGAAGGCTATAAAGAACAGTAGAAAATATGCATTCCTAAGATAATTATAAAATCATTTTTACCACCTATAGGAATTATTTTTTTCATAGTGTTGGCATTTGGTGAAGAAATATAAGGAACTTGTTTCAAAAATTAAATTATGAATCAATCATGATGGCATATACTAGTAATTCCAACTACTTGGGACACTTCAAGGGAGGATTATATGTTTAAGACAAGCCTCTGCAATTGAGTAAGATCCTATCTCAAGACTAAGATTTAAAAAGGGCTAAGTAGGTGACTTAGTAGCAGAGTGCTTGCTCAGCATGCACATGGCCCTGGGTTCAATCCCTAGTACTTCAATTAAAAATAAATAAATAAAAATAAATGTGCTAGTGGTTTTATTCACTCACTTCAAAATTCAGATATTACTGTTGGAGACAGAACATTTGATCTACATGTTTACTTACTATATCATCATTAGTTCTCTGAGGTAGAAGTTAGTAATTCCTCATGTAACCATTCAGTTGATATGAAAACTGAGGCCAGATTTTATGCACAAAATCAAATCAGAGGGAAGTGATTTTATATTTAACTGGGGATCAGAAAAATGTACTTTGTGAATACATTGCCCATTTTAATTATCTACATAGTATATATTCAAATAATTGCCATCCCTTTCTTTGATGTTCTTTTCCTTTCAGAACAATAGTATCACTCAGCAGGAATATTTTAGTGTGCCTTCAAAAGAAAAGGGAAATCCCCTTACCTACAGAATTATTCCTAGTCTACCTTTAGGTATTGAGTATCTGATACCTGAAGGAATATGAGAAGTGTGTTGTGAGTAGCAGTTTTTAAATTAAATTCTCAATTTACTACAACTAGATTTCTTTTAGAACCTTGCCTAATTTTATTTTTCATGCTTGCAATATATGTTAATTTGCAAAGTTGTATTCAAGTGCTAGATGCTGGGAAACAAAACCAAATTCAAAAGACTTAATTAAAAGAGTAGGAAACCTGAGTGAAATTTTAGATATCAGAAGTCTGACCTATGCTGGTCTATTATTTCTTAATTTATCTGATTTATAAAGACTCAATTTTTACTTGAAATACCCTAGGGAATGACTACAGATCAAGAGATTTTTAAAACTGTAAAATCAAACTATTAAGAATGGAAGCAGGGTTGGGGATATAGCTCAGTTGGTAGAGTGCTTGCCTCACAAACACAAGGCCCTGGGTTCAATCCCCAATACCGGAAAAAAAAAAAAAAAAAAAAAAAAGAATGGAAGCAATTTGAATCAATAATGTTCTCTGTGGGCCATGCAAGGAGGACTCCAACCATTCCTTTTCATTGTGAAGTATATTGGAAAAACTTTGTGCTAGCATTTCAACAGCATCTTTCCATTACACTTACATATTAATTTGAATCTGTCACATTTTTCCTCTAGAAGAGTGATATTCAACCACGAGTGACTTTTTTCCCTTGGGGGACATTCGGCAATGATTTGAGACATTTATGCTTGTTTCTACTTGTACGGATGGGGCATGCCCCTACTGGCTTCTAATGGGGTGGAGGTTGGGCATGCTGCTAAACATCCTACATCATACAGGACGGCCCCCATGTCCAATGTACTGAGGTCAAACTTTAGGATAGAAATTATGAAAACAAACCTAATGTAGATTTAGTGCAGATGCTTCGCAAACCTTGCTCCAGAGATTGATTGATAAATAAAATATAACAACCAATCACAAGTTCTCCTATAGAATGGATAGGAACAACATATCATGGTAATGTTTTGCCTTGATTCAGGGACATAGCTTTTTGTAACAGTATCCTCTATGATATCTCTTCTGACTACATATTTATCTGAAATACGGAACAGATCCTGCAATAAGTTACTGGATCATCATGACTCTCAAGTCTCCAGTCTTGTTGAATGTCTACGATGTGAAGGGTATACACTTGAGAACATGGTGAGCTGTCTGTCTTCTTGGAGTCAATAATATAGTGTAGAAAAGTCACATAGATATGAATTATTGTAAACTATGAACAATATTATGAATGAGAAGGTCATTGTAGGAATAACCGACAAGGTTTAAAAAAAAATCATACGTACTCTCCCAATGTAAGAAATCACTAAGTTTTCTGAGTAGGAGAAGTACAAATTGACTAAGAGACAGGGGAGAAAATTCCAAATAGAAGACCAGCACATAGAAACTCAAAGATGGGACGTGTGTGTTCATAGACATTTCAACTCTTTCATCAGTGCTTTTTGATTGACTGTGTCTGAACACACTTGAGCATAATGTCTTTTTCTAGTGACCCTTTCCAGGTAATAGGGAAAAATAAAACTAGTTCTTTGGTTGAAATTGAAATTTTATTTAACCAATAGCTATTTTCCCCAGGGAGAACGTTTAATTCTTCTCTTTGAAGAAAGAGAGAAATGAGGTAGAATGTTCTTATCATCCCCTGAGTGACAACGAACAAAGGGAGCAAAGAAGAGGAGTCCTTGGGGGAAAAAATCAAAGAAAAATATTTCTTTTTGCCTAAATCTTTGTTGATGCTCATTCTATTCTGCCTCTGATCTGGTCTCTGTAGTGTTCCTCTCCTGCCCTCTTCCCTGATCAAAGAACCCAGGGAATCAAAGAATATCAGATCCCAGAAGGATTCACAACTTTATTTTTATTTTTTTTTTACAAATTAAGGAAACTGAGGCAGAGAGAAGTCTTCAATCTTTAACATACAGTGTGAAAATAAATACTATCCTGCAGTGTATTGGTCCTGCTAACAGATGACAGAAACTTTTCAAAATGTTATGCAGGTTAATCCACCTCATTTTGGAATATGGTTTAAGAATGAGTCAAATGAGAATATCTAATATTAAATCTGCTCTGCTTGGTGTAGCTAATTACACAGCAGGCACGGTATTCTTGCCAACTGTTAGTGGTTAGGGGAATGCTACCTTTGCTCTGTGAAAAATTAAGATGAAGGGGGTGTTGTGTATGTCTCCAGTCTTCCCAAGCTCGAGAAGGTAAAACTCACCTGGAACATGTTACCTGGGTCTGTACTTGTGAACCATCTTGAGATTTACCCCTGTGTCACAGATTACTGTAATATTTCTTGTGAAGAGTCTAGAATGTATCTTCTGTATGCATAGATACGAGTCTTCTGAGATGGCTGTGGCCACACTTCCTCCAATGGGAGGAAGCCCTGATGGAGATTTTTCTGTTTGCCAATCCTGATCCCCTCCACTCTCCTCGAACCTCCTTTGACTCTTCAGAGTCATAACCAATGTTCTTTCTGCCTTCTGGCTTCACATCGTTTTTGGTCAATGAAGAACACCATCAGACAGGAAGACAGGAGCCGAATGTGGTTGAATTGTTTATTTCTTTCACTCCCTCCCTCATGATTCCCCTTGAATTGCTGTGGCTTAGCCCCCCTCTACCTGTCTTAGCTCAATTTGAGTGTCCAAATGTTTGCTATCCTTGTTCCTTCAGCCTCTGGATGAATAAGTTATTATTAGCTTAGGAATCTTGCTAACCCTGAGAGTTACCTCACTATCCCTTGCTTTCTTCTTAACCCATCACATACTTATAAAGAATGCCTTTATTAAACACTCTTGAATTACCTCCCATGGAAGTGCCATCTGCTTTCTCCTGGGACGTTGACCTAGAAAAAGGTTTGATGCAACTGGGCTGAAATATCTCTTGACAGCACAATGAAATCATAAAGATGACTTAAGTGTGCAATTTAACGTGTGCATCAGATGTTTTTCCATGTTCACACAATCATTTCAGCTAGATTTTACTTAATATATCACTTTCATAGTGCAATATGCACATTGTTTCTTGATGTTAATTCATTTGTTTATTGTTCAGTTATTTATCAAGGAAGGTGAATTTTGATGACTATATATGTTAAATATTCTCCTCACACACTCAATTTTATTATGTGCTATGAAAGATGTCAGAAAAATATGAGACATGGTTCTTGAATTCAGTGATTTTCAACTTAAATGGAAGAAATATAACATATATTGATGAATATTAAATGATCTAGGAGTCAAATTATGAATTATATGCATTAAAATCTCAGCTCCATATCTCATTATATGTGAAAGAGTAAGCAAGTTGCCTGGTTTCTCTTGGTTTCCATTTTCCTGTCTGGGGAATGGGATTGTTATGTTTATTCCCTGGAATTTTAAGAAGATTAGCTGATCTCTCATGGGAAAAGAGACTAGCACAGCACTGGGACATGGTTGAAATTTAAGAAAAGTTCACCGGCACTATTATTGTTATCATTACTTCATTTTCGCATAATGATTTGTAGTTCATAAATAAATCTGTATATTGTCATCTTAGCAATCCTACATAGTAGCTACTATCAACATTATGTCCATTTTTGAGATGAGAGAATATAAGAAAAGGAAACAAAGGATTCACCCAGAATCACAGAGCATGTTAGTGATAAGCCGATCTCATGGATTTTTGGCAATTTTTATCCTATAATACACTATATTCCTCAAGAAAGTCACAAAATACATATTATAGATTTTGTAGATTCTCAGATAGTTTCATTTTTAGGGTTGAAGTATCTGAGTTTTTGGTGCTTAAGAAAAACATGTAATACATTGACTTAATCCATCAAATCAACCTGTGACAACAAGTTTATGGAAAATCCTTGCTATACGCAATAAAATCACACCTAAAACCATGAGAGTACATCAAGAAAGATATGGAACATTTGAAATAGGTCCTAAATTCAGGCCAGAGAGATTCCACTTGTTAAGTTCTGTACTATAAGTCCATTCTTTTTGCTTTCTAAATATAAGAGGGTTTGTACAGCTCAGAAATGAGGACTCCACTTTAGAAAGTATTTCATTTTCATAAAAGCTAATTTAGGGGGAAAGTGGTTGTGAAGCTATTTGGAAATAACATAACTTTGAATAAGAAAGTTTAATCCCAGCTATTGGAAAGTCCTGACATGGTGCATTAGGATAATAAATATCAACTGAGGGACAGATGCTGCTCATTTAGTTGGTCAAGAAACGTTTGCATTGTGAATTATTTTCTTATTCTGCTCTCTTCACTACCCATATGTTGAAGGAACTTATTTATTTCTGCTCTGTGGAAGGTGCAGACTGCTGTAGAGTCCCAGGGAGGGATGCTGACTGAAGTCACTCATGGAAATTTGGGAAGACTCTTGGAACTATTTCAAAATAAACAGCCACATAGTTTTTACAAATTAAAAACACTAACAGTTTTATTCATGGATCAGCATAGGAAACCTGAAATAGATACAAGATCTGAGTTCAAATTATTAAATACTTTCCTGAGAAATAGTACAACTCCCCACACCAAAAAGTTGTTATAACTTGCATACATTAGTTTATATAAAATTGTCCCCATTATCTAAAAGTTCATAGTTGTAATAGCATTTTGTAACCATGTCAGTTCTTTATTTCATTGTGTTAGTGAGGGTTTATTTAAAATTGTGCAAGCATATTCGTTATCTTTTACTTGTATCTTCCTTTTTTTTCCCGATTTTCCTTTTTTGATCATTGTTTTAGCTGAGTTGTGTACTCTTTCATTTTTCCATGTAGAACATTAAAAACACTAAAATATTTCATTATCCCTATATGTGGATTTTATTTTATTATTTATTTATTTTGGGGTACCAGGGTTGAACCCAGGGGAACTTAACCACTGAACCACATCCTTAGTCCTTTTTAATAAGTAGAGGTAGGGTCTGACTGAGTTACTTAGGACCTTGCTAAGTTGCTGAGGCTGGCTTTGAATTCCCCATCCTCCTGCCTCAGCCTCCTGAGTTGCTGGATTGCAGGTGTGTGCCACTGTGCCTGGCACTAATGTGGATTTCAAATGTCTTTCAGTCATTTTTAGTTCACCCTTCCAGGGTTTTATTTTTGTTGTTTTTGTTGTTTCTTTGGTTTTCATTTTGTTTTCTCCCTCTCATCATTTCAGTCCCTTCTGCTTTTACTTTTATGTTTGATCTTCTGGTAACCGAATTCTCAGTCTCTCAATATCATGTCATTCTCAGAATTTGAATAGATGAAATCTGAATATTTATGCAAAGCAAACCCTAGATAGCAGTTGAAGGCTCCTTTGGTATCATCCTATGAGATCTGTTATATATTTACATTTATCTGAGAAGTTTCTGGCCTCAGTTGTTTCAAACCCCAGCATATTGTAAAATTGAATTGTCCAATACAATAAAAACATCAGGACCAGGACGACTTTTTATTCTAAACCAGTGAAGAGTTAATTCCTACTGTTTTTTGCTTGTTTGTTTTTTGTGGTTTGAGGGCTTTTCATTGATGTCTTTCGGGGACAGTGTCCAGAACTGAGCCAAGGCCTGAGGGCTGCCCCAGTAGAAAAGCATACTCAATTCCCACCTGCTGGGGCCGCAGGTGGATGAGACCAAACACAGGTGAACAAAAGCATACATTCAAGTAGAGTTAAATGTTTTGAAAGAAACAACTGAAATTCATAGAGACCGAATTAGTGGGTTATGGAGAGGGAGTAAGGAACTGACTTAATAGAACATAGCCAAGGAAGCGGCTATGTTTGGCAGCCATGGAAGGGAGTGAACCAGAGGAGACGGGAAAGGAAAGTGCATCCTGCACGTGGCCAAGTCAGAGGCAAGCTCTCGATGTGCTTGCACACCTGAAGAAAAGCCAGTGTGGCAGGGAAAAGGTGTAGGTCAGGGGCAGCTCATGTTACACCCGCTGAAGCAGTGGCCTCAGACAGCTCTGCACACCTCTTGGGGGGTGACCATGAAGATGTTCCAGGTTGTGATTCTGCATCAATTGCTCTAAGGGAATCTGTTTCCAGATTCTTCACTTCTATATTTACTCTCTTCTGCAATCAATCCCACTGAGAATGCACCTGTGCTCTGCTGGCTCTCCTATCCCACGTCTTCCTATTTAGTGAGAGGAAGCACACCTGTCACCCATTCAGAATCGTATCTTGGCACAAGGCCCCAGGGCTATGTGGATGTGGTGCCCCTGAAGAATAACCCTGGAGGAGCAAAGCAGGATGCACCAATGACAGTTTATTTTCTTTTATCTAGTGAAACAATCATGACAATGTCTCTGTCATCCACCCATCCATCCACTAGTTCATCTTTCCTTACCTATTACGTAGTTTGATTTCAAAAGTAACTTCCTATTTAGGGAGGTACATTAAAGTGTGTGCACATGTATATGCATGCATGTGTGAATGTGTGTGTAGATTTTAAATGAGTCATACCCTATTTTTTTTTAACAGAAATTAAGTGTTTTGGCCAATTGACAAAGAAGACTAGTGTTAAAAATTAATGGCATTACTGATATGTTCCAAAAAGTGAAACATGTAAGTCGTCAGCTCCAATGATTTGATAAAAATATCTATAGCATTAAAATAACACAAAACAATTTGAAATTATGTTTTGTTTTGAAAGAAATTTTATTCCCAGTGAAATTTATTCCCAGTGAAAAATTAACATGTATGTGGGTAAGACCTAGATTTTTTATTTTTAATTTTTTTTCCCCGTGGTGCTGGGAATTGAACCCAGGGACTTGTGCTTGCAACATAAGCACTCTACCAACTGAGCTATCTCCCCAGCCCCAAGACCTAGTTTTTCAAAATGATTTTTGGGATAAGTCAGAAAAAAAAATTCTTAAACACCATTGTCCTCAATAATGGCAAGGAGACCTGTCTGAGGTCTTGATAATCAGTTCAGTGGGAGACATTGAAGAGTTTAAGGTGGAAGAAGAGACGATTTCTGTGTAAAGGCTTTGCACATAGTAGGATTATAGCAATTCTCTGTGGGATTGGATCATGTAATTGTGTAAGCTCTCTCTTCTAATACCTGAATAAAAAATAAAAACATGGCATAAATTATTATTCTTAAAATGTCAGTGATTCAGAAACCTTAATAAAATAGCAGCAGAAACAGTAAATATCAACCTGCACACTTGACCAATAAGTGAAACCTGTTTAATCATTCATTTTCCTCAATTTCAGTCACAGGGCTTAGTACCTCATCAAATTGGAATGAAAACAAGTTTTAAAGTTGGTCTATTTTGGGTGCCTGCTTTCCGTGGAAAATGGCAAAATCATCAAACAGAACATCCTTTCTTATCCTATGTTAAAATTGAATTTCATTTTTGAATATTTAGGTGTGCAAATAAAAAGCATGCTAAACGATGCACTGAAAGCAAATGTCTTAAGTCTTAATCAGGCTGAACAAAGTGAGAAAACGTCAGATTCCTTTTGGTTGCAGGAAAACACACAAGCATTACTTTTCCTGGAAAGAATTGAGATTGTGATGTATAATTCCCTTTGGTTTGGCATAATTTGTGTGTACCTATGCATGAGATGTTATATGTAACACGTGTGTGTATCTATCGTGTGCTCTATGTAGAGAGTGTTATCAATAAGCCAATTCCCGTGCTAATAATTCCTGTTGTGTCACTGCCTGCAATTATGTCTTGCTATTTTACAGGACTGCAAACCAGGAACATTGGGTTTATATATATTAAACCCAGGGATATTTAAGGCTTGAGATCTTAATCCACTTTGACTTTCTTACTGTTGATGGCAAATAGGGCTCTTATAAGAGATTTAGTCACAATAAGATGAACGACTACCAGGAGAATTGTTTGCGTTGTCTCTATGCTGTCACTCTTGCTA
Source organism: Sciurus carolinensis (assembly GCF_902686445.1). NCBI lineage: Eukaryota > Metazoa > Chordata > Mammalia > Rodentia > Sciuridae > Sciurus > Sciurus carolinensis. Next base: position 127,485,704 of record NC_062221.1, on the reverse strand, counting down.
TTTCATTGTTTTATTAAATAGCCTCTCTTCTCATAGAGACTCTTCCCCCCTACCCCCTCTACCCCTTCTCCTCTCACCCTTCTCTTTTCTCTCTCCATCCCTGTCTTTTCCAGCTCCATGTTTAGGGGCAAAAGTTTAACGAGTGTTAGCCTCTGTTTATTTGTTTGTTTTTTAATGTGAGGATATTAATAGAGTCAGCACATATTTTGCTGATGTATTCATTTAGATTAACTTTACTATTTATATCCCCACCCCTTTTTTTTTCAAATAGAAACATGAGTTTTGCCTGGCTTTTACTTCTGAGTTCTTGGTGGCAAAAATGACAGTGAAAACCAGCCATTTCTTTCCTGCCTATTCCGTGCCCAGGCCTCTACCACACTGCTAGTGCTTGCAGGGCTGTGATATAGATACTCACTTTTTCTATCCTGCACAGTAGTTTTCTATGTAAATGTCACATTGAAGCTTTGCTCCTTCTGTATAATTTCGCATGCATTGCCTTCATATTAATGTTTTAAAGAAAGGCAACCAGCTAACTTCTTATAAGAAAATTGCAGTGAGAAACATGAAATCTAGGGAAGACTTTATTAATTCAATCTGTAGCTTCTTGGCCTTTTGCAGGGTAGTTCTTGACTTCACAGAGATTATTTTTCAGTTTAAACTATCAGAGTGTGTGTTTGGCCTGTATCATGAAATGTTTTTGTATGTTTGTTTGTTTGGGGGGTATCAGAGATTGAACTCGGGGCACTCACACTCTGAGCCACATCCCCAGATCTATTTTGTATTTTATTTAGAGACAGGGTCTCACTGAGTTGCTTAGTGCCTTGCTTTTGCTGAGGCTGGCTTTGAACTCAAGATCCTCCTGCCTCAGTCTCCCGAGCTGCTGGGATTACAGGCATGTGCCACTGCATCTGGCTATCATGAAATTTTAATGCTTTTTTTTCTCCCAGAACGTTACTAAAAATTGAAAGATGGTTTTCTAGAACCACAGAGAAAGGGTCAGGGATCTTGATTAAAGCCCAATTTTGTGCTGAGGTTTTAGTCTGGGCACTTTATGTACATGACACATTTAATTGTCACAAACATCCACAGATGGTGACAGGTGGTTCAGAAAAGTTGAGAAACTTGCTTGTGGGCTTTTAAGGCACAGCACCATGACTTAAATTCGGGCGCAGCCTATGTTGGTGGCATTTGTTTTTATTGCTATTGTTGTTAAATTTGTGCCACAAGACTTTCTAGCAATAAACATTTCGTAGGTTGGCAGTACTGAGATATTGAGTCAGCCATCCTGACTTTCTCCTGGGGGAGGAGGACCTGATGTTGGAAACTGGAATATCTAGACAGTGTATGTGAAAATATCCTACAGCACGATGTCTACTACATACTAGGCATTCAGTACGTAATTGGTGAAAGATTGAATGAATGAATTAATGATTTAGCTATATCAAGCTTAAACACCCCCTAGAGAGTTTATGCTTATACATTTATAATAACTGTAAATACCATTTTCAAGTAAATTACATAAGTGCAAGCACCAATTTAAAAAGATATATGAGCGCTCTATTTGAATATGACAAACTCAGCACTCCTTTCTTCTGTCAAGTATCTGTGCACTAGACAGAAACAAATTCTGCCTTCCAGCAGGGAGGAAGGATGTGTGTGTGTGTACATAAGGTTGGATGTATGCTTCTGAATGTGTTATATAGTGTGAAAAAGTTCATGGAACAGTTGCAAGCAGAATTTTATATTGCTCTAAAGTCTTCATTATTTAATTGACAGTAATCTTCTGATATCACTTTTGAGTGCCTCACATATATCTTTGAAAAATTAAAACAAATTAAATTAATAAGGTTCCCTTATTAATCCTAAAAAAATAAATAACAAACACAGAAGTTTCTGAGAAATGCAGACATTTGTTTATGTAGCAAGTAACTTAAAGGTAGATGTATCACTCTTGTTATGTTCACCAATGCTGCTAAAACTACTCGTAGATCTCAGTGGCTTACAACCAAGAATTTTGTTTTTTTGCACATGCAACATACTCAGTGCAGATTGGTAGAGATGCTTATCATGGGGACTTACAGATCCAAGTAGATACAGATGCAGATTCACCTCAACATGGCAGGGAAAGTCCAACAGAGCATCTGCCTCAAAGTGGCACGTATTGTACTGGGCAAAGCAAATTACATGAGCACACCTAATTTCCAGGGAGCTGAGGCAGGAATATGCAATGCTCTCCTGTTCTCCAAAGGAAGCAGTCTGAAGTGTTTGCAGACAGGAACAAATACCCTGGTTGGTGCATCGCAAGTTGGAGTAGCAGCTCAGCGAAGTCAGAGCTTGGTGTTGGCATTCTGAGATGATCTAGACCTTTCCTTTGGATCTTTGTGAAGCCTGGCACTGCTTTGTGTTCTCACAAGACAGTGTCTCATGAAGGAGAAAGAGTTTCTCTTCATGGGTGTTGTTAGAAGCTTAGACAGAACCCAGGCAGATCTCTCCTTACATCTTATAGGTACGCTCTAGTGACTTAGTTCTCCCACCTAGAGCAATTCTGTTTCAGGTAGAAATGGACCTGCCACTACTTGCTCAAACACTAGTTTTCCAAGGCAAGTGGTTTTATACTCCCCATGACTTTCCAAGGGACTTTTGGCCACATGTGGAAACATTTTTGTTTGCCACAATTTGAGGACAGTTGCTGTTGGCATCCAGTGTGAAAAGGTCAGGGATGCTGTTAAATGTTCTATAATTCACAGCTGAACCCCAAAATAAAGTTACTTGACTCTGTCAGAATTCCACCTGAAACCAAGTAATAACCATTCCTCAAGTCGAGGAACACTATACCAAAGCAAAATTTGAGCTCTTGTTGCAAAATTAAAATTAGAAATGTCTATTAGGGATACAATCAGTAGTGTCTGTACTAAGTACTGAATATGTATTTTCATTTGAATGATTGCAGTCACCTGTAAGTTCTATGTATATGAATAACTTGGAAAGAAAACAGGGTAATAAAGAATAAAAATGATTGTAGAAACCATGATTGGTATTCAGACTTCCAAAAGATTTAAATGTGTCTAATATTGCTTTAATTGAAAGCCAGGGCAATTATGCCTACAAATGTCTGAAGAAAAGCATTTCAGTTTTTTATTACTTTAAACCTACTATTTTTATGACAGTGCACATTTTACTTATCTCTTCCTTTAAATGTCACCATAAGGATACTTACCATTCCAGTTCTTCAAAAAAATAGTCTTATATCATGCTTAAGTATGAAGGATGTATTTTAATTCAAATACTATTAATGACTTTTTAGAACACTTAGGAACTAGATCTTAAATAATTTTGTAGTGAATTTTTTATATTATACAGTCCTGGTTGAAACTCTTCTTTTTAACCTCCATTAAAAAACTACATTAGAGTAAAGTTTTTCTTCATCTTTTTTCTTTGTAGCTTAATAAAATTTAGGCTACGAGCTACTCATACATATACTCATGCATAAAAAGACAAAGTGTACCCAGAGATCTTTTGGAATAAGCTTTCATATTCTTATAATACACAAGTTGCTGCCAAAAACATATGAATGCATTTATATATCCTGTACACATATTACTTTTATGACATTAGAGTTTATTCAAAATTTATCAGATAAAAATTGAATCAAATGTTAATTTTTTTTCTTTTTAAGATTATTTTAATTGTAAGATAAAAACATAGAAATTATCATTCTGTTTTAATACATACTCACACCACATAATGTTTAAATCAGGTTAAACATATTTATCTTCTCAGTCTTTATCATCTCTGCAGGTGAAAACTTTCACAGTCCTTCCTTCCAGCTTTGTGGAATGCACAGTACCATTGTGGACAGTCTGCCCACAGTACAGTGTCACAACAGGACTCACTCCTCTCTCTTCCTGCAACTTAGCATCTGTTGATCAACCTTCCAAACATGGAAATATGTTGTGTTTTAAACATGTGCCACGTGGCTTGGGGAGTTATCCACTTTGACTTTCACAGTAGCACAAGGTAGATTTTCATCCTTCCAAGAGGTAGGTGAGGTAGGTCATAGGGATTCAGGAATGAGGTCACCATCCATAATCACATTGCCAGTTAGTGGCAGAGCTGGGGCTTGAGGCCAGCGCATCTCCCGAGTCCATGGCTGTGCCAAACTGCCAGGGCAGCACAGGTGCTTTCAGCTGGAATTCAAAGTTGAAATGACAGGGTAAGTCCCTTTCTCAAAGTGACCTCCCTTCTGGAGTAAACACAAAGAACACCATGTCTGTAATTATGTTCAAATGAAAACACTCTTTCTTGATACTCCATCACAGCCTAGGGGAACCTTCATCAAATATCCTAAACAAGGAAACATGCTTGAATTCTGTTTCACATGTGGAGACGAGGGGATGAAGCTTGATATTGCTGAAACGAAACCTTGGGGGAGGACCTCTCTGCACACTCTCCTAAAGGTGATGAGGTCTCACTGATTTTCCTCCTTTTCCTTAGTGCTTTGCAACCAGGACCAACCCATATTTAACTCTGTGAGTCTACATTATGAAAATATATTGATATGTATTAAAATCATGCAAAATTATCTTTATCACCCTCTCTATACCCAGGGCTTTAGAATAAATACTATATAACTTAATTTACAGAAAAAGTCACAAGAAGAGCATTATAAACTTCCAAGATCTCTTACTCAGATCAACAAGTAACATTTTGTTACCTATGCTTTATGCTTCTCTCTCTCTCTCTCTCTCTCTCTGTGTGTATCTTAGCTGAGAAAGTCATGTCTCTTTATCCTACATACTTTAGAGTTATTAAAGATTAAGAGCACCTAAGCAATCACAATAAAATTATAAAAATCAGTGCCTTCTTTCATTCAGGTTCCTCTAACAAATTACCATGATCTAGTAAATAGAATTTTATTTCTCACATCCTGAAGGTTGAGCAAGACTTAGATCAATGTGCAGTCAGACCTCGTGTCTGGTGAGGGCACACTTGCTGGTTCATAGCCAGTTTTTTGCTATCTTCACATAGCAGAAGGGCCAGGGAGTTCTCTGGGGTTCCTTTTATAAGGGCTGTAATCCTCATCATAGGACTGCCTCCATCGTGACCTCATCTAAACCCTATTACCTCCCAGAAGCTTCACAACCCATTGCCACATCACATTGGAGATTATGGTTTTAACATATAAATTTTGACAAGACACAAACATTCAATCTCTAGCAAACAATTTAATATTGAATAATGATATTATCAAATCTATAGACTTTATACAAATTTCTCAAATTAAACCAATAATATATGTTATAGCAAAATTTTCTTGGTCTAAGATCCTATTGAGCATCTCTCACTGCAAAGGGTCATTGTGTTAGTCGGTTTTAAATTGCTGCGACAAAATGCCTAAGGCAATCAATTTTAAAGGAGGAAAGGTTTATTTTGGCTCATAGTTTCAAAGAATTGAGTCCATGGTTGCTTGGTCCTGTTGCTTTTCATTTATGGTGGTCCTGTATATCATGGTGGGAGAACATGATGGAAGTATCCTGAGTTGGGATACAAGGAGAGAAAGAAGAAGAGTTTAGGGTCCCAATATCCTCTTCAAGGGCATGCACCTAATAGCCTGACTTCCTTTTACTAGTCCAAATTCTTCAAGGTTCCGACAGTGCCATAGGTTGGCAGCAAAGCCTTCAACACATGTTCCTTTGGGAAACATTTAAAGTCCAAACTGCAGCAGTCACCATGTCCTTTGTCTTCTTCAACCTGAAATAGTTCTGTCTTGATCTTTCACTAGAGTTAAATTTTGAAGTGTACAGAGTAGAATATCACTAAGCTTCTTCATTATTTCTTTAAGTAGGCAAGAGAAAAAAAAAAAGTGTTCTATACATTTTGAGGAAAACTACAAATAAAATTACCACAACCAGACAATCAGATGAAAAATTTCATATGAAACTAAGTACAAGCTACAGCTTTAAAAAAAAAATAATTAGTTATAAAGGACCAGGTATTAACACATCACAGCAATTCATAAAGAAGGGTTAATTCCCATTGAATTGAATATTTCCCTGTTACAAACCATTGGTTCCTATAGCTGTTTAGACATCAATTTCCTATCATTCCAATTGAATTTGCTGTATTATATGGTATCACAGGGTCAAGAAAAAAAAATCTACCATGGCTATGTTTGAGGAAAGGAGAATATCAACCATTGCTCTCTTTCTCAGGTTAGGAAACTCTTTTTATTTTTGGTATTGGGGATTGAACCCAGGGCATTTTACTACAGAGCTACATGGCCAGTTCTTTTCATTTTTTTTTTTTTTTAATTTTTACTTTTGAGACAGGATCTTGCTAAGTTGGTGAGGCTGATCTTCGACTTCCCATCCTGGCTGGCACTTCTATCTCTGGAGTGACTGAGATTACAGGAGTGCACCACTATGCCTGGCTCAGGTTAGGAAATTATTGGACATTGGTGTTCTCTGCCCTCTTCAGACCTTCTAAAAAGATGGAAGTCAATTTAAGATTATATTCACTTTAGGGAAATTGACCTCTCTAGATGGAGGCTAGCAGGGTTAGGTAGGAAGGACACCCACATGTTTTGTCAAAACTAGTAAGAAAACCCAAGCTTTTTACATGCCCCAGAAATTTATTGTAATTTTCAATAATCCATATGGGAATTTTCTTAATCAGTGGGTTTGAAAAGCCATCTTTAATTTAAAAAGATCTCCTCAAGGCAGACATGTTTCTTTGGGTTTTTTTCAGACAGGTGTTCAGCCTGTTACTTTATAGCATTATTTCCTTCAAATACCTGCAAATTAAATGTCTTTTTTAAAAATGATAACTCAGTCCTGAATCATTTGAGGGATAAAACTTATACTAGGTCTATAATCCCCAATTATTTCAATAAAGATTGCTGATTCCCACTCCCTTGGGATTCCTCCACTTCTTTATGGCTCCCTTCATAGAATAATGAGAGCCTATGGGATTTTTCAGTATGCAGTTTCTTGAATACCTTGCCAACTGCTGAGGAATTTAAAGCTTAAAGAGCTAAACCACATCTGATTTAACAAAGTTATCTGTAGTTTATTTTTTCTAATTATTATTGCTTAGCAAAGGTTTCAACAAACTAAATGAAAGCTATTTTAGTTTGAATGTATTAAATGTATTGACTTTTGGTAACTACATAAAAAGATGTCAATCTCATGAGTGTAGTTTTGCTTCATTGGAAGCCAGATTTAGTAACATAATCACGTATTAATGACAACAGGGATCACTTGGAAGTTTCGCTTATGTTTCCCTTGCAATAACCATTATAAGACCTCACAAAGGAGCCAATAATTTGATCAAATATTTTATAGAGCCATAAAGAAAAACAAGAGAAGCAGCCAGTAAAATTTGTTTTATCTTAAGGTCTTTATATATTTATCCTTAGAATCCTTAGAGATTGCTGCTAAGTATTATGTTTGTCATTTTGAAAAAAGTTTGATATAAAACTTTGGTGACTTGGTTCATTTGACAGAATAGAAATAGTGTTTTTTTTTTTTTTTTTTTTTTTTTTTTTTTTACTGGATTATTTGTTAAGGAATGATTTCTTTGCAAATAGATATGTTGTGTATAACAAAATCTGGTGAGAGTTTTTAAAATAAAATTTATAATGATTTTTAAAAATCAATGAGTTTTGAAAATATGCTTATAAAGATTTTCTACACCCAAAATTGAAAGTGCACGTAGCATGGTCATACAGGAAAACATACTCACCTCCCAAAATCATTTTGTAGAGAACATTCTTAAGCAGAAGGTTTTAGCATTTCATTGAATAATTTATGAGCGGAGACCACATCTGCATTAGTTAAATGGAATAAAGTGTCACTGTTAACAGAGAAATCTTATTCATTGCTGAAGGTTCTACATTCATTCAAGTAATAGAAAAATGAAACTGTGATCATGTATCCCTGTTAAATGAATGGGTAAATAATACTACTTACTTGCTTACTTGTAATATCCTAGAAGATTCTTTAATTTTGTTTGAAAATAACTCATACTGACCAGGCATCATAAAATACAGATGTCTGAGATGTGATTTCACTCAACTAGAAAGATAATGTAATTTTTAAAACACATTGTGTGGGCCCATATTGCAGAAAATAGCTCAGGTTTGGTTTGCCTTCTATGGAAGGAGTAGGCACAAAGTTCTGGAAGCTTCTCTTGGCTGGTCAGTCTCCTTCCCACACTACTACAGATGAGACCAGCCCTGAGAAGAGGACCAGAGGACCGGAGGAAATGACTGGGACGGACCCAGCAACAAAACTCAGGACTGAAGAGAGAAATCAGTGATCAAGGAGGAAGAATAGGGAGAAAAACAAGCACCAATAAAAATGGCAGCTGGTGGAAAGGCAGGCTGGTATCTAGAAATTGCAGTTGCTTGAGAATTAGCAAACTAATAAAACTGGTTCTTTTCATTACATATTTCTATTTAAAGAAAACTCTGAGAGATCAAAATTTACATAAATACATGAAACAGAAGCAGTTATAGTTTTCTTCCATTTTAAAATTTGCTTGGACTTTGTAAAGGTGATTAACAAATGTTAATGCTCTTATAATATATGTAAAACCCTTAGAACAGTGTCTGGCGTATAGTAAGTGTCCAATAAATGTTAACTATTATTATATTTAATAAGACCAAGGGGATCATTTGCTTCAGCTTGTTTAATTTACACATGAAGATTGTATATCTTTGAGATTTTTAAAATGAATGTAAGTCAGTTTTCACCAAAATAATAATAAAATTTGAATTTAATTGCAGATACATTTTCATTATAATTCTTATTGATTTTTAAATACAAAATGACATGACACAGTTCCTAATGCTTAAGTAAGAATTTAAAAGTTACCACTGCTGTACATTAAATTGTTCTTTTTGTACCTGCGTTCTGGAATTCAGAGGCAGGTTATGGAGTGGGGACCTTTAAGCACACTGTAGTATTAATAAGGGTGGATCTTGTCCTTCAGCTTCCTGGTTTTTTAGCTTTAGTCTCCTTTTCATTTATGTAGAATGCATTTTGATTCTTTCTTTTAAACATAGTGAATTTTGAAACTTAAAAAAATAATGATACCAGTGTAACTCTTTTTAAACGTGTTAGCTGTGTTTGGATTATCCTCAACTGTTTCTCTTTGCAATATACTTAATATATGTTCAGAGCTACTAAAAATAATGATTCTAAAATACATTGAAAGTGTTGGTTTTTATGCAATGCTTCAGGAAATCTGTCTTTAACCTCCTTAAATATGTTAAAAATGTAATTATTATGCAATGAATCAAATACTATTGTACAATCTTGCACCTAGATTTTGTCATAAAATCAGGAAATGTTCTCTGATCTTTTCTCAAGGTGGTACACACTTGAGTTTTCAAACTTACATAATTAACAAAAGAAAAAAGAAAAGAGAAACCATAGGTGAAAGCATTGCAACTTTTAGGGCATTCTGAATTTTATTTTTGACCCTTATTCCTCCATTGAGGTCAATTATAATTTTTTTATATAAACTAGTAAAAAAAAAATCCCAGAAGTTATCATATTCCATTAATGCAAATTTACAGGGAGGGGATTATTGAAACTTGCAGACTATGTGGTTTGCAGAAGTTTAAGATTCTGTTAGTTTGCTTGGTTTGTTTTACTCTTTTCATCTTTGAATCATCTCTAAAGAAGAAATGAAATATTTTTAGGACTGTACTAAGTTACTTTCCAGGAATCTTGTTCTTTGCTTAGTTTCAAATGCTGTAAATGCCGTTGAATGCATTGCTGAATATGCTCTAATGAAGCTTTAACCCTTCTTGTGGTTAGATGGTCCAAAATAACTTTTCATCAGAAAGAAGCATTACGGACTAAATGGAGTAACTAGCAGAAATCAAATGCTGTGTCCCCCAAATAATTCAAGAATATCACCTTATCAAATGTATCATCCAGAAGTAAGTTAATTTGTGAAAGATAATTCCTTATAAATATTAGTTTAGTCATTTTCTCTCAAGATTATTTCTCATTTTAAATTACCTTTCTCTTCTTCATCCATTAACTATAATCATTTTTCAAAACTTAAGCCTATAGGCTGTAGCCAATGGGAATAGATTTAATATTTTAAACCAAAATGAAATAAAAACCATCAATCAATAAATATGACTTAGCAGAGAAAAAAAAACAAGTATAAATCTACCAAAAACACGATAATAATCATATACTACCCTTAATGGAAAATAAAACAACCTACATAACTTATTGAAATAAAATGTTTTACTTATTTTGCATTTTCTGAGATCTTAAGTTTCATAGGTTGTTCCTTAACAATAATTTGCAAAGTTGTTTCTTTATATTTAATTGGATATGTACATATAAAAAATACATAGTTTTCCCAGCTGTTTCTCATAGCCATCTGAGGATTCTGTTTCATTAGAACAAAGCTTGATTTCATAGTGTTCAGCAATAAATTGTAGCACACTGAGAAACTGAAACATATACCGTGAGCTAAGATTAATTCCCTCTGTACCCTCTTTCCATGATATTCCATAACATTGATGAAAAAGAGAGTCCTTATATAAACTGATTTCTTTCTGAGAAAATTTGGCTTAAAAAATGTATGTACATAAATTCTACCACAGAAAAATAGTTAAATTTCTAAGTTAGTTTTAGTTTTGAAAAGTGCTTATTCTCCATCCATCTTGCCAGTTGTCTCTTTCATAGAACTTCAAGGACCCAGTGTTTCCCATCACTAGTGAAATTTGGGAGAGAATGTCACTCAACTTGTTCTTTAATCCATGAATGGAAGTGCTGGGTGTGGAGAAACAGATGATTTCAGGGTTAAGTCTCCATGTCTTTTGTCATGATGGGGTGAGGAAAAAGTCGAGCTCTGCCCCCGCTTAGTAAAGAGCCCATGTTTCCACATTGCCCTGAACTCTTGCATTGGTCCTGGTTTAAAAGGAGTTGTAAACAATGTACTCTGACCCCTTGGTTCTGAGTTTCCAATCCATTTCACACTGAGCAGGATCAGGAGCTGCTGGGTTGCCAGGAGAGGCCCTCCCCATAGCCCAGTAAGGGCAGCAGCCCTTGCTCCAGAGTGACCTTCAGAGCTCTCAGATCATCACTTGTCAGTTAACCCCGGACGTGGCCATGTGAAAGGAGGGGAAAAGAGGAAGCTGCAGATGCTCTAAGCAGGGATGAGCCTTTAGGAATAGGAGTCTTAAGCAGGAAGGCTAGAATGAGAAGTGATGGTCTGTTTATAAGCGAGTGATGTCCATCAACAATGTCTTGGCTCAGGAAGGCTAGAATGAGAAGTGATGGTCTGTTTATAAGCGAGTGATGTCCATCAACAATGTCTTGGCTCATATCATTATTTCCTGGTTCAGACACTCAGCAAAGGACCTTTCCCAGCCAGCCAGATGCTTCCAGAAGTTTAAAAGGGCCCATCCAGTTCCCTACTCAAGAAAGATCTGATCCAATCAATTGGTGTCGCATAGATGAAAAAAAAAAATAGTACGTGTGAAACAATGTCAACAATGTGGAAGTTCTGAGAAATGGCACCAGAAAAATGGCACCAGTGAGGATTGAATGCTCAGCGAGCACTCCGGGCCCATCAGTCTATCAATGTGTTCCATAAATTGAGCTAGTCATTCATTACACTTTGCTGGAGTGTATTAAACCAAGAACACAAAAGTGAATAAGAGACCTTACTCTTGCCAATTTTGTGAACAGTACTCACTCATACACCATGTACTCAAAATAATTCTAATTTCAGTGCAAGAAAAAACTTACATTTTTATGTAAGCCTATCCCCAATAGTCTGGGCTCTCTTATGGAAAGTATGTCCTATTTATCACCGTGCTCCCTGCAACCAGCAGAATGCCTCATACAAAGTATGCACTTAAGAAATATTTGCTAGATAAAAGAATCAGGGTAGTTTTGTACTTCGGACATGAAAGACATTCAATTAAACATGTGTCTGAGACATGAAGGGCAGAAATTCGTCTTCAATATGCTCTGCCAGTTTCTCTGCAGTCTGAGTTCCCTTGAGTAAGTCTGTCATGTCATTCCTATCTATTTCAGATTGGGGTAACCCTGCAACAAAAAGCATGTCATAAATGTCACCAAGATGTCCCTACATATGGCACCTTGTTTCCTGAACAGGACATATCTGTCATCAGTCCTCTTGAAGTTGTCCCCCAAATATTGTCATAAGAAATTAAAAATTGAACTGAGTGTACCTGCTCAGGGAATGTATATAAATATGCTGATTAAGTAAAAGCAAAATGTACCAAATAAATAAGTAAAGATACAGCCATGTGCCTCATCACTGTGGTAGATACCATACTTCCCAAACAGCTACTGCCCAAGACTAGGTATTAGGATGAAAGGGCAAGAAAGAAAGATGAGTTTTGAGGACTGGATTTAAAAAATAAATTAGGCCAGTCAGACAAACCTTCATAAGCATTGAAAGCAGCAGTAATAGCCAGACTTAGAAAGGATTATTGTGCACAATGTATCAGAAAATCCCGGTGCCCTAGGACTACATAATGGAAGCTGAACTTCAGTGGGACTTAAGAGGGGAAAAAAAAAAAAAATCAAAAGTAACACAAACACTCTGATTTACCTCAGCTCTAATCACAAACTTAGTTATTGTTAATGCTTAGTCCTTTGTAATAATTTCAGAACATTTTGAGCAACATTGCCTGCGTTGAGCTGATTTCAAATTTTAATTCTTATTTCAATTTAGTAAATCATTTTGAAAGAAGATCAGCTAGAAACTAACTTAGAACCCAGATATGTTATATTATAGAAACAATAAGCAAAAAACATTAGGTTATATGAACAAATGGTTTCACTATTTATAAAAACATTTTTTTCTCATTGTGAACTATTATGTTAATTAAAATACATAAAATCTACTTTTGAATACCTCTTTGTGTCCTTATCAACTTTGCCTGAAGTTGTTCAGCTTCAAATGTCATTTTTTATTACTGAATCCCATAAGAAAAATCTGTCATGCATATGCCTAACAATATGATTTCTGAATATATTATTAAGCACACCTTGTTGAAGAACAATTGATTTTCTTCTCATTAAGAAGCTGGATTGTTGCAACACTCTCTCCCCCCCCAAAAAAAATTGTTTTAACTTAGCAGGTATGCCATTTTCAGTTATTAAAACAAACACTAACTTTTAAAGTATTAGGTGGAACTTCTGCATAGATTTCAGGTAAACTAGGTTGTCCTCTCATACTCCAGAATCAAGGTCAGTGGTCAGCATCTCTGGGAAGGCTTGTTTGACATTTCAGGGCTGAACCAACCCTTGTTCTCTGCCAAGCCTTCACCTGCAGTGTGCTTAGCCTCTCATGCTTCTGTTCAGCTTTGCCTGCTGTTTTCCTCTCCCCCAGTGTCAGAGAAGGGCTGTGATAGCTCCAACTCCTGTACTATGTCTAGGTCATAAGAGCACTCAGGGAACACTGGCTGAAGGAATTCATCGATTCCACTACAACATTAGCTTCATGGGGCAGAGACTTTAGTTTTGCCATTTGCTGCTGGCTGAATAATCGATAGCATCCAGGAGTTGCTCCCAAAATATCTGACAGATAAATAGATAATTAAATGTGTAATTAGGTCTATTGGAAAGAAAGGGTAAAAAAAAATCCTACTAAGATTCATATGATATTAGATAATAGACTCTCAAATCAACTGTGAGGGGTAGAATTAAGAGAAATGGTAAGTAAGCCACAGATCAGAAGATGTGAATTTTAACTCAGCTTTTTGAATAGGGCAAGTTACTTAACCCTTCTGAACATGTTTCCTCTATAAAATATAATTACAAGCATTTCTCCTTTGGCTTGACATAATTTCTCAGTTCTATAGGATAAGATATATGAGGGTTTTATCGAAATATATGTCAAAAATGAATTTTGTCACTCTTCCTTTCTGTACATGACCCAGTCGCATGATAGATTTATGCTTGAGGACAATTAGAGTAGGGTGGGGATTATTATGCTGCTGTTTTACAGCTACAAAACCTAAAAAAAAGCAGAGATTAAATAACTTGCTCAATATGTGTGGTGCAGAGCCCAGATTAAACCCAGAGCTTTTAAAATGTCATATTAATTCATTTTAAGTCCTGGACTAAAGTTCATTTTTGGAACTTAGACACAAATTACTTCTGTCACTTGTTTGATTTGTTTTGACTTTGACATGTATGCAAAACTTTCTAATAGTTAATCTAAATCATTATTGAAATTAAGGGGTGAAGTGAGACACCAGGGTAACAAATTACATGAAAAGTGAGCCTGACCCATAGAGGAAAATACATATTTGGAGGAAAGATCACTACGGATTCTTTTCACTTTTCTAATTCCCTTTGGTTATATAATTGAATTCTTTATCATGCTTTCCAAGATCTTAAGATAATATTTCAACGTCAGATCCATTCCACGTCAATTTCATCTTCAGGCTTGCTTTACTGTCAGGATCAATAGTTCCTTGTAATTTAAACTTGGAGTTCACTGTGCCTCTTGGTACTGCCTGCCACCAAACTTGCTAAGTTTGGTTTTGACAGACACATTTCCCACTTTCTAAGCCATCGATAACACTTTGGGAATATCTTCACACTTGCTATGAATCACTAAGACAAATGCATGAAAACAACTTAAAAATTATCAGATCAATGTGTGTGTGTACATATGCGTGCATGCACATGAGTGTGTACATGTCTATGTGAAAGGAAGAACTGTTGTACCATCTGATTGTTTTAAATCCACTCCTTATTCAGTGTAAGTGAAAAAAATAGAAAAGATTTTGCCTTTCACCTCAACTTTTGGGAACCCTGGACTCAGAGACCACAAGAACTGGAAAGTGTCCTTGATGATAACCTCCTCATTGGAAATGAGGGACATTTGGGTGGAGGGTTGCTATTTCTGTAAGCTTTTGTGTCACTGTGGCCAAAATTCCAGAAAAGAACATATTAGGAGATATTTGAAGGCTCACAATTTCAGTAATTTCAGTCCACAAATGGCTGACTCCAATGCTCTGGGCCCAAGGGGAAGGAGCACATCATGGAGGAAACCTGCTTAGTTTATGAGGGTGTCAGGAAGTAGAGAATAATGAGGAAGAGGCTACAGGGAAAATGCACCTTTGCTCTGACCCCCCTCCCCAGCCACGCCCCACCTGCCCACAGTTACCACCCAGCCATTCCAACTAGGATGAATGATCAGGTTACAGATCTCATAATCCAATCACTTTACCTCTGAACATTCCTGCATTAACAGGAGCACTGGGGAAGCATTTCCCATCCAAACCATCACAGTTGCTCAAGATTAGGAGCTGCTCTACCAAATTCATTCTGCTTCCCAAACCTCTCCAGCTCTGTTGTGCTGATTGGAGGCAACAACCACACCACCAACCACACCACCAATAGATATCCAACTAGTTAATCTGTACATTTAATTAGTTGAGTCATTCAATCATTCACTCTAAGCAACTATTGAAGAAGTAATAACATAGTACATTTCATGACTTCCAAAGACTTCACAAAATATCAGCAAAAATCACAACATTAACACTACTTGATGGGTAGTTGGTATATGCCAAATACCGCACTAAGTAATTTACATATGCACTTCTTTCATTCAAAATACATTTTTGGAGTGTCTACTATATACTGGGTTTTATTCTAGGCATGGGGGATATAGCAGCGAATGAATGAAACAAATTCTTCATCTATAAGAAGATTGTTTTCCTGTTTGTTTCACAAACATAAATAAGTAAAATATATGGCATACTAGACTGTAATAAATGCTAAGGAGAAAAATAAAGCAGACAAGGGAGATATGAAATATTACAGTGTGAAACTGAAATTTTACCCAGGGTAGCCAGGGAAGATCTCACTGAGAAATTGAATTTTTAATTGCATTTCAAATGTCAAAACTACATCAAAAGCAATAATGTATAAGGGGAACATTTCACACATAATTCTTCTCTTGAATGCAACTTTCCTTTGGAGTGCATTTCCTTCCAGCCTTTGTCAAGGTGCATGCAGGTGTTCCATGTTAGACTCAATGTGTTTTTCCCTGTTACAGCCAGATCATGGAAGATTACTTTTGTGAAATATTTGAGAAAAGTGAGGGAACTAGTCATGCAGGCATCTAGGGGAAGAGCATTCATTCTAGATGGAAAGAGTATGGCTCTCTCTAGTTGAGTAAAGCCACATTTCAAGGATGGCATGGAGACCAGTGTGAGATTTAAGAACCTCCTACTTTATTCCAAAATCCATGGAATTAATCATAACACTGTATTGAATCTATTAAAGGAAGATGAATACCAATACCAGAATACCCTGGGACAAATGCTACAGGCACAGTAAAACTGAATGCTATGTGGGTGCTCAGCAGGTCTGGAAGGATGTGGCAAGGCTTCTTGGAGGAGTCACACTTCAACTTGGGCTTTTCCGGAGGTGTAGATGTGTTTTAAGGGATTCCTGATAAGTAGCCAAGGAAAATACCCACTTTGATTTTGCAGCCATCATCAAATCCTTATGTATCATGGCTTTAACATTCTAGAAGTTTTTACTTGTATTTTTTTTTTCTTTTTTAACATTGTATAGAGGAAAGTGCAATGGACGGTGAGTTAAAGGACATGAAGCTCAAGATTTTGGGCAGGATCTCTGTATCTCCTGGCTTCTTATAGAGCCCTTCATTTGGTCCACACATTCTCTGAATGAGACATACCCAGAAGTACTCTCATTATTTTCATTTGTGAATTACCCCTTGGGCATTCACTTTCAGTGAAGGTTACCATCACCCACTGAGTTGGCCATTCTCAAAATCCCAAGATTATTCTAGATTAATTCTTCTTCTTATCTTCAGCAAGTCACATGAATTAGAAACAAATTGACTCTGGTACTAATGTGGTAGTGCTACAGGCCATGAAGGAACGAAGATAGGGTGAACAGAATATGGTATTATGTGTGCTTTCAGGCATTGACTGGGGGTGTCAGGCTATATCCCCATGGAAAAAAGGAGATTGTTTCTACTTCTAGCCAACTTGAGAAGACAGTGGAAAGGCAAATGACTGTCCTAGAGGAATTTGCCATCTGGTAGGAGTAGGCAAATCAGCCAAGTCAACAGGGAAGGAGGTGCAGTAGCCGTGTCCTCAGGCTGAAGTGGGCCCTGGGGCACCTATCAATTTTTGACAAGGAGAATCCAATCAGGCCATCCCTCTGATTTAAATTCTTAACTCATATGGTATTGGCTTCAGGATAGAGTACACAGAGCCTGGCAGTGCATGTAACAGGAGCCGTTTGCACCAAGCCACTATTTAACTATTCAGCTCTACCTTTCGCTGTTCCTCGTGTGTAATCTATCATCACCCATACGAAACCACTAGCAGCTCTTGGATTCTCTCTAATTCCACGTGTGTGCTTTCTGTCCCGCTGATTTATTTTCTGCCTCCAGAACACAGGACTGACTCTTACATCTCCCCGTGGTCTGCCAGTAAGTCCTTACTCACCTTTCAAGTCTCACCTTAAATGACTTACTTGCAATGGCATGTTCCAGATTCACCCAGGCCCTTTGGCATTCCAGGAAAGCAGGGGGCAAACCTCCATGGTAGTACTTGTTACATTGGATTTTACTTTACTTTATGCCATCTACCTGAACTCTGAGCTCTTGAGAGGAGGACCCACGTCCTTTCTGTTTGTATACTCTACGTGTAATGCAGTATTCAGCACATCAGGGATGCTACCAAGAAGCCATGAGAATAATAATAATAATAACCCCAACTGCAGCTAGCATTAACCCTCTGCTATTTGCATAAAGCAGAGTCAGGTAATACTTTCGTACATATATTTCTCATTTAATGCTATATAAATCTAGACATAAATACCCCTTTTTTATGAATGAAGTATCTGATCATGAAGAGAGATTAGGTAGCTTGTCTAAGTTTGCATTTCTTTTGAATAGTGGAATTGATAATTAAGCCCAAGCTTTATGACTTCTGAGCATATATCAATTACCATACACCATAGTGACTGAAGAAAAAATGTTTTATTTATATTACAATGACCTTCGTTCTATATTTACATCTATTTTTAACATGAAGAAACAGGAAAAAATGATTTTTTTACAGTTACCCAGATAAGAAATAGAAAACCAGGTTCCAAATTTATTTATCTATTTATTTATTTATTTTTGAAATTTTAACACATTTTATGGGAACAATATAAATTCCATGTATAGTTATAAGCACTATGGCTGTACTTAATAATTTTACATTTCAAACATAATTGTGGTATCAAAATAGTAATTTTCACAAAGAACTTGCATTAGAAATTTGTACGATATAATATATTACAATTCCCTGTTGCACAGGAAGGTAACAATTTGTTTAATAGGATACCTCCTAGGTTCATACTTTTATATCTGATTGTCCTTGCTTTATATGGAGCTTAGACTCTTAGTCATGGAATTTTAGAGCTTGAAGGGATCTTAGAGATCAGATATTTCAACAACTTCATTTTACAGAGAAGAAAGTAGAAGTTAAAGGAAGTGAAGTAGAAGTTAAAGGAAGCAGAAGTTCAAGGAAGTTTAAGTTCTTTGACTTAAATCATGTAATACAGAAAGTTATTGAAAATTCTGGAATGAAAATCATTTCTTAATTCTCCCAGTACTACAAAAGGAGGCTTGAGAAAATAAGCAAACAAACAAAAGAAAAAAAAAAAAAAAGAAAGAAATCAAAAAACTTTAGATTTAGAAATCTCATGCACAGAAATAGGACTGAACATCGTCAAGTTAGATTCAGTCACCAAGGACGGGAAAAAGAGGTGCATCTAAACCTGTTAGATGTTGAGCAGAAGCAGAGGAGCAGGTTTCAAATTTAAAATGAGTCTGACTCCAAAGCTTGTGCTAAAAGAATGAATGAATGAGTGAAGTCACTTCCTCCCCCAAGTCCCAAGGTCCTTGTTTGAAAAATGAAACAGACAAGATAGTCTTTGCATTTCCATCCAGTTCCAACAATTATAATATCTGAACATAATTTACTTATAAATATTATGATAGAAGTAATTCATTACTTTACAAATCACCTACAAAAGTTTTATTTGCTTTGGAGTGCTTCAATGACCAAACCAAACAAAAATACTTCTAGTTCATGTCCACATGCATTGTACAAAATGACACAAAAAAGACAATGTTTCAAGGAAACAGACAAGAGGAGATTCTAGTGCATCACTGAAGAGCAAAGAGGAGGCTAGAGTCCATCTCTCGAGTCTCTGGACCCTACCTACCTCAACAGCCTTGCTTTCTCTTGGCTCAGTTCACTATCGCGGGCAAGTGATCTGGCTGGGGACCACTCTGCCAGCCCTCCAGGCAGCCAGCTTGCCAATCAACCCATGCTTCACCCCGTGGCGTGCTCATCATGCTGTTGTCTTAATCACATCAATAGCTTTCTCAATTCTGCTTTGTATCAAACCCAAGCTCCTAATTAGAGGTTTCAGATCTCTCTACAATTATCCCTCCACCATATAAATAGCAACAGGCCCTCTCACTGCCTGCTTTTCATGCCACCCCAGTCAATGTGCTTGCAGGAATGTGTGGCAGGAATCCACACTACCTCCTTCCCTTTTCCCTACTTTCTCAAACAAGTTGCTTTCTGCTTTCAAAACTGTCTAAAAGTCACTCCCTCTGGCTAGCTCTCCCAAAATAATACCTGTGGCTTGGTATTTTTAGTCTTTGTAGTATCTACTGAGAGGCAGACCAAATTGCATCATCTGATGGAAAACCATGTGATTAGAAATCAGAAAGAAGTGCAACAAGTTGCATCTTTGCAAATGATTTTAGCCACATTTTTGCTCATCTATAAAATGGATATGTTAATGCAAATTCCATTCTTTATGGGAATTAAATACACTGTAGTTAATTCATCTGTTGAGTGCACAATGTGTTGAGCATCGATTGTGGGTAGGCACTGCTCCAGCAAAAATATATATATTTAGTAGATGATAATAGCAACCTTTTTCTGTGTGAATAATCAAAAGTACATTTGTGAATTTCCCCATTTAACTATAGATGTTTCAATATCAACCATGCTTTTTTAAGAGTACAGTAACTTTTTCTAATGGTAGAAGATGAATAATCATTAACTAAAAAAAAATAATAATAATTCAGGTCTTAGGCATTTCCCAGTTCAGAAGAAATCATAAAAACCTTTACCTATGCCTAACCTCCCACCCACACCAACCATTCCAAAGGCCTGATTGGCAAAGATCAAACAGGTGTTTCAATGTTTTGATGAGCTCAGTGCAGGAAAATTCTGCCAAAATCTGCTGTTTTATTATAAGAACAGATGGTCACGGATGAGCTTCAGCTATTGATGATGTTGAAAATAAATATTTATCACAGAAAGGAGGGGGCATAGAATTATCAGATATAATCATTTTCTATATGTAGCCTGCATTGCACTCACTGTGGGAGTAACGGAACGAAATCCCAGTTTAAAAGCCTGTGGATAAAGCATGTGGCTGCCTTCTCCAGAGTAGAGACTCGTTGCTCTCCACCCTCGACTCATAAAACGAAAATATTTTTTGTATGGTATTTGTGTGAAATACTTGATAGTGAATGATTTGATTCATACTAGAGATATTTCACTTTTTTATGACTGATTTAAGTGCTTGGCATTTTCTTTGGCTTTTTCATGAAAGGGATGATGGAAGATAATGAAAGAAAGACAATTCTTATCAAAATGATCTCAAAATGATTGGTTTCATTCTGACAGAACTTATTAATGTATCAGGCAGTCCACTGAGGCATGAACTTTTAGTTAATTTTTGAATTAAATGTCAAAAGAGATGTTATAGCAGAAACTTTGTGTGGACCAGTTTAAGATATTCTAGTCTCCTGATATTAATGAATAGCTTCTTGATACAGAAACACATTACAGATAATGTTGGTATGTGACTGAAAGGAACAGACCAACTGTTCCTTTTTAAGCTTTTGTAATGTCTTTTTTTTTTTTTTTTTTCTGATACTTGGGTTATTTATCTCCAACTTTTTCATGCAAATTTGTGTACAAGAGCACCTTTTTGTAGTGTTTGGTTTATGTGAGTATGTGTGTGTGTGTGTGTGATCTCTACTGTGTATTTCTCAGTTAGTCTTAGCTGTAGGTATCTACTAAACCTGATGAATAACAACAAATTAGCAAAAACCAGGGCTACTTCCTGTTAAAAATACTGAAATTCTAAGTCATGCTTTTCGGAAGCATTTCACTACTTCAGCTACACTGGCATTGTACAATATGTATTATCATATTTTCAGGATGAAACATAAATCTACAACTGTACTTACAATTACTCAGACATCAGGGAACGTGGGCCTGATTTCCACTGGTGGTGATAGTGATTATTGGTTTGCTCCTTCATTCCTGGAGTACTAGGAAGAGAATGCACAATGAGTTTTAGGCAGAAAAATCCAAAAACTTAAAATCTCAGCAGAAAGTAAACCACAAGAGCTGAAAGGAACTTTATGGTGAAAATCCTTTAAGAAAATTCAAAGTAAGTCAAAAATTGATTTACTTTACATGTGGATATCCTATATTAGGTAATATCCCTATGCACTTAAACAGGATTGTGGTTTTTAAAGACATGCATCTTTCAGTTTACAGAAAAACATTTTGTAATCAATGTGGACCCTGCTGTGTGTAAAATACTAAGAAAAGCAGGATATTTTGGGTCTTTTTTGTAGTCTAATTGGAGAGATAAAGATAAATCTTGCTTATCGGGTAATATTTAGATCACATTTAAAAATATTTGTTGAATGAATAAAAAAATCTAGAGTACAATGTCTTTCGATAGTCTACTGTGAAATACCTACTAAGTAGCAGAATAATTACTGGAATAGAAGAAAAAGAGGAAGAAAAAAGAGAGAAAAGAAAGGAAAGACAAAGAGTTCAGAAATCAGGAAATTCTTTATACCTCAGACAAGATATAACACATGTTTTCTGTCAAATGAAACAGATACTGAATTTAGTGTACATATAATTACTCTGGTCCAACAGGTCTAGGAATTTTCTCTGATGGGGTAGGGCTTGTGTTGTCTCAAAAAAAACCATAAAAATAATACAATTATTCAAAATATATGAATATGTTATTAATTTTACTTTGTGTAGTTAAGACTTACTTGTATTATAGATATAAACTGAGTTTTCTATGTTCCCTCTTTGGTGATATTTTTATGTAAGAACATTTAGAAATGACCTAAAACACAAGATAATAAACTACAAAGAAAATTGATATTTAATGCATTTATTTGCTCTTTGATGAAACCGAACTTTTTGAACTGGGAAAGGGGAGATGAGAGTAACCATGAAAAATTTGAGGAGAAAAATTGTCCCTAAAATGGGGGACAATTTTGCTTATTGGGTAATATTTAGATCACAGATGTAAAAACAATCTTCATTGAATCATTGAATGATTAAAACAATATAGAGTGTGATATTTTTGATACCCCACTGTGAAATGCCTGTTATGTAGCAGAATAATTACTGGAATAAAAGAAGAAGGAAAAGGAGGAAGAGAAAAGGGAGAAAGAGAATAAGAAAAAGGAAAATCAAAGAGTAAAGAAATCAGGAAAATTCTAGACAAAGAGACTTTTCTTATGATTCTGAATTTATCCTAGTTGGAGTGAGGAAGGAGCCATAGGAATCATAATTACTCACCTTTGACTTAGAGCTAAAAGTTCCTTCCATCCTTGGAGATAGTTTTAAGAATGGATAAAAGTAAATATCTCTTCCACCTTTGAAGTAAAACTTTATCAAAACATCATTCAAGAAAAAAAATTTAAAAGAAGAATATCACTGTCATTGTAATCTAACATTTCCATTTTTATTTCCTTTACCACACGTATTTACTCAGCTCAGTCATTATCTAAAATTTGCTTTGTATTCTGCAGTCAACAATTTCTTTTTAATGTATTTTCATTTCTTCATTATTAGTTTGAATTTATGGAGTGTCATGTGATAATTCAATACATGTATACAATCTAATGATCAAATCAGTGCAGTTAACGTTTTCATTTTCTTAGACATTTTCTTCTCATTTCGAACACTTTTAAAAGAGTTGATCTACTTTCAACTCAAATGAGAAGATTTTAGAAGTCCGTGTTCTGCATTTTAAGAGATTCTTGCAAAGATTTTTGTCCTTGAGAAGTAGACTTCATCCTAGCTATGCTGAAAGGCAGAAACTGGCCCAGAATTGATGCATTTTGGTGTAGGTTTCAAGAGAAATTTACAAAAAAATAGGATGGAGTCATTTGGGTTGCCATTTATGAACAGGGTCAACTCTTGAGGGTGGAAGGTCAGGATGACCATCTGCTCTTCAAAGAACATCAGGGGGAGAAGAAACCTTTAACCTAAAGTGCCACCACAGTGGTGACCAGATGGTGGAGTTCTCTGGCGAGTACAGATTTCTGGCCTTGGAGACCTGCCTCATTGTGCTGGCATGTGTCTGTAAAAGACTCCAGGCTGTTCCAGTGCTGACACTGCACGTCAGTTGTCAATTACTGAACAGTTATGTTAGTGGATTTAGGAATATGTGTGGCATCCTTAGTTATGAAGCCCCAGCTCAGAAGACTAATCTGTAATTAAACCTTAAAATGGAAAGAACTATGGAAAGAGTCAAGGAGGTAACTGTTCCTGGCTGTGCCGCCCTAACCTATTGAGGTTGATCCATTTCAACAGCTTAATGTCTGTTCTAGAAAACTCAAAATCAAGGGATTTATGGGTCCCAATTATGTGAATTGACCTTAGTCATTGATGCAGGTATTTCAAATGCCTGAAGCATTCCCAAGAAGTATATTAGTAAAATTTGCTTCCTAAGAAGTAAATTCAAAAATGCCTGAAGTTTTTTTTTTGTAAAAAAACAAACTGTAGAGTGGAAATAATGACTGTGATCTGAAAACTACTAATCCTCTGGCTCTGCAGTATCATGAAAGAGTTAATGTAGCCTTCAAAGTTGTCCAATTTAGAGTCAAAGTAGTTTCTGCTATTTAGTCAGAAAATTTTGCTCAGTACTTACAGAACCACCATACAATTAGCATAAGTTCATATGCCTGTGGTGAAAAAAAAAATAAATGAGAAGACTGACTGAAGGAATTTTAATGAGCTCTGCCTTAATTGTCCCCCCAAATTAATCTAATAAAGTTTCTCTCTTTAACTTTCATCTGATGCCTTTTTCCTTCCTTGAACTCCTCCAGTACACCTACGTGTGGACACATACACTTACCTTCAAACTAGGCTTTGCTATCATCTGTCTCATAGTTCACAGTTCCCTCCCTTTGTTTCTAAGTACACGGGCCCATACAGAGGTTTGTGTTTATGAATCCATTCCTTTACTGGCTGCAACTTTGCCTAGAGCTCTGTGAACCTGATGATAAGCTATGATAAGCCAGGCAAAGGGCTGAAAGGATTCATTGTATGCAGGAAAGGAGAGCAAAAAGAGCAGGTGTTTCAGGTCTTTTGAACTCATCCTTAAAGTCAATGTCCCCACACAAAAAGATTTATTTTTAGTGCTGACTTCCCCAGGTAGCTTAAACATAGTAGGCATTCAGTAGAGAATAATGACCTGCCCCACTCCACCATCTTTACAGTCACTATGTTGGAGTGCTCCTCTCCTAATTGAAGCGTGCAGATGGGCCTTCCTCTGAAAGTCTATGCAATGAGCACACGAGGGTCTCAGCCCCAGTTCTGTGGTCTCCAAACTCCACCAGCATTGGTATCCACGGCAGATATGTGCAAAGGTGCAGAACAAAGTCAACCTCAGAGAGAGGTCAATGGGGTGGTGTAGAAAAGAGCAGAGACATCTCTGGATGAAAGCAAAATACATTTGTATTAATTTTGACCTGTCTGAGATCAAATTCCATTCAGTGAATCTTACATTGTAATTAAAGTTAAAAAATAGTATCCGGCTTGCATTTGACTTTTGTGTCATTTGGGAGAAAACTACATTGTTTATTGAGCATTTTGCAGGTCAATCTGAAACAGTGGCAATAACACATTCTGAATCTATAGGAAGAGGGTTTCATAAAAGGAGCAGATTAACATCAAATAGGCCTTCAGGGATTCATACATTGATCTTCTCCTGACGTTTCCTCTGAATTAGTTAAGACGGCTAGACTAACAATGGTTCTAATGGGAAAGATAAAGAAGACCAAATGGTGGAGAGGCAGCAATTTAAAGGCCTAATTCAGGTTTTCCTGTTTATATCAGTTATAAATTTAGATAATTGGTGCTATTCAAACCCACGACAGCTTTGAGTGCTCTTGATGGATATGGCAGTTATTCCCCTCCTATGTTTCCTTGCTTAATATGAGAAGGCACAGTGGTCCTCTCTGTCAGAGAGAAGATGCTGAAAGCGAGAGGCACTGAGGGCAGATGACCCTCAGCACACACGTTTGTGTGGCCATTGACGGCCAGGAGGAAATGGAACGATATTCGTCATGCACCCTACCTTTCCATTAAGACTTTCTTTGAAGCACATTTCCTAAAACAAAATATGCAGTCACTGAAATTCTAAGTGGAAAATTCGTGATGCATTTAATCAAGGGCTAAATTCTATCCTTATTCAATGTCACGTGTATCTCAGTCTCCTGAAACCTGAGAGAGCATTTTCTCTATTCGTTTTGATTTAGGTATTTTCTTTCTAATTATTCTGTGTTTTCCCTGGTATTCATTAACAGCTATCCCAAGCCAAGAGTCTTTGAATTGTATCAGTTCTAACATTCTTGCAATGAGGGGAGCAAAGTGGGATTTGAGAAGAAACACACAAATATTTTTTAAAGTTTCAGAACATTGGAATCAACAATTCTAGTTCCATTTAGAATCTTATCAGATGGTATCCTGATTTCTTTTTAATATGGTACTCATTTCCATGCTAATACTCCTGGATGTCCTGAGTGTATCTAAACAAGATCCTGATTTGGATGGTCTAAGGAAATTTCTTATTCTGTTTTTGTATTTTCTGCTTGGAAGAATAATGTGCACTGATTGTCTTGGTGGTAAGTGTGGGACCTGATAGGCCATTATTAGAAGCTCTCTGCTCATTAGCTATGACTTTCTTTCCTGAAACAACCATTAGTCAATGCACTGCTGAGTAACCTAATGAAGTAGAACCATTGCAAGTTTATATACTTGAGAATTCTTTACTTGCTAAAGGTCAAATAGGAAGCCATTATTTTTATTTGACTCATAGGCCTTTATTTCACTTATTAAGATTCCCTTCTGTTTCATAGAATCTTGAGAGCTTACAAGGAATATTTAAATGGTTGCTGAAAGTTAGATAACTGGAAACATTTCCAGAATATACAAACATATTTTTCTACCCTCCTCTATACTTGAAAACCACTAAATGGATTAAGTTACCTCCCAAGTATATTGAATATTGCTTCCATGTGAACACAACGTTGACTTAGGTGTTAGCAAGAGACAACCCATGAGCCCAGCAGTGTATTAGAGCCAAAATAAGGCAGTGACTGAGGATAAAAACTGTCTTCAAGGGCCTTGGGAGCTGGTTGAGATGACAAAGTAACTAAACATCAGGAAAGTGTAGCATTCAAATACAAGGCTAGGAAAGTTATGTTCCTATGTCCAATGAATTCTACTGTCCTTCCTATCTCCCACCCACTCCCTTCTCTTTATTCATCTTTGTCTAATTGAATGGACTTCTATACGTCCCTTCCCCACCCTCCCTTGTTGTATGTTAGCACCCACATATCAGAGAGAACATTTGGTCTTTGGTTTTTTGGGATTGACTTATTTCACTTAGCATGATATTCTCCACTTCCATCCATTTACTTGTAAATGCCATAATTTCATTCTTCTTTGTGGCTGAGTAATATTTCCTTGTGTACACATACCACATTTTTTTTTATCCATTTGTCCATTGAAGGGCACCTGGATTATTTTCATAGCTTGGCTATTGTGAATTGAGCTGCTATAAACATAGATGTGGCTGCATCACTATAGTATGCTGATATTAAGTTCTTTGGGTATAAACCGAGGAGTGGGATAACTGAGTCAAATAGTGGTTCCATTCCAAATTTTCGGAGGAATCTCCATACTGCTTTCCATAGTGGTTGCACCAATTTGCAGTCCCACCAGCAATGTATGAGAGTACCTTTATACCCACATCCTTCCCAAGACATATTGTTGCTTATATTCCTGATAATTTTCATTCTGACTGGAGTGAGATGGAATCTCAGTGTAGTTTGTATTTAAATGCACAATCAAGGTGACTTCACATCATGTACACCCACAAGAATGAGATCCCAATTAGAAAAAGGTGTTCTCCATATATGTCTAATATGCCAAAATACACTCTACTGTCATGTATAACTAAAAAGAACAAATAAAAAATTATAAAAATAAACCTCCTTAATTAAAAAAAGAAAGTGTAGCAATTTATGCCATTGATCTTTACTATTAAAATAGATAAGCAAATGAAAGTTATAAGTTGCAAGAGATAGAGAATATAGGAGAGAGGACAAAATTTCATTAAGAATAGAGGTATTAAAAATTTCATGGGTGAAGGAATGGAACAAAACTCTCCAAGTCATGCTGCTACTCATGCACATTTACCCAGCAACTGCTTACCTAGGTCAGGGATTTTGGAGCTATCATTATTCTCTAAACTCAAGGAGGTTCACTTTTGTTCTGTGGACACAAGTTATCTGCTTCTGTAAGTTTTTTTACACACAGCGTTCCAGTGACCTTTTTTACCACATTAACAAACCCCTCTCCCATACCACCAAATGGCTGAAAACAAACAATAGGCATGTACCCCTTCTTTTGATTCCACTAGTCTTGGGTGGGTGGTTTTCCTGTTTCCTGTGATGTTGGTTGGAACAGCCGTCATCTAACAGCTCAAATAGCCTGGAAGAGGAAGCTGAAGATCTCACACAGCCCAACATCAGAATTTACGTGAGGGGCATCTACCATACTGTTGGTCAAAGCAGGTCACAGGACCCTCTCCCCAACATCACCAAATATGTTCACTCTTTTGTAGCACATTTATTTTGCTTATTGCTCATAACACCTTGTAATATGCTATTATGCATAGTGGGAATTTTGTCTGTTTCATTGATCACCGTATTTTTAAAATACCCTTAGTACACAGTAGATACTTGCTAAGTATTTGTTTAATGAACGTATTGAGATATAAAAATAAGAACAAGGCCAATTTTTTTCGGATTTATATAATATGAATAATCCAATTCATATTTTCGGTGAAACTTTAAACTTCCTTCCAGTTTGCAAAAATATCGTGAATACAAATTACACATCTTTGTCATGTCCTGTGGATAAAAATGCAAGGTCAATTGACTCAGGTCAGGGGATGAGAGCAAGCTTTCCTAGAGGAAGTGGCACTTCACCTGGGTCTCTACCAGTGTATAAGAAGTTGATGGTCAGTTGACATGTCAGATGCAACAACAGCTTCGGCAAGGGAAAAGGAGGTTCATAGAAAATTGATTCCTGTGGTGGATAAACAAGTTACCTAGGATTTAACTCTCAAAGAGACCTGAAGGGTGGTATCATAGAGACCTAGCTTCCTTCATACACTTCACCCTCACAGGCTTCTACTCTCAGGAGCCAAAACAAGGTTAGAATATTGTTGTGAGGATGTAGACTTGGCAGACAGACATAGTGAACAATTCTATTTGATTTCATCATCCTTCTCAATCATGAAATATTTCTACCACTAGAACCATTTCCTCAATTGAAAAGGGATGTGAAATGAAAAAAGAAGAAAATAGGAAAAGAAAGGGTTTATGTTTGTGAATGTTGGGAGATATGTTGGGAATGGGCAAGAATACTTTTAAAAGACAAAAACAAAAACAAACAAACAAACAAAACGGGTACCTAGCCATAATATGATAACCATCCAGGAACCCTGGAATTAACTGAGTGTGGCGGACAAGTAAGAAACCAAGAAACTGAAACTCATGCCTGGTATGTAGGACAATACACCCTTTTGAAAATATTTTACAAAATATTTTCCATGTATTTGTCATGCATAAGATAATTTGTCCTTTCCAAACAGTAAAAACACCTCAATGCCTAAACTAACAACAAATGCCTATCACATCTTCTTCATCTTTTTATTTATTGCCACTGTTTGTTTGCTTAATTCATGTGTTCTTATCTTTTAAACCTTTTCAAAAAATCTTTGCCTCACCAACTGTTCTTTTTGTCCTATGAATCCCATGATACCAAGCATTATGCTTGTTTGGTTCTTATAATTGTTGAATTTTTTACTCCTAGCCCGGCACATTCAGTTTTATAATAGGAACTCAGAAAATGAATGGGAGAAGTAAATGAAAGGATTGTGGTCAAAAGAAATTGGAAAGTGCATCACTTTTGAAAAACTGCAGTTTTTTCCTGATGGAAAAAATACACAGTATTTTGAATACCATGTAGGAAAATACTTGAATAACAAAGATAATAAATCTGTATAGTCTTTTATATCAAGGGGTAATTCTAATGCAAGAGGAAGGATTTCCAACTCTAGCCAAAGGGTATATGGTACATTAACAAGAGAAAAGGATAAGAAACCAGGAAATATTGATTTAAATTCCAGTTTCACTTTCTGATAACCAGGAAACTTCCATTTGCATCTTGATCATTATGGACTTTAGTTTTTTAACCAATGAAATAATGGAACTAGTAAGTGTAAAGCAAGATATTTGTATGTAAACATTTTCAATAAAGTTCTAGATGCATGTGTAAGCTGAATCTAACCCTCTTGTGGAATATAAGAGCCAGGAACTATATGATCCAGAGGAAGTCACTCAGTATCTCTGATCCTTACTTCTGATGAAAGCTAAATATCTCCAAACTCTAGAACCCACTTTAATTTACCAACTCTACTTTGTAGATGAATTCCTATGAAAATAAAATAATGTATTGGATCTTTGTTGCTGTGACCCAAAGACTGGATAAGAAGAGCTTAGAGGAGAAATAGTTTATTTTGTCTCATGTTCCACAGGTTCAGTTCATGTTCAGCTGCCTCCATTCATCTTGGTTTGAGGTAAGGTAAGACAACATGGCAGAAGGACATGGTGGAAGAAAGAAGCTCCCTCATGACAGCCCAGGAAGCAGAGAGAATGAAGGGAAGGGGCTCCAGGGAAGATGAACTCTTCTAGTACATTCCTCTAATGACCCCACTCTCCAGCCATGCCCATCTGCCTGCAGTTACCACCCAGTCAGTCCAATCAAAGTAGGATGGACTGATAAGATGACAACTCTCATAAACCAACTCATTTCACCTCTAAATATTTTTGCATGAACACCAGTGCTTTGGGGGAACCCCTCAAATCTAGACCATAACAAATATTATTTTTAATTTCATTAAGTTCATCCTCATTTATCATAATGAAATATAGACCTAGCAACATTTTAGAAAGAGTTGAGAGGTACCTAGTGATTAGAGAAGGCAAATCAACTGCACTGACTGCATATTAATTAGAGGAGGAATAAGGAGAAACTATCATAAGGGGAGAATATTAGTAAAAGATCATTCTGAGTCCCTTAAATCACTTTCATTCATTTCCATTCTACAAACATTTGTTGTTGGCATACATCATGCCAGGATCTATTTTGGTTTATAAAGACAAATGAGAATTATACATTTTTTTACAGAAATTCAGTCTTGATATTTTTGTACTCCTCGTGTTTTTCCAAACAAATCAAACCGGTAATGCTTAGTGTTACCCATATTGGGGCATCACCATCCAAAAGACTTTGTATCATCTAATCTTCTGAATTCCCATCTTCTCACTTATATGATGAGGGGCTCTCCCAGATCTAGAGCTGCTATGGTTTGGATACGACTTATTCCCCAAAGCTTCCTGTGTTAGACACTTAGTCCCCAGTGTAATGGTACTGAGGTGATGCGTCCTTTAATAAATGCTTAGACCATGGGGGAACCACCTTCAGAAGTGATTCATGCTCACAGGACCAGCTTAGTTCCCTCCAGAGCAAATTGTCCCATAAGAGTGCCTGGCTTCTGGTCTCTTTATTGTAGTTCACCTTGTGTCATCCTTCCCATATGTGCTCCCATGCTGTTGCACAGCAGAGATGCTCATCTCATGATGTTGCCTGATCTAGCCTCCACCACTGTGAGCCAACCTAAGCCTCTTTTTTTTTAACAGAGGGCCTAGCCTCTGGTATTTTGTTATAGTAACACCAAATGGACTAAAATACATGCTTTAAAAGATAAGGTTAGTGACATTGCTATTGTGTCAAAAGCCTGTTCTTGGGCCTAAGCTCATTTGTTGCCCTGTGGGCCTACTATCAAGATATGCCTAAGTCCAAAGAGCCTGCAGCATTGTCCTGATTGCTACAAACCAGCATTAAATTAGTCACTTATCATATCTGAAAAGACACACCATCTGCAGATCTCCACCATAGTGCAAAGTTGTCAGGAACAATACGCTACTTTGCAATCTGCACACTTAACAACAAATGGGGAAATTCAACAGCAACCAGAAATAAACTGAGGCTTCAGAATTGCATTTTTTAGATGTAGTTAGTGCTTGGCCAGTTCCCAGAACTTCACCTTCCATTTAGGAGAATGTAGAGCTAAGCAAATTCAAACCAAAATACATCTTTTAACTTCCTATGTGAACAGGAAGGAAGGGAAAGGATAAAGGTAATAAGATTCTCTGATCATAGGAAATTGGAATTTGCTATCTCGCTAGACCATTATTCTTAATGCACATTTGAAGTTGGTTACATCTTCTTGGCAGAAAAATAAAATCATTCTGATTCAAAGTTACAAGGAATGACTTGGTAAAGATTTTTCTAATAATGATGTAGGGCATTATTTTTTTTTTTTTTTTTTTTTTTTTTTTGCTGACAAAAGGCAAATAGTGCCTTCTTGTCAATGCTTAAGGGATATAAATGGTATATTCAAAAATATAGACTTGTGCTTTTTGTGTGTTTAACACCTGAATATTTGGTGATATAAAAGGTGGGTTAGTGCTATGTGTAAAATACACTAAAGCATGAGTGATTCTGTTTCCTGATTCAGGTTATTATAAGAATTGTAGTTTGAAATTCAGTAGCCCCATTGTTATAGGAAAGCCTCATAAAGCTTCAGGGGATCATTTTTGTAACAATCGTCTATGTAAACTCTTTTAACCACAAAATATTAGGAGGTTAAACACTAATAGGCCTTTGAGATGGTTTGCCTGGGGTTTTCTTCATCTTCTGTTTGATTTCAAGCATTTGTTTAAAAAAATTTTCAAAGAACTGAGGCTGTGTGAAGAGGTCATAATCACCTTTCATCTTAGGGAAATAAGGAAAAGACACTTACAAGATTTCCTGTCCTTATTAATCCTGCCTTTTGAATAACATAACTCTTTAATGAGCTACTGTTTTTCCTAAAATGTCTCTAGCTGGAAGACTGGGACTCCTAATTGTTCTACTAGCTTAACTTTGTGGTGAGGGGGGAAGAAAAACAACAACCAAGGAAACCGAATCAACACTCCAATCTTCTGTTTTTAGGAAAATGAATCAGATGAATCAAAGTCTGGAAACAATTCTAAACTATGCCCAATTAAAAGGAAAACAGAAGATACTATTTTCTTGTAAATGTGTTATATACACTTAGGTGCATATATCTAAATAAAAGGCCAACTATATGGTACTTTGCACAACGTAATTTCTGAATCTAAACAAAATGGTGGATAGTGTAATACAATGATCCTTTTTGTTTTTGGGGGCTTTTCTGGGTTTTTTTGTTTGTTTGTTTGGTTTTTGGTTTTTGGTTTTTGGTTTTTACAGTAGTGAGGATTGAACCCAGGGGTGCTTAACCACTGAGCCACATCCCCAGCCATTTTTTTATATTTTATTTAGAGACAGCATCTCACTGAATTACTAAGTGCCTTGCTAAGTTGCTGAGGCTGGCTTTGAACTCTCCATCCTCGTGCCTCAGACTCCCTAGCCACTGGGATTAAAGGCATGGGCCTCCTAATTGTTTCCACTAACTCTTCTTTCACTGTGGCAGCTGTCTCTATACACTTCTGTTTCTCCTATACAACATTGGTTCACTCCTTTCTCTGTGATGCTGACTTGGACACAGAGAGGTTTACACCTGACACCTTAAGTGAAATCCAGACAAGCAAGTCTAACTGCATTTTGATAACTTGAAAACAGGTTTATCTTAATTGCTTCAAACTCAACTGGTCCACAACTGAGAATCGTCTTTTACTCAAAGTTTTCCCTTTTCTTCTATGCAAAGTTGTTCCATTTCCTGTGCCGCCTAATTCTATTAATGGCTACAGCAATCTTAGACCCTCCTGTCTCCAGTCAGGAAGTTCAGAATCATCTTTAGGTCTTCTCTTTTCTGCTTCTTTTCAGCCACTTAATTTTGTCTCAGTGAGTTGAAGCTGCTATAACTACATACCGAGTGTCTTGTAAATAACTGAAATTTATTTCGCACAGATTGGAAGCCTGGAAACTCAAAGATGAAAGAACTAGCAGATTCGGTGTCTGGTAAGGGTCCCTGTTAGTCAACTTTCCATCACTATAACAAGTATTTGAGATGATCAACTTATAAAGACAGAAGGTTTGTTTTGGTACACTGTTTTGGAGGCTTTAATCCATGATTGGTGGGCAGTGGTTGCTTGGGGCCTGTGGCAAAGCATCAAGACTGCCTGGCAGAGCAAAACATCTAACATCACAAGTTAGGAAGCAAAAAGAAAGACAGAGGAAGAGACTGGAGTCTGCTGTCCCCTTCCTGGGCACAACCTCAATGACCTAACTCTCTTTAACTAAACCCTACTTCTCAAAGTTTCTAGCCCACCACCAATAGCACCCCTAGGAATCAAGCCTTTAACTCATAGATCTTTGAGGGGAATTTAAGACCAAAATATAGTAGGTCTACTTCCTGGTTTATAGAAGCCCATCTTCCTGCAGTGTACTCACATGATGGAAGGGGAAAGAGAGCTCCCTGGGGTTCCTTTCATTGAAGCCCTAATGTCACTAATGAGGGCTGCACTCTCACAACCCAGAGGCCCCCCCAATACCTTCATATTGGGCATTAAGATTTTAGCACATGCACTTGAGGGAGGACCCAAGCATTCAGTCCACTACAATGGCTAAATCTTATTGCCTCACCTTAAAGCCTCTTACCTACGTTGTCTTCTCTAGTTTTCTCTATTCACTTTTCATCCCCATTCCAGGTGAAGGCTGCACCTGAATATCTCTGTGGAATCCTAGACCCTGTATTTCCTTCTATCATAGACCCATTCACCTGCAATATAACCTTCTTTACACCTTGTCCCCATCTATGAGCATACAAAAGGTGCTCAATAAATGTGTGATGCTCTAACATTTGCAGACACTTTCCAAGCTCACCTCCTCAGTAGGTCTTGCTAAGTCTATAGGAGACTCTTGCTGCCATCCCTTACCTACGACCCCCCAAAAAATATCATTTCCTACTCAGACAACTTTTTCTTTCCTCTTACCAATTTTATTCTCTAAATTGCATCAACCAACCTCCCTGCTTCCATCTATTACAAGGAGAAGTGTCCTTATTTCTCCCAATGGAATTGCTACTTAAGCATCAGAATTTTATTCACAGGTTTTCTCTAAAAAATCCTCTCAGGACATATCTTGGGAGGAATTAATCTCCCCACATTCTAAATGTGTTCAAAATCATTCTTTCCTACTTATTTTAATATACCTTCCTTAGTCTCATATTTCAATTGTTTTGCCAGGTTTAGTTTTGTTGAATCCCATTTCAGTTTCTCCCATACTGGTACTAGGTACAAAGTGGGATGTACTGAGTTAAAGTACTTTTAAGTTTAGTTTAATGAATCTCGACTGACTTAGACACAGTCACAAAATAACCACAAGCTTTAGGTTGGATTGGATGTTTATCTCCATAATCATGTTGAGGTTAAAATATTGATGAATAAAAATATTGATCACAGGAAATAATAATGGGAGATGTGTCTGCCTTCAATTATCTCCCATACAATTCATTCTGAAGTTATGAAAAGGCCAAATTCACAATTCTCAACTTAGTATAAGATATTCTGTGGGTTGAGTGTCAGATACTCTTAATAATCTAAGTCTACATTTTATCCTGTAAAATTTGTTAAGGATTTATTTGATACAACAGCATTGTTGTGAACAATCATAATATAATCCTTCTCATTTTACATAATGCCTGTTATCCAAGATTTTGAGAATTTTAAAACATTTTCTCATTAATCCTCAAAAGACATCTCTGTGATAGATTTGTGGAAAGATTAATTAAGGATTAAAATCCCTTCACAAAGAAATCACATCTCTGCACTATTCCTCAGGTAGCCTCAATGAAAATTTGGAGTTATAAAATATAAAGGAGCTATAAAATATTTTAGTACTACAGGCTCCAGAAGAGAAAGACAACACTGCTTTTACTGTAAAAGAATAAATAAATATTGATCTTGGTCATGGCATATGAAGTTAAAAATTTCTAAACAATAAACCATAGGACTATTTTAGCAAATTTTTATTCTAAACATAGTTGAAAGTATACCTTTTACCATGTATCTTTTGAGAATATCTTATGTGTGTTAAAGCTTTATTTGTGAAGCCTGTTTTATTTATGATCCTTTGAGCTAACTTTTAAAATTTACCTATTATTAAATAGATTGTAATTTATCATGTAGAGCATATTCTTGGTTCAGTAATTCCTCTATGAAGTATAGGTAATAAGCCACAATTATTTTCCAAAAGCTAAAGGAGAGATCAACCTTTAGTTATTCAGTTCATGCATGTGGTAAAAGGGGAAAAAAATTCCAAAATATTCTAGATTGTTTAAAAAATAAAGCAGGGTTACGTGAGCTTTTAACCTTGATTTCAAAATGAATTCTGAAGAAGATATTAGATGAAATGGAAGAAAAACACAACTATATGATTGAATAGCCCTGGGATAATACTGGTACCAGCCCAACAGATAACCCTCCCCTTGTCAATGCAAGCATCATCAGATGTGAACACCAACTAGCAGAGTATATAGGAAAAGCATAAAAAACATGCATTCTGAATATAATTTGCAAAATAAAAGAATAAATTGATGAAAAATGCACACTGGTAGGGGGTAGATTCTGATGTCCTCAAAGCTTCTGTGAAATCAAGATAATTACAGCATTCAGAGCAGAGGACAAGGAGGCACAAATGTATTGCTAAAATTCTTGGGAAATAATGTATTCACTGTAAAGAAAAAAGGAAGAGGAAAGAGAGATTTTTACCTACTGATTACTCAGCACAGACCAGGAGTCAAATGAAACCCTTTCAGTAAGCTACACCATGAAACATTCCCATCATCCCATTAGGTATTCCCATCATCCTATGAGGTAGATATTATTAACTTAATTTGTACATTAAAAAAAAATACTAAATCCAAGTGTCTATTCAAAGTTCAAGTACCTAGTAGTTAACAGCTGCCCAGAATTATATCTCCCTTTAGGACTAAGTAGTAGAAAAAAGTACCCAAGGGTAACTGTGATCAGTTGACAGAAGTGTCCTTGAAGAAATCTTGGTTTCACAGAACATTGAAAGCTCAGTGGCTGGCAGAGCGTATACATTCCAGAGGACTGAGAGACAGAGAACACATTCCAACTTCCCTGCAGGAACTCTGGAATGCCCTCAGGAGGAAAGGCTTTAGCAGCCTTGCCTAGGGGTCTCCAGTGTGAGCAGCCACCACCCCTGTTTTTAGAAAGAGTCAGTCTGAGCTTTAGAGCTCCTGGGCTCCAAATTCCAGGGGATATTTATTTATGAGATTTAATTTTCTGGTCTGTAAAAGCGACAATCCTACCTCAAAAAGTTATCCAAGACAATTATATGAAAGGTCCAGTACTCTATGTGGGTCATGATGGGCTTTAAATAATTGATTTTTATAGAAGAAGAGGGCAAAATGAAGAGGAGGACAGAGAGGAGGAGCTGCTGAGAGTCATTGTTTCCAGGAGCTGCCCTTAATGCATCTAGGAGATCTAAGGTGAAAAGCCAGGGTGACCAAAGCCCACAGGAGTTACCATGGTTCTAAATGCACAAAGGCATTCCAGTTCTGCCACAAGAGTACCAGCTAAGAGAAAACAGTGCTCCTGAGAGCAACAGAAAGGAATTTAAACTAAACCCACCTGGTAGCAAAAGCCAGCTCTCCTTATCATAGGATGAGACTCTTTTGACATTTAGGAAATGTGTAGTCATTATTGATTCCAATGCACCACTGAGGGAGGGAAAAGAATAATAATTTCTACTTGGAAACCTGGTGGAAATGATGGGCCAGAGACTTGAAGTGTTTTCCTGAGGCAATTACAGAGGCAATAAACAATCATCCGGACCTTAGATATCCAGGGAAAACGGGCTATAATTAGAAAGGAATATTGATAAAGTGATGCTGAGGTAAAAATAAATCTGGTCCTTCAAGGTTTAATTATTTTGAAGGAAATGAGAAGAATAAATTGACAAAACAAATGATGCTTATGTAAAAACATGCACACATATACACATTTCTTTTAAAGACCGGAATGAACTCTGACAGGAAAAATACCGAAATCAATACCATAAATGCTGCTAATAAGCAGTAGTTTTGAAGATCTTATCTGAAACTTCAACATAGCAAGCTTTTTAACTGTAATAACAAATTAATGTATCTGCTGTGGTTTATAAAGGGTAGAAGTTAGGTGACCCATGGATGATCAGTTGCCAAATTCATCATTTGTAGTTTTCTCTCTCTAACACAAATTTAACCTCACCCTGCTTTCTGTCTTGATCTTATCTTCTCCTATTTTACTTCCACACAGCTGTTGATCCATGTACCGTGCTTCCTCACCAAACCATGCTACACACTCTCCTAAAACATAGCTCTCAATGTGCCATGCCCTGGTCAGTCAGAAACTTTGCTTTTTGTGGACTGAAGTCTCAACTCCTTGATTAAGCATTCAAGGTTCTTCCAAATTGCATGCAGGTTTTGCACACAGAAGATAATATTTTCCAATGATTATTCTGAGAAATTTTGTCCTACTAGATGCTTAGGAATAAAAATATCCTAATCATCGATCACATTAAAAAATGAAAAATAATAGAATCAGAAAACTGCTAAACATTACAGATTTTCTTTGTGCCAGAAATTAAGAGAGCTACACACATATCAGTCAATCCTCACAGCTTTCCATAGCTGATTTATAGGCAAAGATACCAATGAAGACTTTACAAA
Organism: Sciurus carolinensis; assembly: GCF_902686445.1. NCBI lineage: Eukaryota > Metazoa > Chordata > Mammalia > Rodentia > Sciuridae > Sciurus > Sciurus carolinensis. Next base: position 127,447,437 of record NC_062221.1, on the reverse strand, counting down.
GATAAGTAATACGTCCAGGTTTATACTCCCAGTCAGTGTTAGAGTAGGTATGTCAGACTCTGGACCCTGAGCTCAGAAATGCAGAGATGTTCCGTTCCTTTCCTAGGAGGTCACAGAAGACCGTAGAATATTAAAATGGCAGAGAGGTCCCGACAGGATGTTTATACTTGTCAATTTATCTCAGTGTGGGACAGCCTTTTTATGAAATGCCTTTTTACAACTCTGTAAAACTCCATTTCCAAATGAACCTTTTAGGAAACATTGAACTATATGATTCCTGAGGCCATTTCTAGCTTAAATTTTCTACAATTCCTTTTGGTTTGGAACTGAACCTACCAAATCTTTGCTCAATGACGTTGGTTCATTTAAACATATATTTACAAATTTTTAAACATGCTTTAGATCTAACCTCATTCCTGCCCTTAGAATGCCCTCCACTGGACCCTTATCTTAATCTTATTGGTGTCCTCCATATACTCTGTTTTCATCTCCTTTCTGAAACTTTATCTGGAAATTCACGAAAAGAGTGAACCAATTCTTTCTCAGTTTATCTATGTAACTGGACTGAGGGGATTTTGAGTTATAGCCACATATGAAACGGATGCTGTTTGGTGCTATGTTAAAAAGTGAGATAATGTGTATGTTAATTAGCTCATATAGCCATTCCACATACAATGTGTATCAAAAACCATGTTATATACCATAAATGCCTACAATTTTTATTCATCATAAATATTGCCTTTTACTAGTAGTAGTTACATGCCCTCCTTTCTTCCTGTAAAATGCAGATTTTTAAGTAAACACCAAAAACCATAATTTAAACTTCTGAGTCTGGGGTCTTTTACTTTTTCCACCACAGAACACAGTGTATTTTCCTGGACCACCAGCTATGACTCCACATGCATGTCTATTTCCTGAGCACCTCTAAAAACCCCTTCATGGCCAAGATCAGATTTCTTTTGGTTCACCAAATCATTTATAAGGTGAAAATTTTTGTTTAAAACTCAGCTGGATTCCACCTCTTCCCTTTAAGACTTGTAAATAAATAGCTTCTTAAATGAGTTTTTTAGCATCTCTCTGACTCAGTTTCGTCACCTGTAAAGTGAATGGAGATAAACTTTTCTAATTCATAGTATTTGTAAAGATGAAATGACTTCATACAGATAAAAGGCACTTAGCAGAGAGCTTTACAATGTAAGTGCTCTATAAAAGTTGGATTTGTTTTTGGTGTTGTAAATTGGTCTTTTCCCATGTTCCAGGCATTTTATTAGAGCATGAAGCCAAGTGACTGGGACACAGCCCCCGCCCTCAAAAAGCTTATGTCAGCTGAAGTCTAGTTACAGAAGAAAGAGCATGCATACCAGGTGGACCAGAGTGGTCAGCTCTGTCCAGGGAGGTCCAGGGAGAGCCAGGGAGTGATCGTGGAAGGCAATGACCCCACCAAGTCCTGCGGGAGAGACTGCAGGTACAACGTATGCAGGCACAACGTACTGCAGGCAGAGAGAAGAGCATTTGCTTGGCACCTGGACCTGCCTGATGGCATGGGGCCCTTGAGGAAATTCACATTAGTTCATGAGACTGAAACCAAGTCAGTTAGAGCTAGCAAGTGAGCTAGGAAACTAGATGGTCCAGAAATCAAAACCAAAAGTGTTAGCTGTCTCAAAGGCACTTTCACTGATCCCATTGATAATGGTTAGAAGGAAGTAGGCAATGAAGCCTTTAAAGAGTAGATAAACATGATCCAATTTATAGTATAAATATAATTCTGATTATAGTGTAAAGATCCATAAGAAATGTAATTGGACTGAGAGAAAAATCATAGGCAGTAGGAAGAGCTTCTGAACTGGCAAATGACCGACTTTAAACACAGAGCTATAGATGGTACTGCATGAAGAAGCAACAGATCTGAGTGGCTAAATAAAAGTTTACTGATTATTTTAAAAATATAAATAATGACCCAGTATATTTTAATATAAAGTTATCATGTAAAATATGTCCTATTTGGTGTAAAATAAGTGTGCTAATTCTAAATTGGCTAGGATTATAAAAAGTAATTATAATGTTGACAAAGGAAAGATGAAAACAATATAATTTGGCAGTGTGATGAGTTGAGGAACTCGTTCTTGACCTTGGTCCTAACAATTTTATTTCTAGGTATTTCTCCTCGGAAATACCAAATGCAGCAAATGTGTCGAATGCAGCAATACATATTGGAAAAGTTGGGGGATATGCATTTTCATCAGAGAGGGAATGGTTAGGTATCAAATATGATATAACAGCGTAGCCTAATATTTTAGAGATATTTAACATATTCATTATGTGTTTTAAATAGAATTGCCAGGTAAAACACAGTATGCTCAGTTGCATTTGAATTTCAGATAAATTGTGAATAACTTTTTAGTAAGAATGTCCCCATGGAAATTCAAATGGATCTGGGTGTTCTATATTACAAAAATGAGTTGCTAAATCTGGCAACTCTATTTACAGGACTTGCAAAAGCACATTTTACACAATTTAGAAATGTAAAATTAAAAAGTAAAAAAGCATACTCTGTACAGGAAGAAAAATACAGAACTTGGAAAAAACTCAAAGGAAGTTCAGTGAAATTAAATGAGTGAGTACTTATGAAGGAGTTGATTTACTGACTCAATTTTAGTTTTACTGTGTTTTTCTCTGTTTTTTCACGATGAGCATGAGTTATTTTTATAAATGGAAAAATGTGTATTTGTATATTTACATGTCTATGTATAATTCTATTTCACTTTCATATTGGCAGCAGTTCACGTTTATGAGTATATAAGCTAGGATATGCATGCTTCCCAATTTTCTGAGACACAAGCTTTCTCAACTAATTCAAACTCTTATGGAATAAAACCCGGACCATCAGTTCTTGGCTTAAATACCATGGGTTACAAAGAACTTCTCCATCCCCCTATCTCAATTCTTCCCACCATCACCATCAATATCAATGTCCTCCTGTTTTATATTCCAGAGCAAACAATTTCTTCCATGCTACTTAGCAACGCTAAGCATATATTTGTTGGAAGGGTAAAGGAATAAAGGAGAGAAATGAGATTGGGAGTATTAGATGACATTTTTCATTAAACTTAATCTGGTATATATTTAGGTCTCAGTTGCATAACTTAATGGCTTCTCCGCACTGTGTTGGCAAATACCACAGTAGAAATACATGCTCCATAAAAATAGATATAAAGCAAAATAAAAGATCAGTAAAAAGATATGTTTGTAAAGAAACTTTAGTGGACTCAGGAGTCTCAAACAACAAAACTGGGAGAAAAGATTCAAAGCATCTCATAGCTTCCAGAATTCCTCCCTGGGCAGACTTCATTGTTTTTTCCTCTGAAGGTGATTTCTGTCCCACGCAGATGATGACAACTATAAACCAGACTATCTTGCTTGAAACAGATTGATTTTTCATTCCACTATATTTTCAAATTTCTCCTTCATGAACCTACCATACAAATCAATATTAAAAAATCAACAACAACAACAACAAAAACAAAAATTGCCGTTTTAGGGTTCATTTTCAGTCTAACTCTGTGAGAGGCTAAAGCAGATGTAAATGACTGGTCCCTGGGGCGTGCCAGCATGCCACCTGCACTTTTAAGACCTCTCTCTCTCCCCTCCCTCATCCATTCTTTAGCTTTTATTACCATTCTTGTGATTGAGTGCTGAGGCTGCAGGATCAGTTTTAAAGGGGTGAGAGGTGAATTAGGTACACCTTAGTGTTTTCTGTCCTTTCCTCTTCTTTCCAGTCCATTCATCTCTCTCCTGCCTGGTTCTCCTCTTCCCTCTCCTTTCTCTGTTTTTTCCTCATTAGTACTAGTTTAAGCTTAGTTTATGTTTCACTTATTCATCTTTAATGCATTGTCTCTGTTTCTTTCATTATAAGGAACAGCTCTATAGCTCTTGTTCCCAAAGGTCTTTTGTTTTAATCCACTAAAGCAGTTCCAGACTAAGAGGCAAGCTAAGTGGCCCTCGATGCTTCTAAATTCTAACAGACTTAAAAGTTACTTCCTACACCCAGAAACAATAGACCAGGAGTGTTTTATAAAAGATTATTGAGCATGTGTGAAAAATACTCTTATACTTTATGCTCTTGAATTTCTTCACCGTAATTGATGATGGCATAAAAGACAAAATACAAATCTATTGAGTATCTGCTGAGTTCAAACAACTGCATGAGGCTTGTGAGTTGAATGAATTAGACATTTGAAAGAGTCACAGAATGTAGGACTTGAAAGGACATGTAGATATTCAAGTGTATTTTGTTTTCCTCCACTTTATAAACACCTTGACTTTGGTGATAAGAAACGTCAGAACTGATTTTGAATTCTGAGGGCAAACTTCTTTCCTTTTTTCAAGATGAGTCCTCGAAAATGCCATTTACATTACACATCCGTACAGACACCTGAACATTCCTTTTAATGACACACCCTAATCTTTAATGCCTTCATTCCTTTGCACGTGTTCTGTTCATTAAAAGTATCTTCCTGGCTACTTCTGCTTCCACTGCCAGATATTAGATACAGAAGTGCCCCTTTTTCCCCCACTACCAGTATAGTTGTTTCTGGACTGTGGGATTTTTTTTTTTTTTTTTTTTTTTTTTTTTTGGTAATGCTTAGTATGAAAAGATACAACAGTAGCTAAAGGGATAAATTGAAAAGTGGAAATGTTTTCTCCTTCTGACTTCCATTCCTATATCTCAGAGATAATAGCAGATTTTCTTGTGCTTCCTTTAAAAAAATCATAATTAAAAGCAATTAAAAATGCAAAAACTCTCCTGATACCTATGATAAATATGGCATATGTCCCCTAATTAGCACATGTCAATCTATCTTGTTTTTCTAAATGACACATTGCACACAGGCACCATGATTTGTCTGCTTTATCTAACCAGTCACATTCCAATGAACATTAAGGCTGTTTTCAGCTCCTGCTATTCATCACAAACAATGGTGAACATTTTTATATGCACTACACATTTTTTAAAAATAGTGTGGTTGAATCAAAGTGTATAAGCATATTTTATTTTGGAAATTATTAACCATATTTGTTTCAAAATTTGTGCATTTTTCACTTAATATTGGATCATGTTTTTTTATGTCATTAAGAATTCTTCATCTTTAATGATTGAATAACATTTTATCATATGTATACCCCGTAATTTGTGCAACCATGTCTTCACTTATATGATTTTTGAGTTTCCCCATGTTTCTAAAATAAATGGCCTTGTTATGTCCTTTTCTTTCTTATGTTTACATGAATCACTGTTTGCTATTATAGAATCAGCAAGGTTGATTATTACCTCTCAAGTTGAAGTTCAGAAATACATATATTTTTCAGAAAACAGCTTGAAATTATTTTCATTTTTAAAAGTTTGAATTTAATAGGTTTATGGTTATTTTTATAAAATGTATAATTTTGGGTGAATAAAAGACAGAGATGATGTTTTTATCTGGAACAAAGGGGCAGAAGGCAGGGAGGTGAAAAATTTACAATAATCAAGAGTTATATTTGAAATAAAATTCATAAAATTGAAAATGGAATATAAATATGCTTTTTAAGTGTTGCACTACTATAAAATAATGTTTAAAGTATGATTTGACTCACCAAAGGTAGACAGGAGTTTGGAGAATTCTTTGTTAAAATTGACTTGCAAAAACTGGGGGAGCAATTCTATATACACTAGTATGTGAGTGAATCTGCAAGAACCTTGCCTTCTGATCACTGTGCATTAGAATTTATCAAAACAATGTTTGGATCAGGATATTTCCTTGCTGAGGGGACTGTCCTGTGCATTGTAGGATGCTTAGCGACACTCCCTGGTCTCTGCCCACTAGGTACCAGTAGCATGTTCAAGGCAACCATGACAATAAAAAAATGTCATCAGATACCCACTGAGGGGAAAACCCTATTTGATTGACAGCTGCTGCCCTGCAGTAAATTTCACCAAGCCTCACCTGGGCCCATAGCACCTGAGCTGTACAGTTCCACATACTAAGCACTAGTTAACTACAAATGAAACACAGACACTTAGGAAAAGTCCGCATTAGACAAAAGGCAACATGAGCAAAGAGAAAAAACAAAAACGAACAAACAAAAAAAAAAAAAAAAAAAAAAAAACAAGAGAAAACAAAAGCAACAAATAGGTAAAAAATAAAGTTCAGACTACCATATTATTAATATCTTCAGAGAGAGAAGATATAACACCCATGAAATAATAACAATTTAATTTAAAAATAGAATAAGAAACTCCTCTTGATGATTGAATTATGAGTCTTGAAGTAAAGCTTCATAGAAGGGTTAAAAGGTAAAATTGACAATTTTCTCAGAAACCAACAAAAAAAGCCAGGGGGAAATAGTAGAAAATAAAATTTAAAAGGATAAGACTGGGGGCTGATTTAAGAAGTCAAAATCCTCTAAATAAATTAGAGGTATTATCAAAATAATAATATAAGAAAAATTACCTACTTGTAATGCTTGAGAATCACAATAATGTCAGAGTTTTCATGACAAAGAAAAATAGAAAATGAAATTATATCCTTGTAACATTGCTAGAAGAGGCTATTTACAAGGCATTTCTAATGTTTCTAGTTATCAATCAAGTATGAAGATAAAGTTATTATCATAAGTAGACACACTAGTGGACTGGGGATTAGGATTTTGTAGCTTAGTGATAGAGCACTTGCTTAATACAAGGGAGGACCCAGGTTTGATCCAGAGCATCACACACACACACACACACAAATGCATTCATATACATGCATACAAATACACGCAATGCCACCTGATCATTGTACTTAATGATTTTTCAAAGTGACATTGGATCTGGATACTTCTTGTTGAGGAATTAATAATGTGCCTTACTGTCCTAGAAAACATATAATGTCTGTCAAATAAACTGAAGCAGAATGAAAATCCAAATAAAAGAGAACTCCAGTATCTCAAGAAAATATGGGAAAAGTTGACAGATGACCTGGCATCAAATTATAAAGCTTCTTCACAGCAAAGAAAACAATTAACAGAGTGAACCTACAGAATGGGAGAGAATCTTTGCCAGCTGCACTTCTGAGAAAGGATTAATATACAGAATATATAAAGAACTATTTAACACATACACGTACACCACACATACACACACACACACACACATACACACACACGAGCACAATAATGTAACAAATGACCTGAATAGACACTTTTCAAAAGAAGAAGTATGAATGACCAATAATTACATGAAAAAATGATCAGCATTTTAGCTATCAGGAAAATGCAAATCGAAACCACATTGAGATTTCCATCCTGTCTCAGGTACAAGGACTAACTTCAAGAATACAAAGCATGCTGGGCCTGGTGATGCAAACCTGTACTCCCAGTAGCTTGGGAGGCCGAGGCAAGATGATCACAAGTTCAAAGTCAGTCTCAGCAATTTAGCGAGGCCCTAAGCAACTTAGTAAAGACCCTGTCTCAAATAAAAAATAAAAACTGAGCTAGGGATGTGATGTGGCTCAGCGGTTAAGTGCCTCTGGGATCAACTCCTAGTAACAAAAAAAAAAAAAAAGAGTACAAAGCACAATAAATGATGGTGAGGTTGTGCTAGGGAGAAAGGAAAGTTACATCCTGTTGTTGGGATTATTAATATTAAAATAACTGTCATTTCTATATTAGTACAACCAATATAGAAATCAGTATGGAGGTTCCTCAAAAAATTAAAATTAGAATTACCATATGATCCATCTATACCATTTGTTGGTATATACTTTTAGGAATTAAAGTCAGCATGCTATAGAGATACCTGCAATGCTGACTTTAATTTTATCACGGCACAATTCACAATGGCCAAGTTATGAAGTCAACCTCAGTGCCAGTCAACACATGAATGAATTAAGAAAATGTGGTATACATACACAATGGAGTTTTATTCAGTCATAAGGAAAAACCAAATCATATCATTGCGGAAAATGAGTGGAACTGGAGGTCATCATGATAAAGGAAATAAACCAGACTCAGAAAGACAAGTGTCACATCCTTTCTTGCATATGTGAAATCTAGGAGAAAAAATACTACATGAAAACTGAAGGAAAACTATTGGAAAGAAGAAGGGGCTTAGGGGACAGTGGAGGAGAGCAAAAGAGGGTAATGGGGGATGGATATGATCAAAGTGTGCTAGATGCATGTATGAATATGCCTCAACGAAATTAATCTGTGCAATTAGTATGCACTAATTAAAATTAATAAATTAAAAATTTTTTAAAAGAGTGGCAAGAGAATCTCCAAAGCAATGTGAAAGGAGCCTCCAAAATATAGCCAACCTATTGGAACAAAGAATGAAGTGGTACAATCATGGTATCTCCAAGAGAATAATGGAACTAGCAGCTATTTCATATGCTGGACCTCATTGAGAAAGAGTATGAAGAGCAAGAAAATGTAACAGCTGTCTGTACAGAAGGAAACAAAGATAATTTTCACCTACATTACAATGTATTAAAAATAACCATGCAAGAAATGAAATAATTATCTACATGCCTCAGTTGTGAACAATATTTAAATTGTTGTAATAATGAAATCAGTAATTGCTGCTGTTTTTAGATTGTGATACAGCAACCTTAGAAGAATGACAGGGCTGTAAGAAAAAAATAGTGCAGTGGTTTCTAAGTGAGGAAGTCCCTGTCCATGATAGATAATGTCAAAAGAAAAAAAAAAAAAATCAAGACATGTTTGTGCAAGCGTAGTATTTATCATTGTGTGTAAATTCCCAGCGAAATACCTGAACAAATGAAAAGAAGGCGAACTGGGGATCAGGACCTAGTAGTCTGGTGGGTAGAACTAGAAATTTCTTGAAAATAAGCTTAAAGTATTTACTCTTTTAACTCTGTAGAGCACAAATTCAATTATAAAAAAAAAAAAACAATTCTGGGCAAACATGCACAAAAGTCTCAGGGTGCTAGTGAGACTTGTGATATGTGATTCTGAACATTCATTACAGACTTACTGAATCAGAATGTTCTGCAATAGTACCCAAGAATCAGCATATTTATAAAAGCTCTCTAATTAATGCTTATCAAATTTATGAAGGGAAATCCCTACATATAAATACATAATGTGAAGTCTGTAAATTATTCATAAAAGTAACATCAAAATAAATTGATGGTTCAGTATGTGTGCAATATTTCAGAGCATGGATTCATACACACAGACTCACACACACACACACACACAAACATACAGGCACTGTCAATAGCAAAACCATTAAATTCAGAGAAAGCAGAATTTTTATAGCTCTTTATATAGTTTTCTGTCATCATTGGAATACTGCCAGGAGACCAAATGTTAAGGTCTATGTTGTCATAAAAAATTCACCTGCTGAGTACTTAGTTTTGTTCGGTGCTTAGTATCATACATAAATCTTCCATTCCAGACCCTGGCTAGTCATATCATAAATATAAATACTTTGCCTAGGGGGCACTTGACTGATCTGTCTTTACAAACAAGGGGCTCATTAAAAGCAAAAGACTTAGATTCACTGACTGCTTGCTTATGGCTTCCTCTCCTGTAGTGTTTTGTTTCTCCTAGTAAACAAAAGAATATAAACAGCTCCTGCCCAGGGCAGGTGACATGGGGTCCAGGCATGTCACAGTAAACGAGGAAGGTTGGAGGATGTCTGTGCCACCCGTGGGTCACACCTGACAAGCCTCCAGAGACCTGGATTTGGGTTTTCAAATCAGTCTTAGTCATGGGGAATTAATAAAGCCTTCCTTCCTGTTCCATGGTTAAAAAATAGATAATAAATTAAAACTACCCAAATGCTTTAAAAAATTCAATCTCTTTTAAAAAACTAAATTAAAAACAAAAAGATTTTCTTAATAAATTGAGATGTGCAGAATAACCCCAAAAAAGGAATTTGGTAGGGGAAGAAAAGCTGGAAGAAATGTCTTCTGATTCATAGCTGAATTTTCATAAACATAGATAATAATTGGGAGATTTTTATTACCCAAAGAGCAAAGTTAGACAAAGGCAAAACAAAATTAAAAACAATACAAGAACTCCATTTCTCAAGGACTTTGATGCAAAAGAACCTCAACTAATAGCAAGCTGAATGTAACAATGTGTACAACAAATAACAATGTGACTCATTGGGATTTTTTTAAAATATTCAAGATTGGTTCAATGCTCACAAAGAAATCAATGCAACCAGCTACCTGGTGATAAATAAATAAAATAAAATAATATAATCAAATTTATTCAAAACAAGTATTTGTCAAAATCTAGACCTCATTTATGATAAAAACCTAGCACATTAACGAAAGTGAAGAATAACCCTAACTAGATTAAAAAAAAACAAAAAACCACACAGATAACTATAGCCATCTCCTGGCCTAAAAATGAAGACTGAATGCTCTTCCTCTAAGTTTGGAAACAAGGAAAAGATGCTTACTCTCAATCTGTTGTTTAACATGTGGCTGCACTTTCTTATCACTAGAATAAGGCAAAAAGTAATAAAATAAATAAATAAAAGTAAGCCAGGGGTGGTAGTGCATGACTGTAATCTCAGTAACTTGGGAGGCTGAGGCAGGAGGATGAAGAGTTCAAAGTCAACCATGTGAAGAGTGAGGCGCTAAGTAACTCAGTGAGACCCTGTCTCTAAATAAAATACAAAACAGGGCTGGAGATGTGGCTTAGTGGTCAAGTGCCCCTGAGTTCAACCTCTGCTACCAAAAAATTAATTAATTAATTAATTAATTAATTAATTAATTAAAATTCAAAGAAAAAATAATGAAACAAATCAGAGATATTGAGATCAAAAAGGAGAAAATAAAACTATCTCTATTTGCAACTGACATGATTGTCTATGCCGAAAATTCCAAGGACTCCACCACAAAGTGAGTCACCTATGTAATTTTCAGTATCCTAGAAGCTACCACCTTGAAAGTTGAAAGAAAAACAAAGTAAATTCTGTAATGTATTTATTAACTCCACATGTCCAACAGGTGATAAAGTTAAAAAATAATATTTTCTTATGTTTGGACTATGTTCAAAATAAATATTCCACTTATACCACATTCAGACTGTACTTACCACTGTTTCTTTCAGATTCTCAAGAGCCATGTACAGATACTAGGCACCACATTGGAGAATGCAGCTCTAAAGGGTCTTCTGATTCTTTCTCACACTGAGATTGTAAGATTCTAAATTATATAAATATTTAAGGGACATAACAATTGCTCGCTTGCGCTCCAAATCACACTCAAGTCTCAGTTACAAGCATTGCATTTAAAGCAATCAAATTATCAAAGGCTTTGTCAAGAAATAATTGGAATCCAAAGGCTGCAAGTATTATGTACCCTCTTCGTTTTGGACACAGTGTCTTTGACCCAGTTGTGTACATAAATTTGCTCCTAGTGGTTTGAGTCATTCAGGAGAAGAGTCACTCCTTTGAAAGGGTCATGGATGAAAGAAGAGAGCAGAGCTGGCGCAGGGGCAGATGAGTGTCCCCTGAGCCAGATTCTCCACCTCCCTGACTCTGTGCCTTCCCTCTGTGGACATCCCCCCACCTTTGTCTTCAGCCAGAGAAGGATCCAATTTTGCTGCTGCTTTCCCAGGTTGGCAGTGACAGCAGTGGCCTGTAACTCTGCCCAAGGCTCTCAAGCTGTGGTTGGGAGGTTTCCAGCAGCAAAGAACTTAAGAGTAAACAGCCTCTTACTGTCTCAGGATCCCTGGGACGTTCATTCAGACGCTAATGGATCTCACTTGTATGTTGTTGTTCTCTTAACAAATCCTGGTTCAGACTGAATGTTAATAGTCCTCGATTCTTATACTTCAATTCACATCATTCCTTCATAAGACATAGAGCAGGGGTCTCTTTATACCCTTCACTTTCTTCCTTTGTGAGTGAATAGGGATATAATAATCACTGCTATTGATCAACTGACCACGGTGTGCTGAGATGAGGATTGAGGACTTTGTAATTGGTTTCTTATTGACTTGTGGGTTAGCTGTTGTATTAGTCAGCTCTTTAATGCTATGATCAAAACACCTGATAAGAACAACTTAGAAGAGGAAAGATTTATCCAGGCTCGCAGTCTTACAAGTTGAATTCATGGTTGACTGATTCCAAGACAGAAACATCATGGCCAAGGGTATGGCACAGGAAAGCTGCTCAGCTCATGGCCATCCTGAAGCAGAGAGATACAGAGAGAGAGAGAGAGAGAGAGAGAGAGAATGAACACCAGGAATGACACACAGAGAAATAGAGTCCCAAGACCAACCCCCTATTTCTTCCAACCATTCCTAAATGCTTACAGTTTTCATCCAATTGTCCATATGAATTATTAGTCCATCAAATAGACTAATCCACTGTTGATGTCAGAGCCCTCATGATCCAGTAATTTCCTAAAAGTCCATCTCTGAAACTTGCTGCATTGAGGATCATATCTTCAAGACATGAGTTCTGTGGGGGACATTCCAGATTCAAACCATAACAGGTGTCATTATTTCCAGTCTATGATGATGAGACTGACCTATCAAAAAGTGACCTGAGCTCTCCCAGTTAGAAAACAGCAAAGGCAAAATTCAAACTCTGATCTGCCTGACTACAATCCCAAAACATCAGGAAAGAGCACTCTAAATTCCCATAAGGAAATGCCGAAGCGCTTAGAACAGCAGAATCCGCAATTCAGGTGGTGCTCTCCAACATTGATGCAAAATAAAAATCACCACTTACAGTTGCAGGTCCTGCATTTGATGTCAGTTAGTCAAAAACATTACTGTTGGTGAAGGAAGTCTTCCAGTCCCCTTTTCCAATGGGAGAAGGCAAAAGTTGTCCCAAATTCAGGCACGTCCATGTCAGTCTCTTGCCTGTTTACTATTATCCCTTGAGGCTACAAAATAGCATTGGGACCATCAGAGATTTAAAATACATTTCTACATCCAATATTGATTCTTGACTTCTTAGAATTTATTTTGTATTAGTCTTTTGAGGAACTTGGGAATTGCCAAAACTGTGACTAAGATCCTTTGATCCTATGGAGAGACATGCAAAGAAGTTGCGGATATGATCTCTTGGACATGTGGGTTCTGTCATGTGCCAACAGGGTTTTTCTACAAAAGTAAATGTCCCTCAAGGAGAATGAGGTTTTGCACTAATGACAGGATAGACTTCTGCTTCTGAGCTGTGCCGTAGCTATGCCTTGATATGGTGAAGTGTCTCATGCTTCTCCCATGCAGCTCCATGGCACCTGAAACAAATTCCTCTGAAGACCTTAATGCATTTGGTTCTGAAGGCAGTGCTGTGATCTGCTTTGATGTTTCAGAACGGAGAAATCCAGCTGCCAAAGGGAGACCCTGGTATTTTTTCTAACAGTGAGAAGAAATAAGAAACTCAAGTCCCCACAGGACAAGCTCCTTGGAAATCACTTATATAGGAATAAGAGCTGACAAGGACAACTACTAAATTTTACCATTAAAAGGCTCCAGAAAGACACTGGGACATCATGCTGCAGAACACATCAAGTTGAGGGAGAGCAAGAGTAGAGTCCCATGTCCAAATGACACTATTGCTGGAGAATATAGTCTTCTCAGCATGAGGAGGGGAATCAGTCTCCACTGTCTGCCTCGGAGGAAGAGCAAGGCACTGTTACTATCACTTTGTCTTAAAATTGAAAAGCTCTCGTTTTCACAGGCCACTACTACAGGTGATGGAAATTCTATAGTTTATGGTAGGGGCTTGTTTTCGTCAGATTTCTAACACTATAATGGAATACCTAAGAAAATTAACTTAGAGAAAAATTTTATATTGGTTTACAGTTTTGAAGGTACCAGCCCATGATCAATCAGTCCCATTGCTTTGGACCTATGACCAGGCCACACATCATGGTGGGAATGTGCTGTGGATATAAAAATCTCTCATATCATGAACAGTCGAGCAAAGAGAAAGAGGAAGAAGTCAGGGTCCTTTCAGGTCACAGTGACCTAAAGTTCTCCACCTATTATAGGTTCTACCACCTGCCAATAGCCTCACCCTGGGATCCAGGCCTTTAACACTGGGTCATTGGGAGGAATTCAAGTTCTGAACTACAGTGGAATTGAAGCTGGTCAAAGTTTTGACCCAATAATTCCAATTTTAAAATCATAAGTAGCCAGGTTAGGTCCAAAGTAATATGCAATATATAATTGTAGGATTAGTATTTAAGTGATTAATTCATAAACTCAATAGTTTATTATCATTTAATATGAACATTAGTTATTTTAAGTTTTCAATGTAAAATGTGTCCCTTTAAAAACAGAAAAAAATAATTTATTTTTGGGATAGAAAACTTCTGGAAATAGCCAACATCTAACAAAAAAAGTCTCATACTTGTCTACCTACCTTTAAGTGTCTCCAATTTGTATTTTAATTCATGGTTTTCGTGGTTATCTCCCAGATGTATCTGATGTTAAATCCTTGAAAAAAATGTCCAGTTTGGCAATTTTATGCATTGTTATGAGAAAAATTTCTCTGTACCTTGGCGCACAACTGACTCTTGAGTTATTGCCAAAGTGTGATGGATCACTGGGCTTCTGAGACAGTGTGAAACAATGTAAGGGAACACAGATCTAAAGTGAGACAGGTCTGTCGTGGGAGTCCCGCCTCTGCCATTTACCCCTTCGCTCACTTCTGTCACATTATTTCTTGCCACTGTCTTTTCTTGCTGGGGCCACCACTACAGCTTTCTAACTGATTTCTCTGCCTCCATATTTATGCTCACCCATTATCTGTATAACACTAGTGCAGTATTTCAAGATTGCTCACATACCATCCTCAGGCTTAAACACCTTAGGGACTTCCAGTTTCACTTTGAGTAATGGAATCTGAAGTCTTGCCCCATGAAATTACATAGTCTGTCCCCACCTGGCTCTATTACTTCATCTCATGATGCCATCCCCTGGATTCCTCCATCCCATCAACACCAAGCTCCTGGTAGTTCCTCAAATGTAGCAAATTCATTCCAGCCTCAGGGTCCTTAGACTGTCCTCATTGGGCCTAAACTACTCTTTTCTCAATATGTACATATCTAACTGATTCTCAACTGTCAGATGTCTGTTTGGGAATTTGTGTCTGCTACCAGCTTCTCTTCAGGCACTGTGCTTTCCATTACCCCACTACATTTTAATGAGAGCATTTATTCTTATTGAAAATCAATCATTTGTTAGTCACTTGACCATTAATCACTAGAATGTAAGCTCCAGGAGAGCAAAAATTGCATGCGTATTTTCTACGTCTACACCTCCATTGCCTAACAATATCTGACACTTAGAATGGACTAAGTAAGTACTTCAGAATAGATGTAGGAGTGATTTTCAAGCCAGCAAAGTGTGTTGCTATGATCAGTTCTGATTTCACCTGTGGCTTTTAAAAATGATTTTGCCAGCATTCATTTGGCATCTACAACACACTAGGGCGGTGCATGCCCTTGAGAGGCTACCTCACTCTCATGTTGTCATATCAAATGTCACTTCTCTATTCTTATTTCCTTGACTCCTCAAAGTTTTCACCACAGTTAAATACTCTGGACTCTGGACTTCCTGACACTGTGCTGATAATGACCACTGGTAGTACTCAGTTGCCTTTGCTGACTCCATGCAAAATCATGGCACAGAGCAGGTGGGCATGGGGTCCTCTTCTCATCTTCTATATAATCTCTTTGAGTGACTCTCCCAGTTCCATGAGACTACAGACCAGGAATCACGGCTGAATGTTAGTCTACAAGGCAGGCACTAAGTCTCCCAAGAAATCCAGACCTGCTATCTGGCAGTGGCCCGCTTGACATCTCCACTCAGTTGTTTGCATATGAATCTGACATTTAACATCTCCAAGACGGAAATTTGTTTATCGCCTCAGTTCCAGTCTTTCTCAATTCAATAAACATACCTTAAACAACTCAGTTGCTTCAGCCAAAATTTTAGGAGCCACTCTTTCTTCTCCTCTAATCTTCATCTTCCACATGTTATCCATCAGAAAATTCCATTGATTGTGTTCCCCAAAGCAATCCAGTTGCTTTTCTTCACTTTTCCTACCATCACCAGCTCTCATCTTGGTTAGTTGTTTGTTTTGGTTTCCTCTTTCCTGGTCTTATGGTTTGAATTTCTCTATGTCTTTTCCCTTAGGTGATCGACCCTTAACACCTACTCCTAATCTTTGCAGAACAAAAATTAGAACATCTCATTTACCTACTTAAAATCCTCCGTTGGCTCCTCATTACAGATCAATAAAACCCAAAAGTCTTATCATAATTACAACAACCCCTGGCCTCTGCCTTCTTCACTGATAACGTACCTTGGCCCAAGACCTTGGCCTTCTTTCTTATGCCTACCTCTTCATTTGGTCCTGTTATTTCCTTTTCTGAGAGTCTCGTCCTCGTGCTCCTCCTTGGCATCCAGACCTTAGTTTAAATATCACTTCTTAAGATGCAGTTTGTCTGCTTGTCATCTTAAGCTACAGGCAGACAGTCTAGTACTTCCTGTCTTTTAATTTTGCTCCTTGTGCTTATAAGTAACTGGTGTTATTCATTCATATTTTGCAACTTTCTTTCCTGTTTCTTTCCATCTATAAGAAAATAACTTGTTGTGCACTGTGACTGAGCTTTCTTGCCACTATCTCCCAGCCCTAAAGACAACATGCAGGAGAACATCATGGAGTTCTGATATGCCTTACTTTACTTGATAATGCAAGATGACTGTCTGTGGCATCAGATCCAGCACCAAGTACAAAGTCTTAAAAAGGTCCACCAGGTGCAGAAAGCTCACTCCCTGGCATGTTGAAGTGACTTCAGCTCTCCATCGAAGGTGGCTTACTTGTTGCATTCAAAAGTCAATTCAAAACCCCATTTTTTAGGAGGCCTCCATCTAAGATGTAAATATCCTTGGGTATACATCTAAATCAGTAATGCTTTCATATGCATTTCTACATCAGCCCAGAAGCCAGTTGCTTAGCAAAATCCTAAGAAAGTGGCTCCTTGCACTTGGACTGTTTAATTTTGATCTAAGACAAGGGAAGAAAATGATCGGGAAGGTGGGCCTTGCTGGGGAGACTGACCAGAATAACATCAATCCTAGGTTCCATGGCGTCTTAATGCAACTGAAGATAAAGAGAACAATCCCCCCTCTTTTTTATATATGACCTTTCCTGGCAATTATTCATTCATCCTTCACAGTGATTCAAAAGACCTTACCTGGCTTTCATGCATCCCTCCATTAATAGTCCCTACTTCCTTCTGCCCACACCTAGCCAATCCATTCCAGGCACACTGAATGTCTTGCTACCTCTCTTCATTTCTGGCTTGCTATCTCTTAGGGCCTCTGCCCTTACTCCTCCCTCTCCCTGGAAAGCTCTTCTTCTAGGTGTCTTGAGACTCCCTCTCAGCTCCTCCAGGCCATTGCTCAGATGTCTCCTTTTCAGTGAGGTCAACCCTGGCCACACTGTTTGGACTGAGCTCCCACCCACAGCACCATGGCTACCCCAGCACCGCCTGCTCGTTTTTTGTTTCTATATTGTCTTGCTTCTTTCTTTCTCCATTATATTAGCTTTGGGAAACCAACTATTATTGACCAACTCTCTCCTGTGTGATTCCCCAGTGCCTAAATGGCGGAGGCTCAGTACACACTCAGTGAACGCTCACTGCGCACTGAAGACTGGCCCACTAGTGGGGGGAATCAGACATCTCCATGGGCCACATACAGTTGACTGGGGGAAAAGCCTGGCAAGATTATTCTTCAAAAATGAAGAGTTGGGTGGATTGATTTATAAAAAATACTTCCTCTGCAATAGTTCTCAACTGGAGGCAGTTTTGTCCCCAAGAGATGTTTGGCAACATCAGGGAACATTCTAGGTTGCAACGGAGTGGGTGGTGCTAACATCCATCAGCCACAACAGCGCTGTACAGTGCTGCTGACCATGCCACAATGCACAGAACATTCTCCACAATACAAAACTGTGCAGACCAAATTGTTAATACCGTGAGACTGAGAAACTATTACTCTGCAAATATTAAGACTTTTATTATTGTGAATACTGAGCTCTTACTTAATTAAAAGGCGATTCATTAGGGTAACAATGCTGTAGTCATTTCTTTCTAATTGTGGAACTTTTAAAGATTATATAAAATATTTACTAGTAGAGGATGAATAAAAGTGGTTTATTTAAATGCTTCAATGAGTTAAAACTCCTTTTATGTTAAAAAAATCTTTTCACTACTTTTAGAATAACACAAAATAGTATTTTAAAAGCGAGAAGTTATGTTCATTCTATGCAAATCTTGAAGCTTTGGGATATATGATCAGTATGAGTTATGTCACCAGAAGATTTTTATTAGACACTCTACATAGTTTATCGATAAATATGGCATATTTATCAGAGACACTTTCTAAATTAAAGAAGTACTAAAATAAAAATATAACTCTCCTGCAATCTTGAATCTAAGATTGAAATATAGTAATTTGACACCAGGGCCAAGATCTGGGGTAAAAACCGTTTTCAAAGTGACATTGGAGGATATTCTCCTATTTTACAATGAAATGACATAATACTTTACACACCACATTCATCAGCAGAGAAGTATCTTGACATATGCAAAATTTTCTAAATGACTGGTGCATTTATGTGACTTTCCCTTCATTTGTGTCAACACTCAGGCTGTGTTTGTTCAGTGTCCGACATGTGCCTACTGTGAAGAAAGTGCTGACTGTGCGCTGCAGTGTCCTGTGAGCTGGTAGGACTGTGCTATGCCTGTGCAGAGGACTAAGATTCAACGTGCAGTGCGAAGGGGCTAGTGAAGCTTAGCTAGGAGTAGCAGAAGAAATGCTCAGACTTTCCATAGGCAGAGGACAGATCAAACAAAGCCTCAAGGGTGGAGAGTCTACATAATGAGACTGATTCAGTAATAATGAGTGTTTACACTTATTCTGAGTGCACTGGAAATTAAAAAGTGCTCTGCAGGAAAGAATTGGTCATTGAGGTTAAGTAGGGTCAGACTCTGAAGAATTGGAATGTCAAGTTGTTGTCTCTGGGTAGAAGGGAGAAAAGTAGTGACATAAAAGGTACTCAGTGAAATCCTTCAAAGAGAATGTGCAGATGAGATGAGCGAGTAGAGACTAGAGTTGGAAACAACAGTCAGATCCCTTCCAAAGAGCTCAGGACTAAGGCAGAACTTGGATACTGACCATGGGTGGATGAGGAGGGAACAGATGTGAGAAATTTTCTGGAAGGAGAAACAGCTGAACTTGAAAACTTCACACAGGTATGGAATCAGTAAGAAGGGTCAAAGATGGCTCTAATCTGTCAAATCTATGTAAGTGAAGCAGGTAGCAGAGCCATTAAGAAAAAGGAGAATATTGGGAATCAGTGAAGATTTGGAGAAACAGTGTGTTGGATTTTTAATACATATTGAAAACTAACACATCATCCCAGTGAAGATACTGAGATTGATGTTGTAATTATTGATCCCCTGTTCAGAAGCAAACTCAGTGCTTAAGATGCTCCTTTGGACAATGGAAAAGGAGTTGGGACAATTGAAGCCATTGGGTGGGCCAGTAGTCCTAGCTCTGGATTAGGGGCTGCACATAGGGTTTCTTCAAAGTGATTAGGTCATGTTTTGCAGAAAAGGAAATATGCGCCAGGAAATTATTTAATGTCCATCGTCACACATCTGAGCAAAGACAGAACAAGGACTTGGCTAAAGTTAGCAGGACTTTGGTGTTCCGACTGCCATAAATATTTAAAGGAGGAAGCAAAGGTAAAGAACGAACCGAAGGTAGGCCCCTGGAAGATGCCAATTTATGGGAAGAGGATGCTGTTCACATTTATTTATTTCTTTTCCTTTTGTTTGCTATTCCCTTTGTGATCAAGCTGTGTAGTACAAGGAATGTTACTCTTCTGTCTGAAAACATCATTTGCAGTTGAGTCATTTTTATAGACTGAGCTTGTTATTGATCCTAAAGTAAGCAAAGGATTTGTATGAACTGACAGTTTTAACAGGTAGAACGACTATAATTGGCATCTTCTGAATTAACTTGTGTTGATATCACAAGCTGAAATTTGCTCTAAAAGCATACACTATTAAAATATTAAGTTTTATTTGGGGTTACTCTGTGGCTACTGTTACTTTTCAGTGACTATATAATATATACATCTTGCCCTCTTGTACTGATAATAAGTTCCACTTCGGAATGAGTTGTGGATAACACACATCAGTTTGTAAAAATGAGAACAGTGGTTTTGATTGGTAATGAAGGGACTGATTTGCCTGGGATATTGGTAAGACTAAACACTTCAGAAGAGTCCAGAAGATGAAGATCAAGGACACGAGACCTAAGAGCACAAAGTAGGGACTCAGAAATGACTTCCATGAGTAACTTCTCAGTGTCTTTGACCACCTTATCTATTCATGGGTTTTTTTAATCTGTAGGTCATTGGTTGTGTGATCGTTGTTTGGAATAGGAGTGACCAAGGAGAAGATGCCTAAAAGGAAGGTAGAATATGTGTATGATTAAAGCACCAGTCCAAAGACGACATTGTCTTTAACCTTGAACATCTTAGACATGACTAACACACATAAGCACACATTTTTTAAAAATGGAGAATTAAAAACAACTACAAGCTGCTTAATTTGTATCCCTAAAGAAAAAGACTTACATCTGTTGAATTATGCTCATAACATTGGGATTTAAGAAACTTGCATCAAGATCCACGTGAATATTCAGCTTTGTGGCAGAGAGAATATTATTTTGATTATGAAAGAGAGAATATTTAAATATTTGAGATAGATTTTGAGCATGCTCTGCTAGCAAAAGTTAATGAAGTGGGGAAAATATTGTCATCCTTCTGGAAGTCAGACATTGAAAGGGAACCAAAAGGGGAAGCCACAAACTTCAGAGCTATTTTAGGGTTTATAAAGATTTTTGACAACTAAAACAATGTGAGTTTCTATTGGGGGCCAGTTGTTCTCATTCCATCCAAATGAGTGGAAAGAGCACTTCTAATTAGAGGGGTCCATTGCAGTTTGGCCCTGCAGTGCTCCCTTAGTGACACCAGAGGGCAGCAGAAGGCACAGAGACCAGTGGCACAAGCCCCTCTACAGTTTCCACCCTAAGGATAGCTCCTGCCACAATTAACACCTGCAGGAACCCGGGGTCCTTTTCTCAGCATGCACTTGAGATACACAAGCTTCTAAGAATCCCTTAAATTTGGTGCACTTTCTCTCACTAAACGTAAGTTGAGATATTAGACCCAGGGAGGTAAGTATTCCCTACTTACACAGAGACACATTGTCTAAGAAGGTTGCCAAAAACAAATGACCTAAAGTTTAACGTCCTTGTCTCCTTCCTTCCATCCCTCTAAACCTATCTTCCAAAGTGGCACATAAGAAGTATTTGATGCTCTGAAGAAAGATGGGCCCATGAAACCAAGTATCTTAACATCACAAAGGCGGCAAAACACTATAATGACTTTAAAACAGGATTTAGTATTTAGGAGCTTTTCCCATATTGATGAATGCTTGACTGATTTTATCTCATCATCAACCTTGGAAGCTATTAGGAAAGGAGATTGCCATTCACCATCTGTGATGTCCTGGCAATAACTTAATATTGTTCTGAAGGTTTAATGCAAATCAATTTAATTCAGCAAACATTTATTAGTCTCATGACTGTTTGGCACTATTTTAGAGGGTGAGGGTTGCCAAGATGAACAATACAAAGTTTCTTTCTTCAAAGCACTAAAAACATATAAAAATAGTAAGATGGTATATTAGAAAATATGATACAGATAGGGACATGATAAGAAAGTTATGACTGAAGCACTTTATCATTTATTCGTTCACTTATCAATAAATAATTTAGCACCTGTATATGCCAGGAACTATACTAAGTGTTTGGGGTGTACATTGATTAATAAAATGTTTTGGGTTCTGCTCTGACCTTTATAGAGTCAATTTGATAAAGAGTGTTATGATAAAGAACCCTTTGGCATGGGAGGGAGCTCCGAAAACCTATTTAGACAGGATGGAGAAAATGAACTTCACTGGTACTGACATTTAAGAAGGAACAATGCTTGCTGAGAATAAGGAAAGGAATATTCTAGGTATAGCAAACTGCTAATGTGACATTCCCAGAAAAAAAAAAAAAAAAAACAGCTCGGCATATTTAAGGAACCCACAGAAGGCTAGAAAGCTAGAGTATATCCATTAAATGGTATGCAAAGGCAAGGTCCTGTAGATCCTTGGAGATAATGCTAGGGACTGAATGAAAGAGCACATCTAGCCACCGGGAACCAAGACGTCTTGTAAAGAAGGTTTCCATTTGAGAAGGATGAATAACATTTTGACAAGCATGATAATAGAAAACAGGACTGAGGATCAAAGCAATGCTATGAGATTAGACACAGAAGTGACAGTTTGTGTATGATCTGGACCTTGCGAAGTGTCAAGGTGTGAGCAGCAGACTAGCAATAGCATCATATGTGATGGAGCTGGAAGCACAAGTTTCAAGGCATTGTGCAGGACGTGGAGAAATTAATGGTTCATTAGGGGCACAAGGGCAGTCACAGGTATGTCCCAGAGGCAGGGACGTGACTAGAGTTCAGGTTCAGGGAGTCACGCTGGCAAGAGCATAAGTGGTGCATTGGTTCAGGAAGAAAGAGAACTGTGGGTCCCCAGAAACCTCCATGGGTAGCCAGGAAACGGGGGACTGTGGTCTTACAGTTGGGTGATGAAGTAAGATAAAGTAAGAACCGGGACAGATGAGATCCTCACTGAGGAAACGTCTCAATATGGGGACCTAATTGTTTGTAAAGGTCGAGACAGAAAAAAAGTCAAGAAAACTTAAGTTTAATTCTGGGGAATTAAGAAAACATTTATGCCATTATCAATTAATCATGGATAAGTTAGCTAGTCAGTGAGATGGATAGAATGCATTCATATTGAAAACTAGATAACCAAAACCAAGGAATTGGGAAGGATTATGGCAACGCTTTGAGGATGATAATATGTGCTCTTGAACACATGGTCCAGTATCCCAGCACGTTGACAGAGAAAGGGTGTCCATCCAAAGATCACATATGGCAAGTTGTGTCTGAAGAGGTCTGATGCTAGGGAATAGAGTGGACCAGACATTACAGACACAAAGCCTCAGAGTACTGTGCGTAGAAGCAACTGGAGAATTGAATAAATGAAGAAATTGAAGAGAAAGGACTTAGATAGAGAAATAGAAGATGGCAGAAGAAGGAAAGGAAGGGAAGAAAAATTTATGGGAAGGAGAATGAGGAGTACAATAGGAGTAAAGAGTGGAGCAGAGGGCTGAGAATTTGACCTTTAGAAATCCATAATCAGAAGAGGAAAACTGTAAATTAAAGGAGAGAAATAAAAGTGAGAAAGTAGCAGAAAGGCAGGATGGAGAAGATCCAGTAAAAAAAAAATTATATTTATATATATATATATATTATGGAAGATATTTTATTATGAAGAAATCAAGGGGATAATTACAGACCCACAACCATAAGCTACAAAGAGTATCGATTAAATACCTATGTACATGAACCAAAAAGGAGAAGGATCATAATAAGAAAGACATTTCCCCTTATTCTCTTAAAACAGGGTAAAGATTTCTCCTGAAAAAAATTATGTAACCATGGCAGAAAATTCTGCTCTGATTTATTTTTATTTTTATTTTTTAATACTAACACAGTTCATAAGTCCCAGAAAAACCAACTAGTGATCTCCTCAATGAATCTCAACACACTGCAGAATGACAAAGGACAGGAGCCAGGGAGGAAGCAAGGCTGCCATTCTGCTTCTCAGTCAGTGAGGATGGGGATCCAGGAGCAAAGGAAAGTGAGAGGGAAAGGGAGGAGTGACAATAGAAGTCTAACTGAAGGGCCTGGGAATTAGGAGACTCATTGTGAGTCACACCTTTTGGGAGGAGAAACAAGATGTCAATCTGAGACAAAGCACTGAACAGGGTCAGAGAGAAACTTTCAAGTCACAATCTTAATCAAGACTGTGCTCAGCCCCACTCTTCCTATCTAACTGCTCTTTGGACCCAAATTTTCAATGAACTAGTCATCCCGTGGAAAAAAATGAAACATAATCTGAAAAGACCCAGCAAGGAACATGGATGGGTATAGACATGGAATATAGGTGTGGACATGACACATGGGTGTGGAAGTCCCAAGGAATAAATATGGAAAATAAAAATAAGAAAGAATTAAGTGAGAACAAATATTGCACAGGAAACCAAAAAAGATTTTAGATGGAGAAAAAAAAAAAAACTCTTTTATTTTCTCAAATAAACTGCAGATTTTTAAGAGAAGGTATAGAATGACATAAAGAAATGAGTAAGAGACAAAAAAAATGAAGGCAAGAAACTAACATAATTAACAAAGAAATAACGAAATAGCATAAATGTTTTAGAGAAAGAAGCGGCATTAGAGTAACCAAAGAGGAATTAATAAAGATGAAAAACACGGAAATATGGGGGACTGCCTTGAAACAAAAATCTCAAACAGAATCAGAAAGAATGAGGATTTTTAAATGGTTTTTTAAATTGTTAGATACATAAGACAGAAAAAGTTACTCGACATATCATTTGCTTAATTAGTATTCCTGAGAAAGATCTGAAGAAATAAAGAGAAAAAAATCAAGAACTGAAGAAGCAAAATTAGTTACTAAAATTAAAAGAAAATAAATAACAGTTTTATAGAGGCATATCCTGTCCCTAGAGAATCTTTAATATTGCAATCAACATGAACATATTCTAACAAAATTATTCGATTTTAAACAAAAAAATTCACATGAGCATACAAGAAGGGATACTATGAGAGTGCTTTGACTTCTCTTTATTAACTGCTCATTTTTGAAACTAGTGGTCAACCTTGGAAATCTAGGAAGCAAGAGAAGAATATTATATCCTTCTGAATTGCCCTTCAGGTACAGACAGAAAAATAGCACTTCCTGAAAAAATTACCTGATAAGAATTTTCATTTAAAGAACACATTAATCAAAATAGAGAACTGAGGAATACAGGAGTCATAAAAAACTGTTATGAGCATTGAATCTTTTAATAACAGAGCAAAGATCAATCAGCTGTGAAGAGTATTTTGACAGAACAGTGTGTAAACAATCTAAAATTAAATGATTTCAAAATACTGATGTGTAGTTTGAGTATCCCTAACCTGAAATGATTGGGATTAGGACTGTTTTGGGTTTCAAGTTTACTGATGTTGTTTTTTGTTTGTTTGTTTTTTTGTTTTTTTCACCAGATTTTGGAGCATTTGCATATAGCATATTCAGACTGGTCAATATTAGGGATGGGATATAAGTCTAAACCTGAAATTCATTTATGTCTCTTACTCATCTTATCCTCATAGCCTGGAGCTAATGTTATATGATATTACTAATGTGCCTGTATTTTGACTGTAACCTGTCACATGAAGTCAGATGTGGAATTTCACAGTTGTGGTGTCAACACTCACCAAGTTTCAGATTTTGGAAAATTTCAGATTTGAGAATTTTAGATTCAGGATGTTCAAACCTTCATGTCACCAAAATGGGAACACTGTAAATAAATGAAGTGGAAATGTGTGTGAGGTTGCTAAATGTGAGATTTGTTAGGGTAAGGAGTAGAGATGCCATCTAAAGTTTAAAACAGCAGATAAAAACCCACAATTCCAACATGCCTGATTATTTGTTCTCTTTTACTGGAATGTAGAGGGAAGAATTTTTCAAGAGTTCATTAACTTGCCTTAATGAACTTAAAGAAACATTTACCTCAAGCCCAACCATTTCTTTAGTTCCACTTATTTCTTTCTTTCTTAAATTCGCCCAACTTTAATAGATGTGTTCAAGAAGAAGAGAATTATGGGGGGAAATACTAGTCAAAGTTGGAGCTTAGGCATTTCCTCACTATTGCTGGCCCATTGCAGTCAAGGGTTAATTTCCACCTTTAAGTTTTAGTGCCACTAGGTCTTAGTCAATGTCAGATATTTGGTAACCTTGACCTAGGAGAACAACAGGATGATATTACATTTGATGGTAAGAAAAATTAGAACTCCAGATTTTTTCAAGTTTTAAAAAAAAAATCCACATTTATAGGAAATAAAATGAAATGAAGCCAAAGGGAAGAAACAGAATGACAGAGATGTCTATTAGAGCAAGCATGAAATTAAGACCAGTAAACCACGGAGAGGGTACTCCCGGGACATGGCGCCTCTCTAAATGGTATAGAGTGTGGGTGCCAACTCCCACCGCCACTCTCCTGTCAGGAAATGACAGTTGCCTGCTCAGGTTTGCTCCCCGTGCGCTGACTGAAATAGAGTGAAAACTTGCACATGACAGAACCTACTTCCTGCCCTGAAATGGGGACTCTGTGGGGACTGAACCAGTCAGCAAGACCATCTTCACTCAGGAAGGAGGAAGCATGTACATTGACATCAGCAACCAAGGAGAACTCTGGCTCTTCAGCCCTGAGAGTTGGTTCCAAATTATCTCCCTTGGATGGTCACCCTCCCCAACCCTGACAAATGAATTAATTTGTAGGTCTATTTCTGCTAAATTAAAATCCATCTGTCTTCTCTTGGGATTTTCTCCTCCTATAGAAATGGAGGTTTCTCTTTTGCAGCTATCCATCGAAACTTTCAACAGGAACCAGAGTTCTAAAATAAGAAATTTCTTTACACATCAGCCCTCTATCTCTTGCATATATGAAAAATATCTGATGCCTTTCATGTGGAAAAATCTTACTTGCAACATATTTCAAACTATTGGCACAATTGTCTAGGTATGCATCAAAGATCCAGGTCATATTTGTATGATGTTTCATGTTTTCAAAATATCCACTTGTTATTCAGTGGGATCAAATGCTAAGAGCTTTGCTCTTTCTGAGAAAATAAAACCAAAAGCAATGTCTCCCGTCCCCACAAAAATATAGTCAAGTTACAATATGACAGAACTGGATTGAACTCAGGGGGCCTGACTCAAAATCCACGTCTGTATCACTGCCCTGAGTGACAACCATCTTTACCTGGGTGTCCCTACAGGACTTTTGCATCCATCATTCACTCCTGGGCCAATTCAAGTAGTCCTTCAAATATGATACTTTGACAATGTGAGTGTACTGAAAAGAAACTGTTCATTCATTCATTCTTATATTTTATGGAAGCTTGTTGAGTCCTATCATGCATATGCCATTGGTAAACTAGACAAATGAGAATTGATAAAACAGAAGTAAACAAAGAGTGGGCATGGAGGTCCAGAAACATAATATGAAATGTACTCTTAGATAACCTTTGCCCTATATGCCTATCCCCACTGTATTATTCCGAAATCATCCATTAAATGCAATAAAACACATGATCTCTGGAGATCTGAAAAGTTCTTAAATTGTGAGTCAAATTGGGAGAATGTTCATAGAGAAGAGTGAAAAATCATTTGAGCTGCTGCATTGAATATTAAAATATTAACAATCATACCAGGTAGTACAGTAAAATGGAAAGATAAACCTTTCATATAATAATGATATAAAAAGTTAATGTTGACTTGTCCACCAGATATTTTAAGATATCACTGCCTGATCTTTGCCCTTCTTCTCTTGATTAGAATGATAATAAGTAACCAATTTTCAGCATTGGAATCAGAACTGATTCTTCTATCATGATCAAAAAAAAAAAAATCTTTCAAATCAAAGTTCCAAAAACATATTGTTTGGTTAAGTACCGAAGGTGATAATTTTCTTTTGAAATGAACGATTTTAAATTTAATCCCCACTCCCACAAAAAAAAATGAAAATATTTGAAACATGCTAGCAAGCTATTTGAATTTGAAGTGTGCTGTCCTTTAACTAGTAGCATGATCCTTTCTTCCCTTTATCTTCCAATGTCTACCTTATACTCTGTTCCTAAGACTGTTAATTATCCTCTTGTAACAGAAACTCCATTTTCCATTCTCAACACACTTTCAAATCAACAGGAAAATAAACAGGAAAAGGGAGGTAAACTGTATCAAGCTTCTGATTGTGTTCTCTCTGGACATTCAACTGAAAGCCAAAGATACACAATTTTTTGAATATTCTCTTTGGAAAGCAAACAGTGGACTGGATGTTTCAAACTGGATTTATCAAGATAGTTTGTGGTTGGCTTGGTGGTGCATTACTGTTTTTGGCAGATCAGAGTGGGATGTTTGCTGAAGCAAAACACATAGGGAAAGGGATCAATTGAGGTTTAGAACATCCTACAATAATTCACCAGAAATAATAAAAATTTGATCCTAAGAGACAGAGTCCACACTTACTTCAAGGAAGAAATGAGACTGGGAAGCTGTCAGATGAATTTCTAGAGTCAAGTGCTGATCATTTTGTAGCTGGGTGTAGATGAACATTTAGGACAAGGCTGCCCACCCAAGTAGCCCGTCCATGTTAGCTTCCAGAAGAAACAGCTTCCAAGAGAAAAGAGGAAGCGGGGCAAGCATAGAAGAAATAGGCAGTTTATTGTAACTGAGTAGAAATCAGGACATGCTATAGTCCTCCCTCTTGTGATAGGAGGATAAGATCCTGGTGTAGAGTGGCATTTCAGAGGAGCTGTGGTGTGTCAGGGGTAGAAATACCCAATGATAACCAATATGTGTTCAATTTGTGGGTCTTGACTCTATGTGTATCTCTTAACTCCATTGTGGTTGAAGATAGATTCATTATGCTAATTTCAGAGGAAATGGAACCCAAGCGTGAAGAGGACAGTTCACCCTTATTATCATGACTCCAAGAATAAGTATTTTACTTCTTAGCCTGTGTCAGAGTGCTATCCTCAAATCAGAAGCAGTAGACCATCCTCCAAGATTGATACAACTATGAAGTGTTCAAAAATCCCTTTCATGAAATCTAGATTTGCTGTGTGTACCACAAACAGAAGGAAGCAATAGACAGGCACATACAATTCTGATGCACACTTAACAAATTTGGAAGCATTCAATTGGTTTACAGGGCTTATTTTCGCTGAATTCAATAAAGACATATTGATTTTCAATTGACAGTGGGAAGTTATTACAGCTTTCAAAAACAAGTCAAATATAACTCACTGTTCAATTTGTGGTGTTATGCACACTATGCAATATCATAACAATTAAAATATAGTTACTATGGCTTGCTTATTTGCTTATATAAGTAAATAAATAAGAGAAGATAAATATTAGCAAATAATAAGAGATGATAAATATTGTATAAGCTTCTGCTTGATAGCAAAACAATGCCAAGCCATTCAGATGTAAAGTTAAGTTTAGTCAACCAATATAATCAACCACTTGCTAAGTTATATCCTAATCCTATTCAATTGCTGAGCCAAATCTCCTGTCTGCATTTTTTCTGGCTGGTATGTGTATTTTCTAAAATTGTGGTTATCAGAGTGGCTGTTTTGGGGAGGTGTTTTCTAGAGTGCATTATTTTTGGATTCAACCTTCAGCTTTCTTGTTCTACACTGAGAATTATCTTGATATTTCAGCAAGAGAATACAAGAAAAATGTCATTAAGTGTTCAGACAGTGCAAAACCATTATGTTGAGCCACGACAATCACCAAAATTATTTTACAAAAATCATCATCTCCCCACATTATCCCCTCATCAAGTCTGATCAGTCCTCTGAGTAGCTGTTTTGCAATGATAGTTCACATGGGTTAGGTAATAATTCCTCAAGTCAACCGTGAGAACCTTCTCACAAAGTGAGTTTCAGGGAACCCAGGTGGATAAATAGCCATGGTTATACCTTATCTTCCCTTCTTACTTCAAAGATTCTCAATAATGAAATAATGTAAAAAAGAAAAGAAAAGAAAAAAAAGAGAGACATCTCTTTACAGTCTCTGAAAAATTTTGCTTCTGATGCATTGCTGAAATGTAGAATAGCAAGGAGTGATTCTTTTTAAAGGAATCAACTGAGTTTTAATATTCCTGGGTATTTTGAGACTTCAAATCCCTTTAAAAACTATTCTTTATAGTGCTGGTGAAACATGTTTCCAGTCTCACATTTCTTTTATTTTTTCCCTTCCTTCAAACTGTGAATTAAAGTAAAAGGACAGGGAAGAACCTTCTCTTCCAAATTACAGAATCATTTAATCTCAAGGTTGAAAAAAGACATTGACTCATGAGGTGCAGCACTGTATTCCTATTCCCCAATTCTCACTCAACACCCTCTGGAAATCTACCCATAGTTCAAAGAAAAGTGCATCCATCTTTGTGTATCTGCTGATCACTTAAAAACTTCTCAATAATGTCAGACTCTGTCTCCTTCAAGATTCCACCGATTTGTCTTAGTTGGAGCACTTGGGACCATATGGAATTGTCTAACTTCTACCCACCTGAAAATCTTTTACATAAGTGAGGTCAACTATAATTTACCCAAACCAAAGGAGCTAGTTTTCTTCATATTCAACAACTATTTCCCATAAGATATGATGCTGAGTTTTATACTGGTTATCTTTCGCATAAATGTACTCTGAATTCTTGAAAAACAAGATCAAAAAGTGTTAACCTTCCTCCAGATCTGATCAAAGCAAATAACGTTGAGTGGGACCATGACTTTCCAGTCACTGGACTAGGATCTTTCTTTGCTTTTGTCCTTGTAACATCTCAGCCATGATAGAAATAAACAGTCAGCTCAAATCCCTAAGGATTTCACACTATGGCAACAAGTCACATCTGTGCCTTCTGTAACTTTCTGCTTGAGTTTTTAATCTGTGAGTTTTTAATATGTGAATTTTAGGTTCTCACAATTGGCATTGAAATTACATTCCCATGTAGACCGTTCACACAGTCTACAACATTTTTTCCATCTTGAGTCTTCCATCCCATGTTATCTGCAAGTTTTAGAAATATTTTAATAATTTCATGAACGAAGTCTTGAATCAAACTGCAACTAGAAAACATTTTGTGTATGATATGGATCTGTTGGTTTGTATTCTTAAACTACAGTGGCTTCACTTGTTTAATATAATTCATCTATTTTCCATCTTGTTCATGAAATAGTGAAAAATGGTGTCAGATTCCTTAATAAGATCTAAATACTCTCAGTGACATTTCTATGACTTGTAGGTCCCTATTTGTGGTGAAGAAGAAGATGAACCTTATTTTCCTGTGTTTGCTTGCTCGTTTGTTTATTTTGGGCAGACAAGTCATGTTAGATATTTGCGGTTTTTATTTTATCTTATGAGATCATGGAATTTTCTTTTTTTTAATTTTTTACAGACTGCATTTTGATTCATTGTACACAAATGAGGTACATCATTTAGTTTCTGCGGTTGTACACGATGTAGATTCATACCATTCGTGTAACCATACATGTACTTAGGGTAACGACATGTAAAAATTTTAGAGTCTTTGCTGTAATCAGCACCAAACTCAGAGCTTTGGTTTGTAAAATCCATATTATTTTTGCTGAAATCTTGATAGTGACTTTCCCTGTCTTAGCGTCTAGTATCTTCTGTGATTTCTCTAAAGTCTAGCAATTCTGCCATTTCTAAGTTCTTGAAGGTTTGGGCAGTTCCCCTCAGAGATCAGCAGAGAAGTGTATAGATTTGGGGGTCCATGGATTTCTCAACCTATCTTGGATTTCAGTTCTCACCTACTAATAACTGTTCTACCTTTTGATTTTTTGATCTTGTTTTTCAGTAAAGAAAAAAAAAAACACTAAAGGATTATGGAGGAATCATTTTTGTGTGTGATGTCCATTTTCATTGCACAACTCCAAGTTTTACAGAGAGCTTATTTTTTTCATATTTATAAACTTAGGATTCATTTGCAACCTTGGCAAATCAGAGTACATCCCATGTTTAATCCAAGTCTAGCAGAAACTTTATTTATGTCTTACTATGATTATCATAATAATTTTTAAACTGTACATAAGGATTTTTCAAAAAGTCAAGTAAATTGGTCAGCAGAAAAAGAAGCCGTACAGCACAGAGACAAACTAAAATAAATGTCTAAAAATAAACCAGGAAACATGTGTCAGTCTCCATGTGCCATGAGCATTTCTAGAGGTTGATAATCTTAGTGTTTTTACACAGCTCTCTGTTTCCTACATGGCCCCCAAAGATTGTTATTTCTTATGACTTTTTGTTTGTTTGTTTCATTGTATTAAAAAAAAAATGAAGAAATAATACAACTTTCTCTTAAATTTTCCAGTGCTTCAGTTCAATTTCCTGCTGGTTGATTTCTGCTTCCTACATTTATTTCTAAGAAATTATACTCACTACTTCACAAAGGGCAGCTCACTGACGGTGTAAAATGGCGTAAAATGAATGTGCATGGTGGCATAGCAGCGGGCAGAGCCTGCCAGGGCTGGCGAAGGGCGTCACATGCCATTGTTTTCAATGCGAACAGTCTCTCCCCCAGCTCTGTCACCAAAGCATGCCTGCTGCATGTGGTGGGATGGGATGAATGGTCCATGGTGGGGAGCACAGATCTGCTCTTAAGGAACAGGTGACCTTCAGCCGGAATTATCTAGCCAGAGTGGACAAAATCAGCAGAAAATTGCTAACTCTCAATAAGCTTTTTAAAAACAATGACAAAGCAGGAAGTAAGAAAGTAGAAATAATCATTCCTGAACATTTTACAATTCTTAAACATAGCTTACTAAGTAAACACTAGAGCAAAAGAATTTTGTTTTAGAACCAAAGATCAGATGTATTTATGGAATATAAACTGTGGTTTCAAAGATTCTGAGAGGCCCTGAACTCTCAAATTCCTCTCCGTACGGGCTGTTTGTTTGTTTTAAAATGCCTGAATGTCCTCATCAAACCATCAGTTGTTTGAAGGTAGCATTATCCTCATTCCCTCTTCTGATTGTGGGAATTGGAGACTATTCAAACATAATTCTTACATACAATTAATTTTAAAGATACCATTATAATTGTGCATATCAAATTAGGGCTGCCATACATGTCCTGGAGAAATCTGTGGTACTTTGAGGGTGTATAATGAGACTCCTCCTATCTATGACAGTAGAAATGTGGGTTCCAATGCAATGTCATGTTTGATGCTAGACCTGAAGGACAGCTGGGAGTCACCTAGTTGAAAGAGAGTAAAAGGGAAGAAGGAACACTTTTGCAAAGAGGCAGAATGTTTCCAGAATCCCTTCAACCCACAGGATCATGGAACATTCAGAAGACTGAAGGAAGACCAATAGGACTGGAGGGCAGAGATGGTAGAGATGAAGCTCCAGAAGCAAAGAAAAGCCAGACCAGACAACACCAGTGTTTCAGTCGGCTTTTTTTCTTTTGCTGCTGTGACTAAAATAACCCAACCAGAACAACCGCAGAGCATGAAAAGTTTATTTGGGGGCTCATGGTTTCAGAGGTTGCCATCCAAAGACAGCAGACTCTATTCCTTATGGCTCAAGGTGAGGCTGAATATCATGGTGGAAGAGTGTGGCAGACGGAAGCAATTCAGATGATGATCCGGAAGCAGAGAGAGAGACTCCACTACCAGTTACAAAATACATACCCGAAAGCCACACCCCCACTGCCCTACCTCCTTCAACCACACCCCACCTGCCTTCAGTTACCACTCAATTAATCTATTAAGGATTAATTCACTGACTGGGTGAAGGCAATCCATAGATGGATGAAGCATTTCTGCCTCACCTCAGTCCTATTTACATAGGTTAAGCTTGAACATTTGCTTCTAGCAAATACCGTGTGTTTCAGGGGAATCTATAACCATTTCAGTAGCCAGTATACTTATCTTCTATGATAAACTGTGGTAATAGAATGTTATAGTACACACTTTGAAGAAAGTGTTTTCACCATAAGCATTTATGTATTTACAAGAAGTCCATTTGTACAGATTCATGGGAAGATGCTATTTTGCTTGTGTTTTAACTTACTCCCCACCAGCCAAAAGAAGAGTATGGCATTGTTTATGAATTCTATTCATATTAATAAGAATATGCCTCTTTGTTGCCTTGTGTCAACATCTTGAATTCTTACATTTTTATCCTTATTAGTCTTTATGATCATCAGACACATCACACTATCATGAAAAGTCTTTACAATCTTGTCTAAAGTTTACAAACTGAAATGACTTCTAAGCCTGAAGTTTTCAGAGTTCTTTTATTCATTAATACAGATTTACTTTGTTTTTATGTTAAGTATTGTAGTATTTTCTAAAGCGCTATAAAAAGATTACTGTAAGGAGGTGGACTAGTTCAAGTGTAACTGTAATCTGGGACTCTCTAAGAGTCATGGAGCAGGAAATTTATCTCTATTGTTCACCCTCATCTTTTGTACCTCCCATTATGTAGGCACTTAGTAGTTCTTCAATAAATAGTAATTTATTTGAATAAGTAGGAAGAAAATTTAAAAAGATGGATGGATGGATCCAGCACATCCCAAATTCAGACTTATTTCTGAATTATTTTGCTTTCCCACTTTCCTTCTGTAAGTTTGTGTGTGTGTGTCTGATGTTCAAGTCTTACTGGAAAGACTAAGCAACATATACCTATACACATACAGACACACACACACACACACACACCATACACAGTTATCACTAATTCAGAGCAGAATTCTTGATTCACACATTTCCACAGAATAATTCTGTGAAGATTTTCCAAGTCAGTGTTTTGCAATCAACACCACTAAAGTATCCTATTTTGGAACATGTGATGTCAGATTTCACAAACTGATTCATATTTCCTAGGCCTTGTGTGAAAGTAGGTGTTTCTATTTGGGAATTACTGCCTCAACAATGAATATTTTGAGAAAAAGCAACTTTTTTTTTTTTAATTTTTTTTTTCCAGCACATCTCTTGCTTAGTTAGATACTGGAGAACCAATTACTAGTGTGTTTATCCTAAGTATATTCTTACATGCTTTTCTTCACTGTGAAAATGTTTCCAGTCTTTCTGATTATAAATGTTACCAGGTGTGATGTGTGAATCAATCCTATCTGTGCAGACACAGCAGAATGAAAGGTATAATGATGTAGGAGTGAAGTGCCCATGAATAATTCATACCCGACAGCAAGCAGCATCGAGTTCTATCAGCCAACGTTGCATGGCAGAGAGGGCCTCAAAGGCTTCTTAAATTCGTCTGCATTCGTTCATTGTGTTTCTGCTTGGGTGGTGGAATCGATCATTTAGAGTGAGGGAAATGACATTCAGTGGCACTGCCTGCTAACACAGATAGAAAAATGTGTAGGTAGTTGTCATTACCAAACATTCACTCAACAACTGTACATAGAGCTCTTGCTTTATTTCGGCAGGGTGTTTAATGTTGGAGTTTCCAAAAATAAAAGGGGAAAACTCAGTCGCCAACTCCATGGAACTTAGCACCATTGATGAAGGGACATGAAATAATTTCATTTCCCAATGGTAATGTTATAAAGAGGCCTCTGGTTGGTTGAAATTCATTGTCATCCCTTCAAAAAGGAATTGAGGAGAGAAAGAGGACATACCACCACACAATTGTTCCTTATTCTTAATATTAATAAGGAGGACAGCCAGGATGATCATTTATTCATCTCAGTGAGTTCACTGCAAAATGTAGTGAGATGTTTACTAAACTGTGCCTTAGTTTTTATCTAGAAAATAACTTTTTTTTTTGAAGTTTAAACACAGTTGTGGAGTTTAGATTCTTCATCTTTCTTATGTCAATGTACATTGGACATGAGTTCAAATCAGCCTTAGATAAAAGAATTGATTGACTGCAAATTTGGAAATCAGATTTCCAAACTAAATTATAGCCAAGATTAAAAGAATTGTTCTGGAGTAAAATTAGTTGGACGTGAATACTGGCTCTGTGGGAAGACCTTGAACATGTTTTTAACAAAGCTCACTAATGGGACTATTGTTTGAAAATGTATCATTAGGTGGCATAAGAACTTAAGTTACCAAAAGTATCTTGCACTATCTATCCTACCTCTTATAAAGGGTTCATAGGAAAGAATCAATTTATTTATAATATTAATTTAATTTAGCAGTAATTAAATTCACTTAAAGCACAGGCCCACCTGTACCGGAATCACTTGTCAAGTTCTTCAGGCATAAATGGCTATGGCTGTGGCAGTCTGTTATATTGGTGACCTCTAATGACCCATACCTTCTGTTGTGTCTTAGTGCAGTACCCTGCCTGGAATCTGGGTGGGCTCCTTAATACGAGGCAGCAGAAAAGACAGGGTCAACCTCAGAACTCGGCTTTAAGAAGGTCTAGCAGCCTCAACTTTCACACTCAGGAAAACCTCCAACTGTCATTTAAGAAATCCTGTCACCCAACTGGAGACACCAAGTAAAGAGAGCAAGAGGTCCCAAGACTGCATTTTATACAGAAGCAGGTCCTGTTATCTCAGTGCCCCAGCTGTCCCACCAGCAGAATACAGTATCACAGGTAAACACTGACAAGACCATCGGAACCATCCAGCTGAGCCCAGTCCAATTTGGGAATAGTGAGCAAAGAAAATAACTTTTATTTGGTGTAAGACACTAACTTTTGGGGTGTTTATTTGAGAAATAATTAGAAACTAAATCAGTTCCCTACCCATACACTTTTAGATTTCTTCCCTTTCATAGGTGCCGCTTAGTAGATCCATAAAAGCCTTTGTAAACGGATCTAGAATCTAACTCTTGAGTCATTTACAACATTTATGACAGATGTTAATTAAAAGATAACTACTTTGGGAAAACCTGAGATGACCAACGCACTTGGCTGTTGGAGCTGAACTTTACACCAGATACAGGTTTATGAGTGTCTGCTATAATAGCAGTTTTATGAACATTCAGTCACCTACAATTCCTCATACCTTTACAACTTACCATAACTTGTTGACCCATCATGGTTTGGCCTTGTAAAATGGTATGATATGTGTCTGTACTATAAAACTCTCATTGTCCCTTGACTTCTTCCTCTGTTTGATTCTGATATTCTTTAAAGTTGCAAGAATAATTTTCACTTAAGTGTTTGGGTTTCATGCAAAATATGCTTAAAATGTGTGCTGCTTTCAAAATTAAAATGACGACTTCAAGCTCTAGATGTAAGAATTTCAAATGTTGGATTTTAGCATATTCTTTCAATTAGATTGTGTTTTGCACTTTAGTATTAAGTCAGGTTTTGTAATTATATTATACCAATTAAGCAAGCCTAAAAATCAGTCAAATTTTTTGCTGAGAATACATTTGGACAAATTCAAAATGTCATCAAAGGGGGTGACACTTTAGCCTGAATATTTACCTGAATCACTTAAGCACAACATGTTTTAGGCAAAAGTTCCTAAAATTTTCCCTTGAAATGAAGAATTTCAATGAGACTATCCCTACTTTCATATGTACGTGTGTGTATATATATGTGTGTGTGTGTGTGTGTGTGTGTGTGTGTGTGTGTGTGTGTCAGGGACCATCTATGACTAGCAAAAGCAAAATCAGGCTTGGTTGAGCCATCAGATATGGAAATCTGGCTTTCAAGAACTGGCAATTATTAACAGATAGTTCCAGATTGCCTGAAGTCTGTGATTCCCGTGCAGATCTACTCACCACTGGAATTTGCAGGTCCTGCTGGGATGACCCACTAAAGCAACATGGCTTGCTTAACTCCACCCCTTCCTGTTCCTCACAGAAGAAGCTCCACTAGTCCCCCCTTTACCTGTACAACTATAAAGGACAGGTGAACTCTTCCATCTTGTTCAAGCCAGATTAGCATGGTTCAATCGGTCATGCCCTAGATTCAAAAGAAATAATTGTCTCCTGTGGTTTTTCTATTAAATGTTTCTATTAAATAAATTTAATAGAATAAATTTCTTAGCAATTAATTATATATCTATTATAATTTATGTCATTATACCATTCATGACATGACATTTATGATACATATTAAGAGATAAATATATAGAATGGGGGAAAAAGATAGATTTTAATTAAATGGTCCAGCAGTTATAGAGCCTAGCTAGTCTAAGCTCAACAGGCCATAGCACTTTATGCCTGAAATCCTGGGTAGTCAGGCTTTAAGCCTGAGGCCATCTGCTGCAGAATTTTCTCTTACTTGGACAGATCTTTTTTTTTTTTTTTTTTTAATGTTCAGTCCTTCAACAGATTGGATGGGGTCCACCCACATCATGGAGAGCAATGTATGTAACTCATAGTCCACTGATTAAATGTTAATTTCATCCAAAACCACCCTCACAAAAAACATTGGTTTAGTTTTTGACCACATCTCTGGTCCAGACAAGTGGACACATAAGATTTAACATTACACCTATCTTGAGATCTGAGCAAATTGAGGGGTCGTCTCATGCGTCAAATAGATGGAGATGAACAATAGTGGCATTTCAGTAGAAGCCAGGGCCTAGAAAAGTGAAAAGATGGCCTCCCAACAGCCTGTACTCCCCACACTAGTGGCCAACGTACAGACCTTCACTCAAGAATCTTATACAAGAGTCTGGGGAGAAAGCTCAAGCCTTTTCTTGGAGACAAATGCTTGTGAAGTCATAAAAAGTGTTAAGTTACTTGTTGAAATTATTCAAAAAAGGGGGAAATTCATATGAAGTAACACCCAATAGGTTTGCATGGAGCAGGACAACTTTCTAACCTGAAATAGTGTTCAAATAAGACGTTTCAAAACAGTTCTGGTTTCAAATTTAAACAATCATTATCCAGGATCTGACTGTATAAGCATTACAGACTTAAAAATGATGTAAAAGATGAAATTGGAAGTAATTTAACAAACCCACACATGGTTCCTAAAATTTTCTATTTAGATCGATACTCCTTTTTGTAAGAATAATGTGAAAGTTTGATCATGCTTATAGCTTTCATATTTTTCTTTTATGTGAATGCTTAAAAATGATTCACAGACATGTAAAAGTCCCACTAGCAAATTGCCCATCATGATTAAATTTAGTAACATTATCCTTTTTAACCAGAAAGTGAATAAAACATCATTTGTCATCATTTTACACAATATTAACATATCCATATGCTACCCAAAGGTATACTATGTCATCTAAAAATTATGCAAACACCCAGAATATTTTTCTCTCCCAAACCACAGATATCATGATTTTACAAACATTTTTGATGTCTGTGGTTTTGTTAATCTAAGCTATATTTGGAGTTGTGTGAACTAAAAATACTTTTGCTTTCTTAACATCTTTGCTGGTTTCTAAATTGCCCTGGTAATGTTCTCAATATCATAACTCAGTATAGTTTTTAGTCTTAGAAATACAGCAGAAAGTCTTCTTTCCTTGCTTTTTAAAGACTTTTCTCTTGCAACTGCAAACTTGGGAGTTTTCCAAGAGATTTATAATTGGTTTTAACCAGGATCTA
This sequence comes from Sciurus carolinensis, assembly GCF_902686445.1. NCBI lineage: Eukaryota > Metazoa > Chordata > Mammalia > Rodentia > Sciuridae > Sciurus > Sciurus carolinensis. The sequence goes on along the minus strand of NC_062221.1, from coordinate 127,408,104 downwards.
GGAAACACACAACATCCTTTTCTGCTTCTCTGATTACTCTCCATTTAGGAACTGAATTATTTCCTAATAGTCATTTGAATTTTACAACTTTCAAGCTCTAACCTTTAATCATTTATTAAAATTATCCATTCTTGCCACAAGCATGTATTAAATATTTATTCTATAACTGGAGACACTCATTTCCAGTTGTCTCCAAAATACATGTGGCATCAGACTTCTCACCATTGCTACCTCCCAAACCTCCATCACCCCTCACCCAAGCAACATTTCAATCCTCACCAGAGAAACTGCTATCTCTTTTCCAATTCTATGCCTATGACCTTGATCCTATTCTATCTACTCATCAAAGAGAACTCAATGGGACCTTGTTAAAACAGACTAGCTATCTTTTCTCTCCTATGACCTCTGTAGTCTTGCCACTAAACTAAAAATTAAGGGCAAATCCAAACTATGATGCAGGAACCCAAACATGGTCATCTTCCTCTTCCTCTGAATTTACGCACAGTGAATTCGTCCACTGTTGGGGGCTGTGCCAGCCAGAACGGCCCCTGATCACATTGGCGGTGGGGAGGTTAATTGACATAAGCACACTCAGGTGATTTATCACTGGCCGTATTCAGTTAAGTCCACGCGCACAACGCGTGCACAGGTGTTCCCCAGCACGCCTGCTCGGGCCTACTCATTTTGACCCTTGCCGTGAAGGGGCAGCTGGCTCCTCGCCTGATCACAACTGGCGTGGCCCCACCCTCCGCCTCCTGGAGGGAATATAAGCGGGCGGTGGGCGGGGGCGCGACAGTAAGGAGCAGCAGTAAGAGCAGCAGCTAGCAGTAAGAGCAGCAGCTAGCAGAAAGAAGCGGAGTAGAAACCATTAGCAGAAAGGAAGAAGAAGAAATGGCAAGCAGATAGAAACAGCGAGTAGGGGCAGCGGCGGAAGATCGATCGCAGAGCGGAGAACTGAGAACACATCTTTAGGTTGCAGATCACAGATGGCAGTACATGGGACACATCACTAAAGCACCTTAGGTAGACGCACCCTTAGTTCACAGGATGCAGGATGCACCTTTAAGAAGAAGCAGCAGAACTAAGAAGATATAGATTCTGAAAGTGTAGTCTCTCTCTCTTAAGCAAAGTCTCTCTTTCTCTCTCCTCTCAAAGCAAGTAAACCTCATTTCCTCTATCTTCTATAAACAAGCAAGCAAGGAAGGAAGTAGCTGAGAAATAGAAGTAGCTCAGTTTCCAGTCCACCACCCATAAAGACCCGCACAAATTGTTGCTGCAGGCGGTGACAAATACCCGTGGATTTGGCACCTCAAAGAGCCAGTGACAGTCCACTTTCCCTCTATTTTAGTCACATTGACTTACTTGTAGTTCTTTTTGCATGACCAGCAAGCTCCAGTCTCAGGGTCTTAGCTTAACCATGAAGCACACCCCCTTTCTTCAGTCTAGGCAAGTGACACCTGGTCAGAGATACTGCTTCTGAATATTCTTTCTAGAAAGCACCTTCTTGCTCATTTCTATCAACTGACCCTGCCTATTGTTTTATAACCATCTGACATTGCATATTTTCATTTTTTATCTCCTTTTTTGTTTTTTATCCAGTGAAATGTAAGCTTTATGAGGTGAGGATATTAGTGTGTATATACTATGACAACCCCTGGATGTAAAACAGAGACTGATCTATAGGAAGCACTCAAAAATATTTTGAATGAAGGAATGAGTGATCATGTATTCTAAGCTCTGGCATAAAAGCATATTAATAATTATGAAATGGTATAAGTATTTTTAGACTGCATGGAAAAATTGCCAGAAGTCTGCTTGCAAGGACTGGACAAGGCTTCACAAAGAAAAATACATTTGTTTTTTAAAGAGAAACAAAAATTTATTAAGCAGGGAATGTTATACATACTTAAACATACTAGAGAGAAGAGCACGGGTCAATGTAGAGACCTAAAAGCTATCAAGCACCTTCACAAAATCATGAGTCATACATCATGGGCTGGAATTTTTCTGAGTCCAGTAGTGCTGTAGAGAATAGAACCTGTTTCTTCTACTACGAATCAAAGGAGAAATTATTTGCACAATGTAGGTTTCTTGCAGCTTATCATATACAGGTTCAGAAAACATGGACCTGTATTTGTCACATGATATGCTAGCCATTTATATATATTCACATATATATTTATAATAATTGCATATATTTTTACTTCCACCTATTATTTTAATATGTAAATGCATATGCTGTACTACAATATTAGATGTAAATTATCAAATTAAAATCTCAGTTCACACTATCTCTAATCTTATCAGACTGAGTCATGTGTCACTTGATATTGTGTTCAAGGAGACCACATATACCACGGTGGTCCCATAAGCTTTTAATGGAGGTGAAAAGTTCTGTTGCCCAGGGATGTTGTAGCCATCCTAACATCATAACCCAATGCATTTCTCATGTGTTGTGAAGATGCAAGTGGAAACAAACCTAGTTAGTGTCCTTCCTGATGTAAAAGTGTATAGCACATACAATTATGCACACTCCATAAGACTTGATAATGATAATAAATGACTATGTTTCTGTTACATGTGGTTAGTATATACTTACTATACTTTTGAGCATTATTTTAGATTGTACTCCTTCTACTTATAAAAAATAAAGAAGCAGCAGCAGGTAACCATACATTAGCCTCAGGTCACACCTACAGGAGGTGTTCCTGGAGAAGGGGTTATCATCATAGGAGATGAACGTTCCATACTTGCAATTACCCCTGAAGGCCTTCTAGTGGGGAAGGATGTGGGGTTGATATTGATCATCTTAACCCTGTGTAGGCCTGGGATAATTTATGAGTTTATGTCTTTGCTTTTAACAAAAATGTTTAAAAAAGAATAAAAACTTTAAAAAATAGTCAAATTTTATATAATAACATCATAAAGATAGGAGATTTTTGTATACAGCTTACAATGTGTTTTTGTTTTAAGCTAAATGTTATTACAAAATAGTCAAAATGTCTAAAAATGTTAAACTATATGAAATTAAAAAGTTAAAGCAAGATAAGCTTAATTTATTATTGAAAAATATGTGTATAAACTGAGTGTGTCCTAAGTTTGTACAGTGTTTATGGATCTTACAGTGGTGTATAGTACTGTCCTCAAATGTCCTTCTTCTCATTGTCACTCAGCCACTCAGGCAGAGCTTCCTCCACTCCTGAAACTCTGTTCATGGCGAGCATCTTGTCAAGTGTACCATTTGTAACCTTTTTGTACCATATGTTCACTGTACTCCATTTAGATATGCTTAGATACAAAATCATTGTGCTACAATTGCCTACAGTTACACCTTCAGTAATGTGCTCTACATGTCTGTAGTCTAGGGGCAATTGTACCACAGAGCCAGGTGTGTGCTGGGCTGTGCCACTGAGGCTTGTGTAAGTAATCGTGATGTCATAGTCATCTAATGATTTATTTCCCAGAATGTATCTCCATCATTAAGTGATGTGTGATTTATATTAGTGCTTGTTCTTATCTGTCCATATATATCTATTTCCATGGTCAAAATCACTATATTCACTACATTAAACAAAATAATTCTTAATACAATGGCATCCATTCCATACAACATTCAGATGTCAGGAAACTATAGTCCACAAGCCAAATCTGTTCTGCTGCCAATTTTCTCATTTAGTTTTTATAAAGACACTATGCCCATTTATTTACCTACTGTCAATGGCTGACCTAACACTATAGTAGCAGAGATCAGTCATCAGATTAGAGACTGTATAGCTCACAAATCTTACTATATTAATTATATGAACACTGACAGAAATATATTCCTGATTCTTCCTCTAGATCAGTTTGCTTAAGGTTGCTTAAAAATATAACTGGCCTGGGGTGAAGGCCCTTAGGATCTGTCTAGCATTAGTTGTCCCAGGCAAAGCTACATTTACTACCCTGCCCAGCTCCAGGGACTGGAGTCTTGCTCCAGACTCTGCTGCCAGAGGTTGGTATTTTTGGTAAAGACAGTCCCTTGACAGCCAAGGCTGTGATAAGCTCGGTTGCACCTGAGTCTCACAACAGCAGAAACTGCACACTCTGGAAGAAAAGTAGCCCAAGCCCACTCCAAGGCTGATGCTGACACAGGCCAAAATTCCAGTCTGGGCCACAATGTGCAGGTCTCTGCCTAATGTCAGGGCAGGTCTAGACCTCTGCCCAAGAGCTCTGACTTGAGTATGGAAACTGGTTTCTGCCTGGTTATTAGGTCTACTAGGGAGAGTCCCACTCTGAGATCCCAAGAACTGTACTGTGCTAGCTCTTGTGCCCTGCTCCCCAGCGGTAGGAGTCTGGCTTTACCTTGTACTGCTGGATGTGGGTGGAGGGTGTGTGGAGGTAGCCAGCTACCTGGCTAATACAGGCGGTTTAGTCCAAGCACCACCAGCCTGGAGCAGGGCTCATAGGACTCTGCCCAGCACTGGGTTTCACTATGTCCTGGCCCTAGCTTTCAAGCTTAAGACCTAAGCCTAATTCCTTTTCCCTCCCCAATGCAGAAGGTCTCTTTCCAGGTTGCGTTGAGTTGGAGGAGGTGAAGGCAGCTCTTTCCCTCCTACCTTCTTCGGTTTTTCTTTTCTTATCATTATACTAAAAGCAGGCGCTGTGATCTCTGGCCTGATTACCTAGCTCTTGGAAAGGTAGTTTGCTATGTGAATAACTGTTCAAATTGGTGTTTCTGTGGGGTGACAATCACTGGAGAATCTCACTCATCTGCCGCCTTACTCCCAGATGCAATTACTTCCCAAGGAAAGAGAGCTCCAATATGTGTGTGTGTGTGTGATTTACGAATTATGTATCTATATGATTACGAATACCTGCATGTGTATATATGTATGCATATATGTACATATATTTGAAAGTTCTATACATATAAAGCATTAATAAAAGGAATGCTCCTGGATTTCAATTCAGCCCTGCACTAACTAGTTATGAGAGCTGGGGTAAATTATTTATGTACCAGTTCTCTCATTTGTAAAATGAAGAATCTAATAGTATATACACTTATACAATTGTTGTAGGATTAAGTTAGCACATTTGAAGCAGTTATGAAAGGCATGGTATGTTTCCAATGTAAACACCATCTGGTACAGCAAAGGAACCATGTTTCTGAACATTTCTATGGGTCCCAACTCCACAGGACATGGCCCAGAGTTTTCTCAGTAGGCGGTTGAATTGATAGTGCCTAACATTCCCCTGGCATTCAAATCCTAGTGCATTCACTTACTGGGCAGTTGACCTTGGAGAAGATTTTTGACCTTTCTAAGTGTCATTTTGTCATTGTAAAACTGGAATATCAGAATGCTGATTGCTTAGGAATAAATCAATTAGCACAAGTAATTCACTTAAATTCATGCCCTTGACACATAATCTTACCTATTATTATTCTCCCCTACTCAAAAATGTCAGTTTTAGCTTACCTAGAACTAAAGGAGAAATTTCCCAAATGAATGCCTATGGTAACAAAACTGCTCACAGGATCCTGCAGCAATTTTCCTGTACTCCTGACAGCCATGTAGCATCTCCTGTCCATGGGTTCTGATCATGTCTTCTTTTTTCTCCATCCTACTGTCTATTTTTGCCAGCATATCTTTTCAATCTTCCTTAGAAGGAGGATTCTATTTGGAATTACACAAGAACCTTCTTCTCAGGCTCCTATTCCATTCTTCATTGTCATCCCAGAAAAAAATAGGATGCCACATGCTGCTAAGTCAAGAAAGACACATACTGAGAAATGACTCTTGCATTTGCTACAAGGGGAGCCATTGGTGGCCTTCATTATGACACCAGCTGCCACTGATGGCCTTGATGAAACTGTTAGCATGAAAGGATGAGTGTGGAAGCTGATTGGATTCAAAGTGGGAACAGAAGGGACAAAACTAGAAACAATGAATTTGGATGTTCTTTAGAGGATTAACTGCATAATAAATATTAAACGTCCCTCAGTGGCCCAGGTATGTTCACAGTTGATTGCTATGTGGCCAGTGATCTTCTCTGTACTTGGGATGACATTAGTAAAATCCCACATCCAGCATCTGTCATATGGCAAGCACTCTATATTGAGTTTTCAGTTGCTATGAATCTTCAACAAACTTCCAAAAAAAAAAAGTGTTTTTGTTCATCTCTTCTTTAAGAGTTTTGTTTACTTAATAGTCAAAACCTAAATGCCCTCCCTCAGTTTCAGACTCAACCTTGATGTGCAAGCTGCTAGGTTTTGGATCAATTCTATTTGACAGTTTGATGGGACCAAAGCACTGGGGAGGGAGGTGCTGGAGGATGGTCCTGTCCTTTGGGGTGAAGTTCTCATACAGAAATGCCATCCCTTGACCTTGTTTGCTCTATTCAAAAATTTGAATTCTTCTCTTAACTTTTATTTCATGTTTTGTTGGCTACTTCCCTCAAAACTCTATCCTTGAAATTGCTCTTGGGTTTTCCATGGGGGAGGAAGAATTATGTTGACCTTATAGAGTTAATTTTATATCCTCCATTTCAGCCTAAAGGATGTGTGGCCCATAACCCACTGATGTTCATGCTGACAACCTATACATTGTTCCAGGGTTGAATGCAATTTGATTGGAAATAACCTCAGCAGTGAACTCCAAATATCATGCTGTAAAATAGAACAGAAAAAATAAAATGAAAACTGTGTATCTCTCTCTTTCTCTCTGTCCCTGTCTCTGTCTTCCTCGCTCCCTATCTCTCACACACACATACAAAGAAAACATACAACCCATGCTAAATTTGTCCTTTCTGACTTTTATTTGGCTCTGATTTGAAGTAAACAAGCATCCACCATAAATACTGAGAACTTTATGGTACTATTTTTCTCCTCTGTATCTCAAGCCACAAGTGCCTCTGAGCAGCCCGTCTTTATGCACAAACTGTAGTTCGTGAAAGCTTCAAGCTCATTGGAAATGGAAGTAGTGTTTGGTGAGATGGGAAGAAGGGATGCATTTTAAACTAATAAATAATCATCAACCGTGCCGACTTGGAAAATAGCTTTCTTGTTGAATAATATTTCAATACATAATATCTTGAAATGAGACTGCCATTACTAATTTAAGTGTGGCTTGCCATATAATCCTGCAAATATGTACATACATGAGGCTTAAATTACTCTCTGGGGCTGCCTTTTCCTGCTTCAATTGCCTTAAGGAGAAACCTATTCAGGTGACATTAAGGCTGGGGCGGGGGGTGATAATGATCCTAACAGAGCATAAGCCACTTTGTGAGTTGGGTCCCCTGTGTCAGGCTTGTGAACCAATGGTTCCAGCCATATTCCACCTTTATAGACCAGCTTTCTTAGTGACTGGTGAAGACAGAGAATTAAGATGAGGTCAGATTCCTCCCAACTACGACCTACACCACTCACAAACCTTCTAGGTTCATCTACTGTGTCACTGTATCCGAATTTTCAATCAGGAGGAGCAAATCTCTCAGAATCCTTGTGTATGCCAGTGGTGTTGTGCTGACCTTTGAATTACAAATAGATACTGGGAAGGAAGTCCCAGGAGCTGGCAATGTCCATTAAATAACAATTATGAGAAGCTGTTTGCCTTTTGGAATGGCTTTTCCCATAATGAGGATACGACCAAGCTGGGAAGCTGGGGAGTGGTGGGGCTCGTGCTGCAGTTTCTAATTCTGAATTATTCATTTCTCAGATGGAGAGAAATCCTCAAGCCAGGCTGGGGAGAGAAAGTCAAGGAGGCCCAGGGGCCTTACTTAAGGCCAGGGTTTATGCAGAAAGGACTGTGGAGACCTGGCTAGAAATGTAGAGGAATTTGACTAAAAGTCTGGCTTCTCTTCTCCACGAGAATGTAAATCACTTGTGTAGGACACAGTGAGGTTTTTGTTATCTATGTCACCTACATAAGTTGTTTCACAAAAGGTTTGGTCCTAAATTTTTTTTTAGGTTTTTTATTTTTTTTAATATTTAGAATTTGTTTTTGGAGCTGGCTAGAAAATATTGTATGTATCATCATTTTGCATAGCTTTTTTTTATATTAAGAATTCTTAACCCAAGTATGGTGGCACAAACCAATAATCCCAGCTGCTCCAGAGGCTAAGACTGGGGAATCACAAGTTTGAAGCCAGTCTAGGCAATTTAGGAAGACCCTGTCAGGGTCTTAAACTCCCTTGCTCTTCTTGACCAGAGACAAGGGAAGGGGACACTCCCCAAGAAGGCCAGACCAGGATAGGTAGGGCCGACTGACCGCCAGCACCCCCGCACCCCTGTACCCAGCCCTCCAGGCAGAGGACAATCAGACGCGTCAGGGAGACCAGTCACAGCAGGAACTCATTTATTGAGGAAGTCACACAACTTTTATGTAGGGTGAAGGCTAGGCGGGAACTAATCAACTTAAAGGTCAGCAAGGCACAGGGGGTTCATGCAGGCGAGAGTCCCATAGGACTATATGGCAAGCACGAGCTGATCACCTTCGCGGAACTGTTGTTAACCAACCCCTGACCATGGTCTGATTTATCGTCATTAACTTTTGACGCCACCTTTGAGGCCTTGATCTTGCTCACTCGCCAGGGAGTAAGGAGTCAGCCTGAGCTAGTTAACGTGTCATAAGTCCCAACAAGATCCTATTTCACAGTGAAAAAAAAAATGATGTGGCTCAGTGGCAATATACCTGCCTAGCCTGTGTTCAATCCCCAGGGCAATCACACAAGGAATACTTATATTAAACTACATAAAATGGCATGTTTTCAGTCTAAAACCAAGAAATTATAGGGTTTTTCCTAACAGTTCCCATCCTTAGAATGCAGTGTATCATGGATGTAAGACTCTAGATTTTGAAGGTAGGCAGTCCAGAATTGAATGTCAACCTGCTACCTAATAAGTTATGTAGCATATTATTCAATGGTTTTGATTCTGTTCTTCATCTGCCAATAGGAATAATAATGCCTAACCCATAGGAATATAGAGAAGACAATATGAGAGAATAGGTTTAATGCTTGCCCAAGCACTAGGCATATGGCAAGTCCTCAATAAATGGTTCTATATTTATAATTCAGTTTTTGCTGTAACAACAAACAACTCTTAAATCCCAGTGGCTTACAAAAGCAAATATCTACCTTATTATTCCTCTTTCAGGATGACTACCACTCCGCTGTGATCTTGCCAGGCTCTGCTTGGCTCTGCTGGGTTCCATGTGACTTCTTTGAATGGGCAGCTATTGTATAAGGCATGCAGCTGCCATAGTAGAGAACAGAAATCCAAGGCAGGGGAAAAACCTCAGATGATTCAAGTGTCTGCTCAGACCGAGAGTATTTTCAATTCCTACCTACCATGTGAACAATCCCAGCATCATGGGAACAGGAACAAATGCATGTCTTGTGGTATGCAGCAAAGAGGAAAAATAATTCAATATACATACTAATAATTTACTATTATTAAGCGATAACCAGGGAGTTATAAAATTTCAATTTGTTTTCACTTTGGGTGGTAATTAGGAATTAAGACGCTTTGCACTTCAGTCCATTTCAATATCTATAATTTTCACTCTATAATTATTGACCAGTGGTCATTGTGGGGTCTATTTAATTGTGTCCATAATGATAATTATCATAATAATGGAAAATTACTTATAGTAGAGTGAAAAGGCTATTCTTTTTAAAAATATGCTCATTTGATATGTACTCTTTTTTCAAATGGTACTTTAGAATAGAGAAGGTAAATTCATAGATTATCTTTCTTGAGTCAGGTAGAACTCCTATTCCCCAAAAAATGATTCTTCATTGAAATAAGTGAATTGTATTATTTGACCACTCATCTTCCCTCCCAGCAAGCTGCCATCTCATCAGTCATAATTTCCTTAACTAATGACAACTCATACCAGTTGAACAATTATAATGTAATTATAATATAATAGGCACTATGCTAAGCACTTTACATGGGTTTCGCCTCCTTATTTGAAGTATGCCGTATGAAATATTTTCTACAAATATTATCAGTTTATAGATGAGAAAATCAAGGCTTGGGGAGGTCTTTGGCTTACCCAAGCACAGAATTAAGAAAGGACTGGATAAAGCAGTTGACTTCATAGCCTTCATGCTTCTCTCACACTATAATACCTCCTGTGAAAATACAGAATAATCCTGAAGGTCAAAATGTGTTAGGGGCTCACTATGGGTAAGGCATATTTCCTTCACAGTAACTGGTTTAATTGTCCAGCTTATGAAATGGGTGCAATCATAATACCCATTTTGCAGGTCCAGAGAGGGTAAGTCACTAGGTCAAGACTGCAAAGCTGGGTCATTGGTGCAAGCCAGCTCTGAAACAAGGTTTTCTTCTGTTAAAGTTGGCACTCTTAGATTCTAAGCATTATTGACTCTCTAAAATAGATAAATGATTGATAGATGATAGATAGATAGATAGATAGATAGATAGATAGATAGATAGATAGAAAGAAAGGAAACCTTAATCTGGAAATGCTCATAGTCATTCTATATCCAACAGCCCACCTGTACATTGTCCAAACTAACCATTATTTCAAACCTACCTCACATACAAAGGTTTTAAAGATAAGCTCCTGTCCAAATTATTTTCTCCCTTTGCCTCCCAAGATCTTTCCCTCTGGTCACCATAACAACCCACAACCTGCAATACACAGTTGGAATCCTTATCGAGAAAGGCAGAAGGGAGAAGCTTTAGATGTATCTCTTCAGGGGTCCTCTCTGACATCTTTATCTCCTCCTGGTGAACTTTGGGCATCCTGTGATCTAGGACACTGCCAATTAGACTGTAAACTGTGCAGATGTCTCTGTGCACTCCTGGCTCCTGAGAACCCTGTAGGAATTCTTGCATGCATATGCATGCTCTCCCAACTCCCAGAATCCCAAAGTCAGGAGGAGCATCTAAGTTACACTAAACAATTATGCAGAGTCAATAGGAAGAAAGGTGCCCCTCTCTTCTAGCACAAAGGAACCACAAATTGCTGTGAATAAAAAGGTAAAACAGTATGCTGGTTAGGTCCAACCTGCAGCTCATGGTTTCCTATGTGGTGAACAGATGAGCCCCTTCCCTTCTCTATTTTCTTCTCTATTTCTTCATCTGACATTGGCAATGATCATAAATCTGACCTGCGTGACAGTATTATGTGAGGAGGTCAAAGCAAATAATATAAGGAACCCTATAAGTAAATCATGTGCATTGTGCTCTAGGAAGGAATTGTAATTAGCTCTACACAGGACATATTAATACCTAAACTACACTGAGTGTCCCATTCTTGAGACAGAACAACTTAAGACAGACATATTTCATATAATTTTATGTCATGTAAATTTTATGTCATGTTTATCTCAGGGTACATAATTCTCAGCAATATGGATTCTCAGTTTCTGGATTCAGAAACTGAGTTTCCTATTCTGATAAAATATGTGTGAAGCTTGGTTCTTCGACAGAGCATGCAATTGGGATTGTGACCCCCTTGTGATAATGGTAAGATTTCCCAAAGATTTCTCAGTTCCTCTTTTCTGTTGTGCTTCTCAGCTAAGAGGACTTCTCTAAGCAATAATTTAATTTACTTTATAATGGTGCAGAAATATGACTGAGCTAACACTAGCTAGTTTAAGTGCAAAATTGCCCTTCTTGTGGCAAAAATTAATTCTTAGGTGCATTATTTCAAATGAGTAGCTCATCAGATCGATTATTTTTAAGTCAATACTTATAATGCTTCAGATGTGTGATGTCAGCAACTCCACCATCCTCTCCGTCAGTGCATCTCGGGAGCATATCCTTCAATAATGTGAACTTTCACATCTGTTCTAATAGGTGAAAAGAGAAAGTACGTAACTTTGAGAGATTTGCCCAGAGAAATTGCACCCCGGGTTGTCCCAGGTAGTCACCGCTTTTATACAGCCCTTTTAGAAGGGCTGCGATGTCTCCTGTATCCGGTATATCTTATCTTCCTATGTACAATTTTTTTCTCTTAAAATTTAAAAATCCCATCCATTACATCCCTGCACTCAGTTACAAAGAATGAAATGCTTAAAGGAGATGTCAAGTGCATCAACCAAAACATTGCCACGGGTTTCTTGCCTTTGGAAACTTTTGCACACAGATCAGAGCAGGCCCTTTAATGAGACACACAGATGACTGACAGCATCCCTTGGAGCTGACCCAGCCCTGTTGGCATGTCTGGAATCAGAATAGCAGATTCATTCATCTGTGTATTTCCTTGTGGCTTCACAAATGAGCTGGTGCTGGATGCTAGACACTGGTTATTTCATCTGTGAGAATCCAAAGGTCGTTAAAGTGTTCACAGAGGAAGAGAATACATGTTTGTCACCCTGATTCCATCACAATTGCATTCACACCACGGGGCTTTTAAGACAGATGCTGGAACTTGCTGTTATCACTTATTGGAAGCAAATCATTAACAGTGAAACTTAGAAAATGAAGTTTGAGATCAAAGTTGTGTTTTTTCTTTTGATTCATTTTACACAAGTGGGGTACAACTATCATTTCTCTGATTGTACATGAAGTAGAGTCACGCCATTTGCATAATCATACATGTACATAGGGTAATGATGTTGGTCTCATTCTATGATTTTTCCTTCCCCCAGTCCCTCCACCCTTCATTTTCCTTTAAACAATCCTTAAATAAATAGCAAAAGATTCAAGGATAGTCTTCTATTAATATTGCTGTCATTCATTTATGTTCTGACATGCTTTCTTAAAGAACAGCATGAAGGATGGAGTTAGAGGTATTTGGAAATCTGATAAGCATAATTTTAACTTTTCTGTCACAGTGACACTTCTTTCTTTCCCCTATTCATTCATTGCTTTGCAAAATACCTAGAGAAACCTACTAGGTACCAGGTTAACAGAGACTGGGTTTAACAGTAGTGAAGGAGACCAGTCCCATAGGTTTTGTATTCCGTTGAGTGATAAAGAAAATAAAGTAATTGAAATTATACATATTTAATTTCCACTATATAATGTAATCATGAAGATAACTGACATATGGAAAATAAATCAGGTGAGAGGAGATGAATAACTTGGGGTTGATGAGTTATTTAAAATGGGTCAGTTTGGAATGACTTTCCAGAGAGGTGACATTTCTATACACCTGATGTAGTTAAGGGAACAAGACACCTGAGGATACAGAAAAAGAGATTTTCAGGCTGGGAGTTGGGAGGGAGAGATACAAAGAGAAAATCCCAGAGGTAGAATTTATTGACAACCCAGAGAAACAAAGGTCAGCATGAATCCAGGAGAGACAATGGGAAGAAGCATCTAGAATATGGGGATAGGAGGAAAGCAATTTCATTCTCTTTGAGAATGGGTAATAGGTAGAGAATTTTGAATGAGGATGAAGACTCACATGTGTGATTTCATGAGTGATTTTTGTGTCGGTATATAAAGGCATCACGCTTATGAAAAACCATTAGCGTGTGTATACTAATAGAGTAGAGAGGTAGAGCAGTACTGCTTTAGGAAACCTTGAATATATTCAAGGAGAAGAGAGATTATGGTGGATGGAAAGACTTCTTTTCCTCTATCCTCATTTAGTATTTGTGAAGTTGTGCTTAAAGTCTACCTATTGTCCAAGTAAAAAGAAAAAAGCAATTCACCAAATAGCACTACATTTGTATACCCACAATTGCACAACTTAATGAAATTGGAATTTCTAAAAGGAAATAGACACAGTGTAAATATCAATAAGCTCATTAACTTGTTAGGATGGACAGGATACACACATGAGTGAAAACATAATTTAAACTTGAGTTGTCTGCCCTTGTCTAATGCCTTGAGAACCAGGGATAATTCGACCAATTTCGCATTACTTTTCTCTTGTTCAACTTCCCCTCCATGAAACCAAGGCTTGATTTCTTTTTCCAAAGATTCTAATTTCACCAAGATTACTCTGGAATGCCTCTAATGACGCCCTTCGCTTTCACTTCTATTCAATGCCAGCAACAGTGTGAGCCACCAAATTATTATGAAGTTGAATGAAATAGAGTCATCCTTCAGAGCAACATAAAAATAAACAGCCGAAATTGCCTGTCAGTCTCAGGAGGGACATGAAGAGTCAGTTAAAGATATCTTCCCTTTTAATAAGAAATTTTATTACTTTGGGGTATGCTGTGTTCCCAGTCCTAGAGACAGCCAGCTGCCACAGCACCTTTGTTATTGTCTGAGCCTGTGTCTCTGGCGATGCAGAGTGTCCTCATGCACAGGAATGATAACAGAAATTGGAGGAACCCTTTGAGGTGTGGCATGGTGGCAGAATTTTGAGTCACCTGTTGCTACTTCTCCGTCCTTTTCATTCTGTCTCTAAGCTGTCCTGCTATTGCAATATCAGGTTAAATTCCTGATATGATGAACTCCTTGTGCTTCTCTCTCTTGGATGAAATTCACGGAAGAGGAAAGCTGTTATTGAAAAGGAGTGATGCAATTGTGTTCTCAGAGACCGACGTGCCTCCCAAAGTGAGATAAACTGACTTTAAAGAGGAAAATGGGAACCGCGTTAGCTCATTATGTCTGATTCTAATCTTACCTATAACAGAGTCACTGCTGGTAAATTCCAGATGAAATTGCAATACTATCCAACCTGTTGCTTCCCATGTTCCATTATGCTTCTATAAAGTGCAGAGAAAGAGAAACTCTTAATGTGAAAAAAACACATTAGATAAATTAGAATAAGTAAAAAAAAAAAAAATGAGTTTAGGGGGAAAAAAATGTTCCAAGAGGAGAGACAAGCCAATTGCTAAATGGGAACATAATGGAAATCAAAACTCTGAGCCAATCTTCTGAGAGCTTAGAGGTGTGTCAGCTTCCTTGAACTTGAAGTATCTTTGACTTCCTCTATCTGTTTTGAGTACACTGCTTGCCCACATTTTTGTTCAAATTTACCCAACATGTCACAGCCCCAGAAGAATGGGATTAAGGAAAATGAGAAACTGTACCTCAAATGGCAGGGGACAGTGGGAGGATCTGGCTAACTCTGAAAGCTGAAAATCAGAAAGACATATTTTCAAAAGGAATTATGGATAAGTGGCATGTATTACATGCACACAATTCCCTTTAGTGTTTCTGGAAGGAGTCAGAACATGAATAAGGAATGCTGGCACTGAGTACTACCAGGACCTCAGAAAGAAATTGGCCTTGCTTTATTGACTCTCTTCATCTGCTAATATAAAAACAACCCCTCTCCTGTTGACAGGTACTTCCTTTGAATATCTCCTTAATTAGTCACATACATATACATATCAGATTGGGGGTAGCAGAATCTGCCCCCAGGCTGGCCCACAGTGGCAAGCCCTGTTCTCGATGCCGCAAGTGAGCAGCATCTATTCAGACATGGTGTATTAGCAACGTGAGCCAGAGGCAAGCCCACTCTCTCTTCAGCTCTTGCCAGCTTTTGATTTATTTCCAGCTATTCAATGTGGGAGCAGATCCTTGGAACTCGACAATGAGTTCTGCTCTTGTGCCTGAGCGCCAAAACTGCAAGGGTTGGAGACTGAAATTAATCCATCTGTGGATTTCTTTTTTTTTTTTTTCCTCCAGAGCCTCACAAATTCTTGACAATTGCTTCAATTCTGATTTGAAAATAAAACTTTATTTTGGAGATTTCGATGAGAAGGGGAGTCCATGAACTTCTGCTTTCCTGTTTTCACTCATGATTCCTGATTCTAAAATCTCAAATCCAACAGTAATGAGACTGGTGCTAGGAATTTAATAAGTCACCCTACACCACACCAAGTCCCCTGGGAAGAGACCTCATGCCATGCTCATACGTGTCCCCGTGTAAACACAGCTCCAGATGGAGGAAGCCCCCTGTCATAGATTTTGACATCAGGAATCCACACCCTGGGTTCTTGCTGCTGGTGTTAATGCTCTGGACTCATCTTGAGAAATTAATAATATAAATGCCCTCTTCTACTCCATATTTACGAGAGAAAAGTAGTGAATGGGCCACCTTTCAGAAAGTATCTGAAGGGTTTAGGTAACAAAGAACTACTTGATTGTCCATGCATAAAATGTGTCAGCAAATTTATACTTGAATTCCCTGCTTTGTTGCTATTTTTCTATTTTTTAGAATTATAGACTTTGAGAATGATTTTTTGTTTGCTTTGGGGGAATTTTGTACTGTTTCTTTTTTATGTTATTACTAGTACATTTACATAATTATAGGATTCAATTTGACACATTCATAAATGCATATAATTTGCTCCATTTCCATCCCCAGTAGTCTCTTCCCTTCACTCCTTCTTCCCCCTGATTCCTTTCCTCTCCTGGTCTCCCTTCTTTTAATTAATTGTTTAATTGGTGCATTATTGTTAGACATGAAAGTGGAATTCATTGTGATATACTCATGCAGGTACATAATATAATGTGGACGGTTTCATTGCACAGCTCTACCCTTTTCCTGTCCCTCCTCCCTCCCTAGGTCTTCTTCTTCTACTAGTCACTCTTCTCCCTTCTATTCTCATTAGATTCCCTTTCTTAAAAATTCCTGGTTCTCTCTAGTTTCTGCATATAGAAGACCACATTCCACTGTGGACTCTCTGAGCCTGACTTATTTCATTTAGCATGATGATCCCTAGTTCCATCCATTTATCCACAAATGACATAATTGCATTCTCCTTCATGTCTGGGTAAAACTCAATTATTGCCTATTTATCACATTTTCACAAAAAGAAAACCATTTTTAAATGAAAAATGTTAAAAGGGAATATTTCAACTTGAAAGCCCATCTATTTTGCTTTTAATTTTTTTCTTTTGATTTGAAAATAATTATATGCTAGCTATATTGGTTTATAAGCAAAACTCAAGATGTTTGATGGGTGGAATACCTCAGTCTTTTCTAACTCCATGAGGATCAGAGCAGGTGGCTCTGATTAATAACTTATTCTCCTGAAAATGGTGATTCTCAACTCCAGGTTGCTTTCACTGTGTTGCTTCCAATGGGGCCACGTTTGCATCAGGCTGATGGACCATGAGAAGGAAGGTGTCCATAGCCAGTGCTGAGAGTAAAGCCCATGACTTTGAACTCACTGCATTGCTAGAACTCAGTTGTATGTTCATTCCTCACCAGAAGGGAGGCAGGGAAGCAAACTAGCTTATGTCCTGAGAGAAAAGGAAATAAGAGTAGAGAATAGAAAGCCAGTGTCTGACACTAAAACTCTGAATAACGGGTCTTATTCCAATTTTACAAATCTTTATACACATTGTTTTCCTCATTTCCCTATCTGTGCCATATTTATCAACTTTTTGTGTATAAAAATCTATATGAGACTAAATTCCTTGTGGGCAAAAATCAAGAATAGCTAATCCATGAATCTAGCTACAGGGGAGAAGAGAAAGAGGGAAGGAGGAACAGAGGAAAGAAGAAAGGAAGAACAGACTCTCTAATTGCCTTATGGAGTGCTCAAAATTTTAAACTTAATTTAGTTGAAAACAAACTGGAGTTAAGAAGATGTCACCATAGGGCAGGTCCCCTACCTCAGCATGAGAACCTTGCTGAGACCATCTATGCAGGCCACTTGGTGAGCTGTGTGAGGAAGAAAGCACAACTTGAGCAAGACAGAGACATCAGCAACTTGACCCCATGGGAACATCCACAAGGACGAGGTGACCCTTAAGCTTCAGCACCTGCACTGGAGACCATCTTTATTTGACTGTCTGGTTCCATCACAGTTCAGATTATGCTGCTTAGGAAGACGTGGGAGTCAGACCAAAGTTGTGTCACCTTGAGGAATCTGCATCGCAGTTTGGTATATATTTCTCACCCCACAGCTGCCACAGGAAGTAAGTGGTCCTTTGTGGCAGGACATCAGGATATTTCAAAAACACTGCTAATCACTGGTCATTTGGTAGCTTTTAGATGAAGCTTTAACTAGTTTTCTGAAGGACTGTTGAGACGGCTTTCGTATGACATCATGTTGACCTTGAGCCTGCTGTCAATCTGCTGGACGGAAGTTCTGCTGAAATGCCCTTCAGAGCAGGAGGGCTGGAAGGGCTGCGTTCAGCACCTTCATCATGAAGTCGGAACAAGTGGATGGGCCTTGCTCAATGAGAAAAGTCAGGCGCTACCCGTATTATGATTTGGGTTATTTAAAGTGCATTTGTTGTCCTTGATCATTTCCAATAATAATAAAAGCAAGTAAGTCTTCATATAACCTTTAAAACATTTAGAATATGGATAAACATAATTATCCTTATGGTTTAGATGTTAGGTGTTCCACAACAGCTGGTTTTGTGAGACAATGCAAGAAAGTCTAGAGGTGAAATGTTTGGGTTATGAGAATTTATCCTAATCAGTGCATTGATGATCCCCTGGTAGGGATTAACTGGATGCTAACTAGGCAGGTAGGGTGTGGCTAGGAGAGGTGGATTGCTGGGTGCCTGCCTTTGGCGTTTATATTTTGTCCTTGTTGAGCAGAGTTCTCTCTGTGCTTCTTGGTGGTCATGTCCTGAACTGCTTTCTTCCACCGCACTCTTCCACCATGATGTTCTGCCTCACCTAGAACCCTGATGAATGGAACTGGCTATTCATGGGCTAAGACCTCTAAAAATGTGAGCCCCAAATAAAACTTTCCCCTATAATTGTTCTTGTCAGGTCTTTTGGTCACAACAGCAAGAACCAGAATAAAACAAATTATAAGTGTTTATTGTTGTTGTTCAGTTTGTTTTCCCTGAATAAATAACAGGTTAAGTGCCCTGTGGGTAGTGGGCATGTGTATTTTGTGTATTATTACACACCTCCAGTGTCTGAATCAGTGCCCCGGCCAAGATGCATGCTGAATGTATAAAGTGATTCAATCTAGACTCATAACAACCCAGTGGAGGTCATGGGATGGCTGTCTATGTATACTGTTTAAAAGGGGGTTGCGTTATGGATTGGTATTTGAATGATGTGGAATCGCTACTTCTAGGGTTGATGGGACAAGAGAAGGTCTGATAAAAGTTGTTTTAAAATCACTTTCAATGCTAAAAAAAGAATACCATGATCATTGTCATAAGCCTGCAAATTTGAATATTGCCGAAATAGTAAAAGAATGACTCTGGATTTCTCTGCTTTCCATAGTGTCTTTTTATTAAGGTTAACAAAATGAAGCTTTCAAACTTAATTGGATAATTGGTTTGTCATTGGCTGACTGATTAGTTGCTTTTTTCAATGACCTGGGCAGGTCACCTAATCATCGCAGAAAGGTCTATCTAAATTAAAACATCAATGTCAATTAAAAATTCAATTAATGTGTGTATCAGCCTGTAGATTTTATGTAAAATGTATGATCCAACAGAATTATAATTTTATAAGCTACAAGTACTTTTGTAGCATAGCAGGATGCCTTATAAAATAAGTGCATATGGTAAATTCAGGGCTTTGGAAGACTTTGAAACACAGTTTTATTATTTATTTTGCATTTTGTAGAGGTTTATAGCTAAGTTGTGTTTTCACGTTACCTGTTCCATTAGCCCGTGATTTATGGCGTGTTTTACTCTCACACAGCAAGGCATTTCCAACTCACCGTAGTGTTCTAAAGAGCACGCTGATTTACAACGAACTTTCAGAAAAAGTCCAAGTGCATATTGTGTAAGTCAGTGATGGTGAGTTTTGTTGGCAAACTGTCATCTCCTGACTGGTCACCTCTCACACTGGGATAAGGAGGAACGCCTTTGTGTCAAGAGCAGCACCGTGGTGCTGGGTGACACCCGCTGGGGCGTCAGAGAGGGGAGGTACACCTCCTACCCACTAACCATCTCTGACCTACATGAAAATGCATTTGAAGACAGAAAATGTATGTATATTAGTGACTGCTTTATTGGCAAGGATTCATGTAGTTTGATTAAATCCCACGTTTTCATTCCACTCACTGTAGTGGAGTTGTTCATTCTCTATAAGAAAACCATCGAGGTCTTCTTGGTCCTCAGAATATAAAAGGCACATTTCCTTAGCCCATTTATTGATTGGGTTATTTACATTCTTGGTGTAAAGGTTTTCGAGTTCCTTATAATTTCTGGAGATTTGTGCTCTATCTGATATGTGGGTGGCAAAGATTTTCTCCCACTCCGTAGGCTCTCTCTTCACAGTGTTGATTGTTGCCTCTGCTGAGAAAAAGTTTTTGAGTTTGACTCTATCCCAATTATTGATTCCTGCTTTTATTTCTTGTGCTTTGGGAGTCATGTTAAAGAAGTCTGGTGCTAAGTCGACATGATGAAGATTCTGACCAACTTTTTCTTCTATTAAGTGAAGGGTCTCTGGTCTAATTCCTAAGTCCTTGATCCATTTTAATTGAGTTTTGTGCAGAGTGAGAGATAGGGGTTTAGTTTCATTTCGCTGCATAAGATCTATAAGCAATCAATAGATATATGAAAAAAATGTTCAACATCTCTAGTAATAAGAGAAATGCAAATCAAAACTACCCTAAGGTTTCATCTCACCCCAATTAGAATGTCTGTTATCAAGAATAAAAGCAACAATAAGTATTGGTGAAGTTTGGGGTAAAGGTACACTCATACATTGCTGGTGGGGTTGGGTGTGCAGCCACTCTGGAAAGCAGTGTGGAAATTCCTTAGAAAATTTGGAATGGAACTACCATTTGACCCAGCTATCCCACTCTGTGGCCTATACACAAAGGACTTAAAATCAGCATAGTACAGTGATACACCCTATCAATGTTTATAGCAGATCCATTCACAATAGTTAGATTATAGAACAAAACTAGATGCCCTTCGACAGATTAGTTAATAAAGAAACTGTGGTATATATACAAAATGGAATATTATTCAGCCAGAAAGAAGAATAAAATTATGGCATTTGGAGATAAATGGATGGAATTGGAGAATATTATGCTAAGTGAAATAAGCCAATCTCAAAAACCAAAAGGTCAAATGATTTCTCTGATAAGTAGATGATGATACGTAATGGGGGGGAAGGACGGATTGTATAGAGGAAATTGAGAGGTAAGGAGGGGATGGGGAAGGAAAAATAATAGAATGAGACAAACATCATTACCCTATGTACACGTATGATTACACAAGTGGTATGACTCTACTTAGTGTACAACCAGAGAAACGAAAGTTGTACCCCATTTGTGTACAGTGAATCAAAATTAAAAATATGTATATAAAAGGCAGTTGAATTGGAATGCATTTGATACAATAAATCAACCTAACATGTGAAGTGGCATCATTGATTTGCAACACTGGTTGGGTTTCAGGGTCAGTTTTATCACTGGTATCAATAATGTCATGAAAGACTTGGTGGCTTGTCACTCTGCTCAGCCTTTCACATTGCAACTTTTTTACTAGTCTTGTTTCCTCATGATAGCAGAGTGGCTGCGGTAGTTCTAGGCTTCATAGTCATATTCAGTACTACTCCTAAGTGAGAGAGTCAGTGTCTGCCTTGTACTCTAATGGACTCCCTGTGTCTGAACACCACTTCCTCCTCTTCCTAGCACCAGAGGTTTGGACAAGTTCAACTCACTCTATTTCAGTACCTCAGCCTTGTAATCAACAGAATCAGATTAATAATAGTTCACAAAACTAATATGAACATAATCTAAAGTTCCTCTATTCTTCTCTCAGTCTCCACCCCCTCCACCTCCATTATATACCATCATCCACTTATCAGGGAAAACATTCAGCCTTTGCTTTTTTGGGATAGGCTTATTTCACTTAGCATGATATTCTCCAATTCCATCCATTTATTTGCAAATGTCATAATATTATTATTCTTTCTGGCTGAATAATATTCCATTGTGTATATATACCACAGTTTCTTTATCCATTTGTCTGTTGAAGGTTATCTAGGTTGGTTCCACAATCTAGCTATTGTGAAATGGAGAAATTTTCGATTATGTAGAAGGAAATGGGGGGGTATGAAAAATCATGGAATGAGACATACATCATTATCCTATGTACATGCATGATTACATGAATGGTAAGAGTCTACATCATGTCCAACCATAGAAATGAAATGATGTACCCCATTTGTGTACAGTGAATTAAATGAATCAAATGAGTCTGTAAAAAATAAATAAATAAATAAAACTAATATGAAAACAAAATTTAAAGATAGATGTGGAAAATTCAGAAGAGTAGCTGTTACATTGTAAATACTATGCGACCCTTAGTTAAGATTATCTTTGATGACCTCAATGCATAATTAACTTCCCTAGATGCCTTTATTTTTACACATGCAAAGTGGAATTTGAATGCTAGGATGATAGCACGGAGAAGCTCCCAAACTACTAGCAGTTTGCATTCTTATAACTTATTACTAGCAATTGAAAATGTAGAATGTGTCATTTCTTCCTTTAGAGAAAGCCTCACAGTTAAACGGAAAGTAATTTGCCCTATCATGCAGTGCTAAACACATTAGCCTCAATATCCTGATATTATCATCTGCTGACTTTATAATTAGATTGAGCTTGTATATTTATTCCATTCAAATAATATTGCAAAGTTTTGTGTTTTCTTTTTATCTTATTTTTCAAATCAGAATGCAAAACAAGCTATCCTCTATTGTCCATTTGAATTCCCTTAAATCCACATTTCGTTCTCCTAAAACACTTTGGTGCAAGCATGTGCAGGTCAGGTATGGAAACCAGACATGGTGATGGAGAAGGATAGTAGTCAATCTTTAGAATCTTCTTTTTTTAATGAAAGTTTCGCTAAAAAGAAATTCCTTCCTGGTTTTGCTGATGTGTTACACTATTTTCTTTGTTTACAAATGAGATGTTGGTGGGAGGGAAATTAGTACGTGTGAGCGTTGTTATCAATAGGGATAGGTAGATCCACATTCAAAAGAAGAGCTGAGCTGGGCAGGTTTTGGAAAGGCTGAAGAGATGGGCTCAGGGACTTTCATGAGTCATAAACTTCTGTTCATCTTTCAACCCTTTGCCTCTAAATACCTGCTTTGTTCTCAGCCCAGCTTCATGCACATGATGCTGGAGAGGTGGCTGAAATCACCTCTTTTCCTGGTCCTTACATTCCATGATGGAGGAGACCAGATCTCCTTCCTTAGAAATTCCAGGTGGGAAAATACCAGGAAATGAGTCTGTAGGACCAGACTTGATCAAATGCACCGACGTATGCCTGGGAAGGGAAGTCAGCTTGCGCACAGAGAGAAAGGATGCTGGGCTTCGGAAAATAGTCATGAGAGCTGGAAACTTGCTGGCGGGAAGACAAAAGAGACTTTTCCTTAATTTACCAATTTTCTGAGGCAGTAAGCCAATTATGGATTTGATCAGAGCTCAACCATCTTATCATGAAGATGGAAAGGTGGAGACCCACCCTCCACAGCTCTGGGGAGAGCAACTGCACCTGAATAGGGTCAGAGACCTTATGCAAGCCCCTGACCTGAGGGGCGCCCGCCAGTGTCCCTGTCATCAGCTCACACTCAGCATTGCCTTTGCGATGCAGAGAGCAGGCTGGACCCAAAGGAAGGCCTTCTCCTACAGTTCACTGACACTTTTCTGAATTGTGCCCTGAGGACTGGAGCCAGGGAATGTAGAGACTGCAGCATGAGATATTCACTTGTTTATGAGGCGCATATAATTGCCAATTAGTTTGGCACTTAGATGCATGTCTTAACATTTAGCTTATGAAAGATAAATAAATTAACTTTGCGAGAACCATAACTGTGGCATTTTCTTACCTGTCAAAAGTGTTCTTTTTGCATTTCACGAAATCATTTTTAAAAATAAATAAATAAGTTGGAGTTCTTGATCAGATCTCACTGAGAAGATCGTGAGGCAAATGGAGGATGAAGGTATGGTTCCTTCACAAGGAGGCAGCCTACATTCCTGCATTAGCCTTACCTTGCATTTGACCACAAGATTGTCCACGAAGAGGTGGTATCCATTGATGGATCCAAATCACAAATATCCACATCTTCTCCAGCTTTAAGATGTGAATAAAACAGCACTGAGTAATGGAATTGTACTGTTTGTTCAAGGTCTTTGATAACCATCAATCAATAAAATTCCCTCATATCTATATTACTGTGCTGGATGCTGTGAATGCTACAGTTTCTCCCTCAGGAGTATGCAACTTATTTGGAGTCATATAAAAATATTAAGGTAATAAAAAATATTAAGGGAAGATTAGGGATCAAATTGCAAGTCGTAATTGAGAATATAAATCTGTTTATACTTTATGTGGGCTGCATTGATCAAGATACATTTCTTTGAGGACACAGAGCTTGAAATGGGTATCAGATGATGGATAGGCTAACAGGGATCCTTTCAAGTCTCTGTTTCTTTTGATTGGTACAGACAGGGAGGAATGAAATTGCATTTCGGGCATTGTGAATAGCCTGAACCAAACCACAAAGGTGATCTTAGAAGCCCATGTGCAGTGTAGAGACCATGACGCCCAGTAAATCACTTTGGAGGGTAGAGTGGAGGATGATGAAAGCTAGATAAAAAGATTTTCGCTTGTTACAATAGTTGACTGAGCAGAAAAAGTAATGAAAGCAATACTTTTTATTTTTTGAAATGCTACTCTACTCTGTGTGTGTGTGTGTGTGTGTGTTTTAGGGATAGGGTCGGGGAAGAGAGAAAGAGAGAAGTCAACTCAATTGTCAAGAGGTAAAATTAAGAAGGCCAGTGCTTACTAAAGTCATGTGGTAATAAAGCCTTAGGCTGAGGAGTGATGGAGAAATAATGAGTAAGGAAGGTCATGAAGATATTTTTTAAAAAGGTTAACAGCAGGGCTTGATGACATTTAGATGTGAGGAAAGGGAAGCATTCCAAGTGCACAACTGTTGGGTTGGGAGACAAGTGGAAATTCAGGTATTTGGGCCATGCAGGGCCACCTGCTAGTTCTTCCCACATGTCTCCAAGGAGAAGGGAGCTGCTGCCTCTCCTTTTGGCATGACTAAGAAAAGTTCACTTTCTGAAATGGCTCCATCCATTTCCCATCAGGAAAGAATGAACACCAAGTTATTCCTCCTGAGAGATGCCCCGAATCTTGAGTTTCCTCTCTCCACCTCTTTTTATTGCTGTTTGCTTTGCACCACAAAGACAGATAAAGTGGGACCTGGTGAGCACCTAGCTCTAAAAATAACAAAGGACAAGTCTGCCTTGTGGAATTACTTCCCGAAGTAAAGGTCAACAGAATCCTATTATAACTATCACCAGGTGGATAATTGTAGAACAGCAACAATCACTTCCTTCCACCAATAATTTTTGAATTCAAAGTTGTTTTCAAAGTTATTGGTGTCTCTGTACATACATAGTTGTGAACAGCTTCCCGTATGAAAATCAATTGAAAATATGTCCCCAAAGTTGCAGAAATTCATATTCCTGTATCTTCATAGTGTCTTCCTATAAAAAGTACTTAATCTCAATGTTATTGAAAATACTGCCAATTAGTGCACACGGTAGTCAACCAAAGTGACAGCTCATGGTCACAACTAGGAGGGGCTTTTTTGGTTTTGTTTTCTGTTTTCCATTTCAAGCTTCAGCAAAATAGTGAATCTGGATTGACTTTGAAAACTTGATTCAAATACCTGATCGATAATCTAACTAAAAAGAATCGAATGTGACCTCCTGAGGCTTTAGACTAGATCATCTAAAATTTAAAAAGAAATAAGTACCACTCAGAAGACCAGGCTGGTGTGGAGGTACAGTGTTGAAGTTCCTGAGTTCCAAGCGCTCTTCTGTTCCTGGTCAACTATGTGGAGTTGGATAGGACACTAGACACCTGTCTGCATCCATTTCTTCACTTGGAAAATGGGAGCATTAAAAGTGCTGCTCTCTAGAGTTGGATCTCTTGTAAGGTCTATTTTCAAGGAGATCACAGATTTCATAAGTTTGCTGTCAGCATCAACCATGGTATTGAAAAATAAAAGTAATCCCTGTCCTTTGTCCTCTCCTCTCAGCTGCTTGACAGTGTAGAGACCATGACACCCGGTAAATCCCTTTGGAGGGTCGAATGGAGGAAGCAAGCACCTCGTATAGACCATGGATCTGCTTCTTCCTCATTGGAGGCTTTTGCCAGTGTCCCACACTCTCTGGGCGCTCCTTTCCTGATCTCCCCCAGCCTCTGTCCTCTCCAAAATATTGATATACAATCTCTTACATGCTTTTTGTTCACTAATTTCATGATACTTTTCATCTCCCAATATACTAGATGCTTCCTGAGGTATAGACCTTGTGTTCCTCACCTTCTCCCATTCAGCAAAAGTGGGTTGGTTTGTCTCTTTCACAGACTACCAGATGATTTATTTTTACTCAAAGAATTTCAGTCTAAGGAGCAAACAGAAATTCCAGCAAGATTTATTCATCAAATCCAATATAGGCACCCGTTAATGACTGAGAAAATGTTGAGAATGAATACACTTCTTGAAGTTGAATCACTGAAGTCCACATCCCTGAGAACTCCTCTGTCACATAAAGTACAATGTAGTAACACCGGCTTGCAAAGCTCGCATGACAATAGCACTTTCTCTTTAAACTTTTTTAAATGGAAGTGGGGAAATGGGTGGGTGGAAGGGTGTGTTCCATGCCCACACATGCTGGAGAAGGGTCCTCTTCTTTTCTGTTTGTAAAATCACTTTCCACAGTTGTCAAAGATACACCCTGACACACAGGAACTGAAAAAACAGGTAGGACTGATTTATTGAGGCTGTGCATGCTTTAAGAAAACAAGATCATGTATTTCAATTCTGTGTCTCTGTTAACTTACAGGGGATTTGCTTTCAGATACTCACATAAAATGGAATCCTCTGCCTTCTCATGCCATACCATAAGAGCCATACTCTCTTTAAGCTGTGAAGACGCTATAAAACTGTTCAGTACAGCCACCTCATTTGCAGAAGTTCCTCTTATGTTTAAATAAATTTCATATTTTCCACTTAACTGAAGTTGTCCATACTATGACAGAGGAATTAATTATTTAACATTACAAAGACCACTCTAGAGGAACTAATTATTTAACTTTACAAAGACCATTTTATTAATCTCCTAAAAGGATTCCCTACCAAATAAAAATGCAGGTTGAATTTCCCTAATCCAGAAATCTGAAATCAGAAGTGCTTCAAAATCCAAACAATTTGAGCATGACATCATACCACAAGTGGAAAATTCCACACCTGACTTTCTGTGATGGGTCACAGTCAAAATGCAGGTGCACTAAAATATTATATAAACTTAACATCAGGATATATATGTAAGGTGTACAAAAAACACAAAGGAATTGTGTTTAGGTTTGGGTCTCATCACCAAAATATCTCATATATGTGCAAATATCCAAAAAGTAAAAAAAAAATCCTAAATCCAAAACTTTTCTGGTCTCTTGCCCTTTGGATAAGGGATAGTGAACTTTATTATTTTTTATTATTTAATTTTTGAAATTTTTTCATTTTTATTTATTTTTTATTTCATTGTTCATTTGTTCTTTTTAGATATACGTGACAGTGGAGTGAATTTTGACATATTATACATACGTGGAGTATAACTTATTCTAATTAGGATCCCGTTCTTGTGGTTGTACAGGATGTGGAGTTCCACTGGTAGTGTATTCACATACAAATATAAGAGAATTATGTCTGATTCATTCTACTATCTTTTCTTAGGTGACTTGTCCAAGGGAAGGACAATATCCCTTTATTAGTTACATTTAAAAAACATCTTGGGCTCTGGAGTTAGACATATCTGGGTTCAAACCAAGGTTGACCTTACTTTGGAAAGTCACCTAATGTCTTTAAACATATGATCATTTTGCCCATCAAGTGAGATTATTCTACCCTCCACCCTCAATGAGGTTTTGTGTGAATAGTACAAAATAGTGCCACTTGGTGCTGCACGTGGCAAATGCACGGCAGACTCAAACTCTTGAAGCAGTTGCAGGTTTTTCAAATTCTTCTAGTTATAAAATTGTACAAGAAAAATTCTTACATCAAATGCTTTATTAGTACATTAAATGCTGAACTATCCAAGGCAGAACAAGAGAAAATGTGACTATTTCTATGTACCCAAGTGATGTGAAGGAAGAGTCTAGAACTGTTACTGACGATGCTGAGGTCTGCCTGGATCATTGGAATTCCTGAATGTGACAATTCCAGGAAATTATCTCAATTTCTGGATGGTCTCTGAGATGGTGTTCTCTGGAGGGGATCTTCTGCTGATGGTCGATAGAAAAAAAAAAAAAATGGAAAGGGTCTAGCCCCAGTCTCTCTCCTCTTCTCATTCCCTCCTCACCAAACACAACATTCAACCTAACCAACCACCAAATGAAGCAACCACACCTAGCAATGGCTTCAGACTACACAATGGCACTTTTAACTTATGAATGTTTAAAACTAATGAATACAAACTCTCTAGATCTTGTGAGAACCTTCATATTATTCTGAGCAACCAAAAGAAGCTTTGAACTTGCTGTGGGGTATGAGGGGACTGGAGAGGAGAGGAAAGTGGACTTTAGAGAGTGTTTCAGTCAATTATTAATAAAAGTCATTCTAAAGTTCTTGCAGGAATGAAGCACTCATGTATTGTAATTATCATCCTGTTTTTCTTCCTTCAGTTTAATGTGACACACCATTGAGACAACAGTTCACTTGGCATTTTCATTTTTGTTCGAGGTACAGAATTTCAGGGAACAAAAATCCAAACATGGAAATCACCTTATATCTCTAAGCTCTTCAGTTCTAAGTAAAAGAATGGGCATAAAGTTAAGCAAAACTACTTAATGTCACTTACATTGAAGGACACTGTATACTTATTAAACTGTATCACTGCTACATTGGCATTTTCAATGCTGTACCCTGGAAATTCTAAACTGGGAATGTAGCAAGTTGTTCCTTCAGGCTCTTTTTAGAACTTTTAGCAACAGTATCCCTGATGTTCAGAGAGAACTAATAAAGTTTATTATCAGGCTACATCACAATAAGATGGAGAGCTAAGTATATTATTAAAAAGAGTGGAATGAAAGGATATTTAATAAATTCAATCAATTTCTTAGAGTCTATATTCAGGACTCATCATGGTGAATAGATGCCATCTACCCTCTGAAGTTTTGGTTTTTAGTTGTTTTCTTTTTATTATTGATGCATTGTAGTTGTACATAATGGTGGGATTTGTCGTTACATATTCATACATGTATATAGTGTAGCAATATAATTTGGCTAATGTAATTTGTTTTTCAAAGGGGACTCATTGAGTACAGAAGCAAAAGAAGATAACATTTAACCCATTGGGACTAAAAAGCAACTATATGAAATATAGACATCATTGGTGCCATCTCTAAAGAAAGAGCTGGATTTCATAAAATATATAGGATGTATTATCTACTCAGAGGAACCAGTAATTAAGGGATGGTTGGGCATTACCAGAGGAAACGTCATTTAATGGCAGAAAATCCTGTACATTTTTGCTAAACAACATCTAGAGAGAGCATTTTTAAAGAAAAAATAGAAGCTCACACACCGTGTTCCTCTTCATTTAGAATTCTACAACCTTTGACTAGAACTACCCTTTTCAAACTGATCAGAAAGTCAGTGAGTTAGCCTACCACTTTTGCAGTCTCAACCATCTACATTACTATTATATTGACAAATGCAGCTATTTCTTACATAGCGTCAATTAGCTAAAAATAATTTCTGTAGCTGCATGAAGAAGTTACTCTGTCAGGGCAAGAATTTATCAATGATTGAAAAATGAAGGTGTGCATATATAATGCACAGCTCTCTTGTGTACATGGCTCCAATGTCATTCCGTCTCTGCACTCCAGGAATAGATTTGTAATGTAATCAACTGTAGACAGAAGCCAAATATCACAGCTCGTGGCAGTCTGTCACATCAGAAATTAATTTATACACATGACAAGTCCTTCATCTCAGAGCCCTGGGTGGGAACATACTGATTGGCAGCAATTACTTTCTGGCCACTGGTGCCTTCTGTGTAGCTTCTGCCTTGTGGCTTCCTCAGCCTCACTCCCTTGGACAATGACATCGTGGACCTAAAATACTTTTCACACAGGCTTAAGAAAATGCTGCTTTTCCCTGCGTAGCACAAAGGGGTAATGTGTTTTGAGGCCCCAGTCTATCATCTTTTTTTTTAGACCCTGACAACTCAATGGTAGGTACCTGACTTCTTCCTAATGGGAAATCTTCACCTTCAATCCTGGTTATTTGAAACATCTACTTTTGCATTACTACATTATGAACATTTGTTTGTAATGCTCATTTAGATGTGGTTTTGTTAACTGCATGTGATAAAGCAATTCAAGGCACACTCATTATTGTAGAGATTAGATCAACTGCTGAGTGCCTGAAAATGTAAAATAGTTTAAATAATTTTACATAATATGTGATAGAATAAATATTTAACATGTTTAATATAATACTTACATAATATGATATTTTTGTTCCCCCAATGATGATCATTAACAATTTATTTATACGGTTGATCTGTATCTATTATCACTAAATTGATTGAAGCAGACTAAGTCTTTTTCCAAATTTTACTTTGATTTCCATTAATTAAACAGACATTAATCAGGGGCTTTAAAGATCCAAGAACTAAACCGAGTCTTGGGAACACAAGGAAGATGAAGAGATGATAGCTACTCTCAGGATTAAATTTATTCACACTACTTAGCTCCCTGAAAATCAGATGTAATTCCAAATCAAAACCTGCAGATGTATTTACATAAAATTCCTTAATAAGAAGAACTGAAATTTTAGAATGCACAAAATTTAGGATAGTTTAAAACTGAGTCCTGTCCTTTAAGACACACATGTAAGAATTAGATAATACATAAATGGCCAAATTACATTCATCTTAAGAGTGACTTAATTTGGTCATTTCCAATTGTCAAGAAATAGGCAGGATGACTTTGGACTTTGGTTATAGTATTAGAAGTTTATTCACAAAATATGAGGAAATTTAGGAAAGACTTGCAGGTAAGAGAAGAAAAAATTTATATGCTCACCCTCAGCAAAGAAAACTCATGATATGCAAAGAACAATGCTGATAGATCTTTTAATAAAAGGAAATAAAATAAATTAGTGGAAAAATAAAGGATATGAATTTATACCTGCCCACAGGGTGATTTTACTACATAGGAAGTGTCTAAGAGTATGTTGAAGATGCTTGCAAAATTTAACAGTTATAAGACTTGAAATTATTCACATCTGGGGAACTATAATCAAATGGGTTTGCATTAATTCAGGATTAGGGTAATATGATAAGAAAGAATCCAAGGAGTGGAGAAGGTAACAAAACCTGGCAAATGCATCAAAGGTTACATAGAGAAGGAGACTTAGAACCTGGACCAGTGAAGACTGCAACCATTAAGGAAGCAGAAATTGAGGAATACAGGAAGTCATTTCACTGTGATGTGAGTTGGTGGTAAAGGACCCCAGAAGAGGGGTCCAGGAGCAAAGCATCAGGGATCTCAAAAGCTTTCTAAGTGTCAGGGGCACCTTACATTCTGTTGTCCTAGCACAACACCAATCAATGTCTGTTTTGCAAGCACTCAAAACGCTCTGGTTGGGATGATAAACTATATGATCATCCTTCTGAGAGAGTGAAAATACAGGAAACCTTCTTTTACTAGTTGTCTCTGGACAAAAGTCTCAGATGGAATTATTAGCAATAACCAGTTAGTTACTCGGAGACATATTTCTTTTTATTCTAATATTCTACTTGCCATGAAAAGCAAATGGTATAATAAACCCACTAACCCAACTACATTTTCCCCTATATGGAAAAAAAAAATCACAAAAATAAAAGAATTCAGTTCCTAATGTGTAATATATTTTTTCCAACTGCCCAGGTGCTGTTAGGAGATCAGATTTCATACATTGGTCATTTTCTGGACTTATGAAAACACAGGTGCATTTTGCTTCTAATATTTCTTTTTTTAAGATATTTTTAGTTGTCAATGGGTCTTTTAATTTTATTTATTTATGTACATGCAGTGCTGAGGATCACTTCCAATATTTCTGTATGTGATGACATTTCATAGCTTGACAAATAAGGAAAAATAATAGAAGAGGAGCCCGAACCCAAAACATCTTCATTGGTACTTTAAGTTTGTGAAAACATTTTCTGGCTTTTAACATTGGGTAATGTTTATCTAACATTGTAACCTCTACAGACCTGAATTTTAATGCAATGTGTTATTGAGTCAGGTTTATTAAATCGATAGTTAAAAATGTACAAGTGCTGTTCCATTAATTAATAATGATTTCTATGCACTAAATTCTGTGAGGCATTTACAAGCTGGTCTTTTTTTTTTTAAATCACTTTTGTGTATCTCGTTTCAGCTGAGTATTATGAACTCTCTGGGATATTAAAATAAAAGGCAGGTGTAATTATCTCTATGTTGGCAAAAAAGCTTAATGTTTGGAGAGATTCTATAACTATCAGGGTCACTGTCGAAAAAAAAAGCAAGGTTTTTTTCCTCACTGCAAAGAAGTTTTTATATTCTCATTAGTCTGTCTTTTATGTGTTGTACCTAAATTTGCATTTCAAGTTTCATGTTATTATTACGACAAACAATTGTCATAATTTGGACAGAGGCATGCTAAAACAGACTTCCAATGTTTTTCAGAAGGGCAAAGTTTGTGCGTGGAAATGTGCCCATTTGACAGACAATTCCATGTGAATTACAAATCTTTAAAACAAGTCTGCCAAGGACAGCTACAGGCAAAATTTTCTGGATCTCTATTTAGTGTACTTACTTGAATGCTAATAGTTTAAAAGCTTATTTTATAATTCAGCTCATTTTCTGGCATTCCTGCAGCCCTTTCTAGTTTTAATCTGAATTATTTATCCACCCAATGATGGCTACATTGTTAAGAAATTTCCCTTCTGGTAGGGGAAGGCTGCTTTCCAGTTTCTGTTTATCTTCCTCTGCCGCCCTCTTTAACTAGCAGAGAGAGGAAAAAACAAGGAGGATGAAATCACTGGAGGAGAAGGAGGAGAAAGAAGAGAAGGAGGAAAGAAAGGAGAGGGAGATAGAGGGAGAGGGTGACACACAGAACCAGGGTGGCTGGGAAGGGAACAAGATCTCTATGGAAGAAGCTCAAGAGGCATAACCTGCTGTCCGTGCAGTGCACAATGGCTACCGCTGTGCACTATAGGCCCAGAGGGCACGATTCATGTGGTCTATGCCATGGGATCAGGAGCATATTCTAGGAGGGTACAGGTTATAACCCTAAACATTATAGCAAAAGTGTCCCTATCAGGGTTACCTACAAGCAGCAGCCTGTGTCCACATCTCATGATCTGAGCCTGGCTCACTGATCTCATGGTAGGTTCAAATATGACAATGCAGCATGTGTACTTGTTACAAGACAATGTTCCCCTGCTTCTGTGTGTCTCTTCCCTGAGCCATTTACACGGACCAACTTTCATTTACAACCTGAGAGTGAGGGAGAGAGTCCGATTTGGCTACCTGCCAGGTGGCGGTGCATTAATTTATTCAGAGTACTAGGAAATAGTGACATCAAATAGGTTTGATTATACTAAGTGCTATTGAGACAAAGTGGAAATGTTTTTGCCCATATCCTGAGGAAACTTATCAAAAATAAAGGATGTGTTCTTTCTCTAGTGAAACAATTACTCCCTGTGCTATAAATTTAAGTTTTGTAAGTGCTACTAATGAGGCTGTTTATATTTGCACTGTTGTTTCCTTAACAAGACTTGTCAGGAATAGGGACGGGTGTGGTTCACAGCAGGCAAAGTAACCCATCAGCGAGTCTGCCTTTTTCTCCACAAATGTGTCCCGTAGCATCCCAGCAAGTCAAGGGAGCACGTCAGAGCAGACTCAATGGATTAACTATAATGAACGCTTTGGTTGTAGTTAAATCACAACCATCACCACCAGTTACTCAAATTGTATCCTTTCAGCATACGCTTATAGAGTGCCTACTGTGTACACAGGACGAAACTTGCTTTTAGTGATGTTCTCGGGTTTCACATGTTGAGAGGGCTTTGCCTTTTAGGAAATTACTTCCTAATGATGGGGAATAGCAGCCCAGTGTCCTAAGAGTAAACTGTACCTTCGGGAAGTAATTTTCTCATCTCGCCCACAAGAAATTTCAAATAATGGTGATCACGAATACTTTTCTAACACTGAGTTCAAAATTCCACCACGTTTCCTATAATCATTGCAAACATGGGGACCCTTTCCTTGTTTTACAAATTGGACCAAGGGAAAACTCTCTTACTCCAGTAAACTTACAGGTGGTTTCTATCTAACCCACAGCATACTTGTGTACATATACACATACACATAGGTGTATATATGCATAGGTACATGTATACAAGTACATACTATATATGTACATCTGCATAAATATATATACATGCATACTATTTTATATATAATAGTTTCCAATTTACAAATGGGTAAAATTTTTAAAAATTTTATATAAATATTTGATTAAAATCTGAAATCCAGCTTTTCCTAGAAGTAATGTTACATAAATCACAGTTTCACTTATGAATATTTATATTCTTAAACCAGAGTATGAAACTAAGCTTGTATGGAGTCCATTGACTATTCTGCAAAAGACCTAAAAGTTCCAGAGTTGTACCTGTGTTGTGTTTGCATTTTGTAGTTCACTTTTTAAATGTGTATACATATGTATTATATTTATAGTATGAATAAATATTTCCATGGGAAGAGTTTATTCAGAAATAAGCTTATTTAACAGTTCTAGTCTCAAAATATTTTGATAAAATTCCAGTTTGTCAGTTCCTCCTGTTCACAGTTCCCTCCATCCTTTGCCAGATTTTTATTCCAAGTCCTCCAACTCTTCATTAGTCAATTTATCTCTGGGTTTTTCAGCTGTTTTTATTACATTATTACAAAGTCTCGCTAACCAATCATCCGCCCTCCTAAAGAATCAGTGACCCTTCTTTGCCAAGTTTGAGAATCCATTAAAATCCTCGAGACTTGTTTTTCACACTCTAACACTGTGCAGTAACTGTTTTAGGCTTATTAAATGATCTGAGCTCTATTTTTTATATGTTCCTTCTCATTGCCCTCTTCCTTTCTCTCCTCTCCGTGGATATTTTGCAAATAATCTTTCCATATTGGTTGTGTGGTCTGTAATAAATCAGTGTCCCACTAACCTCCTAGTTCCCATGGAGCTAGGGTGCTCAGTCATAGTAACTATTTCACTCATATAAGGCAGTGGATTTTTTTGTTTTGTTTTGCTTTTTTCCAGGCTTTGGTAGTAAGAAAGGCACCCTCCTTTTTCTCTCTACTCCTGGGAGTAGACAAAGGCATGGAAAATTCTAGTGGAGAGAGGTCTCCAACATCAGTATCTCACAGATTTTTCCAGCTTTTCATTGTACTATAAATAAAATTCTAATTCTTTGTCATTTCCTACAAAGCCTGTGGACCCTCACTCAGATCCTAAATTTAACCCGAACCCACACCTCCTCCAGATTTAGGCACAATAATCTGCTTCTGTTCCTGGATGACGTCCAGCCCTTGGTCTGTCAAGGGTTTTGCATTAGTTCAGTTGCTTCTAAGCATCGGTGTCACCTCCTCAAACCATCCCAGTTAAAGTTTATCTCCATCCTCCCCAAGCATTGTCTTATCACCCTAATAACTTCCTCCTCCACACAGCCTTTACCTCTTTTAAGTTGTTGAGTTGTTCATATTGCCTGAACAAAATGCAAATCACCGAAAAGCAAATTCATGGGCCTTCATTCACTGGAATATCTTAGAACCTAGAATAGTACTTGTAGAAGAGGTATCTCCTAACTTTCATTTATTAAACAAGTTGATGAATAAGATGAATCTCCTATTGGGTGTAGTGACAGCACACACCTGGAATCCCAGCAGCTCAGGAGGCTGAGGCAAGAGGATCACCAGTTTAAAGTCTGTCTTAGCAACTTAGCAAGGTCCTAAGCAACTTAGCGAGATCCTATCCCTAAATAAAACTTCTGAAAAAAGAGTTGGGGATATGGCTCAGTGGTTAAGCACCTATGGGTTCAATCCTTGTTTCGTTTTTTGTTTTTGTTTTGTTTTGTTTTTTTAAAGAAAGAAAGAAAGAAAAGGAAATCTCTGAACTATGTATTGATTATGATTTGTCTCTTAATTCACATCAATTCCTGGGCTTTCTCACTGGTACTGTCTATCTCAAATATGGTAAAATGGGACCCACATGAGCATGTCAGTCAGATCTGACAGTATTCCCCATCCAGTTGTCTTCATTCATACATGAATGAATCTCTGTGAACAGAGATTTATTTGTGAAGATCAAACACAGCCTATGGGCAGGAATAGTTCTTATCAAACTATGTAGATATGTAATCAATAGCCTTTCAAAGTTTTCAGCATGCAAATATCATCTCCCCACCTTGTTCCCCTACACATTTCTGCCTACTTTTAACCACTCACCACCCAGTCTCAGCCTTTTTTCACAAACTTCCATTGTCCATGTTCTTCCTCTCTTTAAGATATCTATCAAGTAGAAAACACATGTGGATAAAAGTGGAGAGAGACTTTACTTAAAAAATGGCAATGGCCATAAAAGAGTGGCTGCAAAGGGGACGAGGGACTACTGCAAGAGGGAGAAAGCTCAGACCATGAGGTCTTCAAGAAAACCAAAGATAAGCAGGAAAGGCTTCTCTTTTGCAGAGAGGGGCTGCCCAGCTTGTAAAGAAGCAGGTGTGGAGTAGGATGAGCTGATGCCTTGGTTGGACAGTTGAGCAGGAAGTGTCTTTCCTGGTGGGTGATTTTCAGGAAGCATTGCTATAATTCCAAAGTTTGCTTACCCTTAGATTTGAGTCGAGTTCAAGGTCTTGTGATGAAAAGAGACCCTGAGCTGTAGTTCAGGTAAGTCAAATTTGTAGGCATTCTGGTCCTGTTGCTCGGTGGCGATCAACAATTCAACCAATCACTTATGAGAAAAAGGTGGGAATTTTGTGCGTCTGTGTCTGGCTTGACCCTAGGTAAACATGGAGGTTATCGCCAAGTCCTAGTTAAGTCACATAGGCCAGGATGGTGCATGGCAGTGAAGCTCTTCCGGAAACACGTGGTAAGGAGTTTCCATGGCCATTACTGATTTCTAGGAGCACAGGGCTCAGATCAACTTGAAAATGATCGCTTCCCATAGCTTTCCAGTTTACTCAAGTGAAACCCATTATTTTTCAGTCATCTATGAGGTCTTACATGATCTGACTTCCACCAGCTCTCAGAGTTGCCTCCATTCCATCTCACCTGTGCCCACTGACCTCCTTGGGATCCACACTTGGCATGTTCTCTACACATCCATGTGACCTTCTTCCTCATTGCCTTTGGGTGTCCATCCAAATGTCATCTTCCCACAGAGCCTGTCCCATCCACCTTATTTAATAAGATAATAACTCCTCATAACCACTTACCTCTCCAAGTTTCTCATCCTGCTTCAATTCTCTTCCTGCACTCATCACAATCTGTTATGCTGTATAGACTTGGACACGTTTAGTTCCTTTCCCATCACTAAATCATAAGCCCTAGGAGGGCATAGGCTGTCTCCTTCATTTGTTGCTGTATCTTTATTACTTACAACTCTTAGATGATTGAACAAGTCAACAAATGATTAAACGAATGAACAACTGAGTGGACAGAGAGAATTATATTGTTTTAGATGGAGAAACTTTGCATGAAGATTAATTAGTAGTGTCTACGCTTTCTCTTAGGAGTCCTGGGAAAACAAGGACCACAATGAAGGATGCTAAAACAAAGAAAGACATAAAACCTTGTGATCAATTTTTAGCACCCTAAGTCAGTAGTGAAATGAATAATTTACCACAATGTATATAAAACAACTACCAAGTGTGTTCCTGGTGTGCTACCAAATAATCTGTTTGTAGTGTCACACTGAAAGTGACCTAGCCTACAGAGAAGTATAATATATCCATAGGCTAAAAATGAAAATATTGAAGGACTCTATAAATATATTGAGAAAATAGCAATTAATTATGTTGTTAGAATAAATACATGATTTGTGTTCCCAATCTAAGTAGACTGGATTAATAAAATGTCACAGTGACATTTCTAATAATGATTGCACTGTGAAAATCCCATTAGTGAGCTATACCTGCC
This sequence comes from Sciurus carolinensis, assembly GCF_902686445.1. Taxonomy (NCBI): domain Eukaryota; kingdom Metazoa; phylum Chordata; class Mammalia; order Rodentia; family Sciuridae; genus Sciurus; species Sciurus carolinensis. The sequence goes on along the minus strand of NC_062221.1, from coordinate 127,370,042 downwards.
AAGAGAAAAGTTACAGAATATCAATTAAATAAACAGGAAATTATCTTCTTCTTCCCCTCTTCCAGATAGCCCATGTATATTACCATTTTCAGTAGTGTCTGGATGTTTTGAAAATTAGGTAGGCATTTACATAAGATTAATAACGCTTCTTGCTTTCTCCTGAGCCCCCAAATCACTATGTTGCTTAACCCCTAGAGTTATCTAATATCTTTGAAAAGGAGAGGCTTATAATGATAAGAACAAATTAAAAATGGCTTAATATGTCAGAAAAGATCTTGGCATTCTAACACAAAGTCCTCTGTATTAATAAATGCACCTGCAGTATTCCCAAGATTAATGGGAAATATCTTGGCAGGACTCATTTGAGCAGTGAATTTGCCTGGTTATACTTATAGATCATCTTAAAATCACCTGCTGGAGCACAGACAATGATATCATAAATATGTATTTGAAACCAAATTTAAATTTTAGGGAAGCAATATCCATTCATTAAAGAGGAGGAAACAAATGCATTTCAATGAATCTCAAGTAAATGAAAAGGCCCGAATCCTGCACTGTGAAAGAGTCTGGTACATGTGTGAGGATGTTGCTATTCAGAGCATGGCTCCACATCAATTGATTCCTTCAGAAACATTCTTATCTGATGGCTTAGTGGGTATGGGCTCAATGCCTTTACCCTGGGTCTCTTAAAATTGAGAAATCTAAGTTAAACTTCCTGGATCCCGAATTGAGTACAGGTTTCATTGCAGAATCTCCATATAGGAAGGCTGAGCTGGAAAGTGTTCTGAGGGAGCTGCCTGATTTGGTCACCCACTTATAACAGAGTCATCTTTGTCCACCTTGGGCCCCTCTAATCTTACAGGAAACTCGATTAAATGGGAAGGTGTTCCAGAGACTTCTCTGTGCAAATGTATTCTTAAAAAAACTAAAGAGTGAAAGAAATCAGACACCAAGAAGGACATAGATATTGTTACAGTAACAGAGATGTCATTGGACAAAGTCCCAAGGACTTCCCAGAAAGAAGGGGAGAACTGAACTCAGGAACAGTGGGGGCCTTGACATGTAAGGAGTATCGGCACAGGTCAGTAGAAGCACAGACAGAGATTTATTTAGGAAAGCAGAAACACATTCAAGGGAGAATGCAGGTCATATCAGGTGTGAGAGTTGTACTTTGGGGGTTCCTGGTCCCTCTTTAAAAGGAAACTTGGAGCCGGGCATGGTGGTACATGCCTGTAATCCCAGTGATTCAGGATGCCGAGGCAGGAGGATCATGAGTTCAAAACCAGCCTCAGCAACTTAGCAAGGTCCTAAGCAACTTAGAGAGACCCTGTCTCTACATAAAATACAAAGAAAGGACTGAGATTGTGGCTCAGTGGTTAAGTGCCCCTTGGTTCAATCCTTAGTACCATTAAAAAATAAAAAAGGAAACTAGTATGTATGGGAAGATGTGTTGGGATGATGTCAGTCCCATGACAAGACAGTTACTATTTTCTGGTGGTCTGGTCCTTCTCATAGTCCTTAGGTGATTTTCATGGCCTTCTTTACCTGATTAGTAAAAATAATGGAAAGTTTCTTAAATTATAAATTTCTTGAATATCATCTGTCTCTTTGGTTAGTCTATTTATTGGTGGACTAATTAACAATATATAATTAATTATCATAGGTGAATGAATTTATGGTTAGCTTTAAGATTTCCCAGGAATTTAGGAATGACAGACCTGGGAGAAAGACAGACCTGGAACAGTATGTGGGACTTTAAATTTAAGTCTATTTTCATGTTCTTCCTCTATGTCTCCTTTCTATATATGTATCTTTTATTTCTTCTATCCAACCTCAGTATGATTCCACTTAAGTTCAAGAACAGGCAAAATGTAACTATGGTGATAACATCAATATAGAGGTAGATAATGGCCTAGTGGGTTGAAGGTGGCCCCCACAGGGACAGGTGCCAGTAAATGTGACATTATTTGAGAATAGGGTCTTTGCAGGTATAATTAAATTGGGCATCTTGAGAGGAGTTTCATCCTGTATTATTCAAATGGGATTTACATCAAATGATGAGTACCCACTGAAGGACAAACAGAAAAGGAAAGAAAGGCAGAGGCAGAGGCTGGGGTGAAGGAGCCATAAGCCAAGAAAGGTCTGGACTCACCAGACCTTCACCCTCCCTGAAGCCTAGAGCCAGTGGAGAGTGCAGACCTGTAGATGAAGACCTTATTTTTGAACTTCTGGCCTCCAGAACTATAAGAGAATGACTTTCTCTTATTTAAATTACTAAAATCTGTGCTGATATATCAAAGCAGCCATAGAAAAGTACAGAAGTCATTATCTTTTTTCTATGGGGAGTTATAAGATAAACTGGAAACACATACAAGAGAGCTCAAAGAAGAGACGGAGATGTTCTAATCTTGGCTCAGAGGCAGCTACCAAGGGTGTCAGCCTAAAGCGTAATCAGAGAGAACTTCTCCAAAGAATGATGATGTGTACAGGGACTAGCTGAGCATTGAAATGGAAATCTGCACATCATGGCAAACTGTGGGTATATTCAAGGAGGTTGAAGCATAGGGAAATCTTTAAAGACAAAAGTGAAGGGGATTACATCAGATCTCTTGAAACAATAATCCTTGGCCACAGTGATTAACAAGGGTGGCGTCAGTTGGAGGCTGGACAGATGTCCTTGTAGAGGCACTTTCTGCATGAGGCTTGGTGGCCTCTGTGCCAGCCTGAGGTTCCAGCAGTCTTGTGATACTCACTCTCAGGCAGTCATGCATGAGAACCCTTCCTTCATAACCTCCTGGCTATTTTTTTTTTTCGTTTTAGTTACTGTTAGCATTAACTAGTGACTCCCTTTCAATTCTGACAGCGTGTACATTTCTTTTACCACAGAACGCAGTTGTCACTTCAGCTAAGTGCACTTTACTTACCTTGCCGTGTGTCTGATAGCCCTGGGTACCGAGTCACAGTCTTGCTCTGCTCAACAAATTCTCCATCAACAGCAGGCTGCATATGTGATGTGGCCCCATAAGATTGTAACAGAGCTGAAGAATTCCCATCACCGGGTGACTGTGGCCATTGTAAGTCAGAGCACCATGCAGCGTTCCTGTGTGTATGGCAATGCAGGTATAAACCCAGTGTGCTGCCCTTATGTACTGTACATAATCCTTGATAATGCGCAACTGCGTTACTGATTTATGTGTTCACTGCACTATACTTTCTCTTGTTATTTGAAAGTCTACCCCCACTTATTTTTTTAAAATCCTGAAAAACAGAGCATTGTGTTACACTGAGGCAGCCTCATACATCTCGTGTTTACTACATCCTTGCCATCATTCTTCCTCCTGGATTTAAGTCTGTGTTGTTTTGTCGATCATGGCCCTAAGAGCTAGGCAACACACACATACAGACCATGTGGCTTCTGAGGTTTGTGGAAGTACACTCTGTGCTCAAGCAACAATAAAATCACCTGCACATGATATCCTCAGACAGATTCTGCTTCATTCTGAGAGGCACGCCATAGAAATATAATAGAAAGATGATTTTTTAAAGTAAAAATAAATCCTCCAAATTCATCCTAAATTATTTAATTTTTTTTTTGTTTTAATTAGTTATACATGCCAGTAGAATGCACTTTGATATATCATATATAATGGAGTATGATGTCTCATTTTTCTGGCTTTGTATGATGTAGAATCCCTCTGATTGTATAGTTATGTATGTACATAGGGTAATATTGTCTGATTTGTTCTACTATCCTCATCCCCATTCCCCTTCTCCTCCTTCACTCACCTGTACCTAATCTAAAGTAATTCTATTCTTCCCTAGCCCCCGCTCAATTGGAATTAGCATCCACATATCAGAGAAAACATTCGGTCTTAGGTTTTTTGGGATTGGCTTATCTTGCTTAGCATGATAGTCTCCAGCTCCATCCATTTACTGGCAAATGCCATTATTTCATTCTTCTTTAAGGCCTAGTAATATATATATATACACAAGATGGAATATTATATATTCTATATATACCACACTTTTAATCCATTCATCTATTAAAGGGCATCTAGGTTGGTTCCATAGTTTAGTTATTGTGAATTGAGTTGTTATAAACATTGATGTGACTGTATCACTGTAGTATGCTGATTTTAAGTCCTTTGGGTATAAACTGAGGAGTGGGATAACTGGATCAAAAGGTGCTTCCATTCCAAGTTTTCTGAGGAATCTCCATACTGCTTTCCATAGTGGTTGCACCAATTTGCAGTCCCAGCAGCAATGTATGAGCGTACCTTCTTCTCCACATCCTCTCTAACATTTATTGTTGTTTGTGTTCTTGATAATTGCCATTCTGACTAGAGTGAGATGAAATCTTAGAATAATTTTGATTTGCATTTTTCTAATTGCTAAAGATGTTGAACATTTTTCATATATTTGTTGATCGGTCATATTTCTTCCTCTGTGAAGTGTTTGTATAGTTCCTCAGCCCATTTATTGATTAGCTTTTTTTTTTTTTTTTTGGTGTTAAGCTTTTTGATAGACTAATATCTTCTCATAGTAGTGTTTAAACAAATTTCTCTTTATAAAATGACAATGCTGTTACCTAAATTTTGGTCCTGTTCCCTGATGCCAATTCAATAACAAGAACATGGTTTTGAGGAAAAGGGAAAAGATTCATTACTCAGCTAGCAAAGGAGGAGCACAGAGTACTCCTGTCCCAGAGGCTGCCCGTCAGCAGGAACAGAACCTTTTACAGAGGTGATTCAAAGGCTACACATTCTCTGTTGGAGTTGTAATTTACTTGTTAATTTGGGATATAGTCATTTCTGAGAATTTCTGGTACCCTCCCCAAAGTTTGGATTACTTTGTTCCTATGGTGGATGTGTGCTCAGGGACAGATAACTCTCCCTAGGATGGGAAAGAAAGGCAATCCTGTTTCCCCTGAGATTAGGGAGGGAGAGAGTTGAGGGAGGAGCAGGGAGAGAGGAAGAGAAAGAAACATGCCCATCTTAAAATTAAGTTGCAGTGGCAGAGCAGCAAAGGCTACATTCAAATGGTAAAGTGGACACTGTTACAATATTACCCAAATTTGTTAAAAAGAAATTGTTAAAATGTAAACACACATTTTAAAATGCACCCGAAAAACTGTCACAGGGAATGCATTTCTTATTTTCTAAAACTCATCTAAAAAAATCCTTTATTAGTTTTATTGCAATTTCAATAATAATTCTTAAAGTCTTAACTAATTCAAGTGTTGTTGCAATTTCAATAATAATTTTTAAATATTAAGTAATTTTATGATTTACCTGAATGTGATTTATTTTAGAATGTGTCTGTTTCTTATTTCCTACATGGAGCATCTCATTTTCTGCTTATCAGCAACCAAGTATCCTTTGAGACAAAATCACAAAGACAAAATCTTAGAGAGATTGAGCAGCTCCTGGATATGTAACTCCATTTATTTATTTATTTATTTATTTATTTACTTATTTATTTATTTGCATTACACCTTAATTTACTAAGATATAGCTAAACTTTTATGATCTCAGAACTGAAATTCACAAAGTTTCAAACACTTAAAGCATTATCAGAAATAATGTTCAGTTGTTTGGGACACAATTTATTATATAATAGTCTATATGGAAAAACCATTATTGCTGTCGATAAGTCTTGTGTTAAAAGCAGACCAAAAGACTGTAGATACCAGAATGAATGCATCTTTAAATTAAAATTAAAAAGGAAATTTTCTATGTATCATTTTTCATTAAATAGATGTATCTCAGAACCGATTAATCTAAGGAAAATGAAGAAAAAGAAAAAGAAAAGAGAAAGGAAATTGCTGTCTAATGAACTTCAAAAAACAACCTAGGTAAAGGCTGAACACTTTCATAAACCAAAAAACAATTAAGAAGAGGAAGAGAGCTACCAAATACCTCACATTGCACGTGTATAGGGGGTGGGGGTTGACACTCTCCTCTAGTTCATTCTTGGTAGAAATAAAAATCAGTCCAACTCTGATGGAAGGTAATTTGTCAATATCAGCCAGAAACACACATGCATTCACCTTTTGACCAACAATCACCTTTCTAAGAACTATTCTACACATATACTCACACGTGCAAAAAGAAGTTTATACAAGGTTATTGATTCCAGTATTTTTGTCACAGTAAAAGTTTGAAGAACCTGAACATCTATCAGTATTTTGTTTCATTCCTGCAATGGAACAATGGAAAACACTTCTTTTGTATTGACCTAGTATGATTTACTGTTGAGTTTTAAAAAGTTAAGATGTGTAACAATTCCTGTAATATGTTATTTAAAAAAAAAATCAGGGATCTAGTTGTTGAATCAGAGGGTTGATCAGCAGGGTAACAGTAGAAAAATATTTTCCAGTGTATCTTCTGAATCTTGAACCACTTGACTATTGTGTTATGCATTCAAAGTAAATAAATGAAGAAAGCTAGTCTAAGTAGTAAATTAGTGAAAGTAAAGAGATTTTTTTTAGTGGATCTAAGCATACACAGGAATTTAGTATAAGATAAATGTGGTATTATGTATAAGACGGACTAATCAACATGTTTAGAAAAAAAATGTGAATGGAAGACCTTATTTTACTAATCTCACCAAGTTCATTCCACAGTGGGTTAAAAAAAAATTAAAAAGTAAAACCATTGAAGTACCAAAATACAGAAGGTTAAGGCTGCTTATGATTTAAGGAGTAAAGAAGACTAAAAATACATGAAAACCAAAAATCATAAGGAGAAAGACTGACAGACTGATTAAACACACACATACACATGTATTGATAGCAAAAATAGCAAAACGTAAAAGAAAAGAAATTTTCTCACAAATCCATAAGCGAACATCCTCAGAAATAATTTGGGACAGTGAATTGGCAGTAATCACACCACTAAGCAATGGTGGATGGTGCAACTTAGGTCGAACAGGCAGCTAGAAGCAATACATGAGGTGCACGTATAAGAGCAAAAGTAGCACTGAGTGAAAAACAGAAACAGGATATCTATAACACACAATCATGTTTATATAAGTTCAAAAGTATGTGCAGGGGATGGGGTTGTGGCCCAGTGGTACAGCGCTTGCTTTGCATGTGTGAGGTCCTGGGTTCAATACTCAGCACAACATATAAATAATTAAAATAAAAGATTCATTGACAACTAAAATTATATACATATATACATACATATATACATATGTTACATATATATATATATACACACATATATACATATGTTACATATATATATATATATATATATATATATACACACCTTTCTTTTTAAAAAAGTATGTGCAAATGACCATAGACATTTTCCACACACGAACAAAAGATATGCATTGAACCTATTGAATGGTCGGGGTGGAAAGAGACTAATGGGAGAGGAGAACAGGGTAGGATGGCATACATATACATGCTATCAGAGAGGGACATTGCATGGACTAGCGATGATAATAAGCCACAAATGGGGGGTTACAATTAACTCCACTTCCAGTTCCTAAATAGAAAATGTTTTACAAGATAGAAAAGAGGAAGTTAGGATGAAAGGGATAAAGGGAGGCAGGGTCAGAAAATGAGAAAAGAGGGGGGGAAGGAAGAGGCATATTGCTAAAAAGGACACATAATATGATTTTCATTTATATAAAGTGTGTGTTGGTGCGTGTGTGTGTGTGTGTGCGCGCGCACGCGCATAGAGAGAGAGATGTTGGAAAGAACGGTCAGTCATCAGAAATGTTCCTTGGAATCATCCCTGGGAGTGAGCATTCAGGTGCTTCTGTCCTTTTTGCTTCAATACTCCTTTAACATCGCTTGGCCATTTCAGGTAAGATGTGTTGTATCTCTGATCTGAGAGGAGGGAGTGGCATATTTTGCGGTGTGAGGAGAAATGGTACTTGAGGCAAGCAGATTCTGTCTCCTGCTTCCCTGGTGCTACTTTCATTTAAACAGTGTCTCTAGTCATTTTCCCTAACCTTCCCATATGTCAAATGTAAGACATATGTGGCAGAAGCAATGATGATTCAGTTACGAAATATTGAATGCATTATTAAGATAGATAGAAAATCTATATGGTGCTTCTTGTGTAATTAAAAACAATATCTAACCATCAGATACAAGTCTCCTGGCTTGAAACCAAGCACTGAGATGATGCTGAGCCCACAGGGACTCTTGCCCAAATTCCTCAAAAGCTGCTTGTTCTCCTGTCTGCTTTGAGCCACTTCTGTTTTTACCAGTGCAGGCAGGCAACTCTAGCCAAGTCTCTACCATTCTAGGCAGGTTTGTCTTAGCAAAGTGAAATGAAGCCTGAAGCGACCTTTGGGGTGTTTGACAGTTTGAATAATTTGACTGAGCACCCACTTTCTTTTTAGAATCCTTGGTCTTCCTGAATTATCTATTTCCCTGAATCTTTCTATGACAACCTGTTTGCAAATAGACCCAATAATATCAGAAAAGAGTGAACCAACATGTGTAACCTAGGTAAATTTGACTTAAATCTAATTTATGCAAATCTTGGAAGTCCTTCGGACACTCAGAGACACAAGTGAGAAGAACATTGTGCATAATGGTAGGACCCATGTGTAAGTTTAAGGAAATTCCTAACATTTACTAATATCCAAGTGGAGTTGTACCACCTAGTACCTAATAAACTATTTGCGTATTCTCATCGAATTCTCCAAAGAGGTAATACCTAGTATGATATCAGTATAATTAGCCTGGTTTTACAGTTGAGTTAATTTGAAGCCATAGAAGTTAGATAACTTGACCAAGGCCACAAAGCTAATGAGTACCTCAGCTGAAATTCAAAATCAGTTATTGTGTGGTGTTTAGTGATTCAAGGGGGAAATCCAGGCATGGGCTTTGCTTTCTCTTTGCACTTGAGTCCTGCAGGTCACTGCTACATAAGCAATTAATCTTTGCCAGTCATAGAATCTATGCATTGTCAGCTAGATACTGCCAGCAAAAATTATTCTATGAAGATGTGGCTCTTTATGAGGTCACTTCTTTAAAAAATATTATCATAGTAAATTAGTGGAACTTTCAGAGATCAGTTAATTTGGCCCAGCCCTTGAGCCTATGAGTCATTTGGGAGAAAAGATATTAAGTAAGAACACTCATTAGAATGCACACGGTATATTTATCACCATCAAGTGTTGCCTTATATTGTTTCTTGCATATAGCTTGAATCAGATTAAAGTTCACTTTCTGTGAGTGGTAGAGATAAATTTGTCAAAAGGAACACACTCACTTTAATTGGAATGACACACATAAACACACACATGAAAGGAAAAAACGTAAAACTTATTGTATTGTCTTAATTGTGATAATAGAAATGAACTGACACTGAAAATCCTAAGACTCCTGGCATAGATAAGTCCCAACACACACACACACACACACACACACACACACACACAAGCCCTAATAGTATTTAATTCATGGCAAAGGAGAATTTTTTTTCAGTCTGATTTATCACATGCATTTCATGCAGTCAAGGAACATGGCATATTTTTCTACGAATAAATAAAGTCTACAAATGGTTGCTGCTTTGGGGATTGACAGTACATAAGCCCCCTTTGTAAAAGTAATTCTCAATGAATTAGGAAACAAAACATTTCTTCTTCTTTTCAGACACCTGTCCTTAAGCCTACCTTGCCCTGCACCCAGATGAATGGGGTATCTGTGAGATTACCACGCACTTAGACCACATGGAAAGACTTATTTTCTGGGGCACATTATCTCATAGTTCAAAATGAAACATTTCAGAGAAGAGGATTTTAACATATTTTCCAAAATTATTTTAATTTGACATCATTTTCTTTTCTTTGGAAAGCTTCCTGGTTTGATAATATAAAAAATAAGGGTGTTAGAAGAAGAAGTCCACATGCCAGGGACCAAAATTCTCCAGACATGGCCAAGCCAGGACATGCTCCCTTGCTGAGATGTCCCTTGCTGCTGTGGAAAAGTACAGTACCCACCAGTAACTGATCTGAAAAATAGGCTCAATTTTTTATTTTTGTCACATTTTAGCATGTGCATATTTGAGGGAGGGCAAAACAGAAACATGGTCAACAGTGGCATTTTTTTCTAAATGGGGTCTCACTTAGTGCCTGATGCTGCCCTGGAACACAAGATCCTCCTGCCCCAGTCTTCCCAGTAGCTAGGATTAGAAGCATGTGCCTCCATGCCCAGTTCAGACTGCAGTTTTGATAGGGCACATATAGAGTAAAACTCAACTAAAACGCTGTTGATTATTGAGTGGATTTGTTTTATCCTAGGTCAAATAATTTCCTCTGCAACTTAAGTTTTTATAAGAGGCAGTGCCTGGAGACATTACTCCTGTCCACCAAACATCTTTCATAAAGAAGTTCCAGTAGATATACAAAACAACAACCTGCTCTTATGAAGAAACGAGTCACTTCAAGGAACTGGACTTGAGTGCCACCTTAACTATTTTCCAGAAACTACCTTTAAAATTTTTATTTTGTTTTGCAAAAGTTAGCAAAATAGAAAATAGGGAATTGGTTTTACCATGTTCCAGCATGGTAGAGGCACCATCTTTATTTTCTCTGTCATCTCTTTGAAATTAAGAGCGTATACATTTGAGGGTTGAAGAGGGGAAAACATCACTACTGAGGTCCATTATTAAAACCATAAACTTATGTGCTTGGAGATATGTGTTTTTCCTTACCAGAGACAAAGAATGGAACAAAATTGGGAAATCAGGTGATAAGAGAACCACTGACTAGTTTCTACATTAAGTATTTCACCCATGACTTCCTTTAATGCTCGCTGTGACCCTTGATATATATGTGCTTATTCTTTTACTGACCAGGAACCTGAATTTCAAGGCAATTAGATAATGTGTGAGATCAAGCAGCTTGTATATCACTGACCCAATTTCTTTGTTCTACATCCACCCTCTACTCACTCTCCAAGCCCAAACTGTAGGAACCATACTTGACTCCTCCCTCACTTTCACACACCACCCCTGAGTCTTACAGTTCTGTGGATTTTTTAAATTGATGCATCATAATTTTACATAATAATTCATTGTGAAATATTTCTACATGCATATAATTTGATCAATTTTTTTCTTCATCATCTCCCCTTCCTCCTCCCTCCTGTTTCCCCCTATTTCCCAACCACAACTTTATAGATCTCCTTTCTATTTTCATGAGCTCCCTTTTACACATTTTTTTCTAACTTCCACATATGAGAGAGAACATACAATCTCCAATTTCATGAGCCTGGTTTATTTCACTCAACATGATGTTTTCCACTTCCATCTATTTTTCTACAAATGACATAATTTCATTCTTTATGAATGTATAGAACTCAATCATGTATATATATCACATTTTCTTTATTTATTCATCTGTTGACAGAAACCTAAGTTGGTTCCATAATGATTATCCTGAATTGTGCTGTTATATACCTGGGTTTGCATGTATCACTATAGTGCAATGACTGTTTTGGAAAAGTATCTAGGAGTGGCATAACTGGATCACATGGTAGCTTCATTCCTAGTCTTTTCAGGGGCGTACATACTGATTTCTATAGTGGTTGTACTCATGTACAATCCCACCAGACATATGCAAGTGTTCCTTTTCCCCTATATTTTTGCCAGCTGGAATTGTTACTTGTATATTGGTGATTGCCATTCTGACTGAAGTGAGATGAAATCTTAACGTGTTTCCAATTTGCATTTCCCTGATTCCTAGAGACTTTGAGTCCTTTTAATATATTTGTTAGCCATTTGCATTTATTTCTTGAGAAATTTCTATTTAGTTCATTTTCCCACTTGGTGATAGGGTTATTTGTAGTTTTGTTGAGGCTTTTGAGTTCTTTATATATTCTGGATTTAATTCTATGTTGGAAGAGTAGCTGGTAAAGATTTTCTCCTATTCCATAGTTTCTCTCATTGTGTTCTTAATTGCTTCCTTTGCTGTGCAGAAGTTTTTAATTTTGTATCATCCCATTTATTAACTGTTGACATTTTTTTCCTGAGCTTTAGGAGTCCTATTGAGGAGGTTACTGCCTGCCACTTACATGTTGGCACATTTATTCTTTCTTTCGAGCAGTTGCAAAGTTTCTTCTCTAATTTCTCTTTCCTTTTCATTTTTTACAAAAAGTTGTTCTTTTTAGATATATATGACAGTAGAGTATATTTTGACATACTATACATACATGAAGTATAACTTATTCTAATTAGGATCCCATTCTGTGATTGTGCATAATGTAGATTTTCACTGATCTTGTATTCATATATGAACATAGGAGAATTACGTCTGATTCATTCCACTGTCTTTCCTATTCCCATCTTTGATTGGTGGATTCATTTTTATATCCGTCTACTTCTTTCCATTCATTGGGTCACCAGGACTACTTACAACGCCACTAGTCTGGCCATCGCCTTTATTAACTTCCCAAAATGAGAATCAGATACTGTTATCCCTCTATCTTCAGTTCTGAAATGAGTTGTTATTGGCTGATCCTGGGTAAAAAATGCCAGATGCTTAGGAAACCATTGTGCTGTTCATAAAGCAGTCATGCTGAAATATGATTCCTTTACTAATAACCTCAGCAATGCTTTGGAACTTACTAAGGATAGGAATTCTAGGATCCTGCCCCAAACCTCCTGAATCAGCAACTCTGGGAGTGGTGGCCACGAGATTCTGGTGCTGGGTGAAGTTTGACACCCCTTCCATGTAGGCAAACCCAGATTGGCTTGAGAATAACTGGGGAGACTTGGAGAAGTACTGAGACCTCAAATTCATCCCCAGGGGCTTGATTTACTCCAAAGAGGGTCTGACTGAGAACGGGATCCTTTGGTGGTTGTGGCTTTTTCCTGTTTGTTGTTGTGTTTTGTGCTTCTCAACATGATTCTAGTGCATTCAGGGATGATATCTTCCTTAGGTTAATTTATGTCACCTTATTCTTCTCTTATCTGGGCAGCTGGCCTCTATATTTTCTTCTTGTATTGTCTGACATCCTCTGTAGAAAATGTGTCTGATGGTAGGAACTGGATCTGTCCAGTTTTAGCACAACCCCAGAACAGTGACTTAGACATATTCATCATTCAATTAAAAGGCACAGGAGAGCATGCATGCTGACTGGTAGTTTACCTAATAAGTCAGGCCTATGATTACTGGTGAAAGCAAGAGCAGCCACTACCACAAAAAGGAATTTTGCTGAAAAAGTACACATCTGCTTATTTCAGCCATCTCTGATGACCTCTCCTAAGCCTCAGACTCTTCTGTTTTTAAAAATAACCTACTCTTCATTACCATTTACATAATGCCATCCACCTATACCACACTAGAAAATAAATGTGCTTTCTATCTCTATCTCTTTTGTTTTAATTAGAGCATTACATAGATTTGTAGGCTCAAATTTCCCACAAAAATTTTAAGAAAGATTTCCTCTCTTAGTCACTATTCCTTATAAATCCCTTTATTGTGATCTTAGTTTTTTAACAACTCAAATTCTATGCAGCCTCTCTGAGTAGTCTTTTGTTGATAAAAACTATGTTAATATTCACCTTACACAATCCAAATATTTGACTACAGTCAGATAAGGTTTGAGGTAGTTTCTTATGAAGCTACATGATGAAGAAAGAAATATACAAATTAAGCATGACACAATTAAAGGAAGGCTTAGCTCCTTTAACTCTAAAAAAGGTAAGGTACTAAGAACACACTTTGGGGAGAATTATAAAATGCAAATTTCCTGCTGAAGAAAGAAAAAGGTAAAAAATGACTTAGCAGAGAGCAACTGATCACCATGGTAACAAGAGTAAACTTGGAGCCTGTTGGGAGTGAAATACCACACAGTTAGACAGAGCTGACCACAGAGCAGGGAGGCAGGAAACCTGGCCTTTTCTGGGCTTTTTTTTTTTTTTTTTTTTTTTTTTTTTTCCTCTCTCTGTTCTGATTTGGAAAAGATTGGCAGGGAAAAACCACCTATAAGGTGAGTCTCCCTGGGCCATTCCAGAACTAATAGAAAAGCATTCCTCAGTAAGCAGTTTTGCTGCTGTCATTAACACTTGCATTGACGAATGGTGCTAGCTGATGACAGGAGAGAAGAGGCAGGGACAGTGGCCTCTCATTACAGTAGCCCCTCCCTTATCCATGCAATATTCCAAATTCCTCAATCCCTCAACAGTCCAGGGCTCTCTGTTGTCAAAGCAGTTGTGGAGTTTAGTGGCTTATTGAGCAATTAAGGAAAAGAATGAGCTAATTCCAGAGCACGGCATCAAGGGCATTGTACTGTTTTCTGGCCTAGTGCAAAGTGAAAGCATGTACCTTTTGTTCAAAAATCATGAGAAATTCAAGGAGGCAACAGAAAAACATGATCTGAAGCGGAAGATCCTTCCATGTGTGAACCCTACATAACTGCACAGGTCTCACGTCCACAGAGTCACCCCGATCAGGGACTCCAGCTTTGAGAGGCAGGGAGGTCAGTGGTACATGGCTCCTGACATTGACCTTCAGTAAATATTTAGTGGTCCTCATTTCTGTTCCAGTTGTGATACACTATCATAAGCAATCTGTATCTAGAACTTATCAAGTTCTGTTTTCCCAATAGTGTGAGTTGTTTATGTTGTTGGATAATATTTTAAAGTTGTATTAATATATTTAGCAAAAGAGAAGCAGGCTGCTGGTATCCTAAACCAAGTAGACAAAAATGCTTTATTTTGTTAAACCAAGAAAACAGTTGCATATAAAGATATGATAATTCACCACAGAGGAAGAGTCGGAGGGGAATGGAGAGGAGAAAAATGAATGTCCTGCTGGTAGAGCTCAGATTCAGAAATACATACATCCACTGAGTTCCAGAAAATCTTACATTTTTATCTCTTTGCTATTTGATCTAGTATAGGGGCAAGGCAAGTGTAGCCTAACAATACAAGATAAATTGATTGAATAAGTGAATGATTTCTTTGCTATTGTTTTGAGCTGAAAGAATGTGGTTCAAAGCATCTTAGTTTACCACAGAACCCCCCCACCAGATGCATGCATGCCCTGCTGACTATGTTACAAAATGTGCTGATACTGAAACCCCTCAACTCCCTCATCCCTTTGCCTCTGTGTGCTGTGTACATTTTTATCATTTTCTAGGTGAGTCATGGTATATGAGGGGTTTGAAAGCACTGGATCTGATTGTAGAGATATATAGAAATCCAAGAGGGATTTTCTAGTTACTGCCTATGTGGATGAAGTAGGGTGTTCTCTTTGCAGAGTGACAAAGAAAGTGATACAGATATTTCTTACCTTTACCTTGGCACCACTGGTAGCTGTTTATCAAAAGAAATTGCATAGCACCAGCGGATGAGGAGGAAACTTTGGAAGAGCAGAAGTGGATGCTGACTATTTAACCCAGTGAAGAAGAGAGGCAGAACAGTCCTACCACTGAACATTCACCAGTGATCATTTGAAATATTTCCAGGGTATGCGGTCATTGGCCAAAACATGTTGAAACCTAGGGGAGCGAGGCCTTCTGTGGCCTCTGTATTTATCTTGTGCCTGTTCACTTGCATGTGGAATATCCAAAAGCAAAGCTAACACTGATGGAGAGCAGACAGGAGCCCTGTTTCTTACTGCTTTGTTTTAACTTAACTAATGCAAAATGACTTTTGTGAAAGTTCATAAAGCATTTTGTTCCCCACGTCTCCTGATGAGGAATTGGATGTTCACATCCATCTGTATTTATGTGAAGTTTTTACCAGCCTCCTCCTCCTCAAAATTATCCCCCACTTCATGGGTAACAGTGGTAATTGCCCCTGTATTCCTAAATGGAGAAATGCAGGTTAATAAAATAGCAAGGACTATCATGACTAGAAATATAAATCTAGGACATAAACTTTGATGTAGAACAATACGTGAAATATGAAGAGACAAATCAATATAAATTTTAAAATTCTGGAGCACAATATTTATAACATATAATTAAATGTTCCAGTGTAACCTTACAGTAGAGGAGTGAATGGGCCCACCTACTGTGTGAGCTGCTTCAATCTAATTTGTTTATGGCTCTTTGTACACATTTAGCACTTGAACCATTTAAGAATTTCCTTTTTGGGTTTCAAATTTGCAAATTAACAACCTATCTTTAACCAGTGTCCTTTTGCAATGGGGAAAAGTTTATGCCTGCAGTTAGTTTTTGTTAATAAAAAGAAAATGAGAAGACAAATAGTTAATACACATGTTCCTCTCCAAAGGATGTGAAGGATAAAGTTTTGTCCTTTGTAACATTTCACCACTGATTTTCAACTTTGCCAAAATAGTATGTAAAAGGTTACTGACACCAGCCAGGTAAGGTAGCACACATCCTTAATCTTAGCAACTCAGGAGGCTGGGGCAGGAGAATCACGAGTCAGAGGCCAGTCTTAACAACATAGGGAAACCCTGTCTCAAAATAATAGAAGGGGCTAGAGTGTAGCTCAGTGGTAGAGCACCCCTAGGTTCAATCCCAAGTACCAAAAAAAAGAAAGAAAAGAAAAAGAAAAAGGAAAAGAGTGTTGTTAAACTGTTTGTAACTAAAATCTTTTTTTTTTCATAATATAAATGGAAAAGGGCAGCAAACACTTCTCAGAATGACTTAAGGCCTCTTTCAATAATTAAAAAAAAAAAACTGTATTCAATTGATTTTCTTACCTATGACCCAACACATACATTTTAATAAAAGACATCTAGTGTTTAAATATTTCCACTTAGAATCAATGTACCAAAAGAAATATGCTTGTGAAAAGAACCAGATCTTCCCAAAAAGTTATTATCACTCTTTAACGACATAATTGAATGATCTTTTGAGTTGAAAGTTGAGTTTCAATGAGCAAACCATCAGGCTGATCTCATGGCCCCAGGAGTGAGATTCAAAATATTTAACAAGTGGGAAGCTTTGTCTCAACTAATAAGAATGCTATCCCAGAACTACCTGTCAAGTATTAATCTCTTAATTGTTGGGGATAGAGGAAGACAGGTGGCCCCTAGGAGAACCTGGGCCTGGAGGGAGGATGGGGTTTAGGGAGCTCCCAGGGTCTTAAGGCAGTAGCTGTTTGGTTACTAGTACAGAAGGATTTCTGATATTTAAGCTACTGGTAGGAGCTGAAAGGTGCTACTGGTTGATGTCAACCTGGTGTGAATCTTACCAAGGAGATGTCATTTGCTCATCAGTGATGTTCACACAAGAGAGTCTTATATTTGTGTTGCCAAGCAAATCAACATTCTCCTATCAGTGTGACTTAAAATGTGTGAACTCTTCTCCAGGAACCAACTACCAACTGTTACTAGCTGTTTATTTGTTATAGAAGAAAAAATTTGAAACCCATAAATAACATTTCACTGGTTAGTTTGCCCTCTGTTGCATCCAAGACCTCAGCTGGTCTATATATAAATGAATGGTGATCACTCACTTTGCTAATCTTGGATGAAATGTCAATTATCATCACATTAAAACAGAACTAAATACAATTAATACCATAACAGATTCCTTTTATTCCTCCAAAAGTTTTTATTTTGTTTCTTTCATTCTGCTAGAACTTGAGGTTCTTATATTTATTAATGAAAGAAAAAAGTTCCTGTTTCACCAAATAGATGTATGAAGATCTCTGGGATAAAGTTGGATGAGTAGCTCATTTTAGAGAATATTATAGTATGAATTTCAGATTTTTAAAATAACTGATAGGAGCTATTACAATCCATAAAAAGAAATGTTGGCATTGCTTTTAATTTTAACATTTGACTGCAGTTACAGCTTCAAATGATTAAAAACAGTTGGCATGATCATATGCATATTTTGATAGAGTTACATGTGGAAGCATGTTAATAAAATATCAGAACAAATTATAATACGAAACTACATTTAATTAAAATTTCCTGATACATCCATATTCATTAGATTATTTTTACCCTTTGGTGTCTGTAATTCCCTCCTGATCCATCACACTTACTAATTTAAAAGGTACATTAAAGAGAAAATAGCTGTTTTCTGTTTCATATCTGAATAAAGTAGTACTAATTGATCAGTTTTGCACCAACAATTACTCAGGACCTAAATGGGTAAATCTGTTGCCTCTGTAAATTTCTTATGAATACACTTTGAGACGAAAAATGAATAGATGGTGAAATAAGTGGTTTCTGCTAGTGGTTCTTAGTAAGTTATGTTGGGATAAGAGGTAGTAATAACCATACTTATTGTTTGCAAGCCTTTGAGCTAGGCTTAATTGAGTCATGTTACTGAAAGTCCTATTATGAGCAGAGTAATTTGGGTGTCAAAAAAGTAGATGTCCAACCACCCCTAAGGTCAGCTCCCACCTAGAGTCAGAGGGCCTACCTATGCACTTTCTTGTAAATACACATGAATATCAGTAGTCATTTGCCCAAGTATCACAAGTGTTGATTGAGGATCATTGTTAGAATCCATGGCACCCCTAGAAACTCATTTGTTTATTGTACTGGTGTTAGAAATAGCACATGTGGAAGAACAAATCCTCAGACCCAGATATGGGCACTTCAAGAGAAGCAGATCAGGCCATTGATTAACGTTCAGGGTACTTGGTAAGTACTGTAGATGAATGACATGTTTCCAGGTCAAGATGAAGACTTACATATGCACATGGACCACAAATTTAAAAGGGGCATTATCTACCCATTTACATAAAGTCACAAAGCAGTGTTTCTATCAGGAGAAAGATGAAATTATATATCCTTACTGATAGAAGAGATCTACCCACATCAAAATGCCAAGGATGACCAATGAACTTGGGTGCATTTTTCTGGTTCTAAAAAGACATATAGGATATACGACTCTCAAGAGGGAATTATATTCACTTTTTTTCACTTTCCTCTTTATTCAAAGAAATCTAAATATTCACTGAGGACTACATGAGTTTCCTAGGGTTGCCATAACAAACTATCACAAACTGGGTGGCTTAAAATAATAGAAATGTATTATGTTGAAATTCTGAAGGCTGGAAGTCTGCACTCAAGATGTTGGCAGTGTTGGTTCCTCCTGAGGGGTAAGAGAAGACTCTGTTCTAGGTCCCTCTCCTAGCTTCTGGTGGCTTCAGGCATTCCATTTCCATGGTACCATATCTTTAAGTGGTCTTTCCTCTCTATTTATCTGTCTCTGTCAAAATCTCTCCTTTTTATAAGGATTCCATCATATGAGATTAGGGTTCACTTTAATGAACTCATTTGAATTTTATGATAAGAAAACCTTATCTTCCTCTTAATTCATGTTCTCAGGGATGGGGAGTTTGAACTTCAGTATGTCTTTTTGTGGGTGACATAATTCAACCTGTCAGCCTGCTGGCTGCCAGGTACTCTGTGAACCATTTACAAATGGTTAAGGCACAGTATCTGCCCTGATTGTGTTTAATAATCTGGTAGACAAAATAAATCATTAAGATAAACAATATTTTTTAAAAAATCAACTCTGATTGATTGATTGCTACCTCTGTGCCTGAGATTGTGCTAAATGTCTTACAATGAGATGGGGCCTCAGATTGTGCTTAAATGTCTTTTTCAATCAATCCTCAGAGCAATATTAGGATGTCAGCACTAGGATTTTTACTGCCTTTAGAAGAAGCTTCATGGGATATATTTAAATTGAACCAGAAGAATAGATTTATAATTTTTAGTCCAAGGAAAAAGCATATCAGGAGAACTTCATGAACAAATTTACAGAGATAAGGGCCCAAAGAAAGTATGCGAAAAACAGAGAGAAATCTAATCTGGTTTTCGGAGATGAGATAGACAACCTCACGGTTCTTCAGCTTGATCTGTGCCATAGGCCTCTCACTTCCAGCTTGGGTTGCAGCATGGGATTCTGGTGGCCACCCATGCACTCTTGCCACGCAGACCAAGAGTAGGAAGGTGATAGCACCCACAGGTGCCATGCTTAACTGATAGTGGGGAAGACTGTTAAATCATGTTTCCCTCTTTAGCATCCTGGAAGGCAGATCTGAGACACCCTTCATAAGGCTCTTAGAAGGTCCCTGCAGAATCAAGTGCCAGTCTCTCATGGTGGTGGCCAACTCAGTGTCTCATCCTTGAGTCTTTCCTTCCTTCCCTATTTTACTGTCCTGTCCTCAGCTCCTGCTCTTTCACACCACTATCCTACATGAAATTCTTATACAAAAACCTTGGCCTCAGGTTCTACTTTTAAAAATCCAAGATAATTGGTATCAGATTTTATTATTCCAGTTTCAGAGATGGAAACAAGTGACCTTTTCAAAGCTATGAACGTTAGGTATGCCCAGAATTAGCACCTATGTCCTTTAGCTTCCTGAGGAATATCTTCCCCATAAAAGAGGTCATTCAGTTTAAAAACTCTCATTTGTCATTTTCCTGGATAAGCACCTGAATGTCCTTGCATGAGGGACAGCATTTTCTGCCCCTTTCTGCATTGTCATGGCTGATACAGAAGAGTCGCAGCTGGACTGTCCTGCCAAGACAACAGGACAATTTTCTCTAAGGAAAACTTAAAAATAATTTAACCTGAAGTTAAAACTTAAAAAGCAAGTAATGGAAATAAAATGCAAATTTTCTGTCTTGTAGGGTCTTCTCATTACTCAAAAATAATGATAATAAATAAAGAATTGCAAAGGAGAGAAATTAACTGGAATTAAAAGGAAAGGGAAGAAGAGTGGAGACATATGAGTCCCAGGTAATTGCCTCTGTCACCACCCAATTAAAAGTTGAAGCATAGGAGCTAAAATTGTTTCCTGATTTTAGACGGAGACGTTTCTTCTTTGGAGAAATAAATATATAGATGAGGTGCTTCCTCCCACAGTATCCAGAGTCATGTATTTAAAAGATTATATGTTAAAGATTTTTGTCTTATAATTCTTTTGTCTTTTACATCTTTGTCCTGAATAAACTCTTTTTGTTCCATAAAGGTCACCACAAATTCCATACTGCAGGGAGACTATATTCTATTAATGGCACTAAAAGCCACACACAAATGAATAAATTGCTATCTAGATTAATTACAGTGGATGTTCAAATGCACTCTATTATCATTGCACATTTCATTAAGATGCCGTAATGTATAAATAATAATTCTGCTTTTCCATACTTGACACTCACATACATGTTGGGTATACCTAAAAAAAGATTTAGTATTATAGAATATTTTAAAAAACATAGGGTTTCATCCTTTTATTTGGTCATGTCCCCTGATTTTATGATGCATTAATGTTCAATGGCCTTGTGGCTCACCTTATCATTCTCTAACTTTCTTTCTCCCTTTTCCATGGACAGAGTACAGGAGAGTCTCACAAATCCCATTAAAAACGCTACTGCTCTGCTACCTTGGGGATTTCTAGAATTAGAGCCATAAAAGTGGTACAACAAGGTGGAGTCTGCTAAGTGTACTCCTATTTTAATGTCAAACCAGTTGAGAACTCAGGATGCTCAGACTCTGTGAAGCGTTGCTGCACCAGAGCCTTTTTTGCATCAAGAGAGCTTATTTCATGGAGACCGATGCAGCAGCTTCTAAGGAAGGGCTCCGTGCCATAGCCTCAAGAAGGGTTAGAAAAGGGTGGGAAGGCCATTTTCAAACAGCTATTTTCCAAGTACATGCTTCCCATTGAGAGAAAAGGAACTTTCTCTGACACAGACAGCTTTTCAGAGGAGTCCCTGTGATGAAGCATCCTGTATCATGTCTCCATGGACAGCTGTCTCTGTGTATGAGGAAGAATATTTATAAACAGGTAGCTATTTGCTCTAGTGATGCTAGTGTGTGTGCTAATGAATCTGTGATGAACTGCTGGCTTTTATTTTGCCAGTGGCCCCAAATTCATAACTTGGTGCTCTTGAAAGCTCTGCCTATCTCCCTACCAGATCTTCTGACTTTGAGAGATGGGAGTCAGACCTCGGCCTCAGAATCTCTCCATCTAAGCACCAGATCATTCTGTGTTGGGGGGCTGACCTTTGCATTGCAGGATGTATACTGATAATCCCTGGTCACTAAACGCACTAGACCCCATAGAAGCCCAACGTGACAGGCAATGGAGTTTCCAGACACTACCAAAATGTCTGTGGGTGTGTGACAGAATTGCCCTGATTCATAACTACTGCTTTATATTAACCTCCTTCTCAGAAGGATTCATTGTTAGGACCTGTACCTAAGCGTGGAATATAATGTAAGCATACTGAGTTCTCTGAAGAGCAATTTTCGAGGACAAAATTTAAGGCCAACACAAATGGCAATAAAGGAACATAGAACAGAATGAGAAGCTCTGCCCCTGCCATGTCACCTATACAGTAGAGCGAAGTTTGCTGCCTTAGCGGATGACTTGCTTACCTACCCGCCCTTCTCCCCATGAATTCCTGTTCCAGGTGTGATTATCAGTCCCCAGGCCAATGGTGGTCCAGACTCTCTCTTTCCCTGAAGGGCCTCTCTGTGATTACTAGGAAAAGCAATCTTAAGCAGCCAATTAAAGCTAAAAAAGAGGGGAGCTTTAGAGTTTACAATTGAATGATAGAAGGGAAAAGGAATGTGATAGCTTAAATAAATCTGTGGCCATGTCCATGGAGCACTGAGTAATCTATTAGGGTATAAGATCACAGGAGACCTGTCAAGGGGCGAAAATAAGAAAAGAAATATTGGAAGGAAATTGCACAGAGAAGAAGTGAGATTTTTTCCCATTACCTGAAAGTATAATCTCTACCCTCAAAAGCAAGTAAAAAAGATACACATGAGATTTTATTATAAAATACAAGTGAGAAAGAAAAATGCTATAGACTCCAGTTCAGTGCATACCAGGTACTCAAATGACTTAAAATAAATAGAGGTCTTTGACTTCTTGGTGCAACATCAGCATATTCTTCTGTTCTTCTAAGAGTCTGCATCTTTGCCAGAGGCAGGGTCATTACAAAGAAGAAAAGAGGTCATGATCTTTTAAGGGGAGTATATTTTTAGTACTTCCTTCCTCACTTGAAAATAATGTTTTATTTCAATGTATTAGCTTTATATTTTAAAGCTGATAACAAAGTATAAAATATCTGAAAAGGCTTGGAACACTTTTTATAAATAGTCTGGGAATTGAAGACTGAAAGTCTTAAATTTTCTGAATCCACAATTGTAATATCTCTGGGTTCTAGTATGTAACATATTGAAGGTAGACAAAATAAAGTTTATTCAAGGTTCCAATAATTTAAATTCAAATTATAAAAAGCAAGTTCACAAGTCTTTAATTCTGATGCTTTTTGTGGAGAGCAAGTATTTTCCTATTTTGTGTTACTGTGTGGAAATCTAGACACTTATAATAACCTTATAATATTTTGATATGGAGGTTTGCTCATGAGGATATAGCTATCAACTTCAGGGGGTTTCCCTATTGATCTTGCTAAGGGGGATTTGGGCATTGAATTTTGGATTTGAAATTCATGTCTGTGGAAGTTAATTAGCTCTTTGGTGGTTTTCCCTTTGAATGACATTCAAGGAAAATAGGAGAGTCTGAGCTGACACAAAATTTTAGATGAGTTTGCAATAGGGAAATTACTTTTTTATGGATGTGGATACACTAATGCTGTTAACTAACATTAATTAACTCTGCCTGGAGAAAATCCCAGAAGCCATAGGAAAGTAGTATAGTTGTAGCCTATAAAACCCCAGTGCTCACCCCATGCTGGTCAGGGAAGGGAGGAAATAAAGATTCCTAATCCTCAATATGGGAAACTAGGATTTTCTGTGGTGCTACTAAACTAGAAAGTGGTATATAATCCAAGGCAACGTTTACACCATCCATGTTTCCTTCCTCGTTCTGCCAACTAGTGAAAATCCACTTTCCAAACAACCAGTGTAGTCCTCCCAACTCCCAACATTCACTTCTGTCCTTGGCTGAGCCCCCGATAGTTCCAGAACTTCCCATCCTGTATCTCTCCAAACTATAGCCCTGAGCGTGAACACATATGTTTAGTGCAACAGAAGACCTGAGAGTGGTCAGCATCTGTCTTGGAAGTCAGTGTTTTGTTGGATACCCACCATGTGTCTAGGAAGGACAGAAGCTTTGGAATCCCTTTCTGAATTCACAGCTTCCATAAGATACCGTTCCAGAGTGAAATCTAACAACCGCCAGAAACTAAATTGAAATCAAATTGTGCATAACTCATTCACAAGTTTATGAGCTCTATTTATTTAACGACATTAGCCACAGTCACTCTAAAGGCGGTGCTTAACTATCATGGGAGGCTTCATCTCAGCATGGCCTTTGGTTGCAGTTTCCTTCTTCATGTCTTGTTTGGGGGCTTAGAATCCCAAACATGTAAAGGCCATTCTTTGCTGAAGCAGCAGGAGCTGGTTCTGATTCTGTCATCAGATTTGACCTACTCCTCTCACTCAGACACAGGACAAGGAGAAAGGAGGGTGGCAGGACAATGGCAGGACCAGGAAATATGTGCTAATAATGACTCTAATCCCACCCACCTCTCAGAATATGGCCACCTTTGGACAGAGCATCCCAATATCCTGCAGGTTTTATGCTTTCCAGGACTTTGTGCTCAGTCCCCTTGGCAGATAACAACCTAAGGGCATATCTTCAGATGTGAAAGTTCAAGCTAGAAACTTGGGGAAATGGGAAAATAATATGGGCTTCTGTGTTTTCTTTGATAATTAGAATGTTAAAAAACATCAGATCACCCCAGCCATCCGTGTGAAACATCAAGTACTCATACCTCAAGTACTACACTCACCATTTCGACAGGGATTTATTCTTCTAAAAATGAAAAAAAGAATGACACAGAAATAAAACTGGGACTGGCTGGTTTGATGAGAAAACTATGACTCTGCAGTCTAAGGTGACTTTGTAGAGGCGCCTAATTTAAATGCCGCTGGTCCTGTTTGCCTGGTGCTACTGCTGTGGCATTCTTAATGCACAGAGAGAAGTTTAAAAAGTCTGAAAAGGGGCATATATATATTGTCTCCTTTTCTCTTATGTAGTCAAAGAATGCAACTCAATGCCCTTGAAAAGTTACTTACTTCTCTTTCTATCATGGTTAGAATTCTAGTGGAATTAGAATAGCAATTATCACTTAAATAGTGGTAATAATTGAAAACTAGGATGGATAACTTATGTGACCTACTTACCTTCGAAAGTAATTCCCAACAATTTGCAGAATTAAACAGCAGACTCATTGTTTCTTTTGTAAATTAATAATTGAAAAATGAAAGAAAAGCTGTAGTTTTAAAAATTAACTCAGATTTTTCTTTTAAATTAGCTTTCGAGTTGATCTCAGAAGACTATCATGCTAAGTGAAATGAGCCGGTTGCAAAATGTTCTCTCCATATGGAAATGCTAACTCACAATAAGAGAGGGGGCTAGGGGAGAATAGAAGTGCTATGGATTAGACAAAGGGGAAAGAAGGGAATGGAGGGGGAATGGGAATAGGAAAGACAGTGGAATGAATCTGACATATACTTTCCTATGTTCATATATGAATACATGACCAGTGTAACTCCACATCATGTACAACCAGAAGAATGGGAAGTTGTACTACATATATTCATAATATGTCAAAATACATTCTACTGTCATGTATACCTAATAACAACAACAACAACAACAAAAGACTAGCGTTTAGATTAGTCATTTCCAAAGACAATGTGTAAACTAGATAAATCATGTCCCCTGGAGGGTAACAGAGCATTACATGGAGAAAACCATGAATAGATGAAAAATCTCCATGTTCCAAAAATCACTATGTGGAAAAATGTTGAACTGAATAGTTTTACTTTATTTCATGTAATAGAAACATGTTTTTTGAAAATTCTGTCATTGTAAATGTATAAATGGAATCTAACTTTGAAGACTTAAAGATTTCCTTTAGTGACTCCTCTAGAAAAATATAAAGAACTTTGGAATTAATATGAATCCTAATCTATAGTAGGAATTGTTTTTTATAACTTCGAGATTGATTTTCTTGTTTAATGTTAAGCATTGAAATATTTAATGTATTTCTTCAACACATTGGTTAGATCTCTAATAAATTTAAAAGGCAAGAGCTAAAGAACATTTTACTACATTCATCTCCACTTTCTGGAGCTCTGCTGCACCTTCTATGGAGCTGGTTGTGATAGCAAGGGATGTCAGATGTTCTCACAAGTCCAAGAACCCATGTTTTTGGCTGGAAGCCCACATCAGAGCATGAATTAAGTACAAGTGAGATGGAAGAAGCTGGTGAAGAAAACCAATGTGTTTAGGCAACAGGGGATTATAGCTCCAAAGGACATGTACCAGCTAGACAAAATGCCTATCAGGGAATGGGTAGTTTCTGGCAACTTGAGCAAGTCATAAGGCTCACTGTGGAACTGTTCATCATCAACACCTAGTCCACACCACATAGGTTCCCCAAGACATGTTATTGTCCTTGTCATCAGAAAGAATCACAGGGGCTCTATGTTAAAAGGGAGAATGTTGTCAAACTTTAGAGCAAGATCACAAAATTGTGACGATTCCTGCTGTGCACTTTGTAAACACATCACTTAGAATCTACCTGCAATGCTTCTCCATCTGAATTACTCAAAGCCCTTCAAAGAAGAATTTGAGTCTTGAAGTTGTATGAACTGTGAACCATTGACAGACATCTATAGATGTACAGTGTTCTGTGTGCTTAGGGTCAAAGCTTTTAAATGTAGACCAAGACTCAATCTATAGTCCCTAGTCCTGGAGAAGCCTTTGTATCAAGATGGTGCATAAACAAAACCTACTAGAATTTCTCCCAATGACTCTGAGATTCAGTAACTGTTTTATTGTGAGAAGCTGTTAGAGAGAATTAAACCTCTTAGGCATCATAGTACACCATGGTGCCACCCCATGGAGCACTGATTGCTCTTAAAGGCTAATGTGATTATGTGCCACCATTAATGGTGAAATGAGAAAGTTTCAAAACACTGTCAGACTCAAATAAAACAATTTCCCTCCCTATCTTCTAAGCTTACTTGTATTTAAGTTGCAGAAAAACACCCAGTGTTTCTTATTTAAAACATTGACACTCTTCTTTGGCTCATACTTTTGGGAACATTCTAGGATCACACTTTGTAGCTGATGTGCAATTAAGCCACTCAGGAAATCACCACCTTTACTCACCTGCTACCTTGACTTCATCTGTGAGGTTCTCCAGGGCATGTAATCTGACAACAAGGCCATGAGCAGAAGAATGTTGGAAGTAAAAGGAGAATGAAGCACTAGCACAAGGGCAGACCTGAGCAACTTCTGGAACAGGAAGATAACATGTTAGATAACGAACAGGGCAGACTTGGGAAGCAGAAAGCCTGGATTTGATTTTCAGGACCTTCACTGCAGGTCAATCACTTAATCTCTCAGGTCTCAGATTCTTCACCTGTAAACAGAAAGACACATTTATCTCATGAAGGGAGTGATAAGAACTATAATGGATACATAATAAAGACTATAATGGATACCCAGTAAATGGTATTACTCTTTATAACTGTCATTATGAGAAGATTTGAACAGCTAATAAAAGTTATGATTTTAGGCTACTCAAATTCTGTAGTTAAAATGTGCTTATGAAGATTACATAGGCCAAACCAGTCTCAGCATATGTCACTAACTGTCTTCTAGGGAGGATAGGGTTAGAGAGCAGAGGAAAAGAAGTGAGCACCAACAGTGATCAAACTAAAGGCAAACCTGATGGAGATAATGAAATTATCCTTTCTCTGGCTTTAAGAATGAGTCTTGCTTGCAATTATGCCTTGATATTCTTTAACACTCTACTAAAGTAGCACTGACTTCTATATATGCATCTTGATTCTCTTCCTTTCTTTGGATTTCTGACTTCTGGGCTTTCTTTCCACTCCTTTCTATTATCCTTCTGATTGTGTTTTTGCAACTCAGGCAACAGACAGCACAATCTGTGATTCTGAAGATGTAAGAAGTGAATCAGTAAATACCCAATGCCAGGCATTATGTTTGCCTAGATGCTTCATATACATTACTTTAACTAGTCTTAGCAACAACCTTGAAGACATAGCATTCGCCTTACAAATAAGGAAACTGAAGCTGCTTTTCATTCAAGAAGATTCATGAAAGTCCCATAGTGAGGGACTTATAAAGCTATAAGTTTGAGTCAGGGTGCATTTACCTCTTTCACAAAGCCCTTGCTGAATGAATGACTATTCTCCTGGAAATCCCTAAATTATAGCCTATGATAGTTTAAAACATAAATATCCCCCCAAAGACTCTTGCATTAAAAGCTGGGTCCCCAACTGATGGTGCTATTGGGAGGTAACTGAGCCTTCAGGAAGGAGGACCTAGTTAGAGGAAACTGGGTCTTTTGGGACATGCCATTGAGGGGTATATTGGGATCCTGGCCCCTCTCTCTCTCTCTCTCTCTCTCTCTCTCTCTCTCTCTCTTTCTCTCTCTCTCTCAATCTCTCTCTCTCTCTCTCTTTTTCTCTCTTTCTCTCTCTTTCTCTTTCCTGGTTTTCAAGACCTGAGCATTTTTCCTCTGTCATATGCTACCACAAGTCTAAAGTAATGTGGTCAAGTGCCCATGGACTGAAATCTATGAAATCATAAGCCAAAAATAAATATTTCTTTCTTTTAAGTTATCTCGGGTATTTTGTCACAGTAACACAAATCTAATACAGGTTTTGTTTTGCTCCATTTCCTGTTTATTTATTTTCTTTGTTTTGAGCTTCCTGTGAATCCAGAGATAGCAGAATCCAGAAATAGCACCCCTTTTGGTATAACCCTGATAAATCTGTCTTGACAGATACACAGAGGGCATCAAACCAAAAGCAACTCCATTGTCCTTCCAAAGGCACACTAATGACCTATGAAGAAGCTTTGGGATTACCAATTCACACTTGTATTCCATGTTTGAGGAACATGCAAGTGAATATTGACTTCCTTGATTGGAAATAAATCATTTTAATGGTATTTTGTGAAAATTCCTTCCAAAGTCATTAAATTAACCTGTTGGCCATGATTGGAGCTCATTTTTCTAGAACCCCTGTGTGGAAACTTGCTATTATTCATTAAACTTTTCCCTTTTCTTCCTTGGTATGTAAGTAGACTATCTCCCAGCTTTGCTGGAATTTATGTGGGACTATAGGATTGAATTCTGGTCAATGGAATGTGTCCCCAGCAAATAGAAGACAGAGGGGTCCTACATGGAGCAAACTCCCCCTCCCATCAGAATGCCCTCATATTCTCTGATATGAGCAAAACATAGATTTCTATTGACAAGCCACTAACATCTGAGAATGCTTGTTACAGATATCCTACATTCTCTAATACAACCTATTTCACAAGTTTAAATAGTGTTTCTCAACTGGGAGTGATGTTTGACCTTTTAGGAATACATAGAAGCAACATATTTTTTCATGGTCAAAAGTGGGAGAGGAATAATGGGTATAGGCCAGGAATACTGTTAAATATCCAAAAAATGCAAGATTGCTCCCCACAACAAAGAATTACCCTGTCCAAAATATCACTAATGCTGAAGTTGAGAAACACTGATTCAAACTGAGTCTTCTGAAAGAAAGATGATAACCCATAGATGCTCAATAGGATCTTGCAGATCAACTGATTCCTTTGAGGAAGACTTAAGAAAAAAATGATAATGCTATCCTCATGCCAACAACCTTTAAAACAAGAATCTAATGTATGAGGGAAAAAATTCAGTGTCTTGGAAGTATTCACTATTTTAATTTCAAAGTTTCTGTATAAGAAAATTTGGTACTTAATTCAATTGGCAGACATAGAAAAATAAATACTTTATTCATAGAAGGAGGGCAGTTTTGTTAATTGGCATACTACACTTAAATCCTAAGTTTAGTAATCTTGATATTAGCACTGTGTGGAAAAAGTGCATGCCATTTACCAAAGCAGTGCATCTGGGAAGTTAAAGGGTGCTTCCACCCTGAATTCTTATTCCTGCTTGCTCTCCAGAGGTTTACCAGTTAGAACCATTTATGTCACAGGAATTGGACTGAGGTCATCAACCCCTTTCAAATATGACATGGGTACCACCCCTGGCTGGGATGCATGCATTTGAGTGATTGAGTTGAATTTCAGATGGCAAACAGAAAGGCACAAATATAGTCAAATCCTCTTGTCTACAGTTTCCTGAAACATTCTCTGAGACAACCTCTTAAAGAATTCAAAACTATTCTTTGAGGTCTTTATGTGGTCTTCATATGTCAGACAACCTCGATGATGGTGGCCTTAGCCACAGACAGAGGTGAATTGTCACTTCCTATTTCTCTTCTGATGATGCATATAGACCAGTTGTTGGTAAAATGTTTCTTAACCTTTTAATTCAATTTTTGGCCAGTGTGTTGAGCATATGCTACTTCCCAGGAACTAAGCTTGATTCTAGAGCCCAGAAAACCAAGACACTATCCTTGCACTGCCTCTTCAATTCTGTTTTCAGGACTAGCTTAGCTCTCCTCTTCTTTTGCTCTCCACTCTAGTTCTTGGCCCGCAACAGAGGCCCACTGTGGATGCTCCATGCACTAAGTGTCTATGCTGGTCTGCCTGAGTAACCTCCCTGTCCTCCATCTTTCAAGTAGAGACATATCCAAAGACACATCTTCCACTGTATCACCACATTGCTCTGTAGAGCCCTGTTCATGCCATGGCTATTGTGACCCTGCCACAACTCAAGACAAGGAATTTAAACTCAATATCTCAACTCCCTCACCTGGAATGTGGGAATGACAGTGGTACATCCTTCTGAAGTTTACTACTGAGATTAAATGACTGCATACCTGTTAGTTAGCTATTAAGGACATGCCTGTCACATGTAAATGGTGTTCCACATTAATGC
The DNA here is from genome assembly GCF_902686445.1 of Sciurus carolinensis. Taxonomy (NCBI): domain Eukaryota; kingdom Metazoa; phylum Chordata; class Mammalia; order Rodentia; family Sciuridae; genus Sciurus; species Sciurus carolinensis. Next base: position 127,339,238 of record NC_062221.1, on the reverse strand, counting down.
CAATAATGACATTCTTACCCTTTGAAATCTCCCTTCTCCTTCTCCTCCAGGAAAATCAACGCACCTTGTGCTGTATCCCCTCATGGTTAGGCTATCTTGACTATACAATGATTACTCTCTAAATCAGTGAATCCACACTAAGTCACTAACAGAAAAAAAGATTTTAGGAGTATCTCGGGCATACTTCCATTCTTCTTTAGTTTAATCTAAGGAGGTAAACTGAAAAAAATGTTTTGTCAGCCATTACAGTATGAATGAAACACACAATTTTGTTTGATATTGGGAACATTTATTTAGATAATAAGAAAAGAAACATTTTGAGATTCCCACTTGTATCAGTCAGGGTTAAATCTTTTCAGCTGATTGAATCTGGCCACCCACATAATAGAGGATAAACTGCTTTACTGAATGTCACTTCATTGTAGCTGCTGAAGGGTCTACGAATAACCTCCAGCAGAGAAGTTAGCATTTAATTGAATTACTGGGTTCTATAGACTAGTTAAGTTGACATATCACAGTGACCATCACACTACTCTGAATAGGACATGTGCTTCTGCATTCATTTTCATAGACATTCCTCAGGTTAGGAATTGTCTTATTTATAAATAAGAAAACTAGGATTTTGTGATTTTAAATACTATGTCATCAGATTGCGTGACAGAAACCAGGATTTGAACGCCGTGTGATCGGTTCTAAAGACTGATTTATATGTGAAGGATGACTTTTCCTTCCATGTTCTTTGTCCCCTGCCTTGGACCTTAGACTCTTATCAGTAAGCATGATACATATGTCTGAGCATCTCTCTCCAGGTACATGACAGAATCACACATTGTTTATTTAGGGCTTTCTCATTATTTTTCACATCTATTTCTCTCGTTATGTTTATTAGTATAGAATTATTCAAGTGAGTGAAGTCCATTTGCTCAAGTTGTAATATGTCTGTGCAGCTTTTTGGCATTCTGCTATGCAGGAAAGATCAGAATATGCGACTGTGCTCACTAATTCACACATGGAGATGTCACCTATCCACACAGGCTCTGAACACCTAAGACGTGTCTGCATGCTACAGTTGTGGTAATGAGTCAGCCCACGTAGAAAAGTAAACCTGACTTTGAAGGATTTTTCTCCTATGAAGAAGGATCCCAACACCTCTCTCTGCTTCACAGATAATTTTAATGTCCTTATCCGGGTAGCTTCTGCTCAATGTACATAAGATACTAACTACACATCTACACAAGTGCATACACCATCTGATAATCCAGTCACGCACGTCATCAAACCTTCTGAGCCATGTACAGTCTTCCCCCAGGTCTTTATATTGTTCTCCTAAAAAAAATTTCATACATCTATATATATGAAATCAAAGTTTCTCTTTTGTTTACTAAAACAGAGCAGCTATTTTTAAAATCACTTGCTTAAAAAACAGCTTTCCAATATATAGTTTTATATTCTAGAACACAGCGAGAGATTTGTTTTCTGTTTTTAATTCCCACTTCTCTTTCTTTCCCTGAAGCTATTCGGGAATTGGTAAAATGCTCTGGTTTTGCTGGGATGACTTTATAGTAATTGACAGTAATAAGAAGCCCATCTGTATCAGAGGCCTTCACCATGCTGGCCTACCATCTATGAGAGTCCAACATTGGTTCCATAGCAGGCTTCTTGTCATGAGTACATCGTTGGCCTCTAAGATAATTCAGGACATTGGCTGCTAAGATGTTTTCTTGACAGGCAGCCAGACAGTCTGAGAATACCATTCATTTTCTCAGAAGAAAAATTCTTCCCGTTTATTACCTCTATCTGTATAACGCAGATGAAGTATTTATTTGTTTTCTAATCAAAGTATGTTTTATCCTTTGTGGAAAAAAGGGTATCCATTTTTTACACTGTACTAGACAATTTATTTTATAAAATTGTTTTTAGCTCTCATAAGGGGACAATATTCTCTTCCTCTAAGAATAAATGAAGTAAATAGCTTGCAACACTCATCAAACACACATGCACACACACACACACACACACACACACACACACACACACACGCATGCTCTCACCAAAGAATAATTTCATGCCTCTGGCGTGTTGTCATCTGATAGAAGCATAGTGTATGTTGTGCCCCTTATTATTCAAGTTCTCCAAATAGGAACTAGATCAGCTCGTCACAACAAATCTGAACTTCTCTGGTATTTCTGTGCAGAGTCCTCTGCTCCCACCCTCTCTAACCATTTAAGTAACTTCCATTAGTAGTACTACTCAGCAACAGATATATTACATCCACATGCTTTTCCTTGAATTGCCTTTGTAGGGTAAAACTTTTTTCTGAGTATTTGATGATTTCCTCCAAGAAATATTAAACTACTCAAAGACAAGGAACAGGCATTCTTGAAAATTTTCAGACATTCTTCATACTTACAATGTAGAATCAAAGAATAAGTATCATTTCCTGTTTATTCATCTTAATATCAAGTTCTTCATTCTTACAAGAGTTAAATCAGGGGAAATGACTAAGCAGGAAAAGCTAATGGGAAGGCTATTATTCCAGGGTCAAGCGTGTAGACCTAAGCCAGGGAGAGCAAAGTCAGAGTCCACTCTAACTTCACTACACCTGATGGAAATTACCAGGCCACCTTTTATTGGAACATTGAGTCCCAGGAGATCAAGAGGATAATAGAACCAAATGTCCTCACAGAGAAGTCCTACTACATTATGATTATTTAATTTATTAGGAAAGAATTATTGAGCATTTCTCACCCGAGACACTTATCTCTGAAGTTCAATTAGAATATCAATTGATGGAAAAAGAAATTTTAAAAAGAATTGTTCTGAAAATAAGCCCAGAAAAAGACTTTTTTTTTAAAAAAAAGCAATGATAATCAGTGTTTGAATAGAAAGAAATATACAATAGGACTCAGTTTGAGTTGGGGCAGATATGAACTATATATTAAGAAGCTGTGGCTGAGAACATCCTGACTCTTCTTGAACTCTAAAGAGACTTTGGGAACATTATGGATTTCTCTGAAGAGCACTAGCTCTGGTGACTATTGATCTCTTGCCAGAACCAAAAGATTTACCATTTTAATTCAGATTTTCTATATGACAACATATGCCAGCCGAATTTGGAAGTAAATAAAATGGTAACACCCACTGCCATGTGTACCCATGTCCTCATTAACTCTGTGACTGTGTTACAGGCAGGCGGGGAAATCAGATAGTTCCTTGAGAGAGAAAAAAAAAAAAAAACCCTTATGGAAAGGGATATAAGGGGAACAATCATGATGCAAATGCTAATTAAAAGGTCATTAAACAAAATGATCAAAGTGAGCACAATCTATATCAAACTAAGACACACCAGTAACCACCCAGATATATTCAAATTCCTTCCCATTGGAGTAAGAATTCTCCTACACAGAAGAGATTGACAAGGTGCCAGAGGCTGAGAGGCATTAGCCTCTCAGTGTGAGCGGAGAAAAAGGAAAGGGTTTAGTAAAAAGGTAGTTGAAGGGTGTCCCTGAACACAGGGCTATCACAGGAAATGGCTGTGCAGTAACATACGCTCACTCCCTTCTCCCATCAACAGAGGTAAGGCAGGTAAACATTTAGCATAAAGAGCAACCCTGCATGGCAGAGATGGCACCAACAGGCAGTTACATGGAGCTTGCCAGTTGGTTTTTTCTGCAATCTCTGTCGTGTCACAAGGTTACTTTTCCTTCTGAGGATCTACAAGAAAGCTTAACTCTCTGATCATCCCTAATTTGGGCTTCTCATATTCTTCCCTCTCCTTGGGCTCTCACTTACTGACTCACATCAGAAAAATCAGGGAGAGTTTGGACCATGTGGTTTGGGATCCTACAGTTAGATGAAAATCAGCCTCAACAATTATAACCCAGGACAATCATGGGGTCACATTTTGTCTGTACTCTTAGGTCCACAAATGCCAGCTTGCCAGCTATAGTTCTGAGTCTCAGGTAGTTTTTTGTTACTGTTGTTTTGTTTTGTTTTGCAGTACTTGGGACTAAACCCAGGCGCTTGTGCATGCTAGGAAGTGCTGTACCACTGAGTGACAGTCCAGGCCCTGAGTCTCAAATTTCCTTATTCCAGATGAAATAGGCACTCACCACCATCCTCCTATGGTCACTGTTGACCCAGAGCTCTGGCTCAGGGTGATATTTCTACCCTGTTGTTGGCTTAGAAGGAAGGAAGGAAAGAGAAAGGGAGGGAGGAAGAAGGAGCAAGAAAGAAACAAAAATCACTCATGGCAACTAAACACATACTGAAAATGTTCACACAGAGTTTGTACCACAAACACCACCTTATCCCAATTAACCCATCTACCCTGATCCTTTATTTTATACGGAAAGTCATCATTAAAAAATAATTTGGCAGTTCTTATCACTACAACTGTTACTATTAATACTCCTCTACTACAAATGCTGTTGATATTTAAATGTAAATAAATAGTAAAAATGTATAAAGGCTTCACAATTTATGCACTTTAGAGACTGAATAGAAATTTTCACTTTTCACACTCTCTTTTTTGCATCATTACAACCTCACAGACTTGATTTCATTGTGCATAGAAGGTCTTGAAACAGAGAAGTTAAATAATTTAATGAAAGTCACACAGATAATAAATTTCACAGTTGAAATACATAAGCAACATTTTTGATGTTTTAAACTGTGCCCTCTGCCCCCACCACCCATATATATCAAGGTTCTTGCTTTTGCTTACCAACTTTTGAAAAATACAAATACACCCTGATCAGTTTACTGATTCATGCTAGAATTCTTGTCCTTATCCTGCTGGTGAAGAACTCTAATGTGACAGAATATGCCTAAAAGAGGGGTCAAAAAATATCAAATAGACAGCTCTGAACATGGCAATCTTGCAAAGGGTCAGATTTGGCTATAAACAAGAGTATGTGGGTTCCAAAAGGAGACCTGTTAGCTAATATATTACAAAGAAGTGACAAAACTCAAGCTTCTCAGCCCATTTCACAGATGGGAATATTGAAGTCTCAGCTATTAGACCAATCCTCCATGCCATATCCAATCAGTGGCAAAGCTGAGTCTTCTGACTTCAACGAGAATGTCTCCCAACACCCTGTTCTATCCAACTCTACGTGATCAGTTGCATAAATTATTTGTAAAGAACTGAAAGCATTGTTCAATATCCACTATGGTTTGCAATATATTAATCAGAAGAATTAAGACTAACTTCTTCCCCAAGAAGAAAGGCAGAAACAAGTCACTTTTAGTAATCTTGGAGTTCTGTCAGAAGTACCACTCGCCTCAAAAATGTGCTCAGGAATTATTATATACTCTCACATTCTGATTTTCCCAACTTTCTGAAGCTAAGATGTCGCAGGAGGGCCTTGGTGGCTTTGATCACAGGCAATCAAAGGGGACTTTGTGTAGCTTCCAGGGATACTTTGTTGCCAGAAAAGTCAGAGCTTCGCCATTCAGAATAAACCATTACAAAACCTCCCTGTATTCTTGACTCCAAATCAAATGAGGATCAGAAGGTTGCTGTTGGTCCCCAGCAGCGTGTGGTTTTAATTTTCTTATCTGCATTTTCCTTCCCTGCCCATTTCAGAGGGGTGTTCACCTGTTGGTTGCTCTTCGGCGTTTCTCACTTTCATGTTCACAGTCAGGAAAACAGCAGTCTCCGCCGCTTGCTTCAGAACTTTGGATTCTTATGTATGTTACAACTTTGGTAGGTTTCAAACACACCATCTCATCTAATTTCTGAAATTTGGATTTTATAGCAGGTGGATTCTTTTGATGCTGATCACAAGTGCTTACACTAATCTGGCCAGCACTGTTGAGGTCACTGTAATTGTTAAATGTAAAACTTTGTACAGGGCCACCCAAGGTGTCTTGTCTCTGGCCAGATCTATGGAAATAAAAAGAGTCATTGGCGTAGTTGATTTCTACAGTTTGAGAACTGTGAGTTGTGTGTTCTCTTAGCTTAGAAAGGTTAGAAATTATAAAATTTGAGAGGAATGTTGCGGATGACAGAGGGGATCCAGAAAAGAGACTTCTTGGTGACAAGGACAGCAGATCCTCATCACACTGCTTAAACCCCTGTGATTCTCCCTCCCTGATGTTTCACTAATGACTTTGACCTCCATGTGCTCTTTGGGGGCTGATTCTCTTAAAATTAACTTTGACACTCTTGGACAAACAGTGGTCTCTTGAAATAACAGCATAACTGAAATCTTGCTGGAGAATTCAAACAAGACTTGTCCCTGCCAGCAGAAAACACAAGCAACCAAACCCAAGAAAGTACATGAATAGAACTAAGAAATGAAAGGCTCGTTTTCACAGTATTAGCTGGGACTCAGGAAAAGGTGTTAGAAAAGTGAAGGCTATATGTTTGTTTTATTGTATTCTGTTAAACAGAGAGAAGGGTTGATCCGAAGTGTGCAAAACATAATAGATGATTCCTTCCATGAGCATTTGGAATTTGATATCTGTGATGACTCTTCAAGTTCTCCACTCTTTCTTTAACTGATACTATCTTCCTTCACCTCTTCTTTCATTATGGAAATGAAAATAGTCATTGATTTACGTTATTTCTATAGTTTGGGAACTTGGAGTTGTATGTTCTCTTAACTTAGGAAGGTTAGAAATCTCACTAAACTTGACCCACGCCAGAAGCCAGATCACGATTAGAGATTTCCTTACAGATCATGAAGAGGGGACATACCAAGAATTTGGGAGATCCACCCAGTGTGTAAGAGCGGGATGCGTCCTCCTCCGAAGGATGGACTTTCTCGCTGGCAAGGGTAATGCTCAAAGACATGGCCCACATTACTTCTGAAACTCTTTTCCTGAACCTCCCCATAGTTGCGCTGGCATTTGTTGAGAACAGTACTTTCTTAGTACACAGATATATTTAGGCAGGTTGCAATCAAGTCTTGCAACCCTTGGAGCTCTTTTGTTGATTTAAGGCAACTATGATTCTCCACTTTTATTTATTATTTGTTTGGCTCACAGTTTAACTCTAAAGACAGCAATTGTGTTCCCATTATTTTTAAGTTCCTGGGAGATGCCTTATGATGTCCCACATAGACTGACAAAATGTACCATTATGAAATAGTTTATTGAAGGGCAGCCTTGCAAATTCCCTGTGAGTAAACCTATAAAAAATTGATTTTAATCTGATTGGAGTGTAGAAAATGGCTAACTGCAAATGATACTTTTTCTGTTTGATTGATTTGTATAGTAGTATCTTGATGTGAAAAAAAAATCTTTGTTCGTAAAAACCGCTGAAAGTTACTCTGAACATTGAAAGAAAGACTCTTTAAATTGCTTCTATGGTTGTTCACTTTCAGTTGGCAATTTTCTGGCTTTTATTTGTGTGTTGTCTCTTCTGTCTCTAATGTCTTTTGCTCACTGATTCCTTAAATCAATAACACCCTACTTCAGAACAGTCAAGATTTTTTGCTTGTACTTTGTCTCCTACTCATTTGACAATAAAATTATTTAGCAAATCTTAACTCTTTGGAGAGAATGTTTATAGTTTTCAGTATTAGCCAAAACTCTATGTGTTTGTGTGTGTGTGTGTGTGTGTGTGTGTGTAAAAGAATGAGAGAGACCACCAGGGGAAGGTTAGCCATTTCATTGTTGGGTGAACTCTATTCTCCTGGTTCTTTGTTCAAATCTTGAATCAATCACTTGTCAATTCATACAATAATTCACTAATTGAATTTGATCTTGCCTTTTACACTCTCGTACACAACTTTGTGTTTTATGAACTTGACACAGAGACAGAAATTTAAAAGATCTTTAAAAAATGTTTGATAAAGGAGTTATTCTCAAATGAAGGCCTCTGCCTATGACCCAATTATGTTCTAGCATTGAAGTTGATTGCATTTAACACAGTGTCTTACAGTTTCAACTTCCTTGCGACAAGTGATAGGATTTCATTTTTTTGTTGGGTGAATAATATTCTGTTGTGCATACAGAGAACATGTTTTTGATGCATTCACTTATCTAAAGGCATCTTGATTAAGTGAAATAAACCAGGCACAGAAAGACAAATTCTGGGTATTTGTACTCATCTGTGGACTCTAAAGAAATCACTTGCACTGAAGTAATTGCATTGAGTAGAATAGTGTTCACTCTAGACTTCAAAGGCTAGGAGCAGTGGGGTAGAGAGAAGTTGGGTAACAGGTACCAAAATAGAGTCAACTAGGAGGAATTAGTTTTCCAGTTCTACAGCATAGTAAGGTGACTATAGTTTACAATAATTTATTCTATATTTCAAAATAGCTACAAGAGAACAGCACAAAGTTACCCCAAAATATAAATAATAAGCATTTGAGGATTGGAAACACTAATTACACTGATTTGATCATTACACATGTATATCCACATCAGACCATCTCCTCTTCCCCATAAATATATATAGGTATCAGACTTTGATTAAAAATCAAAATTTTAAAAAATAAAATAATAAGCCTGCAAATATGTAAAGCAATCGCAAGCATTATGATTTGTGTATCTCTTCTCCTTAAGAAGTACTTTAAGTAGACGCTGAAAAAAGTTTTGTTTTTACTGGTTAATTTAACATACAAAGTTGTTTTTTACAAACCCATTTTTCATTCCATCATTATAAAAGACACACAAAATACTAGACTTAGAACTATATGCAAGGAATAAAAGTCACAATGTGTTTAAAGGGAAAACTAATAGTCTGTAAATAACCAGACAACATGTCATAAGAATGTTTTAGAAAGTAAGAATCTAATGACTTTAACACTGATTTAAACACTATTATTTTTACTGAAAGAACTTTATTGATAACTATGTTATCTCTGTTTATGCCAGAACTCAACAACTTAATACACCACAAATTTATTATCTCACGTTTTCCATGTCAGGAATCTGGGCATGGTTTAACTGGGCCCTCTTGGAGGTAGTCTCTTGCAAGGTCACACATAATTTGTGGCACATCTGCAAAAAAGAATTGTCAAGCAAACTCAGAAGAGATCTTCAAGTGGGGAGGAATCTGCTTCTCAGTTTACTCAAGCAGTCACTGACAGGTGGACCTTGAAGGTTGTTGGACTGAGGACCTCCATTGTAGGCCACCCTCAGTTCCTTGCTATGTGGGCATCTCCAACATACTATCTTGGTTTATTCAGGGATACAAGCTGAGAAGGCAATTGAGAGAATTTGTTAGCACAGTAAATATCACAGTCTTATAACCAAACCATATAAGTGGCATTTCATCACTTGATCTGTATTTTGTTTTTCAGAGGCAAATTATTAGATCCAGCCCACATTCAAAGGGAAGGGATTGTACAAGACTGTGAAGCCCAGTGGGTAGAGATCAAGGGGGACCCTCTTAAAGTCCTCTGGTCATAGCAAGTGACTAAATTTCTCTAAGCCTACTTCTCTTTCCTGTAAAATAGAAGTATTAACATGAAGATGTTAATGTGAAAATCAAATAGTACATTTAAGCCATAATCATATGGTAAGTGTTCATAAACATTGGCCATAATTAGGCAGCCACAGTATATTCAATTATTCCAAAGAACCACAGGATAATGTCAAAGGAACACCTAACAAGATCTGGAAAAATATAGACAAACTTTTAAGAATAAGTGATGTCTATACTGAGGCCTGAAAACAGCTATAAGCAGATGAAGAATAAGAAAAAGACCGTGGGATTCCAGGGAGAAGGAAAAGGCCTACAGCCAGAGACAGCAATTAGTGACATCCAGCTGAGAACTAGGCAGGATGTATTGCCCCTTCTCTTTAGTGTGCCAGTTTGGAGGGTGGAATGCGGCAGAGAAAGTGATGTCAGCAGTCGGCAAGGGTGTGTGTGCATGCAGTATCCAACTCCAACACGGGGATGATCCCTGCACATGAGCCAGCCAGTGGAGACTGAGTGACCTTTAAAAAATGCAGAAATCTCAGGAGAGAGAAGGAGTAGTAGCAGAGTAGAATAATAAATTAGAATTTCCATCTCTAGGTCAAAAGGTCCTGAGTTTCCAGAAATGCCTTGTTATGGTTTGGATGTGAGGTGTCTCCCAAAAGCTCATGTGTGAGACAATGCAAGAAGGTTTAGAGAAGAAATGTTTGGGTTGTGAGAGTCTCATGGGATTAACTGAGTGGTAACTGAAGGCAGGAAGGGTGTGACTGGAGGAAGTGGGCACTGGGGGCGTGGCTTTAGGAGACATGTTTTTATCTGGTGACTGAGGAACCCTCTCTCTACTTCCTGATCATCATGTGAGCCGCTTCCCTTCCCCACTCTGGTCCTGTGATATCTGCCTCACCTCAAGCCCTAAGGAAAGGAGTTAGCCTTCTATGGACTGAGACCTCTGAGACTGTGAGCCCCTAAATAAACTTTTCTTCCTCTAAAATTGTTCTTGTCAGGGCTTTTAGTCGCAGTATTGAAAAGGTTGACATGCCTCTTCTGGAGGTGGGATCTATCCTGCTTCCAGCATCCCTCATGCTGCCATCCATTGAACAGGACAAACCAAACCTCGGAGGGAAGTCCTCTGGCTGTCTAAGAATGTTATCATACTGTTTACATTTCCAAAGCTAATTTCTCAACAACAGCCTGAAATCTATCTTCTAGCTCTCATATTTAAGGGAACTTATTTAAACATATTTTATTCATGGTTTGTTTGAATCACTAATGTATTTCAGTTTTTTTTTAAATAAAATATTACTTCAAAGTCCACACTGAGGAGTCTTTCACCCGCCCTCATGTCTGTCTACCTTCCTCAAACTTCTCCCAAACTGCTTTGATTTTTCCTCCAACTTATTTATTTTATTTTCTCCCAACATTTTATGCTGAAATTTTTCAAACCATGAGAAAATTTGCAAGAATCCTGTAACAAACACTCACAAAACTTTCTCTGAGATTCATCTCTTGATAACACTTCACCACTTTTGATTTTCTCTTCCGCTATGTGTGTATTAATAAGTGCATTCATTTTAGAACCAGTTAGAAAAAAAAAAATCTGACACATACCTGTAAGTTCCCCTTTAGAGATGTGGGGAAGTATCTAGAAACACCTTGAAAAAAGAAAAGCAGTGAAGGCTGAAGGGACCCCACCACACACACTATTAAACCAAAAAATAAAGTGTGGATCATTGAACTTTGGCACTAGAACATGACTGGAGAGACACGTAGTGAAACAGAAGAGAAAACACAGGAAAAGACTCAAGTGTCTTTTCAAATTCAAAAGCAATTAAGTTGACATCTCAAAGAAATGGAGAAAAGACATACGTTTTAAATTCAAATTAATTTTAACTGATACATAAAAACATAAAAATTATGCATATGCATGGGGCTCATGTGATGTTTTGATGCATGAGCGCATGCTATTTAAATCAGGTTAAGTATCTCTCTCTCTCCTCAAACATTTGTCATTTCTTGTGAAAACATTCAAAATCCTTTCCTCTAGCTTTTGAAAAATATAGCACATCACCCCATTACACCATAGCAACCAGAACTTCTTTTTCTGATCTAACTGTAAAGTAATACCTACCCATCCCCCATCACACACCACCCCTATTCTCTCCAGACTCTGGTACCCCACGATTCTACTCTCAACTTCTGTGAGATCAACTTTTTAAGATTACAAGTATGAGTGACATCACAGGACACTGGTCTTTCTGTGCCTTACTAACCTTTATCTTTTTGATGATAGCCATTATTACCAGAGTGAAATGATACCTCCTTATGGTTATCATTTGCATTTCCCTAATGATTAGTGATATTGGACTTTTTTCATATAGCTGTTTGCTATTTGTGTATCTTCTTTTGAGATATGTCTATTTAGGTCTATTGCCATTTATTTTAATTGGATTATTTATGGTTTGTAACTACTGAGTTTTTACTTTCTAATGTACTCTGGATATTAACCGTTTTTCAGATGGATAGTTTGACAATAATTTTTCCCATTCGTTAGGGTGTCTCTTCCCTCTGTTGATTATTTTCTTTGCTGTGCAGAAGTTTTTAGTTTGATGCAATCCCATTTGTCTATTTTGCTTTTGTTTCCTGTGCTTTTGGGGTTTGTACAAAAAGTGCTTTCTCACTCTTATGTCCTGAACTGTTTCCTCTATTTTCTTTTAGTAGATTCATAGTTTCAGGTTTTATGTTTAAGTCTTTAATCCATTTCGAGTTGATTTTTGTAACTGGTAAAGATAGGGACCTACTTTCATTCCTCTGTGTATTGATATACAACTTTTCCAGCATCATTTACTTAAAAGACCATCATTCCTCCTCTGCATGTTCTTAGCATCTTTGTCAAAATTCCTTTTGCCATACATGTGTGGGTTTACTTCTGGGCTTTCTTTTCTGTTCCATTGGCCCATGTGTGTGTTTTTATGACAGTACCATGCTGTTTTGATGACTGAAGTTTTACAGTATATATATTTTGAAGTCTAAAAGTATAGTGACTCTTGCTCTATTCATTTTCCTCAAGATGATTTTAGCTATTCAGGGTTTTTTGTTGTTGTTATTCTTAATTCCATATGAATTTTTGGATTGTGTTTTCTAGTTCTGTGAAAAATGTCATTGATATTTTCGTGGGAATTGCACTGAATCTGTCAAACACTTTGGGGAGTATGGATATTTTAATGGCATTGGTTATTCCAATCCATGAATACAAGATGTTGTTCACCTCTTCTGTTACATTTATCCCTAGGCGTTTATTTTTTTTTAGCTATCATAAATGGGATCGCTTTCTTGATTTATTTTTCAGATAATTCTCTGTGTATAGCAATGCTACTGACATTTGTTGTTGATTTAGTATCCTACAACTTTGCTGAATTTGTTTCAATCAGTTCTAATAGGTTTTTTTTTTTTTTTTTGGTGGAGTCTTGTATTTTTCTGTATGTAAGATCATATCATCTGCAAAGAATGACAATTTGACTTTTTCTTTTCCAATTTGAATACCCTTTATTTGTTTTATGACTGACTGCTCTGGTTAGGACTCCAAAATGCCATGTTGAATAAAAGTGATCAAAGTGGGCATTCTTACCTGTTCCAGATCTCTGAGAGAAAGTGTTTAGTTTTACCCCATTCAGTGTGATGTGAGCTGTTGACTTATTATATGGCCTTTATTATGTCAAGCTACCATCCTTCTATACCAAATTTTTTCAGAGCTTTTATCATGAAGGGATGTTAAATTCTGTCAAATGCCTTTTCTGCATCTGTTGAGACTATCATTTGGTTTTTGTCTTTCATTCTATTGAAGTGTTGTATCACATTTACTCATTGGCATATGTTGAACCATCCTTGCATCATTGGGATGAATTCCACTGGATCATGGTAAGGAGTCTTTTGACTCTTTTGAACATTCTCTTAGATTTGCTGAAGATTTTTGCATCTGTGTTCATCAATGATATTCCTTTATGTTGTTTTGGTGTCAGGATAATACTGATATAATAGACTTAGTTGGGGAGAATTGCATACTCTTCCTTTTTTTTTTTTGAATAATTTAAGAATTGAAATTAGTTCTTCTTTAAATGATTTGTAGAACTCAGCAGAGAAGATGTCTGTCTGTTCAGGGCTTTTCTTTAATGGGAGATTTTTTATTATTAACATGACTTTTTTACTTGGTTTTGGTCTGTTCATATTCTTCTATAATTCAATCTTGATCAGCTATATGTATTGAGGAATTTTTCTATTTCTTTTAGGCATCTAAAATTTTGTCTTACAGTTGTTATAATAATCTATAGCCTATAATGATTTGTATTTGTATTTGACTTTCTATATTGTCACATTTTAGTATCTCTCCTTTGGGATTGGATTTTGTTTAAGTATCCCTTTTCCTTTAGGAAAATGTGCAACAGTTTTATCTTTTCAAAGAAACAATTCATCATTTTGTTGATCTTTTGTATTTTTTTAGGTCTAGAAATATTTTTTTCTGCTTTGTTCTTTGTTATTTCTGTCCTTCTATTAGCTTTGGATGTTTGTTAGTTCTTTTTTTCTGGTCCCTTGAGGTACCTATTTATTTGAGATATTTCTCATTTTTAGAAATAGTCATTGGTGGTGGGCACAGTGGCTCACAACTGTAATCCCAGCATCTGGGGAGCTGAGGCAGGAGGACCACAAGTTCAAAGCCAGTCTCAGCAAAAGTGAGGTCCTAAGCAATTCAATGAGACCCTCTCTCTAAATAAAATACAAAATAGGTCTGGGGGTGTGACTCAGTGCCTTGAAGTCAATTCCTGGTACCCAAAAAGGAAAAATAAAGGAAAATAAAAAGTAATAGGCATTGCTTGGTAAAACTTTCTCTCTTAATAGTCCTTTTTCTATATCATATATATTTTTATATGTTGAATTTCTATTTTAACTTGTTTCAAAAAGTCTTTTAATTTCCTTCTTGATTTCTTCCCTTACCCATTGGTTGTTCATTTAATTTCCATGTATTTTCACTGTTTCCAACATTTTTGTTAATGACTTCTAGTTTTACTACATTGTTATCAGAAGAGATACTCAATAAGATTTGAATTTTAAAAAAATTTTTGAAACTTGTTTTGTGACTTTACATCTGATCAAGAATATGTACCTGTCATAGATGGGTGGAATGTTCTGTAAATGTCAGTTACGGTTCATTTGGTCTAGTGTGCAATTTAGCTCTGCTATTTCTTTGTTGATTTTTTGTCCAGATGATCTGTCCATTGCTGAAAATGGGGTTGTAAATGTTGCAGGACAGAGGCTTACCATAAAACTGAGGCAGCAAAGAAAAAGGTTCCCTTACAAACCTTGATTATGCAATTATGCAGAAAGATTTCAGGCATGTCCCTCAGAATAAGAGGCTTGAATTTAGAAGGTATAGGAAAAGGGAAAAGGGGACACTCTCAAGGAAGACAGTGGGTCCTCTCATGGAGGAGAAGATGGGATGAGCCTTCTGCCCTGCAGTTTTATTGAGACTCCCAAGAAAGTTTCCAGAGAGTCTTACCCAGATCCACCTCTTGACTTTTGACTGACAGTAGGATGACATTAGACTTTCAAGTCTCTACTACCGTTACAACTATAGGTCACTTCAGCCCATGCTGACTGGTTCCAGTTGAAACCCTTTCTTACAAATTTTATGGTTAAGAGGAATTATCCTTATCTTCCTAAATTCTGGGATCTGGTCTATGTAAGGGTCACAAAAGTCCTCAACCTTTATGGTAACTTGTTTCTTCTTGTTGGCATTTAAAGCCTGCATTTCTCCTGCTGTCAACAGGTAGTTTGCTGAGGGATGTGACATAGTCTGTCAACTTAAGTCAGGCAGGGTTGCAGGGAAATTTCTTTTTAAAAAGAAAAGCATACGGGAGTCAGAACGTTGGGTCCAGTTTGTAGAATTATTCCCTAACCCTCATGTCTCCACCACTCTCTCTGTTCCTTATTGGTAAAGTCTTCTGTTTGTTTTTTTTTGTTTTGTTTTTGTGTTTGTTTGCATTGGAGTCTATTTCCCTACTTACGTCTATTAATATTTGTCTGTGTGCCTTTCATGTTGAGTGTATGTGTATTTATAATCGTTATTTCTTCTTGCTGCATTGATCCTTTTATCATTACATGATGAACTTCCATGTCTACATTTACTGCTTTTGATTTAAGTCTATTTTATGTGACATAAGAATGATTACTCCTGTTTTCTTTTGACTTTTATTTACATGGAATGTCTGTTTACTCTGTCCCTTCATTTTCTTTGTCCTTACAAGTGAAGTGAGTTTCTCGTGAGCAACTTATAGTGGATCTTGTTTTTAATGCATTCTGTGACACTATGTCTTTGAATTGATGAACTTAATTCCTTTACATTGAAGATAATTATCAATAGAAAAATTCTTCCAACAGCTATTTTATAACTTGCTTTCTACTTTTATTATAATTCCTTTCTTTCTCTTTCTCCCTCTTGCAGGCTTCCTTTGAAGTTAAGTGATTTATTTGTAGTGCTGTGTTTTATTCCCTTTCTTATTATTTTGGTTCATCTATTGTTAAGTTTTTTCTTTGTGGTTATCTTGGGTCATGGGGGTAGGAAGGATAGTAGAGTGAAACAAACATTATTACTTCATGAACATATATGACTACATCACTGATGTGATCCTATTATATATATAATCAGAAAAATGAGAAATTACACTCCATTTTTGTATGATTTATCAAAATATATAAATGCATTCTACTGTCATGTACAACTAGTTAGAATAAATAAAAAATTTTAAAAAGGAAATGCTAGTGTGAAAAAAGAAAAGGAAGAAGAAAAGAAAGTAGAAAGTTAAATGGGTCAGCATTATAAATCAAATGATCAAATTGGTAAAATTAAAACAATGTACTCTTCTTTAAAAGGGGAAAAGTGGGCAGGAGGGAGTTGGTCAAGAGCTCATCAAAAGAAAATTTAGTTAGTCTCATTAACTAACTGAGTTCTAAAGAAGCAAAAGATATGACTGGGTAAATATGTAGCCAAAAACTCTTATTCAAAAAGAACAAAATGGAGATAACATTATCATGAAGAAAAGAAAAAAAAAAAACAAAGAGGAAAGAAAATATACTAAAAAAACTCAACAATATACTCCATTCCTCCCATATTTTGAATTTCCGATACCTTTTTTAACTTCTTTCTGAAGGCTAAGAGTATACATCTTCAGCAGATATTTCCTACAGGAGGTGTTCTCTCTGCGTTCATTTAGGAATGTCTTTCTCCTTGATACTAAAGAATACCTTTTCTGCATACAATATTATTGATTGATATTTTTTTCCTTCAGTTCTGTGAAGCTCTTCTGCCATTCTCTCCTGGCCTATGATGTTTCTACTGAAGCATCCTCTTTCAGCAGACTAGTACATCCTAATGTTTTATTTGTTTCTCATACTACCTTGAGAATCTTTCTTCATCTTTAATCTTTGGATCTTGATTATATTTCAGGGGGTAGACTTAATTTAATTATATATGACAGGTAACCTTTGATCTTCCTGTACCTGGACATTTGCATCCATCAATTGGTTTGGGGAAGTTGTCTATCATTATACCTTTGAATAAGTTTTCTATGCCTTTGGCATTCTTAAGACTCTCTTGAATACAAATATGTCAAATATTTGCTCTCCTTATATTGTCTCAAAGTTCCCATAAGTTTTCATCATGCCTCTTCACTTTTTTTTCTTTTTACTTCTCCAATTTTGTACTTTCAAAAGACCTATTTTTGAGTTCATCAATTCTTTCTTCTGTTTGATTGATTCTGCTACTGATGGTTTCTATCACATTTTAAATTTTGGTTAGTCTATATTTCAGCTCAGGTATTTTGTTTGATTTTTTTTTCTTGATTGCTTCCAGCTCTCTGTGAAGTTTCTATGTTACAGTATTGAATAATTTATTTTCTTGAAGTTCACTGAATATCTTTAAAACAGCTGTTTTAAATTCTCCATCCAAGACTTTATCCATACTGGTAACTACATGGTTGGTTTCTGTTGTCTTGACTACTAGATGAGGACATGGTTTCCTAAAAGCTCTTGATGCTTGCTGGAATGCAACATTATTTGGGCATTGAAAGATTAGGCATTTATTGCAATCTCTGTAATCTGGCATTGTTTATATCTGTCTTTCCATAAATTATAAGCAGGTCATTTATTTTTTCTGAGTCTGTAGACCCTTCTGCTATGTCCACAGAGTGTAACTCCCAAATCCAGGTTTTCCATGGTCTGTTGTTGAAGTGTTGTTACTATTTCAGCACTAGATGGTGATCCAAGCCCAGGTTTTTTCAAATCTGCTATACAAGTAGATATAGTCCAGTATGAACTGAGATAGTACCTTACTAAGGAAGTCTGTTCCTATAAGCCTCATCCTGGACCAGGGTAGGCCCAGTTTTATAAAGCCATATACTTCACCCATGATAATTGGCCTGTTGTCAGACACTATGGAATCTGCCTGACTCTGGCACAATTATCATAAAGAGATCAAACTCAGGCTCCTATACACATCTGTAACCATCAATACTACAATGATGTATTATACTCTAAGCCCACAACCCACCAAATCAGCACATCACTGTGTAGGTCCAAAGTCCACACTGACTGCCACCTTCTACAGTGGACTCATCTCAAGATTGCTGCAACCAGTCACAGATTAAGTTGTCTAGAATAGAAGTTTGACAGACTGAGACTGTCTATCTCTTCCTGACACCGGGCTGGTCCAAAGGCTCTTCCAATATGCACTGGCCTAGGAATGAGGTTTATTAGTCTCTTCCCCAGTGTTAGATGTCACCAATCCAGCACTGAGTTACAAGGCCAAGACCTGTACTTACAACCACATCTGTATTAGTCAGCTTTTCATCAAATGATCAAAATACCTAACAAGAACAACTTAAAGGAGAAAAGATTTATTTTGGCTCACAGTTTCAAAAATTTCAGTCTTTGTGACTGGCTCTATTACCCTGGGCCTGAGATAAGGTAGAACATCATGGTGGAAAGATATAGCACAGAAAAACTTCTGAGATCATGGCATCTGGGAAGTAGAGAGAAAGAGAGATAAAGGAAGGATCCAGGGATAAGATATATCCCTAAGAGCAAGCCACCAGTGACTTACCTCCTCCATGCCCTACCTGCCTATAGTTACCACCCAGTAAACCATTCATATCGTTAAATCATCAAATGTGTTAATTCACTGTTAAAGTTAGTGTCTTTATGATCCATTATCATCTGAAAAGCACCATCTCTGAACATTGCTGCATTCAGGACCATGCCTTCAACACATGAGCTTTTGGAGGCCATTCCAACTCTAAGTGGAGAAAGCTCCTTGGATTACAATGTGAATGCTAAGCTGTATCACATCACAGTCTCGTAGCAGCATGGACCTGAAAAGTCTGGGGAGGATGCCTCAGGCCTACTTCAAGGCTGACAGTGATACAGACCCAACCTCTAGTCTTCTACTTGTGTGCAGATCTCCACCTCATGTGGGGACAGGATAGAGGCTCTGTCTAACAGCTCTGGCTGAGTATAGGTGTCTTTGGTTTCTGCCTGTTACTCAGTCTTACCATAACACCTCTAATCACTAAGATAATGTCCTGTGCTAGCTCCTTAGAGGTAAAGTCTTGCTCCCTTTACTGCAGCCTGAGATTTGAAGAGGAGTGATGGAGCCAGTTAGCAGTCTGGCTAGTAGAGTTCCAGTGGCTCAGCCCAAGGGTATTGACCTTGAGGAAGGAGATATGGGATGATACCTGGTACTGTTTCACTGATGCAGGTCTGGTATCACCTTTCAGGTCTAAGACTTGGGCTTCATTCCCTTTCCTACCCAAAGCAGGAGGCACCTCTCCATGCATATTGTAGTTGGGGAAGGGTGACACTCCCATCCCTTTCCTTTCAAGCCATCTTTTCCTCTTCTTATACTAAAGTATCCCTGGATTCCTTAACTCTTATTAAAGTAGTTGGTTCATGGATAGCTGTTCACCTACATTGGTGTGTCTGTGGGGAGATGATTGCCAGAGGATTCTACTTAACAGCCATCCTGGAAAAGATACGCTTTTTAATAAATGTATGGGTGAAATAGGATAACTCTTTAAAAAATCATAAACTCAGATTCTCTGCACATATAAAAATAAACTCCAAATGTGCAAAACAAGAGACCATACAAGTATAAAAGAAAACATGAGTAAATTCCTTTACAACCTAAGTATAAGAAAATCTGGCTCTAATTCCAATGCAATGTATTTGACTATTTAAATTTATTTTTAAATACCATATGGAAAAAAGGAAAATTTCTTTGAGAAATTCATCCACAGGACCATTGTGGAGTCATGTGTGTACTAAGCCAAGCAGTGGGGCTTATTATTCAACAGTGATGTGTGCAGAAGGAGCTAGGCTCTTCTTCAAATATGTCATCAAACATGTATTGGTGACTCATTGGTAAATATTTTCCTGGCTCCAGGAAAGGATGCTGTTGTATGTGGAGAATCTGTTCTGTATCTCTAATTCAAATACTTTTCCATCTTCCTAAGCATTACATGCCTGGTTCTTCCTCCTCCTCTCTCTTTATACTTAATTTTTCATTTAATGCATCCTAATAAAAACTTGAGACTCCATACCAAAGACATTCAATGTGAATTTGAAGTTTCAGATGATGTAAACCCTTTTTTATTTCTAATTCCTTTTTAACAACAGAAATAAATTAAATTCAATCATGTTTGCATGAGTGATTCCATTTTCATTCAAGGGAATCATGTATCCAAAGATTTTGCAGAATTAAGTAAATTCCTTGTAAGAGTTTTCCTAACTCATTTATTTTTATTTGAGAGCATATGGTTGAGATTCTTTCCTTGACAGAGCACCATGAAATTAATTTTGACATATCACTGTAAATGAGGCCATTGTACTACCTCCATGATTATATATTCACAAACAGCACCCACAGCTTTCAAAAGTACTCTTTCCCTTCCCACAGCAAAGGTCTATTAAGTGGCAACAGTCTATTTCCCAGTGATAGACCAATGTAAAAAGTATATGAAGACCCAAAAAATTGTCAAATGAAGCAACAGCAGCCAGTTCCCCATTTCTACCTGTGGAAACATGGAAGGTCCCTGATGAGATTTTACACTGAAAAAATAACTGTTGGATAAGGTAAAGTGTGACAGTTTAATAAAAATGATCTTGTTCAAACAGATCAATTCAAACAACAAACTATGCATCCATCTAGATGTAAAATTGATATATCAAGATGGCATTTGTATCCTTCAAGAATGTGTCTTTTAGTAGGACATTAGCCTGTGTAAATTTAAATAACTTTTTGTGTCAATCTGATTTTAAAATGGTTTGAAAATTCCAAGGGTAGAAATAGGAATTTTTCCCCTCATTATAACTTTGAAAATATACGTATCACCTGATGAGATGCTTAATGCTAGCTACATCCATAATGATTTCAGGGTCACACCCCTGCCACCAACATCAACCACTTTTACTCATAGTTCATAACATTTCAAAATGTTACTATGGTTATTTAACAGCAATGAAAATGGGTCAATATGCCAATAAAATATCTATTAACCTGTCAAGGGTTGAACATGTTTAAAAAAGTCAATCAACATGTTTAAAATCTAGTCTCCAAATCAAAATGTGTCTGTAAAAATAAAAAAAATATTTTAATAAAAAATTTTTTTAAATAAAATAAAATAAAATCTAGTCTTCAATTACACATCAAGGCCAGAAATAGTTATTTAACACTTCAAGATTGTTTTCCTAAATTTTGAAATGTTTTAAAAGTTGAGAAGGTTTTTACAAAAGTCATCAAAACCACCTGAAAGAATAGTATAGAGGAATTTTGAGCATTCCTTCCAAGAGTAATGGGAGGAATTGGGATTAGCTAGGTGTCTGAGGATTGCTGTGCAGGTGCCCCTGGTAGTTCAGAGTGGCATTCAAAGGAATACAAAAATAGCAAGGTTTTTAAGTGAGTTGGTTTCTAGATCATCAACTTCATGGCAATCTTTCCTTAAATTGATCTTCCTGAGAAAGAAACCCAATCCAGTTATGTTCTTGATGGATTGCTTTTGACTCCATTAGCAAAAAAGGAAAGCCAACTTCTCACCCACCCAGAGCCTCCCTGGGGTGACTGGTCACAGGTAAAATGGCTCCCAACAATTAGGTAAACATTACTCCCATGACTGACTAACAAACCCCTTACCAGGGCAGGTGCTTACCAATACAGATGCTCCCCAACTTACAGTGAGGTTGCTTTCTGATAAACTCATCACAAACTAAAATATAATAAGTAAAAAAGACACCTAAAGTCCTAACCTAAAGAACATTCTGGCTAGGCAACACAGTACACTGAAGCATTGGTTGTTCTTCCTCATGGTCACCTGGCTGACCTGAAGTTGTGCTGGCAGCCATGGCCCAGCATCAAAATTGTCAGCCTGAGAAGGGATCCAAATCCAAAGTCAAAGTGAAATGTCTACTGAATGCGCATTGCTCCACCACTGTAAAGCTGAAAAGTCCTAAACTGGAACCATCATAAATAGGGACCATTTGTATTTCACTATCAAAATTTGAAGGAGCACATCATCAAGATAGCTAATAGAGAGTTTAAGATATCCTTTGATGATGTCATTGAACACAGTGAGTTCACCCCTAGTGAGTGCAAAGTCAGTAAGCAAAACCAGGAGACCGAAGAGTAAAGAAAATTTTATTACTTGCAGCAAGTAAAGATAACACTAAGGATGACTCTCTAAGTAGTGTCTTTGAATAAAGGAAGCAAGGGAATTTTACTGGATAGACATGCATTTTCATAATAAAGAGAGACTTGTCATTGCATGCAGTCAGGGACATTTTCTGAACAGGCACAATTTGAAATCGTGCTTCTTTATACACTACCCTGTTTTAAAATGGCAGACAGGAGCACCGAGGGGGATAATTTAGCATTATAATGAGCAAAGTTTGCTCTGGGCTACCTGGAAAAGGTGCTGGGTGGCTTTAACTGTTTTAAACTGCTTCCTTGTGCTTTTTTTTTTTTTTTTTTTTTTTTCCTGGAAGACCTTATGTGGAAGAAAGAAACAAGTTGAGGATGTTAGAGGCATCCTGAGAGACACTGGTTTCCTCTTCAGCAAGCACAAGTTCCTGTCCAGCAGCTGAAAATGAGTTTTATTTTGGCCCATAGTACTGAAAGTGTCCTAAGAATTAAATGATATAAATGATATTGCTATCAAAAAATTCTTTCCAGGGCTGGGGAGATAGCTCAGCTGGTAGAGTGTTTGCCTCGCAAGCACAAGGCCCTGAGTTCTATCCCCAGTACCGCAAAAAAAAAAAAAAAAAAAAAAAAAAAAAAAAAAAAATTCTTTCCATTCCTATCTTCTTGTTCATGTGAACAAGATTCCTGAGGTCCCTTGCATGATGAATCCAAAGATTAATTAGGAAACTAAGAGCACTCCTAACAGTAGGACACAAAGTAAGTTCTGTATGAGTGATCACAATTATTATTATTATGTTGTAATTTGTTTATGAGGTCTTCATGAACTGTGTACTAACAAAAATATAACAAGGGAAATTTTTAACACGAACCATTTTGGTTGCGGAAAACTAAAATTAACACATAAATGTTTGATATATATACTTATGTGTTTGTTGCAGAAAATATGTCAGGATTATCTATAAAACATATTCAAATCATGAAAATTTATTACCTTAAAGTAAATTTTATGGAGGAAGTTCACAGAGTAAAGATGATATTGTAAAATTTGTGAAAAGCAACCTGGGCATCTTTAAACAATGATATCAGGAATCAAATCACCTTGGTGCTCATTTTTTATTGAATAGTTTTAGTGAAATAAAGTAATTATTTTAAATGTTGATATTTTGTAGATGCTAAAAATTATATCTCTATCAAGTATTTTAACCTCATTTAAAAAAACATTTTTCAAAATTACCTTTTTAGAGAAAGAGATAACACAAATGTTTGAAGACATCTACTTCACACTATCTAAAATGAAAGCATGGTCTTCCTCCATTCCTTCTAATCTCTACACCACTGCCAGAGTAACTAGTTAGAAGCTCTTGCCTTTCCTGACCTCTTCTTAAAATTCTTGAATCCCGTAATACCTTCAGGAAAAATTCAAATTCTTAGACACAATATACAATCCCTTCAAATATTAACCCACATACCCACCTCTGAGATTTTATGCAGCTCCAAACTCCATTCACACAGAACCACTGGAAACTAGAGTAACCCTCAATATACCCCCTTCTCTTACTGGGGTCAGAGTTCTTGGAATGCCTTCCTTCTCCTTTGTAGCATACCCAGGTTTCTGTTTAAATATCACCTTGCCAGGGTGGTCTAGTTGGACCTTCCTATGTAAAATTGCATCCTTGTCTCTATTACCTGTCACCCTTATCTGGCTTTATTTGTAATCAGAGTGTTTTTACTGCCAGACATAAATATTAACTACCTTTTTCAAATATGTATTTTTCTCCAATGAGTTATCATTTCCATGAAGAAAGAAACTCAATTTAACTTTTTCCATCTTGTACCCTCATTGCTTCAAAACAGTCCTGACCCACTGTAGATACTCAATAAAGATTTCAAATGATGCGTGCATGAACAAAAGTGTCATTTAATTTTGTACCCCTCACACAATATGCAGTACCTGTGTGTTAACTTGAAGACTTTACAAAACGCTGAGTTGTTATTTCTAAGAGTTATATCTACCTTCTTCGCTGAAGATATGTTTTAAAATAATAGGTGATTTTTGTTTTTTTCTAAAAGAAGCAAAAACCAAGAACAATATTAGATTTTAAGTTCCTTTTAAGTGACATGATAAATGCGTAAAATGACTTGTATGCTCTCTGAATTCATATCTTCTAAAATACAACTTTTCACTTAGAGATGTTGTCAGAGCATAAATTTTTAAAATAGCAACACTATTTTTAAATTCATCATTTCTTGTTTCCATACAACTTGTGCTCTTTCATTTCTTAAGCATGAAGAATCATTCTCTGCTTTTCCTCAACTCACATTTCATTTCTGTGAATCATTTAGCAACGCAAGATTGCTGTAAAAGCAGTAAACTATCTCCAAGTGGCTACAAGAAAACCTGAAGATCATCCTTTTAGTATGAAGGTGGTAACACCTTAGAAAAGTACCTGTATATTCTGAATGTGATTCTGTAGACAGGTACTTTTGACCCAATGACAGGAGAAGTGAAATCAAGCCAAAGAATCCCTGTACTGAGGCCAGGCTTTAATTGTGAGTTCAGGGAAGAGAGCACAGGTAGAGTTTCAGGGCCAGCTCTCCAATGGAAGGAAGGAACTAGATTTATTCATATGTAAGCCAGGTAGGGCTGGGCCAGAGTTTAGGAATTTCAGTTAACTGCAGATATATCTCAAAAGTGTTTTCTTTTCCTGAGTGACCACTTCAGGGTCAAGTGTTTGTTACCTCTTGCTGATGGATGTCTAATCTTATGTAATTGTCAGAACTGGTTGCAGCTATCAATAGAATATATAGGTTGGGGGATGTAAGAAAACTCAAATCATGAGCACAACAGATCTAGGACTGCAGAAGTTTGTTTTTAGCACTTTGCATCAATCCCCCAACAGTTTTATTTTCTTCTCTATTTTATCCTTGGAAATATTACAGTGAAGTCATCTGGGCTTTAATGGTGTGCCAGTGCATTTTTTGTTGTTTGTTTGTTTAATATTCCATTGGATTGATTTATTCCAAATGTCCAGATAGCATCTTTATTATGGAGAACTAAGGATCTAAAAACCATTAATATACCTTAAATTTAAATAAATTTTATGTTCAGGGAATGATTTTTCTTCTGGTGTATAATTTTACTTTCTTTTTTTTCTTTTCACACTTGATGGGTGCATTATTGTGTACTTAATGATGGGATTTGTTTCATATTCATACATGCACACAATATAACAATATAATTTGGCCAATATCACTCCCCAACCTCTCCCCTGTCTCCCCTCCTCTCGCTCTCTGGTCCCTTTCCTCTACTGACCTCCATCTGATTTTTATGAGATCTCCCTAGACACCTTCTGTTTCCTTTTTCCTCTTTAGCTTCTACATGTAAGACATCTAACCCTTGACCATTTATTTCACTTAAGTTCCATCCAGTTTCCTGAAAATGTCATAATTTCATTTTTCTTTATGGCTGAACAAAATCCCCTTGGGTATGTATACCACATTTTCTTTCTCCATTCATCCATTGATGGACACCTAGACTGATTCCTTAGTTTGGCTGTTGTGTTGTGTTGCGCCTGGTCTTTGAGATTGATAAGACTGTTTGAGAGAGTGAGGGAGTAACAAGAACACATATACCCTTTTTAACCAGCAATGGGCTGTGAGTTATGAGTTCATGAGCAAAAATAGCACATACCATACTTTTAGTTGATGGCAGGCTGAGGGAAGGTCCCGGAGGCACATGTGCCCTGTTTTTTGCCAGGGGTGGTGGTGGGTGGTAATCTTCTCTCCCTCCTCATAGTTTTCACTTCCTTCATCTTAAGCATCCTATTTTTCCTTGAGGGTCCCTAACTCTCAAATGTGTAGTTTGCAAATTTCTCAAAGGTGGAAAGGTGGCAATTAGCAGAGATGGCTTCACCAGAGAAAAACTTGCATATCCACACATCAGTGTTCCTGAGCACACACATGCCCCACACACACATGCTCCAAACACACATACACACACACACACACACACACACACACACACACACACACATGAATTTGTGGGGCTAGGAAATTAGAAACATGAGTAAACCATTGTTAACAGAATTAGCAATGTGGGGAGCCTCTCTAAAATCAGTTCAGCCAAGCTTCTGTTTCTGCCTAGGGTAAACAGCTTCCACTCAGTTCTGACCCTCCTTCTAATCTGCATTTGTGGCCTGGCTTCCTGGGCTGTCTCCAGGATCACCCTCAGCCTTTCTATATAATCCCCTTAAGCAGCTTGGGGCAATTGGACTCCCATAATCAAATAAACTGAGTTTTTCAAGGAGCATAAGAGTCTGCAACAAAATCAATATAGTATAAATAAAGTTGTCCTAGTAGGGGATAAATGAATATGTTCACCGTCAAAGTCATGTTATAGAACTTAAAATACTTCCCAGACTTGTGTTTCAGATCATGATTGCATCCAACGGGGATATTCATTCAGAATATCTACTGTGTTCATTGTGTGAAGGCTAAAGTAATTTTATTTCAGGTGTCCAGAGTTGGGGGCAAAAGCCTTCATGTGACGACCCCTGTCCTCTAAACTGCTAGGGGTGGTAAATACCAATTTGTGTGAAAGGCTTAGCATGCCCCAGAAGAACTGGCAAAGTCTTCTTTAATGTATGATTGTACAATCTGAAGTGAGTATAAGAGAAAAAAAAACCATTAAAGCAATTGTTATTTTTAAGAGTGGGATATGGCTGTGGGACAAGAAGGCTCTATCTGATACGCTAAGAGCTGTTTTCTTTTTTCCCTTCTCCTTCTGGAATGTGCCCCTTTTATTTTGCCATTCTTGGCTCTACTTCCCACTTTCTGCGTCTCCTCTGCCATTTCACTCCGCCTGAGTATTTCCTTTCCAATATTTTGCCCGAATGTTCAGCTTTGTTAGCAGAAATGCAAAGTGAGCACTTTGAAGCATTGCCCAATAAAATCCAATTTTAAACAGTTAGAGCTGCAACGTCCCCCATCCTCTGGGAAATGAGCCTTTAGTTTCTTTGTGCTTCAGGCAGAAATGTTGGAACCAGAATTACTGACCAGGATGGGAACTTGCCAAGACTGTCACATAAGCCACCTGGGCTGGGTCTGACAGATCACAAGTAAAAGGAGACTTCTTGGGAACTGTTAAACAGGTGACTTTTATATAATTTTGGATACAACATTATTCAGATGCAAATACATCTGAGGGTAGGAATACACATTTTTTTAGAGAACTCATGTTTCTTCAGTGAATGATAATGATTATTTTGAGACCTAGCAATCATCCTTAAAACTTAAGAAAACTTTACCCTTGGTAAAAGTGCCCATTTAATAAATGTTTCAACTAATTTTTTAAACATATTCATAAGGCTAATAATACCAGTTTTCAGATAGTATCTAATTTTTATAACTTTTTCTGAGAAGATAAATACTGTAATGCCCAATTCATTAAGATACCAAGGTATGAAGAAAATATTTACTGTCAGTAAAAAAGTTTAAGTTTTTTTAAACAACCCTTTGACATTGTGGTCTTGTTGCTAGTATATAAATAAATTGGAATGAAATTGCTTTTTTCTTCCTCTTATTGTTCTATTTTATGTCCTGGACATAGATAAAGGAAGGTCATATTAAAAACTTGAGAGAGTGTTGACAACAATCTTACATTGATATAACTTGTGAACTGTAATGAACTGTAATATGAGTTTAGGCTGTTTACAAATATTCTGAGTGAAATTACCACAATGCACTTTGATTGCTTTTTATATTCTTAGACTTAATTTCACTTCCAGGTCATGGTAAGGAAAAAGCTTGGTTTAATTTCTTTTCATTCCATTACTGAAACATTGTCAGTGATTATGATCTTCTTTAACTCCTTCCTTTTTTTTCCTTTTCTTCAGTTCTGGCCAGATGTCAATCTCCTTGATGTTCCAACTTTTTTGTGATATGTCCAATTTTTAACTATTCACAGATTCACTCTCAATAAAAGTATGATATTCCAATTGCTTGTTCATATCTGTGTATCCTTTTCTCCCACAGAGAAGAGGGAGATATGTTTCCCATGCCATTAAAAGATATTCAGTGCAATGAGGAAAGAACTCATTTCCAATTATGAAATCATTTCTAAAATGTATCAAGAACAGAGAATCATAATTTGTCAATGAGATGAAATTGGGTTGTCACCAGAGCATATGTTACTTTGTGAAAATTAAAAACAGGTTCCTCTCTGAGTGGACATAACCTCATTCAGTGGAACTTGGTAATTTCCATGAGCCAAGAGAACCAACTAATGCTAGGAGAAATAGTAATGAACTTCCCCCAAATGAACGAATTCCAAAATGAATTAACAAATAGGATATATGTATGCATTCTATGAATATTTATCAGGATTTACCACATATCAGATATTTTTTTCAGTTTGGGGACTATGACAGTACATAAAATGAAGTCCTTTCTTTCATGAAATGCATGCTCTTGCTGGGGAGATAAAAATATAAACACATGAGTATTATATGGAAGGTTCTGATCAGGGTATGAAGAGCAATGAGGTATAAGGAAGAGAAGACAATGGTCTAGGATATTGGAGTATGCTATTACTCAGTCAGCGAAGTCTCTGGGAAAGTAACACTGGGTTGAAGACCAGGCAATTTAGGAAGTATCCCTGCTTTAGTCAGTTTTTTCATCGTTGTGACAAGCACAATGTAGAGGAGGAAAAGTTTATTTTGGCTTATGATTTCAGTGGTCTCAGTCCATAATTGGTCAGCTCCATAGCTTGCCTCCCAAGGTGCGGTAGAATATCATGGCAGAAGGGCATGGTGGAGGAAAGCAGCTCAGGACATGGCAACAGAAAGCAGAGACCTTTGTTCACCAAGGACAAAATATAAATTACAAAGGCAGGCCTCCAGTGACTTACCTCCTTCAGTCACACTCTACCTGCCTGCAGTTACCACACAGGCATTAATCCACTAATTAGGTTCAACTACCACAATCTGGCCATTTTACCTCTGAATGTTCATGCATTGTCTCATAAATGAGCTTTGGGGGAGTGCCACATCTCCAAACTGTAACAGTGCCTGTTGGAGGTCCCTGCATTCCAGACCAAGTAAGCAATGTGCAAGGGCACTAAGGCAGGAGCTCTGCCATGTAGAAAGAACTGTGGGAAAGCCAGTGAGACAGGAGATGGTAGGAAACAGAAAGTCAGGGACATGGGGGTTAAATCAAAGACAACAGTGGCAAGAACACTGAGTTTAATTCTAAGTGGGAAAGCCATTGAAAAACTTTGAAAACCAGAAAGCTGTGATCTAACATGGCCACAAAAAGGATCACTCTGACTGTGCTGAGAGCAATTAACTGATTGGGCAAGGGGATGCTGGAAAGACAGAGCAGAGGATTCATGGTGAACCTGGGAAGGAATGTTGGAATCCTGGAGGGAGCAGCAGTGATGGAGGTACTTGGAAGTGGAGTATTTTACCTTCTTTCATCTTATTAAGACTCTTCAGATTAGACCAATGGTTTGCTGAAGCTGTTCTGCTCTGGCTTACAAAAGTCAGTTGTTAAATGTTCTGTAATGTTGCATGCCTATATAAAAAAATAAATTATGTAAACTTATGTTAAAATATACTATATTAAAGATAGAGGTAATACGTACTAAAAATGCATAGTAAATAGTAAAACCCTAGTTATTTTATTATAATTTACTATCACCTATTCCTTGAGATTTTTTATGTGCCTTCGTGTGAATACCTTATTATAATGGTTTTCATTTGGTGCAAATACCATATAATGGTATGCTACTTTGTATTTAATAAATTTGTTTTGAGTCAGGTCTTATTGATACATTAAAAGTGGCCGTGGTGGGAGTCTTCCACATCTAAAGTAATCTGCATATGTAAACAATGAGGTTGATGTGTTCTTTTGCTGGTTTTCTAGACTTAAGAAAGTGATGGTGAAAACATTGTTCATTCATATTAACCTGAAAGTGTGCCATGCCCACTGATGACACTGAAGGGGGTTTCAGTTCCAAGAATTTAATTTCATAAGAGTGAGAAATACTTTGAAGAGATCACAAATTTTATTACAGTTTTTTTGAGAAAAAATAGCAGATTGGGATGCAACTCCATTGGTAAAACCGAGCTTAAGTTTCAATAATAGATTATGCACAGATAGAAAAGTTAATCAAAAATGAGCAAGAATTAATCACGTATAAGGTATTTATAATAAATAATTTGTTTCATTATTATAATTTTTTGCTATACATTCTAGTATCAATAAAATTTATAACTTTTTGAATAGATGCAAGCATACATTTGTGAGAGGTGATTATTAAATATTCACCAGCACATCTCTTGCTAATACTCACTTCTGTTAGTATGTTGAGTTTGAAAATATTATGTACAGAGTATATGGGGAATCAAAATTCAGAACAATCTCAAATGTGGGGCAAATGTTCACTTAATAGAAGCAACCACTCAAAAAACAATACTGAAGAAACATTGTGCTCTGTGAAATGGAACTTGCTGTGGGAAAAGAACATAAACTTCAGTCATCTGCACCAGTCAGGTTCAACACCACATCCTGCTTAAACCAGGATACTCCTCAACCTGAATCAGGAAGCAGATGCCATGACCCATGGCATATTTTCACACCTATCTTATTCACCGAGAAAAATCAACCACAGATATTGCCTATTGAATTGTCATTCTGATCTTTAGTCACACAGAACCAGAATATGCTTTAGGGAATTATTAACCTATAGTAAACCAGAGCATATCTTGTATGGTACTAGCCTTGTTACATGGCTGGCATCTCCACAGGTTTTTCCAATGTGTAGAGCCATTATCTCCCAATCCCCTGATAAATATACTTATTTAAATATACTCTTGATTTTCATGGGATAAAAATCAATGGTATATCTTTCTAAAGATGATGTTTCACATATTTGAAATTTGACAGATTAAAGCTTCTCTACCTTAATATAGACACCACAGTTAATCCACTGTCAAAGTCAAAAATAAATTGTTGATACTCATGATTGCAGTCCACTTAAGTTGCCCACCTAGAATGTGTCACTTGAAGACAAGCACCATTCGATGATCCATTATTAAGAACCACAGATCACAGTTACCAACTCTAGCGTTCAGGGAAACATGGCATCAGGAACAATGATAGGCTGATAATCTATGTAATGTCCATTCAACACTAAAAACAGTGTTGCTTTCAGCCTCTGAGAAGTGCTGTATAGGTTTTGTACTTTCCCCCCAAATATTCATGCCTATCCCCAAAAACCTGGATTCATCACATCTGAGAACTTTAGATATTAAAACTCGGACAACTTGAGGTCAACTGGGACAGTTGTTTACTCTACCACAGGTAGAAAACCAAATGCACTTTTGAGGTACAGATCACAGAAGAAAGGCAGAAATTAGAGAGACAGTGGCTATGACAGTAAGTGACAGCAATCAAGAATTGTGAACTGGAAAGAATATAAAAATGAATCAGTGAATAAATAAAAAATAAATAAGAAAATAAACAAACCTAGAAAATGCCAATAGTCAAGAAAAGGCTGAAGACAAGAAGATAATAAAATACACTAGAGTTAGAAAGTTAAGAAGACAGCCAGGGAATCCAGGTGCATGAATTCAGATAAATTTTGTCTTGTAAATGGTGATTCAAAGGTGAATCTGTGAGCTGAGGGCATACCCTTAGGTTGGTATAATCAGCTATTTGAAATCTTAGAAACAGTTAAGGAATTTTCTTTTGAAAATGCTCATTTGCATTGGAAAATCTTTTTGAGAATATTGATACTCACAAATACTTTTGTTTAAAAAAATTCCTTAGTCATTCCTGAGGTACTTTTAGGTGCTGTTGAGACATATGTATTTTAAAATCTCCGTATCTCTGAAAGAACTGAATGTGATAAAATCTCATTTGGAGTAGTTTTGGAAAAAAAATACAATAATAATCATAAGTGGTTTATTTAGGCTATGGAAAGAGGAAAAATAAATTTACACCCCAATCATGGACTTGTAGGATTGAATAGCTCCTTCATACATAGACTGGTTAACTAGGGATTTAGATAATGTTTACAAATTACTGAGTGTACTGCCATAATTCTTACAAATTCTGCTTTCTTAGAAAAAAAAAAGACCATATTTAAAGTAACAAAACCATTCACAAAATGTAGCTATTATCATACATGTTCATAATAATCATTTCGAAGTTGTACATCTTAGCATTTACCTTTTCCTCCCATCTGAAGGGGTGATTAAGGATTGAAAATGGGTTAATAAAATACCCTAATTATGTTCATTGACATCCACAAGCACTTAGAGACAGCCAAAACTGCTCTCCAAAATCCTTAGGCTCAAAATCACTTTTTAAGCCTGTGATAAAAAACCCAATTCAAGATACAGAGAGTTAATGTTTTACACATGGGTAATGCTTCCTAAAATCTCATCATTTTACTACAGTAACAGACAGTTAAATTTTTTTTTCCATGTTGTTAGAACTGAAGAAGCCCAAGTCTTCTCTTCCATAAATGAGACTTTGGACTCTTACTGTCTCATTGCTATACTGTCCTCCGTTCTCCAAGCACAGCCTATGTAATTTACCCATGATTCTCTTGATTATTATCTCCCTATCTTGCTAGTATATTAGCTCACATGGGGCATCTTGTCTGTTGTTCACTGATAATCCAAAAGAGGAGCCCATAGGTTTTCAGCAATTATTTATTACACAGAGGATACTGGATAAAACAAAATAAAGGAGAGCATGATTGGTTATCTGCCTTATATCCTTCCTAACTGAAAAGCCCTCAGCAGTGAGCTTTGGGAGGAAAGAACATGGGAGGGACAGTGAGGATCACCTCAGTCAATTTCCTTGGGAAAAGCAACTCCGAGTTCAAACTAATCAAAACCCACATAACACTTTGAAAAGTCACTTATTCAACCCATTTGTGAGTTGGAGTCTGCTTCTACCGAAGACTCCAATTTTCAATATTCTGATCAAGTTTTCCTGGTATTTCCTGACTGTTCTATCTGAAAGTGCAAACTGACTTGTATCAATACTCCCCAGTCTCCTCCCCTACTTCCTGATCACCATCTGCCATATTTCATGTCAGATGCATATTTTATACCCCATACTGTTTATTGTTTATCACCCTTGTTCTACTAGATGATATCTCCCTTAAGGCAGGAATTTCTCTGTTTTGTTCACCCCAATCTACCCAGGGCCTAGAAAAGGACCTGGCAATGATGATGTTCAGTAATTTTTTGTTGATGGAAGGAGTGAATAATCTAATTGACACCTTGCATTCTCCATCTCTTAAGTTTTTGTGAGACAACTCTTCATCCACACTGTGAAGCGATGGATCTATTCTTGACAGGATTAACTCTTACTTCCTCACTCTCACAAGTACTTACATGTGGATCTCATCCAACAGAACACATCAGGTGGCTCTTTTCCATCTCCAGACTAATAGTCTGTTGCATACTTCTTATTCAAAATAGCCCCTATCTTCCTTCATGGCAAATTTCCTCACAGCAGTGTACAAAACCCTTCTGATCCTGACCTTCTATCACAATTCCCTACAGTTTTCTAAACCTGCTTCACAGAATCCATCTTACTCAGGAGTAGCCAATCACAGAGAAAATATAATTGTGTGCATGCTATTAATATTGCTAGAATTTTGAACTGCAGCTTGAACCTCAATACTGCATGGCAGAATTTTATATAATGATTAATTCAATGTCAAATTTTTCTGGGGTAAGGGATACTCGGGTAGCTGGTAAGTCATTCTTTCTGGGTATGTCTGTGAGAGTAGTAGGTATGGATTAGCATTTGAATCAGTGAGCTGAGTTGTGGAGATTGACCACACCAGGGTAGGTGGGCATCATCCAATCCACTGAGGGTCTAAGTAGAACCAGGAGGTAGAGGAAGGGCAACTTTGCTCTGTGCTCCAGTTGAGACATTCATATTCTCCTGCCGTTGGGCACTGGTACCACTGATTCTTGGGCTTTCAGGCTCAGACTAGAACTATAACACCAGCTTTTCTGGGACTCCAACTTACAGAAAATAGACTATGGAGCTTCTCAACCTCCATAACCATATGAGCCAATCCCTCTTAATAAATCTCTTTCTATATATCTATTTATGTCTGATTGATATTAGCTATCTATATTGATTAGTTTATCTGACTAGTACAGAGTATCACTGATGTGTCTCTGTCCTGTTCTTCCCCTACATGGACAATTCCAGACATTTATACTTCCACTTCCAATCTTTCCTTGGTCCTCTTTGCTCTTCCTTAAGGAGAAGTCTAATCTTCACATGCCCAAGAGGAAATAGAAAATATTGAGATGAATTTCCTTAAGTTTCACTGGCCCCCACTGACAAACTAATATTCTCCCCACATCCATATTCTTAGGCCTTCTTTGCATTCCCACCATGGTCTGTCTCTCCCCGGAGACCCTGGCCAAATGACCTCCCTCTGTTGAATTTCACAGGACCAGATCAAGAACAGAAGTTTCACCCCAGACAGCACAGAATGGACACAGTATTCAAGTAATTGTCAAGACACAGTACTATTACACCTCGTTGTATACTTGGTGAAAATTCTGATGTTTCCTAGTGTCTGAAACAATATCTTCAAAAGACCAATGCCATAAACAAACTCATCACATTTTATATTTTAATTTTTGTCTTTATATGAATGCATAAAAATAATTCCTATTTTTCACACCACTTCTAAGAATTGATCCTAAATAATATGGTAGGTAGATTCAAGTTTTCTATGTGCATACATATGTAAATATATGTATATATGTGTGTGTATATAAAGCATATGTATATATGTGTGTGTATATATGTGTGTAAACTTTCTAAATTTATCTATAAGGAGGAATAAACAAATTGTAATGAATTCATATAATGGAGTTTTACTCAGCTATTGAGTGGTTAGTTAGAAGAAGTTTTTGTTTTTTTTGTTTTTTGTTTTTTGGTGGTGCTGGGGATTGAACCCAGGGCCTTGCGCCTGCTAGACAAGTATTCTATGAATTGAGCTATATCCCCAGCCCAGAAGATTTTTAATGACAAGAAAATTATTATCCATTGTTCCAAAAAATTATTTAAATTTATATTTAGAATTTAACAATATTTTGAAAATACATACCCAAAAGAGATACTCAAAAACATTCAGCAGAGTAATCTCTTGGTGATGGTGCTCTAGGGTGTTTTAATTTCATTCTTTATGCACAGTATTATTTCAATAATCAAAACAAATGGCAAAATTTACATACACATTATGAAGCAAAGATCTTTTGAGTTTCCATTATAGTCAGCTGATTGTGTGTGTGTGTGTGTGTGTGTGTGTGTGTGTGTGTTGTGCTGTTATATATGATTAGGTACAAAGGTCACTGGTCCCTGACTTATTAATGTTAGGTAGATTTTATATCATCTCTGAGAAAAAAATCAGGGTGCATTGAAGAAACCATAAAAATGGATCAAGAAAGCTGAAAAGCAGTTAAATATTCTGGCACTGAGTCTGCTTATTTTCGCAAAACACAATTCTTAAATGTTCACTTTCTTCTGTTCTCATGAAGAATGATAAATCTCATTCAGTCATAACCGCACTGGTTTGGTGATCAAAACAGGCATTTCCTCTTCTTCCTGACAGGAGGGTTTTTTTTTTTTTTTTTTTAAGCACACCACGCACAAAAGCCTTTCCTTCTAATTTCCCCATTTTGACATGAGTGAATAATAACCATCCTTTCACCCCGAACCAGATCTCATTCTAATGGGTATTTAAATCCCTTTTGAAAATGTATTAATGTTCCAGTTGTAAGATGCCTTTGGAGAAGTGCTACAGCGTAAAGTCTGAAAAATCAAAAATCCACTCTTGTTTTGCATGTGGGAGGCAGACGAGACAATCATTTATTGTGGAGAAAAAAAGGTATGCTCTGTTGGGCCGTTACAAAAGCTGTAATTTTATTTTGAAGTTCTCAAGTTTTGTTCTCTTGGTTTATGGTTTTTATGCTAAAATTATGGCTTTGTAATAGGTTGTGAAGCATACTTTATGCACTATCATAATTATAAGCTATTACAGTTCATTCTTTGTATCAGAATGGTTTTATGGACATTTAAATGAAGTTCCTGACAATGAAGCAATGGCTGTAATAGCGCTACATTATGGCTACACCTGGTGGAGTGGAGTCTCTCAGTTTTTCTATTATGAACCACTGAGAGGAGGAAGGTGGGATTTAAAACCTCAGCTGCTTGCCTCACGCTGAGCTCCAGCAGGACATGTAGATTTATCAATCCATTTGTATTTAAATAACTTATATGCTTTTTGCCTCACTGAGCCACAAAACCATCAAAAAGAAAAATCACCCTGGTGATTTCACATTCATTTTGTCAAGGAAGACCCCTGAAAGTTTCAAAATATAAAAGACAAGGAGTCATTTGTCCTTTTCCCTGGAAGAACAAATTGGCATGTTGTTGCTTTCACTTTGATGTTTACATATTAGAATGAGCCATCAGCACATGCCAAGGTAGTTTTTTCCCAGTGTTTTTGATATTTACTATGCTTTCGGTTTTTTATTTCTTATTCAAAGACTTTTGCAGTCTGTGACCTTATTTGCAACATTTTGCAGTCGAGCTTTCAATGAGAACACATTTTACTAGCTAGAGTGTTAGCTGGCAGACTCTCAGATAAAGTCTAATTAATAATTCTAAACATCCCACGAGATAGTAGAGGTTTTCATCAGTGACAAAGTGGCCATGGTTTCAGTAGCTTTGTAAAGGGATTCCGCTGAAGTTGATGAAGTCAAGTATAATACAAAAATGGAATTAAGTAGCGAGTGTCAAATTTCCACTTTAAATACTTTCAAGAAAAATGAAGAAACTCCAGTCAAGAAAAAAAAGTACATTAAGAGAACACTATGTGTTCCCACAAACCAAGAATGTGAGAAGCAGCATTTACTTAGTGCTCCTGTAGCCCCTTAATTCAGTCCCTATTATGCATAGGAATTAGAGCCCATATGGTCTTCTATCAAATAGTTCCACATCACTGGGAAAGTATTTATTTCATCAATGTGAGCTAAGTATTTTTAAATCAGTACTGTGAAAATACGGCATTCTTAAAAAATAAAATGCATTCTTTAAAATGAAGTCAACAGTATCATAAAACATCTCTCCCACATTTGGTTGTAGAATCCATTTGGCTTCCTTCTGTAGGACACCCAGTTCTTGCATATTTTAACACTTCCATAAAGCTGTAAATGGGGGTTTACAGGCTGTTTTCATGTAATGCTTTAGAATTCACTAATGAAGACAAGAATGTGGAATTCCAACTGTATTAACAGACCTCTGAGGATGGAGAAATGAACGTCTGCCAGTTTGATAATTGCCCAACAAGAATAAAATCTGATACCTGACCTAACTCTCTTCTACAACATAGGAAGCTCAGGTGATGGAGGCTTATTTTTCTATAGGGAATGATAACATTATAATCGCCCACATCATAAAAATGAATCAATAGCAAAATTTAGGACATTTAAATAATCATTTTGACTGACTTCGTGCTAAAGGAATTATTCAGTTAATTGCTTGACCATAAGCATGAATTTTGTAGTTAAGGTTATTTTCCTATTAAAGTTATCTTCTGTCATTAATATAGCCCAAGTGAATCTCATGAAAATTACTTATGTACATGTCTAAAAGAAGACACAGAATTCAAACCAATTAGGCATAATATTTCTGGGCAGTTATTATTGTTGATTATGTTGGTTCATGAGTGGAAAGTGAAGGATAAGACCAATGAATCAAACTGTTATTCTAATGTCTACTTGAATTTACATACTGGAAAATTAGGAGTGTAATGCTCAAAAAGAAAGGGCTATTTCGTTGCTTAGAATTGCTTACATTAGCTTTGGAAAGTGCAGACAGTAAAAACAATATTGGAGTTAGGAAAAAAGAAAAAAGAAAAAATATCAGGAATACAATATATTTGCTACCCACCACCAGAAATAATTGTAAAGGCAATTCCATTGTTTCATAAGCATTTGGTGTGAATATGCTTCCAGAATTATCTGATGTAAGGAAACTTGCACTCTTAAATGGGTTTTCCAACTTCTCTGATAAAAAACAGTTGGGGAGTGTTTTAAGACAAACCAAGAAAAAGCAAATTTCTGGGTCCTTTATTGGGAGATCCTGGAAACTCTTTACCTGTTTCTTTTTAAAAACCTCCTATTTCCTCATGCCTCATGATTGTTATTATTAGAGAATTTTGAGAATATTAATTCTAAAATCACTGTGAAGGTAAATGTGGTTGAATAGCTTGACAAATGTA
The DNA here is from genome assembly GCF_902686445.1 of Sciurus carolinensis. Classification (NCBI taxonomy): domain Eukaryota; kingdom Metazoa; phylum Chordata; class Mammalia; order Rodentia; family Sciuridae; genus Sciurus; species Sciurus carolinensis. The sequence continues at coordinate 127,300,784 of NC_062221.1, read as the reverse complement.
AAACATAATGAAAAACTAAATGGTAAAAATTTGTTTTTAAAAATAGCTTGACTAAATCAAATGGCCAAGATTCAGTGCTAGATTCTTTATAATGAAGATAAACTAGCTAATACTTGGGCTAATTTGATGGAAAAAAATCTTTGCATTCTCAAATTTCAAAATTAAAGAAATGAGTAGAATCAATTGAGTTCTTCATTTAAAGGGAGAAAATTTCCAAATTGTGCATTTTAGCAAGTAAATATTTTTAAATATGTATTACCAAGCAATTGATGTTACATGAAGAAAGCTAAAAATTGAGATAGATAACAAGGGTCAATTAAAACTCATCCATAATCTAATTTTCCAAAATTAACTGATAACTATTCATTGAATATATTTCTAGAAAATTTTAATCATAGAATCTTGATTTTAACTTGTTTCTTAATAGATCTAAATTCAACCTTTCTTTTCTTCTCATATGATAAGAGTATAAAAACTCGTGTTGCCAAATAGTATATAGATTGGTGGGAAATTAAGGGGGAATTAATACTGTTTTTGTTGTATAGCTCTCCTTCATAAAAAATTTATATAATATGTGTAAAAATATGTATTTTCATTATTTAAATCTTTGTTCAACTACCATCAAGTCTTAGTTAACAATGGTTAAAAAGGGATATAAATAGATCTGTCTTCATCGTGATTTGGGGTTTCTTTGTTTTGCTTTGTGTTTTTCCTATAATACTCAGTCACAAGTCTGTCATTTGCATGAAAGCAGCTACAAAGTTATTAGTGGTTACCTCTTCCTTGATCAATGTCTTTCTCCTATTTTGAGCATTTATTATCCATGAAAACCGAGGGAGAGAAGCTCCCAGAACCTGTTCGTGCATAAGAGATAAAAGCACCCCAAGTTCACCTAAGGTTAGAAATTTATTTTTATAAAACCTAATTATCAACAGTTGAGAAACCCCAGTTTCTCAGGACTTTTTTGTACCATTCATGCAAGAAAGATATCCTCAATAATTTTATCATAGAAAAAGTTTCCCTTTAAATACCTTCTACCTACAAATGGCATGCGGCCCTGGCCAAGTTTATCTGTTTCATTCCTTGGAAGAACACATGGGCACTTGGAAGGGAGCAAGATGCAGGAGGGCCTGTGCAGGGTAAATGGAAGACTTAAATATCTCACAGTTTGCTAGAGCTGAATAAGTAGAGGTCTTTCTGATTCCAGTCAGAGATTTTATAAGCTTGCATGTTGTCATTTGAGGAGCATGATACTTACCTCTTTTCCCCCTTCTATGAAGCCTACTGTGAACATCTTAAGAAAAAATAGCAGGTCCTACTCTGCAGGCTTTCTCCATGCTTTTCATCAACAATATTCCCCAAAACCTTGACTTTCATCAAGTGGTCTGTCTAGCAAGTCTGTGAACTGAGAGTTCCATAATTAAGTCTATGGACTAAACTGACAACAGGCAGATTAACAGGAGAAAAGGCAAGCAAATGTATTCCAAGCTCTGAGGCATTGCAGGAATAAAAAGTGAACATCCAAAAACCCACTGAGTCCTAGAAACTAATATATCCCTCTCCTAGGGAAGAGGGGAATGTAGGCAACTTAGGGAAGAGTAAATGATTTGGGGAAAAGATGAATGGGCCCTCAGAAGAACAGGTGATAGCATGTAACCAAGTCTGTTTGGATGAGGAATCCACATATATGGATATATATATGATAATATGAGCTTAATCTTCCACTATAATATGAGTTTGATCTTCCCCAGTAGATGAGATTCCTGGGGAGGGGATTAATGACAATGGCCTTCCTTTAGGAAGATCTATCAAAGCAGCATATTTTTTAATTACATTTCCTCAATTCCATCAGTCATATCAACTTCTAAATGCAGGTATCTTGCTTAATATCATGGGAACCTGGTAGCCTTCTTGTAACAGTAGTTCTGGGAGGCTTGGGCGTATGTTTAGGAAGCATTTAGGAATCATTTTTTGAGGTGCTCCTGAGCCAAATAAGAACATTCCAGAAGGAAGAAAAGATGCATCTACTCTCTGGGGTTCCACTTGCAGAGGAGCTAAACTGAAGTTGCATGAGCCTGCTGCTGTCCCCAACGCATCTTGGGAGTTTCCATCTAGTCTCAGTAGGCTGAGGGCACATGTTGTTCCCCACCCGCTCTGCCTCTGGTTGCTCTATCAACTTCAAATGAACAGGTCAAATCTAGTGCCTGGTAAGGAGAGTCTGTACTAACATAGGCACTAAGGAGTAGCAGAATTTCTGTGAGTCAGAGATAGGCTGATATGCTAAAACTGACACTAGTTTGTAAATAAGAAAATATGTCCACAGAACCCAAACAGCTCAGAGTAAAACCAGCCATATTTTATATGGAAGCAAAATAATAACCTGAGAAATATATACACAACTTTCAAAATCACAAACCATACTTGCATTTATGTACAACAATAGTGGCTAATATAACTTGTGGGCTAGGGAGCAAGCTATATTTGTTTTCTGGATAATTAATTTTCTTCTCTTAAAAGATAGGAACATTAAAAAAAAAAAAGGTAGGAACATGATCACAAGAAATCTAACTAGAGATCAAAGTGTCTATATTTTCATGAAGTCTTGAGCCATGGGGGTCTCTTTCTTACTTAAAATTAATATTTAAAAAAATGTATAAATGCATTCTATCATCCTGTACAACAAATTAGAGTAAAAGAAATTTTACAAAATGAAAGAGAATATTCAGAGATAACTTTTTGATCTTTTAACCTGTATTTCTGAAAGAGTCTCTGCTCTGTGTAATACCTTATGTAAGTAAATCAAGATAAATAATCTTTTTTTCTTTAATAAAGGGGAGAGGGGAGAATTGCTTAGAAGTCTTAAAACATGAATTATGCCAACTGTTCCTTTGGGAATTATCTCCTGATTAGAAAGTGTAATTCAAATTGATCCCCTTGAGAAATAGTGAATCTCATTCTTTAATACACATAATGGAATTTTTATATGATACAGGATCTGTTTTCAAAGTGCTGCCGAGCTTTTAAAACTAAGATTTCAGATAGGGAATGATAGCCATACTGGCTAGAAAAGAAAACACCTCTGTGGACCTACTTTCCTATCTTTTTGGCGGCTGAATTGCATATTTAAACCTATATATTTTAAATTCTTCTGAAGGGATACACTCCTAATTTCATGGCTATGTTTCTAGCAAATAAGTAAAATTGATAAAATAAAAACCAATGAAGGCAAAGATACAAACTCCTCATTCCAAGGCTGAAAACTTAACTACTAAACTGATGGAAAATCCTAGAAGTTTCAGGATCTCGCTTTATCAATTAACTCTTACCATGGACAACAGGAGCAATTCCTCCAGTCGTGGGTTGATGTTGGTTGAAGCTAAAAAGCTCTGTAAAATACACTCTCGTTAGGAAAAAGATACTTCATCCATATAAAGTAAGAGCTTTTGTGTGCCCTGCTGTTGGGACTCCTGTGCCAGAGGCATCCATGTCTTTATCTCAGTTAACTGAATTCAGAAGTTAATAGATGCAATAGAAATATCACTCACTGTGGCTTTTGTATATTACAATTTTTAGGGAAATGAGCTTCACAACTTTCTCCTTCAGAAAATCTCAAAGGTGTCTTTGAGAGATGGGGCAGAGCTAAGGAGTGCCGTGTGGCAGAACGCTCAGTCGCAGATATTTCTGATCACGCCCATTGACTGTTACTTATGCTCAGAACAGACTGACAGTTCACCTCCACTCATTCCATGGAGCAGCAATGAATACACCTGGTTGTGCTTTACCATTGTCAAGTGCTGCTGAGCACCTGCCGCTGTCCAATCTGTGACTTGTGTTTTAGAAAAGTGTATTTTTATGGGAATTTTTGCTAAGTACCAGGTCTGTGACATGACTTTGAATCAGTGCTTAACCCTGGAGTTGACTTGGAGACCCTGATTCATTGTGTTTCTCACCATCACTTACTAACCATGGCAATAGGCGACCGGCAATCAGGCTCCTGCCTTTCTGGGGACACATGTTCCCAGGAAACCATGTCTGTGTGTGTTTGTGATACTATTTTCTATTCTTCTTGGGTTTTACAAACCTGTGGGCACTTGTTTGAAGACTTTTAGTTTACGTCACTTCATTTGGCCCTTCTGAGAAAAGGGTGAGGCTGTAATGAATAAGAGATGAAAGTCAGGGTTTTGTAACCATACTGGCCCAATTCCAACCTGAATTTTAATATTTACCAATAGAAAAGTGTCTCCAAGTTATAGTTTGCTCTTCTAGAAAATAGAGATGATAGCATCTATCTCATAATTTAATAAACTGAAGAGAATTAGTATAAGAGGATAACATATGTAAAGACCTTAGCATTGTTCTTAAGACTTGACAAATACTTAAAAAACATTCTTAGTGCTTGAGGTACTCTTCAGTAGAAAGAGGTGTATTGGGAAATGCTGTTAACTTTTCTCCTTCACCAGAGGTATAGAAACCCTACATTCCAGACGATTTAATCTATAGCACACGTTGGCAAGAAGGCTACACTGTGATGTGACTGGTTCACAGGTCCCTATGACTAGTCCTGGGCAGAGTCTGGAACAGGGGAGGCAGGCAAGATGTGTCCTGCAAGTGTAGTGCTGGCTCCTGACTTCATTCATCATTTAGATATTTAGTTCATTGTGTGTTAGTTTTGACCTTTTGACATTACATTAAAATATGACTTGATTACTGATGTTCGCAGTATAACCCCAAATTGTACATCCAAGGTGAAGGCTCTCTTGCCTCGTGCTGGCCCCAGCCCAACTTCTGAGTCCTATGTCCCCATCTCCGTTCCTGTACGTTCAGAATGTTGTGAGCTTAACCCTAACCCTTTCCACCTCAAGCTGGCTTGCCTTAGTGACAATGACAATCTCAGGGACCCCTGCTAACCCATCAGGCCACCGGAAGCAGTCATTATCAAGTTCTGCTTTTTAAAATTGAAAGCAACTATGGTGTTTAGTATAAGCCAGTGTATCCACCTGCACACGTTCCTAAACATCCCAGAATTGAGTTACGTAGCAGCCCTACCCAGCCCTATAGGACATTTATGAGAGCAAAGGTGGCCAGTGCCCCTCAATGCCCCAGAATATTCAGGAATTTATGTCACATCAAATTACAATTTGCTGCCCCTTTTTTATAAGGTGCTGGATTCTCCATTCTAATGAAAATAATGAACCATCAAACTAAATGTCATCCCCCAAGATCAGTCATTGGAAGCAAACTGGCACAAGGCTTACAAAGTGCTCTCTATCATTTACTGTTATCATAACTCTGATTGCCATCATTTAGTGTTCTCCACACTTGATAAGTCAAACAGTTGAGGGACAAAGAGATCGATTTATTTATAAAGAATTCCGAGGGAAATCAGAATCAAAGCTATAGAATGTATTTGCATCTACCAGTAACTTTTACAGCTGAAATTTTTAGTCCTTTCCCAGGCCTGGGAATGATCTTGCCTGAAATGCTCTACAATTTGCATTTTAGGAAGAATAAAATTACCATAGTTCTTTCCAATTGCTTGAGTGTCACTAGTCAGTCCTGCCCACAGATGTCCATGTACTTGCTCTAAAATCAAAGTTTTGCATATTGATCACATTGCAAGGGAATCAACTGTCTTGGCTTTAGCACTGAAAGCCCCGCATCTCAAGAACCCCAGTAGTCAAATTGAGTTGGTTGGCTGACTGACTTGCTGATAAGATACGTCTTCCCTGTTACAGATGTACACTGATTTTCTTTTCTTATCATTCTTCCTGGTTAACTTATTCTTCTAGTTACTTGGAGAAATTATATTGTTGAAGCATTTTATATTAAGACAATCATTACTCTTAATTAACACTCTGAATTTATAACAGATGGGCCTTTGATGTACCAACGACAACCCTGGGAAGAAGTATGTAAAGACAAATTGTACTTCACATGTCTGAAAACCATCACAAAAACAATAGAGCAAGGAGATTCTAAATATAGCTTATGGAGTTGTAGCTATAGAACAATCAGCTTAAAACACGTTAGGTCATGTTAACACTTGAGTCTCTGTGCTATCTCCCCAGTGACACTTACCAGTTAAAACTTACACTCATTTATTGATCCATTTCATGAACACTGATTGATCATTATTTATATGCAATATGTTGAATAGTTGTCAAGATTATGAAGACAAAGACAGTATGGCTTCAAATTCAAGATGGGAAATTAACAAAAATAAATTGGTACAATACAGATTACGTAGTGCTAAGCTGCAGGCTATACATCTGGAGCCAGAAAAAAAAGGGGGGGAAATTTTAACTGTACTTCCAGGAATATCTCTTAAATTTGCCAGTATGTTCTAAATTTCAAGCTTCTTTCTTATTCTCTGCTAAAATATACTTCATTTCTGCACATCTCAAAATTCCTCACACATCCTTCATAACCACGCTTAAAAACTTTAGGAAGTTCATCTTAACCTCCAATCAAGATTTACTGTTCATTTGTCAAAACTTCCATGATTGCAATTTATTTTATTTATTAATGCATTTATGTTAGTCACTTAGTTCTAAATAGATGTTTACCTCACTCTATATGCCAAAATGAATTCTAAATAAATTACAGTACTAAGCACTTAAAATCAATAGGAAAACATATTAGGCTTTATTTGTCTAATCTTAGAATGAAGAATAATTTTATAAGCATTACAGTAATGAAGAAAATCACAAATAAAAAATGTTAGATCTATGTTTACATTCACCAGAAATCAAATTAGTTTAAGCTAACAAAGGAATTTATTACATGGACATTGAGATGCAAAGACAAGAGTGTGACTGCACTGCCCAACAGCTAGAAATAGGTCTGAACCTCCCTGAAGATTTTGTTTTCAAACCTCAGTCCTTCTTTTTGTTTTACCTTCATCCTCACAGTTGAATACAGCTCCCTCTGACTCCCTCAGGATTGTGGCAAAGGTAGTAACTATCAGCAGCAGGACTTTCAGCTGTGGCTTAGGTACCTGAAGAGAGATGAGTTAGCCTTCTCTTGGTCCTGGTTCAAAAGGCCAGCAGAAGACACCAGCATGTATTGAAACCCTCAGCCGTCACCATAGCCTAACCAGCCACGGTGCCTTAACTTCAGTAATGTTTTAAAGCATGAGTGGAAAACAGTTTCCAAAAAGTAGAGTAGATATCTTCCTGTACAAAGATAGATTGAATCATATAAAAGTATAAAACTTCTATGGTCAGAATTAGAAGGTCCAATGAAATTAAAAGGTCTCAAGAACTAGAAGAGTATCTGAAACCAAAGTGGGAAAATGGTTTCTTTGCTTCATGTACAAATGCCTAAGAAATATGCAGATATCCTACTCAAAATGGACAACATAAGGAAAAAGAACTAGCAAAATAAGAAACACAATGATGTACAATAGATCATTGTGCAAAAATGTTTAGATTCATTAATAAGCAATGAAACGTGAATTTGAATAGTCATCAATTGTGAAGTTTACCTAGAGAATTCTTTTTTTTTATACTACTTCAAAATTTAGTGATGTACCCTTTTGTATACTTATGGTACAATCTTTCTTGAAAGCAATTAGGTAATATGCATCAAGTTCTTTAAAACTGAATGTATTCATTGACCCTAAATTTCATGTAAAGAAGGAAATAGACATAGCAGTACTATTTTATTCATGCAGTTTTATTTATTGAAGCATTATTTCTATAGCAAATAATTGGAAATAAAGAACTGTCTTTATATCCTAACAAAAAAGGTATGTATACAAATTTGTTTTTTGAAATGAAATACTATATATCACTAAAATGGTATTTTAGTAACTATTAAATAACATTGAAAATGCCATTAAGAAAAAGCACAAAAATAAATTTTATGTGCAATACAAATCCAACATATATTTATAGATAACAAAAAAAATAAGAAAAATGCCTAAATCTTGATGTTTTTAAGCATATATGCAATAGAAATTTAAATGATTTTTTCTTCATTTTTCTTTATTTTCAAAACTTGCAACAGTGTACTTGAGTGACTTTTTAAAATTAAGGTAAAGGTATATTTAGTGGCTTTTCAAACTTTCAAAATTTAAAAATATTTCTAAGTTTCAAGTCAATGATAAAATAATATATGCATATGAAAATCCATATAAAATAACAAAAATGCAAAAACACGTGTAAAAATATCTGAAATATAGCCAAAGCTATAAAGAGAAGTAAATATGCAAACCAAGTGCTTCAATAAATTTTTAAAAATATAGACACATTTATAAATTTCAACAGCTAGAATGGCAGAAAGAATAGATTAGGTGTTAAGGAGAGATTCACAAAAAAAGCACACTAATAATATTTTCTGACAATTTCTCAGAAAGACAAATTGATTCCTTAGTATTTATTGAGAGGGAAGGGGCTACTGAATCCTTGAGCTGGAGATGTGTTGTTTTTGCTTGACAAAATAATATGAAAATTAATATGCTTGATATTCCACCTCATATTTAAAGAACTTTTGAGCCCAAATGAACACTGAAGAAATTACATATTAGCTTAAGCATTTAGCTCGTAGTTAGATTATTCTAAGAAATATTAAATGCAAATAAGGAGAAATCCAAAACAAGGATTGAAACGAAATGAATGAATTAAAAGGCAGGTTTAGTAAGTATCAATCCAAGAATGGATTAGTCTTTAATGTATAAAAATATTGCTAGTAGGAAGGAAACCGAAGGAAGAAAGAAGGAAGGGAGGAGGAAAAGAAAGAAGGAAGACCACACTGACAGAGAACCAATGGAACCAAATAGAGAACCCAGATCTTCAGCCGACTCATCTTCCACAAGAGTGCCAGGAGCACAGGACACAATAGACACATCAGGGAAAGACAGTCTCCTCAACTACTGGTGCTGGGAAAAACTGGATCTCCTTAAGAAGAAGAATGAAACTAGACCCCTACCTCTCACCACATATAAAAATCAACTTAATGCTAACACACCATAAGGGGGGTAAGTAGAAGTTCATTGGATTAGACAAAAGGAAATGAAGGGCAGGGAGGTGGGATGGGAATGGGAAAGACAGTAGAATGAATTGGACATCACTTTCCTGTGCTCATATATGAATACGTGACCAGGGAAACTCCACATCATGTACAACCAGAAGAATGGTAAGTTATACTCCATGTATGTACAATATATCCAAATATACTCTCCTTTCATATATCTCTAAAAAGAACAAATAAAAATTAAAACCTAAAAATATACCAACTCAAGCTGGGTACAGTGCACACACCTGTGATCTCAGGGGCTCATTTCTCTGAGGCAGGAGGATCACAAATTCAAAGTCAGCCTCAGTAATTTAGTGAGTCCCTGAGCAACTTAGCGAGATCCTGTCTTAAAAAATAAAAAGGGCTGGTTCAGTGGCTAAGCACTCCTAGGTTCAATACCTGGTACCCTCCCTCTAGCAAAAAAAAAAAAAAAAAATCAAATCAATACAGATGAAGGAACTAAATGTAAGACCAGAAGCTATGATGCTGCAAAAAGAAATCATAGGGGAACTCTTCAAGTCATTGGTATAGGCAATGAATTTTTGGACAGGACTCCAGATGCACAGGCAACAAAACCAAAAATAACCAAACGAAATTATAACAAAGAAGCTTCCGCACAGCTAAGGAAACAATCAACATAGTGAAGATAATGGGAGAAAATATTTGCAAACTATTCATTCAACAAGAGGTTAATATTGATAATATGCAAAGAACTCAAAATATTCAATAGCAACAAATAATTTGATTTAAAAATAGGCAAATAATCTGAATAGAGCATTCTCAAAAAAATGCACACAAAAAAAACACAAAAAGAATATGAAAAAAATGGTTAACTTCACTAATCATCAGGGAAGTGCAAATAAAAAAGTCAAAACAACAGTGAGATATCATATCACTCCAGTTAAAATGGTTATAACCAAAAAGACAAAGAAAAAAGCTAGCAAGGATGAAGAGAAAAGGGAGCTTATAATTCATATTATAATTCATAATTCATATACTCTGTTGGTGGGAATGTAAGTTTATACAGCCATATTGGAAAACTGTTTGGAAGTTCCTAAAAATATAGAAATTTTCAAAAGGGGGGGATATCTGATGAAAATAGAAGGGAGACCAATTACTTAGAGGAAGGGAATGGAGAGGGAAGGAGAAGAGGAGGTCATGGGGAACAAAATCTACCAAATTATGCTATGTCCTTGTAAGAATATACCACAATGAATCCCACTTAAATATAATTAAAATGCACTCATTAAAATAAAAATAATAATAGAAGGGAGATCAATAGAGGAGAGCAAGAGAATCAGAGAGAGGGAGCAAGGAAGAGAAGGGGAAGGATTGGGGAACAAGACTGATCCAATTATGTTATGTGCATGTACAAATATGCCATAATGGATCCCACTATTATGTGTAATTACAATGTCCCAATAAAAAATTTAAATAGCTAAAAATAAAACTACAATATGATCCAACTATCCCACTATTGGGTACATAACCAAAAGAAATGAAATCAATATATTGACATCTGCACTCTCATGTTTATTGCAACACTATTTACAATAGCCAAGATATGGAACCAACCCAAGTGTTCACTGGTGGATGAATGGGTAGGGAAAAATGTGATATGCACCCCTAAAGGATTACTCTACAGTCATTAAAAGAATGAAATTCTATCGTTTGCAGCAACATGGATGGAACCGAAGGGCATTTTGTGTGAAATTAAATAAGTCAGGCACAGAAAAATAAAGACCACATGTCTCACTCACATGTGGATGCTAAAGAAGTTGAATTCATAGAAACAGAGAGTAGAAGAGGCTACTATAGGAAGAGTAGATGGAGGAGGAAAGGAGGGCTGGTGGTTAGTGGGTACAAAAATATTGGAACATAGGAGAAACAGGTTCACATGCTCTACAGCACAGTAGGATTACTACAGTTCACAACAATTCATTATTTATTTGATTAAGAACTAGAAAACAGGGATTCGAAGCTTCCCAACATAAGGAAATGATAACTCTTTAAGAAGATGGAAAGGCTAATTATCTCATTAAACATTATATACAAGTATCAAATTATCACACTACACCCCAAAATCATGTGCAATGATTATTTCAATCAAACATATTAATGTGTCTAGGAGTGATGGCACAAACTTGTAATCCCAGCAACTCACAGGCTAAGGCAGGAGGATTACAAGTTTGAAGCCAGCCTTAGCAACTTGGCGAGGCCCTGTCTCAAAATTAAAAAAATAAAAAGGATGGGGAATAGAGCTCAGTGGAAAATGGCCCTGGGTTCAATCCCCAGTACCTAAAAATTAATAGTAATAATAATAATAGAAAATGCAAATAAAAGTTGAAATGAGAGAAATACAAATTGCAGTATGATGATTTTAACTTCAATAACAGTGATTATATAATAATATTAAGTAGTTATATAAAAATATTAAAATCTTATTGAAATAGATGAAATATTGAGTAGAAATATTGAATTTCCTACTGAAATAGCCTAAAATAAATTATTAAAATAGATTCAAGAATACCAATACATAAAGAAAAAATTTAAAAATTCATCAAAGAACAATTCATCAAAGACATTCAGAGTTACACAATTTTACTAATGAATTCTTTTATGCGTAAAGAAATTTCTATATTTTACCAGTAACTAGAAATCATTATGAAGCCATTCTTATATATTTTATTAAGCTTAGATAACCCTAACTACAAAATTGACAAATGAATATACACAAAAAAGAAAACATATATACCACTCTCATTTATTAATAAAGATGCAAAATGCTACACAAAATGTCAACCAATCAAATTCGGCAGCATATTGAAAGAGAAACTCTTAATGATCAAATATAATTTATTCCAGAATTGCAAGGATAAGCTAATGTAAAGAAATGTATTCATACCAATTCAAGAAGGGCAAATTGAACTCTGAAAAACGTTTAATAAAATCCAATGCATTTTGTTTGAGTTATGAATATAAATTATATTTATTTTAACTTGCATTTCATGTTCTATATTAAATTAATATATAATATCGATTTCAATCCAAACTCCAAACCATAGGTAATGATTTAATAGAATCATTTCAATTTAAATTACGAACGAAATAAGATTCACTCTCATTTTCTTCCTCTAAAAGTTCCAGTCAATGCATTGAGCAAAACAGAAATGACAGATATTTGAAGATGATTACATTACAAGAAAAAGGAATTTAAATATTTAATAATAGTGTATAAGTAACAAGTAGATGTAAATATATACACAGAGACACAAATAAAATCAATAATAATGAAAAGGAAAATATTGTAAAAGATCAGATTCAACTGTGAAAACCCTTCTAAAATATCTAGGGAAAAGATTAATGAGTGATTTGTTTTTACAAACTATAAAGATTAATTTTTAAAAAGTCCTGATATAAATGTCCCATGATCTTAGACCGAATACTTTTCAATATTTCAAAAAATTTTATTAGCTTAAAATATTCACAACTGATATGGCAATTAATAAACAGGCAAATCTTTTAAAAAATATATTACATATAAAGAATAAGTGAAGTCTATTGAAAGGGTCATTTACCCATGAAATAGGGAAGCCAGTATTAACATGACGTGATGTGCCACACACGTAGGCAGAACAGTCAATGCCAAAGAATTCAGAAATTAAATTATGTAATGATTATGGGAAAGGTGCTATAACATATCATTAAGAAATTTCATTTATGCATGTACATATAATTACCAATAGTATCTATAATTATAAATAGTATCTATAATTACATGTAACATAAAAGATTATATCCCCCAAGTCATTCATCAGGAGAAATTTCAAATGGATTACTAAATTACCAACAAGTCATAAAACTTCTAAGAGCAATTATGTAAAGGAATATTCATCAATTGTGTTGATAAAGGAAAGATTTATCTTAAAGAATTTAACCTTTATTTTATTTATTTGTTTGTTGTTGTTGTTGTTGCTTTAATGTGGTGTTGAGAATCGAACTCAGGGTCTCACCCATCCTAGATGGGTGCTCTACCACCGAGCCATTACCCTAGCCCAAGGAGAGATTTTTAATTGTAAATATTACAACACTCCCACATAGGCTAGATTCGGTTACTCTAAAAAACAGTGCCTCAAAAGAGGCTTAAAATCCCTAACAGTGCTCTTGCTGAAATAGCTGTGGTGAGTCTCTTGCAGACTCTACTGCACAAGTTGTCCCTCGGGGCCCCAGGCTGATGGAGCAGCTGTTACCTGTGCACTGGAGCAGTCACTGGGCAGAAACAGAAAACAGAAAACAGCCCTGTGGATTCTCTCACTGCAGTGCATTAGGTCTTCTGTCCAGTAAGTGGCAAAGGTAACTTCTCCTTGCAAGTCATTGAACAGAGCTAGTCACCCAGTACCTCCAGCACCAACTCAGGTGTACCCTTATATCCACAAGGAAAAGAACCAGAAATATTGGCAACTATTACAAATGCTTCGTGTTCACAGGAAGAAAATCAATATGTTTGACATTATAAAAATGTAAACATTGATCTGCCAAAAAATCTAATCAGCATGAAGAGCTAAATAATATACTGAGAAAACATTGGCAATAATAAGACTGCAAAGGTTTTATATCTTTCTGGGCAAGAAAGTCACCTACCATTAACAAACAACGTGAACTCAAAATATTAAAACAGGCAAAGGACAGGAATAAGTAATTTAAAGCTACAGATGTGGAAATAGGTAGTAAGTAAATTTTTTAAATCAAACTCACCAGTATTCAAAGGGATTCAGATTAAGACAATACTAAATATTTTCTGGGACTCTCTTAAAACCATACAGATTCTGAGCCAGTATGTGCAGTACAGCAAGGCATTTCTACATAACGGAGACAGGATAGGTCGCTCAGCTTTTGCTTCTGCAGGCCTGTTTAGCACGATATAACATAAGTCAACACTGTTTATGCTTCATGCCCTTTCTCTGAGGAAAATCTAGCAAAGTATCCTATGTGGATCATAATAGGATTTACAACAGTGAAGAAGCTAACAATTTACTCAAAAAAAAAAATGGGATGGATTGAATAAAACCTGGCATAACCAGGCAATGTGATGTTAGAAAACTGTTACAAAACTGGGTTGTTTTCAGGGAACGATGCTTTGTGGAATTGACAGGAGAAAACGGGAGGGTTATCTTCACTATTTCATATCAAGGGAAATTTAGGTATGCATGGGAAAAGAAGGAAGGAAATTCACCAAACTTTTAACAGTGATAGTTTCACAGTGATATGATTGTATCTTGTTGTTAAGTTTTTCTTTTACTCAATTGAGGTGTTTTAAAAATAAAATTATTTTGAATAAAAAATTGCACTCACACGGAACAGTGGTGTTCATTGTGGGAATTTATAGCACAGCATACTGTCACATAGGTAAATGAGCAGTTAAAGTGGAATTTCAGATTTTAGTACTTTAAAAAAAATGGCCTGTTTTTCCAAAAGTACCTATTTGCTGCAATCCAAACACAGCTCTGTGACGTGCCGTATAACTGTGTTTTATTGTTGATCTACTTGTAGCTTTCCAGGATGGGCATATCTCTCTTCCTCTGGGACCTCACTACTTCACAAAGAGAATTTTTTTTTTTTTTTTCTGGGAAACAACTTCCTTCAAGCTTCTTCATTATTTACATCAATGCAAACTCTCATTTCAGTTTATTGCATTGGCTCTTAGAGTGTAACTGAGCAACCTAGGAGAGTATGCTCAATAGGAACCCCTTCCAAATTCTGGAATAACCTAATGAACAATAATTAATATTTTCAGTTGGAGAGTTCAAAGGAAGGGGTTTGTGGTAAATATGTGTGTGTACCTAAGATTCTGTAACCTTCTTAGATGTTCCAGAACACTGCGCTGCCTAGAATACCATTTAGTACCGTTTTTTAGTATCAGTGAATAAAATGTTTTATTAAAGGGTTTTTTGTTAATTTATAAACTGGAACACATGGAAATATGCAGAGATTTTTTAAAGTCAAATAGAAAATATTGACAAAAGAAAATAAGAAAAGACTACAGGAAAGGACTTTGCATATTCAAATGTTTACATTAAATGTCAAGGACTTATACCGTGTCCGCAGCATAACTTTAAGATATGATTGACAAAAAGATGGTTTCATAGAAAGACAGACCATCTTAATTTGTAGGTTATTTTTGTAAATGGAAGGAGGTAAAAATTGATTGTATATACCTAACATTAATTTCTTCAAAAGCAATATCATAATTCAAGGGTTTGTTTCTGATCAAGCACCTAACTTCTCATAAAAATGGTACAAAAATAGTACTTGACATGAAAAATTTTGAGCACATCCCATCGGAAATAGATCTCTGGATCAAACTTTTTAAAATGTATTTATCAATCAATTCCACAGCATGTCCCAATTATAAGGAAAACTGTCCTCTAATCATTAGAATTTGAGGAATACAAGGAGCTAAATAATCAAATTGCTTTTTTTTTATTGCATGACTTGTGAGTGACTTATATTTTCTTTTTTAAATTTGTTTATTATTTTTTTGAATTAGGTATACATGACAGCAGATTGCATTTTGACTTATTGTATACAAATGGAGCACAACTTTTCATTTCTCTGTGTACAATGCAGAGTCACATCATTGTGCAATCATTCATGTACATAGGGTAATAAAGTCCATCTCATTCCACCATCTCTCCCATTCCCAAGTGCCCTCTCCTTTCCTTACTCCCCTCTGCCCAATTTAAAGTTCCTCCTTTCTTCACTTACCCCAACCCTATTATGAATCAGTACCACATATCAGAGAAAACATTTGGCTTTTGGTTTTTTGGGATTAGCTTATTTCACTCAGCATGGTATTCTCCAACTCCATCCATTTACCTGCAAACGCCATAATTTCATTCTTCTTTAAGGCTGAGTAATAATCCATTGTGTATATATACCACAGTTTCTTTATCCATTCATAAAGGGTATGTAGGTTGGTTCCACAATTTAGCTATTGTGAATTGAGCTGCTTATAAACATTGATGTGTATGCTTCACTGTAGTATGCTGATTTTAAGTCCTTTGGGTATAAACTGAGGAGTAGGATGACTGGTCAAATGATGATTACATTCCAAGTTTTCTAAGGAATCTCCATACAGCTTTCCACAGTGGTTGCACCAATTTGCAGTCCCACCAGCAATGTATGAGTGTTCATTTCGGCCCACATGCTGGCTAACACTTATTTTTGTTTGTATTCTTGATAATTGTCATTCTGACTTAAGTGAGATTAAATCTTAGAGTAGTTTTAATTTGCATTTCTCTAATTGCTAGAGATGTTGAACATTTTTTCATAGATTTGGTGATCAATGGTATGTCTTCTTCTGTGAAGAGTCTACTCGGTTCCTTAGCCCATTTATTGATTGGGTTATTTGTTGTTTTGGTGTTAAATTTTTTGAGTTCTTTTTATATCCTGGAGATTAGTGCTCTATCTGATGTGCCTGTGATAAAGATTTTCTCTCACTCTTAGGCTCTGTCTTCACATTATTGATTGTTTCCTTTGCTGAGAGGAAGCTTTTGATTCCATCCTATTTATTGATTCTTGATTTTACTTCTTGCACTTAAGGAGCCTTGTTAAATAAGTCAAGTCCTAAGTCGACATGATGAAGATTTGGATCTACTTTTTCTTCTTTTAGGCACAGAATCTCTGGTCTAATTCCTAGGTCCTTGATGCACTTTACGTTGAGTTTTGTGCAGGGTGAGAGATAGGGGTTTAATTTCATTTTGGTGCATATGAATTTCCAGTTTTCCCAGCACCATTTGTTGAAGAGGCTATCATTTCTCCACTGTATGTTTTTAGTACCTTTGTTTAGTATGAAATAACTATTTATGTGGACTTGTCTCTGTGTCCTCTATTCTGTACCATTGGTCTACATGTCTATTTTAGTGCCAATACCATGCTATTTTTGTTGCTATAGCTCTGTAGTATAGTTTAAGGTCTGGTATTGTGATGCCTCCTGCTTCTCTCTTCTTGCTGAGGATTGCTTTGTCTCTTCTGGGTCTCTTATTTTTCCAAATAAATTTCATGATAGCTTTTTCTAGTTCTATGAAGAATATAATTGGGATTTTAATAGAAATCACATTAAATCTGTACAACAGTTTTAGTAGTATGGCCATTTTGCAAATATTAATTTTGCCTATCCAAGAACACGGGAGAGCTTTCCATCTTCTAAGGTCTTATATAATTTCTCTCTTTAGTGTTCTGTAGTTTTCAATGTATAGGTCTTTTACCTCTTGTTAGATCAGTTCCCAAGTTTTTGTTTTTTGTTTTTTGTTTTTGAGGTTATTGTGAATGGGATAGTTTTCCTAATTTCTCCTTCAGTGGATTCATCACTCATGTATAGAAATGCATTTGATTTATGGGTATTGATTTTATATCCTGCTACTTTACTGAATTACTTTATTGGTTCTAAAAGTTTTCTGGTGGAATTTTTTTGGGTCCTCTTAATACAGAATCATGTTGTCAGTAAATAGGGATAGTTTGAGTTCTTCTTTTCCTATTCATATTCCTTTAATTTCTTTGATCTGTCTAATTGCTCTGGTTAGAGTTTCAGGGATGATGTTGAGTAGAATTGGGAAAAGAGGAAATCCCTGTCTTGTTTCAGCTTTTAGCAGGAATGTTTTCAATTTTTCTCCATGTAAAATGATGGTGGACTTGGGCTTACAATAGATAGCTTTTACAATGTTGAGGTATGTTACTACTATCCCTAGTTTTTCTAGTGTTTTGAACATGAAGGAGTGCTGTATTTTGTCAAATGCTTTTTCTGCATCTGTTGAGATGTTTTATCTTTGTCTATTGATGTGATGAATTATGTTTATTGATTTCTGTGTGTTGAACTAACTTTGCATCCCTGAGATGAACCCACTTGATCATGGTGCACTACCTTTGTAATGTGTTGTTGTCTGCAATTTTCCAGAATTTTATTATGAATTTTTGCATCTATGTTCATCAGGGACATTGTTCTGAAGTTTTCTTTCCTTCATGTGTCTTTGTCTGGTTTTGGTATGAGGGTGATACTAGCCTCATAGAATGAGTTTGGAAGGGTTCCCTCCTTTTCTATTTCATGAAATAATTTGAGAAGTATTGATATTAGTTCTTTCTGGAAGGTCTTGGAGAACTCAGCTGAGAATCCATCTGGTCCCGGGCTTTTCTTGGTTGGTAGGTTTCTGATGGCATCTTCTGCTTCATTACTTAAAATTGATCTGTTTAAATTGTGTATGTCCTCCTGATTTTGGGGGGGTAGATTATATCTCCAGAAATTTGTCAATGTCTTCAACTTTTTCTATTTTATCTGAATATAAATTTTTGAATGTTTTAAATTATCTTCTGTATTTCAGTAGTATTCATTGTGATATTTCCTTTTTCATCACAAATTTTAGTAATTTGACTTTTCTCTCTCTCTTTGTTAGTGTGGCTAAGGGTTTATCAATTTTATTTATTTTTTTAGAGAACCAACTTTTATTTTGTCAATTTTTTGAATTTTTCTTTTGGTTCAATTTCATTATTTCAGTCTGATTTTAATTATTTCCTGTCTTCTAATATTTTTGGTATTGATTTGTTCTTCCTTTATCTAGGGCTTTGATGTAATGTTAGGCCATTTATTTGTTGGCTTTTTATTCTTTTAATGAATGAGCTCAATGCAAAGACCTTTCCTGTTAGCACTGCCTTCATAGTGTCCCTGAGATTTTGATATGTTGTATAAGTGTTCTCATTTACCTCTAAGAATTTTTTATCTCCACCCTGATGTCTTTTGTTATCCGTTCATCATTCAATGGCATATTATTTAGTTTACAGGTGTTGGGGTAGTTCCTATTTTTTATTTCATCATTGATTTCTAATTTCATTCCATTATTATCTGATAGAATGCAGGGTAGTATCTATACTTTTTTGTATTTTCTAAGAATTGCTTTATGGCATAAGATATGACCTATTTTAGAGAAGGACCCGCGTGCTACTGAGAAGAAAGTGTATTCGCTCATTGATAGATGAGATATTCTAAATATATTGGTTAAGTCTAAATTATTAATTGTATTGTTGAGTTATGTAGTTTCTTTGTTTAGTTTTTGTTTGAAAACTCAATCCAGTGGTGAGAAAGGTGTGTTAGAGTCACCCAGGGTTATTGTGTTGTGTCTATTTGATTCTTAAAATAGTGAAGGGTTTGTTTGGTGGTTGTTGATGTTCCATTGTTTGTGGCATAAATATTTACAATTGTTATGTCTTGTTGAAGTATGTTTCCCTGAAGCAGTATGAAATGTCCTTCTTTATCCCTTCTGACTAACTTTCACTTGAAGTCCACTTTATCTGATAGGAGGATGGAAACACCTGCTTGCTTACACAGTCCATGTGAGTGATATGTTTTTTACCATCCTTTCACCTTCAGTCTGTGAATGTATTTTCCTATGAGATGAGTAAGCTTTGAAGACAGCATATTGTTGGGTCTCTTTTTACCAGTCTCTGTCCTTTGATTGATGAGTTTTGGCCATTAACATTCAGGGTTATTGTTGAGGTATGATTTGTATTCCTGGTCATTTTGGTTTATTTTTGGTTTTTAACTTGACTTGGTTTCTCCTTTGATTGACTTTTTCTTTAATGTAGTTCTTCCCTTTGCTGATTTTTATTGTTGTGTTTCATTTCCTCCTCATGGAATATTTGGCTGAGAATGTTCCGTAGTGCAGAATTTCTAGTTGTAAATTCTTTTAACTTTTGTTTATCATGAAAAGTTTTTATTTTATCATCAAATCTGATGCTTAATTTTGCTGGATATAAGATTCTTGACTGGCATACATTTTCTTTCAGAGCTTTGTATATGTTGGTCCAGAACCTCCTAGCTTTGAGGATCTGGGTTGAGAAATCTGCTAAGATCCAAACTGGTTTCCCCCTGTACATAATCTGATACTTTTCTCTTGCAGTCTTTAAGATTCTATCTTTATTTCATATGTTAGGCATTTTCATTATAATGTGACTTGGTGTGGATCTGTTGTAATATTGTACATTTGGTGTCCTACAAGTGTCTTGTATTTTATTTTATATTTCATTATTCAGGTTTGGAAATTTTTCTAATATTATTTCATTGAATAGGTTGTTCATTCCTTTGGTTTGTATCTCTATGTCTTCCTCTAGTCCAGTAAATCTTAAATTTGGTCTTTTCATGTTATCCCATAATTCTTTGATGTTCTGTTCATGATTTCTTACCATCTTCACTGCATGGTAAACTTTATTTTCAAGATTAAATATTTTGTCTTCCTTGTCTGAAGTTCTATCTTCCAAGTGATCCAGTCTGTTGGTGATGTTTTCTATTGAATTTTTAATTCGGTTTATTTTTTTCCTTCATTTCAAGGATTTCTATTTGTTTGGGTTTTTTTTTTTTCAGAATCTCTAAACTTTATATAAGTAATCTTTTGCTATGTGCATTTACTATCTTATCTCTTTATTGCAGTGATCTTTTGCTGCCTGCATTTTCTCTCTTAGACCATCTTTTACTTTTCAAATCATTTTAACTGTTTACATTCTGAACTCCTTCTCTGACATTTCTTCTACTGTGCTATCAATGGATTCTATTATTGTAACATCTTGGTTTGTTTGGGGTGCTTTCTGCCCTTGTTTTTTCATGTTGTTCATGTGTCTTTCCCTCTAGCAGTGAAGATCTGAGTTATTACACTTTCTACTCTAAAAACGTATAGTGTCCCTGTGGGGTCACCTTTAAGGGGGAGATCAATATTAATAGTACCCAACGCAAACAATATGCAGCCTTAAACCAAATATCTCCCATTAAGGCATTTACAGTTTTATCATGATAGAAAGGGTGTGTTCAGTTATTCTCTACAATATAAATAATAGGTGTGCAAAAGTGGTGGACAAAGAGAGAACCAGGGAGTATAGGATGTGGTGTTCATGAGGTAGTAGATGAGAATCATAGCAAAGAGTGAAAGAGGAATCAAAAGAAGTTGACTCTTAGCAGGAGAAAGAGATTCCAGGAAACAGACAAGTAAGAAGAAACTATAGGGAGTAAAAAATAATAAATAAATAAAATGAAGAAGAAAGACGAAAAAGAAAATATTTAAAAATAAAAGAATTTACTGCACCACTGTAATATACTATTCAGACATCCCAGTCCTTAGTATCCCAATGCATGAAAAATTCTTGATTTCCAAAATGCTGGGGATGTGAGGGTGGGAAAAGAAAGAAAAAAAAACTTGAAGGAAAGTTGAACAATTGTTTCTGTTTGAGATCAATATCTTCTCTGCTTCCCTTCTCATCTAATAGGTGGGGTTGTCTGGAGTTTTCTGATATCTCCACCCTCAGGTTGGTGAAGGATACTATGGTAGGAGGGTTAATCTTGGAAGCAGAACTCCTGGAAGCAGGGTATAGCAATTGTTGGTCCCTGTTGGAAAACTGCACCCCCCGGAATCTCTGTTGGGAGTTCATTCATGTGATGCAGGAGACTGATGTTAGCCCCTTACATCACCTGTGAACCCCACAAGTCCTGGTCTCTGATTAGTCTTATACAGTACCTCTCCCTTCCCTGCCCTCTCAACTTCCCAGTTAGGAAACTCTCTCTCTCTGGAGGTCCTGAAGGCTGAGCACAGGGACCTGTGTGCCTGTCATGGAGAGGTGTTCTGCGTTGGGCAGATCAGGACCAGGTATTGAGCTGTGGGTTGGCCACAAAGCTTCAGGTGCTGGGTTGGGTTGGTGGCTGGGGTGTGGGATTGGGAGACTAGGGATTGAGGAGTCAGAGATCCCTGTTGTTTGCCAAACTGTTGGGACCCAGTGATCAGTGGATACGGACTGGGGAGGGAGTCGGGAATCTGGCTGGTATAGGGTCCCAGCAAGTTGTGCCCAACTTGACCCTGGGAACCTAGTGAGTATCAGGCTGGTTGGCTTGGCGAACTGAGATCAAGATTCCCTCATACCCTCTTCCAACCTCACGACCCCATGAAAGATTCTCTCCTGCCTCTGCAGAAAGATGGTGGCTATTAGCACATCTAGCAGGGAGATCTCAGGTATAACCAAGCCTGCAGGGATGTTGGTGATAGTCTTACAAGTTCTATTTGTTGTCCCTAGATGGAAGCAACTGCATCACTAGTTGATGGTGGTGGCACTGGAAAACCTGCATGTATCTTGGTTTTGGGCTTCCAGGTCCGAGTCAGTGTCCCAAGATGGAAGCTGCCCCAACTAAAGATGGCAATGGTGGCAGCAGATGTAACCCAAGATGGCAGCAGAGGTGTCCCAAGATGGAGATGGCTGCTTTCAGAGATGGGGCAGTAAGGGAAGTCCATGCAGTGGTGTTTGGGTGACCAGTTCTGAGATGCGGTGCGGTGCTGTGGTGGGCAGCTGACTCCAGGCCCTCTCCAATGTCTCAAGGTGGAAGCTACCATGTCAAGAGGGCTATGTCAGTGGCTGCAGTGTCCCACAATGGTAGTGGTTGGGAAGCCCCACTTTGGTAGATGGAGCCCTTGGTGCGGGAGGGGCACACAGTGGTGGGGTTGTATATTATTTTCTAGTGTGTATTTCCAAGGGGAGTGACCCTCAGCAGTGCTTCCCAAACATGTTTGGTCACTAGACTCCCATTTCATGCACATGCATTGGTGAATGCTGCTCGGCTGGAACTGTGAGTTTCCATTTGTTCCAGAATCAGAAGTCAGTCCTTGTGTTTAACAGCAATATTTCCTTCTCAGCAAGAAGAAGATTCAGCTTGAGGAATAGCAGAAGCAGAGGAGAAGCAAATTGCAAAATTGGGATGAAACACATAAACGTAGTTTCCTTGGACTACGACAGGCTGTGAACTTGGCATCCCGTTCATTTCATTAATAAGCAGATAAATGGAATCGTGAGCGTAAATATGTGTCGTTTAAATAAGATGTTAACAGCTGAAAATGTAACTGCTCTCAAGAGTCATTAAAGCAATCTCAGAATTTCATAAGAGTAAAAAGTTTGGCATGAATTCTTTGGCAATATTCCTGGTTCTTGCCAGAAATCTGCTAGAATAGGAGATGAGCCATTCCTCCAAGATATGAAGGCACTGGCAGACTGATGAAAGTGAGCATTTGGAGAGGCTCAGAGCTTTAAAAGTGCTTGGGGACAATGAGCCATAATGGTTGGGAGGAAGAAAGCAATCACTGCTAACAGGCAGGAATGGGGAAGGCCAGGCAGTCTCACTGTACACTTCAACAGCCAACCTTCTTCTCTCCCACCTCTTGTGCAAGCTTCCTTATCTTGGCAGAACAAACTGCTTTAGGGAGCACAGTACTAAGGTACATGGAAGAGAATCAATTTGACTGCATGATCATTCACTGGCGACAAAAAACATGCTGTGTCCAATCCTGCATTAATCCCTGGCAGAGGGCAAATTTCAATCAGCTCTGTCCCTACCCTCAAGAAACAGACAGGTTCTGGGCTTAAGATAATTTTTGATTGACACATAATATTTGTACATATTAATGAGGTACAATGCGATTTTTGATTCATGTATCTATTGGGTAGTGGTATGCTCAAAATAGTTCTTATAATTATCAGCTTAAACTAGTACCATTTCTTTATGGCAAGTACATTCAAGATTCTTTCATCTATTTTGAGATGTATAATGCATTATTGTTGATTAGATCCCCCGCTATGCCACAGAACACCAGAATTCATTTTTCCTGTCTAACCATAACACTGTACCCATTGGCCTGCCTCTCCCCAACCTCCCTTGCCCCTACTCTCCCTAGACTATGATAACCATTTCTGCACTCTCAACTTCTCTATGAGATCAACTTTCAACATGCCATTTATAAGTGAGATCATGTGATGTCATCTTTTTGTGCCTGACTTATTTCATTTAATGTGATGTTCTCCAGGTGCATTCATGTTGCCAAAAATAATAGCATTTTGTGTTTTCTATGGCTGAATAGTATTCTATTATGTATATAATACCACATTTTTAATGCACTTATCCAATGAGAGACATTTAGGCTAAATCCTTATCCTGGCTATTGTGAAAAATGTTGCAATAAACATGGGAATACAGGTGTCTATTCAACATGTTGACATCATTTCCTACCAGTGTGATAGCAGGATCATATGGTGGTTTGTTTTTTGTTTCTTGAGGAGTGTCCCATACTGTTTTCCATAATGGCTATTTCCCCCTCATATTCAGTATATATATATTTTTTATCCAAAGACAAGAGTTTACCTCTGGCTAGAGGAATCAGAAAGAATCCCACATAACAGGAGATGAAGTATTGGTTTCTTGATTTGTTGATGCAAGATCTGATTGCTGTACATAGCTTCCTTTTCAGCAATCTACCACTAGTAATGCAATCTGTCCCAGTGGAATGAAAACTCTTCCGAAGACAAGAACCAAGTATCTTTCATCTTTGCATCTTCTATTGCTGCTAACGTAGCATTAGACATTAACAGATGTCCAATGTTTCATGAATTAAAGTGAATATCGGATAATACTAAAATAAGAGTAATTTTGGCTTTGGATAGTTGTTTTTGTTTTTTATTTGCAATAAAAATTTGAGAAAGATTTCTAGTGGTATCTACTGAATGATCCATAACCCATAAACTTTACCTTACTGGCTACTCTCTGAGGCCTGTCAGTGATTCTTGCTCTGCATTCATCAGATCTCTTTGAAGGTATAAAAGAGAGAGGTTGATGTTGTTGCCATCTAGGTGTGACAGCAACCTCACTTTCCTTCTTCAAAGGGCAATAGTACATGAAGGTACTTGCAGCAGGTGTGGTCCTAGTCAGTGAAGTTATCTTTGTCCTTACCCACAGATCTGCCCTTACTCAGGACTTACTGAAAGGCAGAAATCTCCTTGTCTATTTGTTTTCCATTAGGTCAGGGAACACCTGCTTCACATCCAAATTCATCTAGCATGAGATCTTTAACAAGGCTGCTAGTTTCCAAAAGTAAAGCAGGAAGTGGGAAGCTGATTGAGGAAGAGAGTATTGATCTAAGATAATCTTAGAAATTAAATGTGTAACCTTGAAATTAAAGGTGCAGTAAATACAAGCCTAGAGTAAATTGCTTATGATGTAATAAACTAGAATTATGGACATGGCAATAAAGGGAGGCAATATAATAGTGTATATTTAAAGAGCAGCTATCAGCAAAGGAATAGATCAAATTACCATCTTGTTTCCTGTTGATAGCTTCTGGAAAGGCTATTATTCTACATGAATGCAAATCAGGAGTCAAGACTACTGAATCTTTCCATTTTTTGATTGTTAGCTAATGGTTCACCATTTCTTCCTGGGGACCTCACAATTTGCCATAGTGGGCGCACAGCAGCTAAAGGAGAGAACAAGGTTTATTAAAATATATATGTATATATATATATGTATATCAATATATATTCTAATATATTAGAATATATATATATGTGTATACATATATATGTATGTGTGTGTGTATATATATATATTAGTATTCTGACCCACCCTGTCAGACTCAGAATAAGGTATAAAAATATCATAAGCAAAAAATACCAATATATTACATGATAGTTAAGGGCTGTATTTGCAGAATCTAGTTTGAGAGCTAGAAATTGCTATTAGAAGTACTGAATAAAATAAGATTTTGCGAAGAGGAAAGAAATAGAATAACTAAAACCAGCAAATATTGAGAGAGAATGGTTGAGAGGTAAAAGGTAGAGTTAGTTAAATACAAGTTCGAGTGTTCAAGGCATACTATGGTGACTATAGTTAATAATTCATTGTATATTTCAAAATAGAGGAGAAGATTTTGAATATTCTCACCACAAAGGAATGACAAATGGCAGAGGTGTTGGTGATGGGCACACTAATTACCCTGATTTGATTCCTACAGATATATAGACACACACACACACACACACACACACACACACACACATCTCAAAATATTACAGTGTATTCCAGAAATATGTACAATTATTATATATCCAATAAAAATAGAATTAAAGTTACAAAAGCAGTCGATATTGAAACTTTCTGAAGTCAATTTGGATAATATATTAGTTTTTGCTGCCATAACAAATTACCACAAACTTGGTTGCTTAAAACAACATAAATTTATTCTCTTGTGTTTCTAAGGGTCAGAAGTCCCAAATCAGGACACAGGTAGGGTCCCCCCTCTTCCCACTGCTGCAAAGGAATTTCAGTTCCCTGCCTCTTCCAGCTTTTGGCAAATGCTGGCATTCTTTGCCTATGGCTGCCTCCCTCTGTCCCGACCCGCAGGACATCAACGAGGATGGTGAACCTAAGAGAGAAGGAATGAAAGGGACAAGAGACACAGGGAGTGACAGCAAGACAGGATTCTGATCAAGCTGCAAATTTTATTGTTCACACGGGTATTTATGCTGAGGGAATGAGGGGTATGACGAGGTGCAGGTTGGTTGGCTGCATTCTTCTACTGGGCTCCTGATAGGGTGCAAGTTCGCGCGGGCGGGAAGGTGAAGTCCCGGAAGAGAAGTAGGGACGGCGCCATAAGTGCCATATTGTCAGAATTATTAGCCAGGAGTGGGGAGGGGTGCTGCTGCTTATTGTAAAGGTCAGAATGTTCTCAGAATGAGAACTTCTTCTTGGTCCCTGACATCCCTCCAATCTGTGTCCTCATCGGTCAATAGCAACTTCAGGACCACAGCTCATGTCATCCTTGACACTTCTCACACATGGTTGTCAGCAAATCCTGCAGGGTTTGCCTTCAGATTTTACCTAGAATTCAATCATGTTTTGCCATACCCCAACATCACTACTCCATCCTCTTTCACCTGCATCACTGAATAACCTCTTATTGCAATAATCCATTGTTAACAATGGTGTAATAATGTGATATTGCAACAGGTTCAAGGGCAAATCTCCCTACCACTTGTTCTTGCTCCGCTCTTTCTTTCAGTTCATTCTTTTTCTTTTCAGTTTTCTCCTTTTTTTCCCCCTAGTATGGGGATGGAAAAAACATGGGGGCTCTCTGGCTTCTCTATTTGTCCAGCCTTTTTTATTTTATTTTGAGAAAGTCTCTTGCTTAGTTGCACAGGTTGAGCTTGATCTTGCAGTCCTCCTGTCTCAGCCTCCCAAGTAGCTGGGATTATAGGTGTGCACAACCATGTGCAACTTCAGTTCTTTCTTAATAGAGAAGCCAGGATGATTCTCTTGAAATACATCACTTTACTGCCCTGCTCAAAGCACACCACTGGCTTCCCATGTCACTCAGAATAAAACCCACAGCCTATTATTGTTCCTGTTTGTGATCAGTTCCCCTTCTAGAATGAAAGCTCCAAAAGTCAGATTTTTGTCTCTTTTGGTAACTGATATATTCTCAGTGTCTAAAACAGTACCTAGTTTGTAGTAGGCAAGGCATTTATAAATAAATGTAAGAATGAGTCATTGAGTGAATGTATGAGGTCATCAATTGAATTATGGACATCATATATGTAACCAAAAATCAAAGCAAAAACAAAAATGTGGAGTGTAATCTTACACTTCTACACTGGTATTGTTGAAATATGTTCACCATGACATGGAAAGTTGAGTAAGAACAATATTTCATTTACAGGAACAAGGTTGAATATTAATTTCTGTTTTTTCTCATCATGAAATAAGGTGAATTCCCTGGCACAATGGAACTTTATTCCCTTTTTTTAAAGTGGTGGGGGGAGGGAAGTAATTTTTATACTTCCTGCACACCTTCCAGCAGAGGTGCCATCTAGAGGGAGCTGAGATGGAAATGAGAGGCAAGAGTGGAAATGTTATTGTGCCCATAGGAAGGGCCTCAATTTCTACCATGTTACACTTTTTCTGCTTCCTGGAAACAGGGGTTGGAAAGCAGGTTAAGAAACAGGCTATCCACTCACCTTGGAACCTAAAATTATTAATAGAACCTTGAGCCAGTCTGGGTCCTTTCACATAGAGCTGGCTGGGCCCCACCTCCTGGCATTATGATTCTATTTTCATGACATAGGAGTTAGAAAATGTTTGGAAACCCTTTGGAAACCATTTGCTACAATTTGGATACTGTGTGTCCCCTCCAAGTTCCCTGTGATTTCCTGGATGGTCCTATGGGGAGGCAGAGCCTATGGGAGGTTCTTGGGTCATCTCATTATGCCCTTAAAGGGAACTGAGTGACCCTCACCCTCCTGCCTTCCCCTTTGCTTTCTGCTCATGTTTGCTGCTCACCCCAGGCCCAAAGATATAGGGCCAATCCATCATGGATAGGAATCTCCCAAATAACCAAAATACACATTTTTCTCATTAAAAATTCTCTCAGGTATTTCATTACAGTGTTGGAAAGCTGATAAATCTGCCATTGTTTTGGGCTGAACTTACTCATAAAAAGTATAGCCTTCCAGTCCTAGCCTTCTCTGAGTGCTGCCCTTTGCCTACAATGACCATGTCATTAACTCAATAGTTGAACACGTGATTGGGCAAAATTCTCTTCTATAAGTCTAGATGGATGTATGTGGTGCAAACCACAAGCGCTCGCTGACCTCCCTTCATCCCATTCATCAGGACCTCTGAAGGCGACCTATTCCTCATGCATACGTCATCCTATCCTCTGCCTACGTCTGAGTGGTCTCAAAACATAACTGCCCATGTTCTAGCTTCCTTGATGAAGGAGTCTACCCAACAGAGACAGAAACACTGCCATGGTAATGGAACTCTGCTACCTAAATTATTTCTTGTGAGCTCCTCTCTATTCATCTTAAATTATCATGTGATAAATACAGAATCTTGTTAGGAGAGAGCGTTACTTACATAGATGTGATTTCCATTAAAATTGTCCATGTTTCAATTTTAAAGCCTTCTGGGTAAAAAGAGAAAATGACTGTATTCGTTTCCTAGAGCTGTCATAACAAAATGTCAGGAAGTGAGTGACTTAAACGACAGTTTATTTTCTCATAGTTCTGGAGGCCTGGTTTCTCCTGAAACCTCCTCCTGGGCTTGGAGACAGACACCTGGACCCACCCTCATGTGGACTTTCCTCTGCTCATGCTGCAAGTCTGTCTGTGCATCCAAATTTCCTTTTCTTATAAGGACAGAATGGATCAGGGTTCACCTTACCTGGAGATTCACTTTAATCTAATTACTTTTTTGAAACCTATCTGCAAATGCAGCCACACTCTGAAGTACCAGGGTTAGTATTAGGGCTTCAACAAATGAATTTGGAGGAACATAATTCTGTCCATAATGATGACATACAAAAAAGTTTTCCAGAATCAAAACTACTCCAAAATATGGGCACACTCCTTATTTTTCATTCCTTCGATGAATAACCATGTGGTGCCTTTGCTGAAGTAAGGGAACACCGAGTACAAGGAAAAGAACCTTTTAGCATTAGCCTTATTTGTTCCAACACCTATGCTTCCCAGCAAAGGACAACAGGAAAAATCAAGATAAGAAAACCACAAGCCTTCTAAAATGAAGCCTAAATACATATATTTATTAAGAACATAAAAATGTTCACTTTTCAGAACTCATTTATTTTGGTACTTACAAAAAATAACCATGTTTACCCTTCCTTACCATTTTAAATTGCACAAATATTCACATGAAAGTCTGAGCATGACTAAAAAAGTCAATCTTTTCTATTTTTTAACCCTTAGCTTGGACAAATCATCCTGAGAAGTCAGGCCACAAATGGTTTGCGGGGAAGGGTAGGGAAAGAGGCTGGGGTACATGTTAATGATGCCCTTAGACCCTTGGCATGCTTATTGTGATGAGGCAGAGGTTACCTTGATTCCCCAAGGGACTGGGGTGTGATCAGTACTCCCTCAAACCTGGCCCACATCACAGAGAAGACCTTTTGCCTTTTTAGTCACAAACATACTTTGTACGGCTCAGGTTCACAGGAGGTGCAGGTGATGGAAGAGTGTGGGAATCCAGCCTGCAGGTTCTGATGCTTCTCCTGCCTGCCACAGCCACGTTCCACTTCTCAAGAACTGCAGCAGAAAGGAAAGACTTCCTCTTCACCCTGAGCTCTCAGAGTTTGCCCTCTTTTCCTCACCCCCTGACCTGGTTTGGGAAATTGAAAAACATAAGGCTGCTTTCCCTCTCTCCCTTGAGCCTAAGCTAGTTTCTTCGTTTCATTTTTCCTAATCCTTCAGTGGCCTATTAAATTTTAGAAGTAGAAGTGGTGCTCAGTTCGTCCAAATGTGGGAAAGTAAACGAGACGGAAGAGCATTGACCTTAAAGAAAAAGGGTAGAATGAGGGAATCAGGCAGGTGCAAGAGCCGAGGAGGAAGAGGAACTGAGAATTAGGTAGGGATTCCTCTCCTTAACCAACCATACCTGGGCTCCCAAATGGCTGGGGCCAGAAATTCACTATCTACAGACCCCACCAAAGGCTTAAAATATCTCATCACCTTGCTGTGTGCCTTGCCACATGCCTGTAATCCAGAGGCTTGGGAGGCTGAGGCAGGAGGATTGCAAGTTCAAAGCCAGCCTCAGTAAAAGCAAGGGACTAAACAACTCAGTGAGATCCTATCTCTAAATAAAATACAAATAAGGTTGGGATGTGGCTCAGTGGTCAAGTTGCCCCTGAATTCAATCCCCAGTACACAAACCCCCACAAAAATATCTCATCAGTAGCCCACACCCATCTTAGAAATACAGAAAGAGAGAGGAAGGAAGGAAGGAAGAAGGAAGGAAGGAAGGAGGAAGGAAGGAAGGAAGGAAGGAAGGAGGGAGGGAGGGAAGGAAGGAGGAGTGGTGAGAAGGATGATGGGAGGGAGGAGGAAAGGGAGGGAGGACCTGGAAGTGTCCCTAGGTGTGTGTCCCTCTCTATTCCTCTTATCAAGCATCTGCGTCTTAAATCTGAAGCCATGGGAAGGTGGAGGAGAGAGGAAGCGTCTGATCCTTAAAAACAGTCTGTCCCCCTGTGAGGTATTAGTCTGGCTCCTATTAATAACGTTCCCCTGTTTTCATCAGATTTCACTCTCTGGGTACTTTTCCAGCACTCTGTATACCCCACATCACTGTAGGTTTTTGGTATTTATCAGATGCCCTTTCTACAAGAAAAGGATCTAATGAGACAACATGTAATTCTCATTTAGCAAAGGAATAAAAGAAATTGCTCTCAAAATGACAAAACCGAGTCCACCTACAGACCACCTAAACACATGTCACAACACGTAATTCTCTTAAACCCAGAAACACTCAGATGTGTGGGAAAGAAAACTGTATCCCAAAGGGATAACTCTAAGGGAGCAGGAGGAGGCTCCACAATTGGTGCCAAGCTCCTTTTTCTCCTCATTATCCATTTGTGATAATACCAGCCTCTCCCTGGGGAGCAGCTGAATTTTCAGAGGACCTTGTCTTATATCACCTGCTGCACAGACAAGGGACGCAAGGCAGCAGCTTCAGCCCAGGTTGGAGATGAACCATAGAAAGAGCTTGATGAAGTAGGTTACGCTCACTGGTTGGACAATCAGACATCTGAATTTGTCACAGATTGACAAACTTGAATAAACTGGATAAAAATGTGTAAACTCCCTGTTCACTTTTTAGAAAGAAAGGAAAATCACCTTCTTCTTGAGTTTTATAAAGTTTAAATGAAATAGACATAAAGAGCTCTTTTACAGTGACTGTCAACTCAAGACTTAAAGGTCCTTCTGGAAGGGGACTCAGGTAAACCAATGTCCAAGATTCGGAACTTATGTTTCCTGTTCAAGTGTTTGCTCCTACCTTCCTACTTACCTACCTACCTACCCTACACAGATTAATGGTACTCACATTTCAGCCTGTGATTGACTTTTTCCCTAAATAGTTACAGCACTAATGTCTTAAGATGACTCAGTTCCCACAGGGATAGTGATTCTGAATTAGACACACTGTATCTCTGCATGAGTGCTCACTGGGTCTGGGAGAGATAATGAGTAAATGAATAATTGCTAATAATGGCTATGGAGGACCTAATACCAAGGAGCTACTTTGTGGGTCAGCTTGACAAGTGTGGGTGAACTCACCTTACAGTCATATCCCTTTGGTGACCAAGTGTCTATTGTCTGAATTTTATCACCTTCCTCTCAAACATTCACCAACAGTTCTGAAAGGAACTGGAAATCCAGGTTCAAATCCCTGTTTATAATTACCTGGCAAAAGAAAACCACAAAGTCACTGAAAAAGCAAATTTATTCCTAACACTAATTTCTGAATAAATGTTCCATGCAGGTCTTTAAGTGAAGTTTAAAATGATCACCCAACACCATCACACAGTTTTCAATTATGGTTTCTCTGAGAACAAGGAAATAATCTATATGTGAGTGATTCCTAACATCGGTCTATAAATGCCAGAAATATTTCCAAAAGGAACTAAATTTGTTCTGTATAAACCTTCTTAGCTTCAGTCTGATGCTGTAGTAGCTATTTAAGAGAGAATGTTAGTTAATCAGAAAAGTTATAGA
Organism: Sciurus carolinensis; assembly: GCF_902686445.1. Taxonomy (NCBI): domain Eukaryota; kingdom Metazoa; phylum Chordata; class Mammalia; order Rodentia; family Sciuridae; genus Sciurus; species Sciurus carolinensis. The sequence continues at coordinate 127,268,363 of NC_062221.1, read as the reverse complement.
TATGCATTTATTTACTATTTTTTCAAAGTAGGATCCAAGTAATTAGTTTTAATTAGAGTCTGCCAATTAGAGTTCTCTAAGAAAGAATGTACATAAATCATACTCGTGATTTGTAATATTCATTTCAGATTTTTTGTACATTTTTTTTCTTGAGTCCGAATAGAACTTAAAGCATTTACAAATCAATCTAGTATAGGCAAGTTTAGGAAAAACGTACAGCTGACTTTGGTAAGGAATTACAGAATGGCAAGAGCAGCTAAACAGCATCCTGTGAGTCTCAAGTCTTTAGAATTCCACAGGCACCCATTAAATATGCATTTTCAAAGGAAATGGGTTTGGATCAATCAAGGTATAAATTAAGTGGAGGTCATTTAAGAGGACTTCTATCAAATGTTCCTTGTCTATCAATAATCCCAGAACAGCACTTAAAGCACAGTAAGAATGCACCATTACCAATACTTACATTATCTCTATCCAACATCAAAGTCTCAAACAGTTTAAGTCAGAGCTGAATTCTCTGATGAGGCTTGAAGCACTAACATTTCATATTGTTGCTTCTAGTGAGATCCTCATGTTTAAGATATCTGAGCTCAGTGAAGGAACATATTTCTTCAGAGATAGTATACACATTTGCTTTGGGGAACAACCAAACAAAATTTTAAAAAAAAAGAAAAGAAAGAAATGAAAAGAAAAAAACAGTTCTTTGAATCTGCCCATATACTTCAGAAAGTACTAGAAGACAGTGCAGGAATAAATGGCTCAGAATTCTGAGCCATCGAGTGTAGAAATGATGCTTTCATTCGAAAAAGTATGTGTGTCCCACTTTGAACCCACTCATCTCTCTGCATGATCTCTTTGGAGTCTACAATGCCTGCTTCTGAACAGAAAGAACATCATTGTAAGGAGGGGTGGTCCTACCAGGATAGAGTTCAAATTGTCTTCAGCTCAAGGATCAATGCTATTCTTGTCCAAACAATGGAAAATTGCTCTTGGCTTTATTATCAGTTACACTTTCATGCTACAGAATATCTGGAATACATTCACTGTCTGATAGGTATTATACATTTCACCATTTGATTTAAACCTTAAGGATCATATGCCATTAGACCTATTTGTCTGCCTGTGACACATGCTCATAAACTTAGTATTAGCCCTGGATTTGGGGTCTGCTCAGACCTCTTATCACGTTGGATCTTTCATTTGTAGTTACCATTTGTCTTCTTAAAAAAAAGTTATGGATGAATCATGTGACTAATGCTTCTCGTGCATCTCTTTTGCTTTTGCAGGAGGGATTTTTGAAACTGTGGAAAATGAACCTGTTAATGTGGAAGAACTAGCTTTCAAGTTTGCAGTCACCAGCATTAACAGAAACCGAACCCTGATGCCGAACACCACATTAACCTATGACATCCAGAGAATTAATCTTTTTGATAGTTTCGAAGCTTCACGGAGAGGTAACTATTTTCCCACTTTTAAAAGCTTCTTTGGGTGATTCATCTGCTCCATGGGTCACCTTTTTGCAACCTGCCCTTTTTCAAAACAGGCATCTTAGTGCAAATGGGTCGGAGGAAATCTCAGGCCTGGGTGTCACTGATCAATGCAATCTGGGCTAACCTAATGGATGCTGCCTCACCCTGTTTTTTGGGCCTTTCTGATTAGCTTACCCTTCAGTGCCCTCCACTCTATGATTAACTGGTTCAGCTGTGAATGGAAAATGTCAAGCTTGATCTGTTTTTCCTTCCTGAAGCTGAGATACCACCATGAAATTGTACAGTGCAGTCAAATAAAACTTTGCGGAAGGTCACATCCATGGAGTTGCGGAATTGCCCAGGACATATATAACTCACACCCTGAATTTTAACAGGTTGTAAGCTACAGGGTTTACCTAGCATCTTCACAACTCTTTGTTTTCTCCTTTCAACAAAATCTTACAAATACAAAGATTAAATCTGTGAGAACAATGTCAGTTTTTAATTTTCTTTTGCTTCTGAACAGAAGACAAGTGTCCAAGAAGTAATCCAATTTATAGACTACAAGCTTTCTCCCATGGAATGATTCATGTGGAACTGAGGGGTGGTTTTGATATCCTGCTGGCACTTCTAGGATGATTCTTTGAAGTAAGATCACATTTGATACACTTTACGTGTGGCCTCTAATGAGGACACTGTCTAGTCACCAGATAAAGGAGTTTGTATGGAAACAAAGGCTGCTGATCACCCCAGAACAGAAAGAGACTCTGACTCACAGAGGATGCCTCGCCCATTACAGACAAACAAATAAAACACAGTGAACTCCACATTCATGCTGATATCCAAGTTATTAAATACTGGTTGTTAAGTGAATTAACCTAGTGAGAACATAGGATGTGTTTGCTTAATGTACTCTTGCAAGAATTTTAGAAATTTATAAATTAACTATAAAACTTTTCTTTAGGAGTACAGATGAAAAATTTATAGTGCAATGATCTATGTCTATCTATGGCATGACCTTAGTACAAGAGTACTTTGTTTTACAAGATGGATGGAGTTAAAGATGTCATATCAGTCAGGTTTGTCTATGAACAAATAGTTTATACAGCACTTTGAAGTTTTCAAAGTCATCTTCATATGCATTATCTGTCTGGGTTAGATCTCTCTCTCTCTCTCTCTCTCTCTCTCTCTCTCTCTCTCTCACACACACACACACACACACACACAAACACACACACACACACACAGTTGAGCAAATTCCACAGAAAGTCAGTCAACCACATTTAGCATTGGTACTTCAACCAACATAAGAACTGAAAGATTTCTTGTGATATGAAGTACTTGCCATACTTGTAAATTAAACACCCCCAAACTTCTTAAAACTGGTAATTTGCTGGCAAACAAAATTCAAAGGGATTGATTTTCTGTCAAGTAATAATAACATCCCAGACCTACATATTATCAGAAATCTCAATCCATTGCATATGCTGGGTCAAACAGCAGTTACCAAACTCTTGCGCTCTAATTTTTTTCTGGTTAACTAATGAAAATACATCCATAAATAAGCTTCTATGGACAAGGACAATTTACACCTACAGCACTAAATGCAGAAAACCATACATCTCCATAGGTCAAGTAGCAATTCAGTACCAAATAGCACAGTATCATAAAATTTTCCTTACAAATGACTATTGACATCTGAAGCCCCGTAGATATCTACGATATAGTTATAAGAATTATTCTTTCTAGATCAAGCAAGATAATTTTAGAGTCATACAAATTTTCTACTTATTTTTATTTATAAAATGAAATTTTTATAAAATATCATTAAATTATATTATAAAATATCAACACAATTGCACTTATGAATTAAGTTATTATTTAATTTTTATATTCAACTATTATAGCTTGTCAGTTCTAAATTACTTCAAAATAGAATTACAATATAAATTTGAAAATGCAGCTAAATTTACATGTAATGCCTGCCAGCATAAGATTAATAGGCTCTATTTACATGGTTGTAGAGGTTAAACTGCTCTAACCTTTCTGGAGGGAAATTTGGATAATATGTATCAAATACAAAAATGTCAAAACTCTGTAATTTATAACTGGTAACTCAACCCCTGGAAATCTACTCTAAGGAGGTATCCTAAGAAACAGAGAAAAATACAAGGTCTATAAAATTTCTTATAGTCAAAAATTTGGAGAAGCTTCAATGTTTAAGATGGTAAGAATGGTTAAAAAAAAGTGATTAAATGCTCATGGAATGGTATATTCTACAGATACTAAAAGTGTGCTTTGGAAGAATTTATAATTACCTGGGAAAGAAGCATGCTATTGTATTTGATGAAGAAAATAATGGATCGAACTGCTTTTACATAATGATCCCAATTGTCCAAAGTATAAGTAGGTATTATCCCAAGATGATGGACATCAACCTGCTGGTTTTCCATACATTTTAAATATTCTAAATTCTCTCAATTAGCATATATAATGAAAAATTACATTTATGTTATGAATACATATTTAAATACGGAATGTTTTCATTCTGTTAACATATATATTGGCTGATACTGATCTTGAGCTGGGTTCCCGAGTTCTTACATAGCTCTGCCACTAATAGTGGCCAAAACTCAGGCCATAAGCTATGAAGTAAGAGGGATGGACCCAACATCTCCTAAGATTACCTTTAAGTTATGCTATTCCATTGTTCTGTAATTAATTGGATATCAAGAATGGTATCACAAAGGAACAATCTTTTGTATAATCTCAATAACTGAGTTTTGGAAAGACAGAAGCTAAAGCACTTTGTAGTCACCCATGGGGCTTTATTTGAATTTTGTGACCACACTAAAACCTTCATTGTCACCCTGCCATATGACAGAACTTAATTCATACAACGTTCATTTGACAAATGGCTTGCTGGTTGGCTCCTGGAGGGCTCCCCGGTAACAGCCATATCAAGTGAGGGATTTAGACTCCATCTGATTAAAGGTAATGAAGCGAGACCCGTAACTCATTTTTATTTGCAGGGAGTTGGTCCTGTGATGTATTGCTAATTGGTTCTACATTTACATCCATCAGTATCTTATCATCTTAAGAAAATTGGAAGTTGGAAGGAGCACATTTTGTCAACATACAGATGGAGAGTCGTGGAGATTTTCCAGCGGTCAAGTTAAAAAGAAAAATCCTCAAAGGGAAATACAAAACTCACAGAACTCTCTCTTTTTCTCCCCTTTCCCGACCTTCCCTCTCCTTCCCTCCTGTCTTTGGACACCCTCAGCATGCGATCAGCTGGCTCTTGGTGTGGCTGCCCTCTTCGGCCCTTCCCACAGTTCCTCCGTCAGTGCTGTGCAGTCTATTTGCAACGCTCTCGAAGTTCCACACATACAGACCCGCTGGAAACACCCCTCAGTGGACAACAAAGATTTGTTTTACATCAACCTCTACCCAGATTACGCAGCTATCAGCAGGGCGGTCCTGGATCTGGTCCTTTATTACAACTGGAAAACAGTGACTGTGGTGTATGAAGACAGCACAGGTATGTCTTGTCTCACACAAGACCATACCTGGCCATGAGCAAAGAGAACCAAAGTTTCCTACGGGCATGAACTCCTCAGGTGGAGTGCATAAAAATGTCTGTATATAAAGCCAACTATGTATTCTGAAGTAATTTAGGAATGTCAGGTGTAGCTAGCTTGAATTTCTTTTGTTTGTTGATTCTTTCTGATGATTTTTTTCATCATCAAATTTAAGGGGATTCTTTTTAAAAAATATCACCCTACTGATATGTTATCATCCAATTATCTTATTCAAGATGTAATTTCATTTATGCAACTGGGGTCACAATTGAAGTGACCAGATACTAAGATTTGAACTTGATAAGTAGCTATGCAAATGTCTGGAAAAGTTTCTAAAGTAGGTTAGCAAACAAGAATTCAGGTATAGGTTATACCACTCAAGTGGATTGTTTACTGGGAAAGAGCCTATGAGCCAGTTGATGAGTCCTGGAACAAAGATTCCGTTCATACATCTAGTTGTTTTAGGATGCCGGATGGAAATATGGCCAGACAGCATCTGGCCCTCATCAGACACTTTTTCTCTGATCCCATATTTGCTGTTTTTTTTTTTTTTTTCCCTCCGTCCGCTTACATTTCAGGGTCTATCAGAGTTCAGACTCCCACTTGTTTCATTGACAGTCAGCCAATGACTCTCCTTTGCCCACATAATAAAATCTAAACCCCACTAATTCAAAGCTTTTCACCATTGAACCATTTTACTTATTTTTATTTTTATTGGTGCATATTAATTAAATGGATGATGGGTTTCATTGTGGTGAATAATAATTTGATCAATTTCATATCAAGCCAAGTTAGTCTTTATAAATCAAAGCACTAGTTTCCCTCCACAGCCTATATTCTCACACTAGCTGTGATGAGAAATCTTTCATTTCTCAAATACTCTCACATTCTCCCCAACTTCTACTTTCCAAGGCTGGCCCCTCACCATGAAGCCACTATGCACAACTTCAGTGCTGGTGGATCCCTCATTTTCCGTGACCACAATCAAATATTCACTCTTCCGTGAGGCTCTCTGGAAACACCAGAGAGTTCAACAGTGTTTTGGAAATAGAATCATTGTATCTCATATTCTATTTCAATGATCTATTACATATCTATGAGACTGGAAATTCCTGAAAATAGAAATGGTATCTTATCTATAATTATTATCTGCTACCAATCACATACCTGGCACACAGAAAAGAGTTTAGTAATTATTTACAGAAAAAATAACACTATTGACTGTCTGAATTTTTTTTCCTCCAAGAATTGAAATTAGCTCCTTTCTGTAATCTTCACATTGGGCAAAAAGACTAATAAAATTAGCAGTGAAAATTAGTAAGAGGAAGCACTTTCAGACTTTAATACTATTTCATTTTTCAATGCCCTTTTCAAAAAGCATTAGCACTTATTATCCCCCAGAGGATGAATAGTGAGCCTCCTCCATTTGGCATTAAACTCTGGTTCCATTTTATGCTGTCAGATAAAAGTGACTATTATGGTTGGAGACATGCATTTATGTATTTTCTTATGCCTCATCTCATTTTAGGAAGAAGTGAAGGTGGTAGGTGATTGGATATATAATTCATAAATATTATATTCAAAACAGCCCTATTGGGAGGGATGTGCCACAGGCAGTCATTTTTTTAGAGCTTCACCTGCTTGCTGTGAAGAAAGAAAACATATTATCAAATGAACTCTGCAGCATATTTAAAGAGCCTTCAGGTAGAATATTTTATGGTAAACACAAGTATAGTTAGATCTTCTGTGTGGCCTACCATTGTTAAGAGAGGATTTCATGAGCTAATAAGACCAAATTATTTCTCATTATGGTGAGCTCTCCATAGTATAATCTCTCACTATTTAACCATCTCCAGCAAAGCAAAACCACTCAAAAGGAAAACAAATCATTGAAATGTCTGTGTTTAATTTAAGAAAGAGTTCAAACAAATGGGTAGGCATGATAGATTTTAAATTGTATTTAGGCAAAATATCATTAGCAAGAGAACGACACAAAAGTTAATGTCCTAAGCACCCTCTGACTTCAGATGAACTACTCATAAGTAATGGCCACCTTGTGTAGCAGAAAAATAAAAAATCATTTCTATCATCTTTCACCAGAGACTGAAATGACTTTTTCATGTGGGTTAAGTTCGCCTGAGCTCAAGATGCCCAATAAATACTTGTTGAAATTAAAGTTCCAGAATGATTTTGGATGTCACCCATTAAGTTAGAGATGATTTATGTTAAAGTGATTTTGCCCACAACAACATTAAAAATGTAAATGAATAATCAATTGAGCTATTAATTTGGAACCCAGAGAGTAAACAGATCAACTGAGATCAATAAAAGCAGACATCTTGTGACTTTGAGTGGGTTTAATACTTCTTGACTCAGGGCTCTTGGTTGCAGTAATTAGCAAGTCATAAAAAAAAAAAAAAAAAAAGGAAACTAAGTAAACCTGAAGGAAAAGTTAGGACTTAGGTGTGCTCAGCACCCGCCCCCACAAAGAATTAAGTACCCATTAAAGAGCACTTTATTGGGATTTGCTTAGGAGTTTGTTAAATAGCCTGAAGCCAGCACAGATGTGGTGGGACCAAATGGCCCATTACTCCCATTGAAGTCATCAGGAGCAGCATGCATGTCTCTAAGGACAAAATTCAGTTCACTAAATACAGGCAGGCAGAATTCTGTCCTCTAGAAGTTAAATGCAGAAAGGCTCTAGAGAACTCTTAGGAGGAGTCAAGACCCATCTCGTCCCATCTCTTCTCTCTCTCTTCCCTGGATGTTGGCCCCATAACTCACCAACATGTTTCTGATTCTCACCATCAGAGGTGACCCTAGGCAAGGAGAAATTGCTGCCCACTGGACATCCCCTCTGCTTCATTAGAGCCCTGGTGGAAGCCTGGCTCCCATCCCTTCACACACATCCAAATGAGCTGAGAAGCAGAGCATCAAATGAGCTCGGAGCCCATTCAGCAGTTTCTGCTTTCTCAGGGCCAATCTCAGCAAAACATAGCCAGGGACATTGGTGTAGAACAGAGGTCAGTAAACTTTTCTCTGTGAAGAACCAGATAGTATACAGTTTAGGCTCTGTGGTCACATGGTCTTGGTCACAACTACTGTGCTCTACCAAGGTAGCCAGAAAACGGCCATAGAGAATATGCAAATGATTGACATAGTGTGGCAATAAACTTCATCTGCAAAATGAAGGACTCTAGTTCACTCCTTTAAAAAGAAAAAAAAAAAAAGAAAAAGTAAAAGAAAACTTAGCTAAAAGCTCAGATTTGTAATTTTGTAAAGGCCAGGGCTTAGCCACACATGTAAAGTAGGCTCAGTTTCCATTCACAGGTCTGCCTTCACACTGCTGAGTCCCCACACTCTTCCCCTCTCCATGAACTGTTCTTCCTGGCTTCTTCAACAATCTTGTGGTCTTTTGCCTCATTCTGCCAGGTGACATCCTGGTTCATTGACTGACAAATTTTCAGAGAGGTATTATAAGGGTGGAAGCGTGTGAAACTTTTCCTCATTCATCATTAAGGGTCATGATTGACAACCCTATAACAAAAAGCAAATTGCCAAAAGAAAAGCACAAAAAAATTAATTTAATCTGAGTTTAATCAAGAACCTTCAGAAATGAAAACCCAAAGACCCAGGGGAATCTTTTTTGTTTGTTTGTGTTTTGCAGTGCTGGGTTGAAACCCAGGGCCTTGCGCATGCTAGGCAAGTGCTCTACCACGCAGCTCTAGTTCCAGTCGATGAAACTGTAGATTTTTATGCTTATATTTGATGAAGAATGGATGGCTGAGTAGATATGTGATGGACAAAAGGAATAATTTAATGATCATAGTCTGATTGGGGAACTGAGCAAGGCCTCTGGAATGAGGATCTTCAAGGGAGAAGGGAGAGTGACCTTCAGAGGTTGTTCTGGCTTCCTCTGCGGGGAAGAAGTCCCAGTTTCCATGACTCCCCTTGGGGGAGAAAGAGAGTTGGTAGACAGAAGGGCAGGAGAAGATCAGAAGGGCCTTGCTTCTAGGCCCTTCCATTTTCCTTTACTTCAAAGTGCTTAGCACCCAAAGGCACATCCTTTGAGGTCTCATGCTCAGAGTCCCAACTCTGTTAATGGGTAATAATGACAGCACATCTCTTACTTTGGGATTTCAAAGTATTCTCTTACACTAGGTTAGGCAACCACCTGCACAACAGCAGAGAATTAGGTCCACCTTGCAAATGCTAATCCAAATTGCATTGGCAAAACATGAAAAAATAAAAGCACAATAAAGGCTCTTCTGCCTAGCTTTTATTTATTAACTAAGAAAGCCCACGGTCAAGTTTTGCCAGTCCCTCCGCCCTGCTTTCTAGACTTATTCCAGCGCTCATATTCATATCCAGTTGGGTCGGGTGGTAATCTGAGACACTGGGGAAAACAACCAAGATGGCACAAACATGCCAGCACTCTTCACAAGGTTGCCCTTTCCTGAGATCTAAATCAGTGGCTTCGTTCCCAATGTATTTTTTTAAAGTTTACTTTTCAATACTTACAAAAACAAGACTGCTTCCTTTGGATAATGCTAAAAGTAAAGAAATGGGTAAAGACCTAAAATACCCAGGAAAACCTATCAGGGGTAACCTTTTGGTGTACACTGTTCCACATTTGATAGGCAGGCAGGCAGACCAACAGATAGACAGATCCCCTGGATTAGTAAACGTTTACTACCAGACAGGTTTCAACCACTATTCTAAAAAACACACACACAAAAATCTCTGACCTCCTGGATCTCCCAATCTAAGGAATAAAATGTATCTAATCAAAATACAGAAGTAAATGTTAGTAGGATAAATGGTAGTAGATGTCATGATGAAAAATAAAGCAGCATATGGTGTTTGAGAGACTGGGGAATGAGGATGAGGTTTGTACTTTTAAGAAAGAATACAAGGACAATCCTTAGGAGAAAATAATATTTGAGTAAAACATTAAAGAGGATAATCAACAAGCTAAGTGGAGTGTTGGGAGAGAGTATTCAAGATTTTGCACAGCAAGTACAGCCAATGCAAAGGCCTGGAGTCAAAATAACCCTGAATTGAACCCACCTCCATCTTTAAAATTCCTCCACATTGTAAGACACTCACTTGTGGATATAAATAAAATGTCTTGAATCATTACTGTAGACAACTTTAAACTAAATACATAGGCAAAATATATGTATGCCAATGAAGGAAGTTTCAAATAGAAAGATTTCCTATTCCACAATTTACCTTGTGACTAGGCCTGCCTCCCCAAATTCGCAACCACCCAGTTCCTACTTTATTATACACATAATGGACCCTGAGCCTGTTCATATACAGGGGATATAAGTAAGGAGGAAATAACCAAAATATTCAGACTGCAAAAAAAAAAAAAAAAGATTAAAGACATAGAAGGAAGTTGGCTACAGTCAACAAATATCTGTAGGGTCATGGAATGGAAGAAACTTTGGTTCAACCCAAGTAGAGCTTCGCCTGTCCCTCCTCCTACTGTGCTGAACTTGACCTTAACTAAACTGGCCAACAGTGGATGAAGGATTCAGGGAAGCAGCTTTGGCATCACCAAAAGGATGAAGTTCTAAGCTGTGGGGCTCTGAGGGGTAACACATTTTTCTTTACAAAGAACTTATTTTCCTGGTCATGGGAAAGTTTGAACATACCATGGGACCCTCTGACACAGAAGGACCCAATTGGGATTCCTGCAACACTTTAGTGGTTCACTGGATGAGACCTCAATTCTTTTCCAACTCTGAATAAATTGCTTTTCTGTAAGACCAACTCTCATTGCACTTGGCATCTTGATGCCATCCTCTTAGAGCATTTATTTCTTTATTTTCAGTAATGCTGCCACATCTGTCATCCTACAAATACTGAGCATTTACCATGTACCAGCCTTTGTCCTAGGCCCTGGGAGTATACTAGTGAACAAAACAGAAAACCCTGATCTCAAAGAGCTTAGTTTCTCAGGGAACCTAAAGGAAAAACAATTTGTTCACCTTATAGAAAGTGAATTAAATTTTTCAAACACAACAATAATATATGGAAGAAAGAAAAAGTAGAACATTGGTGCAGAAAATCTGAAATCTAGACATGCAGTCCACAAAATTCAAGATCATGTCACATTGTAAAGATGAAGTTTGAGTAAAGACTTGAAGGAGCCTGAGGAGATGAGCCATGTGGTATGGGAGATGGTTCCAGGCAAGAACAACAGCTAATGTTGTAGGCTAAAGTGTGCCTGATACATTAGAAATACAATAAGGAGACCAGTGAAGTTGGATTGAAGTAAGAAGGGAAGGGAGTTAGGAAAGGAGGTCTGAGGGGATGTGGGTGGGTTCCAAAGGACTTTGTAGACCACTGGAAGAATTTTTGCTCTCCTGAAATGGAAAGCCATTGGAGAGAGCTTTGAGCAGGATCAGATTCATATTTTTTAGTGGATCACTCTGGTTATTGTATTGATAGACAACCTAGGGTAACAAAGGTAGAAATGTGGCAACCTGTTAGCAATTCCTACAAAATCCATGGTAGATGGTGGAGGTGATAGCAGTAGAGGAGAGAGAAACTCTTAAGCACTGGAAACACCTGGAATGCACAGCTGGCATAATACCCTGAGTGGTTGGAATGTGTTCCCCACTTGCAAGCTTTTACTGTGTGTCCATCCATCCATAGTTCCCTTTCTTTTGCTTCCATTTGACATTGGCATGAGTTTAAAAAATGAGTCAAGTCACATAGGGTCTTTGTGAAACTGCATGGACAACATCATGGATGTTCTCAATATGCATGCATTTTCTCGTTTAGTTCGACTACAATTTAAGATATCTTTTTGAGTACACATCTCTTCTTCTGAATATGTATGACACAGATTTTGAATTAAGAAACTCAATTATCTGAGAAATTCAGGACATCTCACATTGCAGAAATTTGCCTCAAGAGATTAATGGGCATAGCAGGGAAGAGAGGGGGCACATTCCCTCCAGCTCCTCTGAAATAGTGAAATTTTGTTCAGTGTTTCAGTTGAGTCATATGTCAAGAAAAAGCATTGCATTCCTCTGACATAAGACAAATGTCATCTGTTAAGTTTATTTTTAAATGGTTGGTAAGAGAAGGGAGACTGTGCTCCAGTCTTAGAAAATATTGTGGTGGTGGCAGTGAGGCAGGTTATGACTTATTTCATACCTGTGAATTAAAAAATGAAAACATAATCAATAATAATAATATTCTGAGTGAGTGAAGTTTTGAGAGACAGGAGGGACTCACAGATGACTCTAGTCTTTGTGGGTTGAGCCAAAGGGAGTTGACATCACCTGAGATGGAGAAGGTTTTAGCTGGAACTAATTTGATGAAATAAAGATATCAAGAATTTGAGTTTCAAACACCTATAGACACCCAAATGGAGTGACAGTAGGCATTGAATACATTTAATACATGAGTCTGATAAGTGGTCTGGCTATAGATACAAATTTAGAGTAATCATGTTACTAAGTCCAGAAGGTAAATGAGTTCCAAACAGATGCTTCTGGTCCTGGACTCATGACACAGAGCCCTTGAAATGTTCATATTTTATTTTCTTATCTGTGGTTTCCTTAAGTCATTTTCTCAGCCAAGTCAAAGCTATTGTGAGATTTCTAAAACTCAGTTTACAATGAAGAGTTATTAGCCATTACACCAGACTTATTATAAAAGCTTTCAATGTGGATTAATTTGAAATGAAATTAACATACAAAAGAATGTCTGTGATTGACTCCTCTTTGTAAAATTGACTTTAATTTTATTATTTACTTATTTATTTACTTTTGCAGTGCTGGGGATCAAACACAGAGCCTCATGTATGTCAGGCTAGTGGTACCCCCATACCCAACTCCAAAAATGTCATTGTTCGGAAGAAGGAAATTCTGGGAGAAACCATGAAAGAAATGACGACCATGAAAGAAGCACTAACTTTTTCTTGAGTGCTGCCTATGTGTGATGCACTGTTCTAAATCCTATAGATAATGTGTTCAATCATTGTGCGAATAAATAAAATAGCTGCACTTATGGCCCTATTAAACAGTGAGTTAGTTTGGTTTCTTTTAGGTCTAATATATTTCCTTCTATTTTCCCAAAGAGAAAAGAAAGATATTATTAAACAAGACTCTTGACAGAAGTGTAAAATTTGGAATTATAAGTAGCATTTTGATGTGGGTAACTCAACGTTGACAAAATGAAAGATATGATTTATGTGACCAATGTTGAATGAAAGAATAAAGGGACTCTTTCACTTTCAGCAATCATAGCTTGCCCCACTGTGCTATTATAACCACTTGCATGAGCTGAAATTCGTCTGCTGTGTGCCTTCCCAAGATCCCCCCTGAAATAGCTAAGCATGAAAAAGTTGTTACCAGTACTAATAAGGCAATGAATTATAGTTCTTTGGGGGGATTTTTAAATAATTTATTTATTCATTTTTGTATATTATTTGTATTAGTACATATTAATTATTCAGAATAGTGGGTTTCATTGTGGCTTCTTCATAGATGTGCGTAACATAATGTAATTGATTTCACACTCCACTACCTTGCCTTGTTCTCCCCTCCACACTCCTAATCCCATTCCTCTACCCAAATGGTCTCCCTTCTATTTCCATGAGATCCCCTTCCTTTTTTCTACCTCTCTTCCACATAGGAGAGGAAACAGGTGACACTTGCTTTTCTTAATTTGGCTTACTTTGCTTAACATTGTGATCTCCAGTTTCACCCATTTTCCTTCAAATGGCATCATTTCATTTTTCTTTATAGCTGAGTAAAATTCCATTGTGTACATATACCACATTTTCTTAATCCACTCATCCGTTGGCAGACACCTAGGCAGTGACTAATGTGAGGTAATAAACATGAGAATGCATGTATCTTTCAAGTATGCTGACTTTAATTCTTTGGGATAAATATCAAGGAGTGGTATAGCTAGATCATATGACAGTTCCAATTTTAGTATTTCCGAAGAAAATACCTAGTGATCTCCATAGTGGCTATACTAATTTACCTTTCTGCCAGCTGTGGATAAGTGTTTCTTTTCCACCAAATTCTTGTCAGCATTTGTTAATTTGTGTTTTTGATGATTACCATTTTCACTGAAGATGGAATTTCAGTGTAGTATAGATATGTATTACTCTGATGGCTACAGATATTGAGTATTTGTTCATATAATCATTAGTCATTTGTATATCTTCTTAAAAATGTTTCTTTAGTTAATTTGCCAATTTATGAATGGATTTTTTGTTTGTAGTTTGTTTTGTGTTGAGTTTTTTGAGTCCTTTATATATTCTGGATACTAATCTTCTGTTAGAAGAGTAACTGGCAAAGATTAATATGTACTAATACAAAATCTTTGCATAGGCTCTCTCTTCACACTGCTGTTTCCTTGGATATGAAGAAGTTTTTTAATTTGACTCCATCCCATTTTTTTTTTCATTCTTGATTTTAATTTTTGAGCTAAAGGAGTCCTATTGAGGAAGTCATTGCTTGTGCTTTTATGTTAGAGTGTTTTCTTTTAGCACTTGTAAAGACTCTGGTATTACTCCTAGACCTTTTGATTCATCTCAAGTTGACTATTTTGTGAGAGTGAGACAAAGGGATCTAATTTTATTCTTCTACCTATGTTTACCTAGTTTTCCCAGCACCATTTGTTAAAGAAGTTGTCTTTTCTCCAACATACCTTTTTGGGCTCTATGTCAAAAATCAGATTACTGACTGAGGCCAGAGGCATGCACTGGGAGACTGAGACAGGAAGATCACAAGTTCAAGGATAGCCTTAATAACTTAGCTAGACCCTAAGCAACTTAGTGAGACTCTGTCTAAAAATATAAAAAGGGTTTGGGCATGTGACACAGTGGTAAAGTGTACCTGGGTTCAGTCCTTAGTACCAAAAAGAAAAAAAAAAAATCAGATGACTGCAACTGTGTTTGTCTCTATGTCTTCTATCTTCTATCTTCTATTCTATTCCATTGGTCTATGTGTATGTCTTTATGTCAGTAACATGCTGTTTTTGCTACTACCGACCTATAGTAGAATTTAAAATCAGGTATCTTGATATATCTAGCATTTTGGTAAGAAATATAGTTCTGTTTTTTCTCTTCCCTGACTCTTATCTACCTCTCCTGTTCCCAAACCCAGTACTTTGACCAGAACCATATTCAAATTTTCAGAATTTTGTGCAAGAAAACAATCTTTAGATATCATATTCCAGGTGTGTTATTTTAGCTACCTTTGATATTGTCAAGAATTCAAGACCAAAATATACTGATGGAACTAACTGTGGTACAGTTAATCTCAAATATTTTGACTATTCTTCAGTGTGGTCGAGGGACACAATTTTCCTTTTGTATGTCTCCAACTAGCCTTTTTTGTTGCACTTTTGAAAAATCACAGGTATGCAGATCTACACTTAAAAGTGCTGCATTCCCCAGATGTTCATTCCCTCACCAATTTCCATTTCTCACTTCTGATTTTTTCCATCCTCTGAAGGATTCATACTTTATGTGTAGATCCCCCTAAGAATCCTATTAGGTTTGGATGTATTAGTATACCAACAAATTGGTGAAATGCCATTCTGCATGTTTCTAAGTTGAAATGAAGAAATTCACATTTAAAGGAGGAACCTCTCTTTGGGTCCCCGTGGCTTATTACATTTTTACAGCATCAAACCCACTCATGTGGTTTAATGAACAGGAAATTGAATTAAGACTCAAGAAAACATAGGTACTTTTCTTTTGAACTGAGACTATTGAATACATCTAAAGCAACCCAGAAATGGATCAGACTGCAACGTACAGTTGAGAATTTCTCAAACCAAGAGATGTTTAGCAGCAGCTGTGTGGAGGGGATTTGTGCATCCAGTAGGGGTCTGACCTTTAAGGTTGCTTCCAATTCCTGGCATCTGTGACTCATTTTCAGGGCCGATCCAAACAATTAACCTCACCATGTCTCACTTTCCTCCCTGTAAAACAACACTGACACACATCCATCTCAGAAGTATATTCCAGGCTTATTGGGCTATTTATAGGGCATGGAGCATACTTCATAAAAAGAAGCAATGTAAATAGCAAGGTTTATTATTATTTAAGGAGAAGGCACAGGAAATTTTAAATGCCCACCAGAAATAACAAGATTTTTTTCCTCTTCCTTATGCTCCACTTGTTGCCCAAATCAGTCAACATGCATGCAAATTAGCATTTTCTGTCTTACGTGAACACACAAAGAAGGGGTCCAAGAATTGGACATTTGGACATTTTTTAAAGTTATCTCCATAGGCAGAGCAAGCTCAAACTCAAGTGAAACAAGCATGTTTTCCTCTAAAGCACTTTCAAACCTAAGGTGCATTTCCCATCACCCTCTTGGTGAAGGAGTAGTAGAAGGAGGAGCTTATGTTATTATTTTATATCTGCACATTTTGCCTTTTTATTTAGAAAAATTAGGACTTAGAGAAAAGTTTGAGAGAATGTAAACTTTGTACACCTTCTGCTAGATTCAGGAGTTGTTATTATTTTATTACATTTGCTTTTATGCTCTAATATTTTCTCATATAGAAACAACTATGGTGGCAATGACAATAATAGTAAGTGGTGGCACTCTTGATCCATTTGAAAGTAAATTATAGATATTGTGACCTTTTTACCCATACGTACAATAGAGTATATTTCCTAACAAGGATCTTCTTTGTTATAACTACCTGATAATTTTCACATACTAGAAATTTAATAATGATACAATACTATTATCTATATCTATATAAAATTATAAATGTAATAAATTCATTATATCTAATTGTTCCAGGATCACTCATGCATTTACATGTCAGTTCTCTTCAGTCTCCTTTGGTCCAGAACAGTTCAGCCCTTCCTTCGTTGTTCATGACATTGACATTTTTGAAGAGTCAAGATGCCATCAGTTTTATTGTATAATGTCACTTGCTTGGGTTTCTCTGCTTTTCCCTTTATCTGCATTTTATTTTAAAGTCCCTCCACCTCAGAGGGCTAGAAAAACACCACCATACCACTTTTGCACACATCATTACCATTCTCTGCAACTGGAGTCTTGTCAGGGCTGTGTGGCTTCATCAGGGTAGCATTCAGACACAGGAGGATGATTAGAAAAGCGAGGTGTTGCCCCTACATCAGTTTCCTCTCCCTGAAGTAATTTTTGTTTAGCAAATAATTTTTAACTATTCATTACAGTGAAATGTACAGGATTGAAGGATTGCTGCAAAATGCAAATATAAGAGAAAGCTTTCTCTAAATTTTGTCTCCCATGAACTCAAAAGACTTTTTGGATTGGAAATTCTACATCATTTGTTAATGAAGGCAGAAAGGGTTTTCTTAAGCAAACAATTTCTTCAGGAAGAGAAATGTAAAGTCAGTGTTCCTGACTCATTGTTCTTCTCACAACTTGGGTCTATAATCTTTAAATCTGCTGATTCTCCCCGTTTCTGAGTCAATTTACCTGCGTACTGACAAAAAGAGAAAAGTTGGGGCACACGTGAGTTTTTCCATAGGACATATCGCTTCCATTTAGAAACTGATCTTTGTTGAAGTGCTCTCTTTTTTCCTCTCTTGGTATTGAAATACACTTTCTTTTATGAAACGACTGTGAAAATGGATGGTTCTTTTTGTTGGGATGGGGGATCATGTTTCTGAATGGCCTCATGTGCCAAATAGAGGTTCAACATTTCATGCTTTTTCAAAGTTTTCTTTCTGTTTTTTCAAGTATTTATTTGCATAGTCAGTCAGTCAATTAGTTGGTATGAAATTCACAAGTCAGGCAGAGTTATTGATTTATTGGAAAGAGCCCTAGTTTGCTCTCAGAAGGTAGATATGGCTTCAAACCTCAATCTGCCATTTTTAGTTAAGTGACCTTGAGCAAGTTACTCCAGCCTATAGCCACCTCCGCTTATGATCTACACATTTAGGTGGTAATTGATGCCCTATTTATACTGTGAGAGTTTGTGGTATAAAAAAGTACTATGGGTTCTGAGGACCTCGAAGCAGGACATGTTTGTCCTGCAGGGTTTAACATGGGAATTGGGATCTACTGAGCATCCAGGAAATATTTTCCCCTGAAAAATGAATACATAAAGTGAACGTGTGTGTCAACTTAAATGCCATGAGAGAGTATGTAAATCATGAGGATAGGAAGATGCACTTCAAGACTGACATTCCGTTCAGCAAAGAACAAAAGAGCAGTTCTTAGCAGCATATGAAACGCACTTTTAAAATGTTTTCCCTATTTTATTTAAAGGCCACATTGAGCTTTCCTTTATGGTCATGCTCAAGTTAAAAAAAAAAAATGTATGATTGCAAAGCAGGAAGCCTGGGGAAAAGAAGAAAGGAAAATGGGTCCCTGATTCTGTTTATTTCCCATCTCATCAAATAATCCTGAACTGCTTCTGTTCCCTCAGAATCAATAGCTTGTACGTATAAGGCAGGACAGTGAAGTGGAAAGACTGAGCATTGGACTCACAAATAACAATTTTAATCTATCACTCCCCCTAACTATCTTTGCAACCCTGAGTAATTGCTCTGGGCTTTAGTTTCTGCACTTGAAATAATAAAGATAATAAGGCTTGCTTCATAGAATTACTAGACAGATTAACAAATATAACAAATAAAAATATATAGGTCCATGTGTTCAGTTTTTCCCCTTTATAACTACTCATCAGTGGTTCAGGACAAAAGAATCCAGAAAAGAGAAGACTAGTGGCTCATTTTGGGTACTTGAGAGCCTTTGATCACATGATAGGTTTGTAAAGGAGCAAAGTTCAGTAAGGCTGTAATTCTTGAAATTTCTATTTTTGTGCATTAAAGTATTGTACACTGAATCTTGATATGACTCTACAACAACCTTCCCCACCTCCATTGCCCCTATCTGACTCTGAAAAGCAATATCATTATAAACTGACTGTTTTTCAGAACCAAACCTAACTATGGTACTTGAGAAAACTTTCCCATTCAAGCTGCAATAAATGGGACTTCTGGGGAAAAAAATAACAAAATAAATAAAATAAGAAAAAGAAAGAAATGCACCGAATCTGGAAGTAACTGGAATCCATGTGCTATCTTGCACAGTGCATTGTACAATTTCCATCTAAATACTCATAAAGCTTAATATTCCCTATTGATTACTTGATGCTGATAAATCATGAAGGTACTGAACTACATATTTAAAAGAAAGTCAATTTTCCTATGTGATGGGAGTCCTTGAGTGAGACACAATATTATGTAGTGCAGCAAACACCAGTTAACATTGGGGGGAAAACAAGATGGAGGCTTTACATGGCTGTTTGCCTTGACATTGTAATGGACATCCCTTAGGGAATGGTGCAGATCAGCAGATCCATGCCTGGGGTGAAGAAAACAGTCTCTGTCAAATTAGTCATCTGTGTACAATGAACAATGGTCAATTCAAATTTTTTTCTGCTTTTATTTTTATAATATCTAAAAATAATGGAGTATTTTTAATCAAGAAAATATTTTCCAATTCAATATTCAAATGTATTAGCAAGAAATATAGTCATTTAGTTTATATGGTCATCACTGACAGATAGTATGCAACAGCCCGACCAACTGGTAAACAATACATTGAATATAAATACTTGATTATAAACTTTAAAATGTTAGCAACCCCAAAGAAACCTTTGACTTATTTTGGATTTTTTGGAGGGTTGCTGAGGATTGAACTCAGGGGCACTCGACCACTGAGTCACATCCCCAGCCCTATTTTGTATTTAATTTAGAGACAGGGTTTCTCTGAGTTACTTAGTGCCCCACTTTTGTTGAAGCTAGTTTTGAATTTGTGATCCTCCTGCCTCAGCCTCCTGAGCCGCTGGGATTATAGGCATGTGCCACAGCACCCAGTGAATTATTTTGACTTTTTAAGAAACAGGTCTTATCTATTTCATTGAGCACCTTTGGAAACTTTTAACTTTGGAAACTTCAAGAAACTTTTTTGTTTGCAAAGGTTTCACAGACTTCATTTGTTAAAGATTTGAAATGTTGGCTAAAAACTGGAAAGGACAATTGCATTCTAAATAAATTCAAAGTGCACTTGGGAAAATTATGCTTCCAAGCCACACATAACCACAAAGGGAAAATATCAGTATAATCTACCACTGAAAGAGGAATGACAAATGGGAAGTCAATAGTGTAACCTTTAGGTAGGTGGCCGCTTGATGCATTTTGAGAATGATATGCATTTGACTGTAAATGGCAATAAACAATACAGAGCAGTCTCTGTTGCATGATTGGATGTCATTTTCCAGGTCTAATTCGTCTGCAAGAGCTCATCAAAGCTCCCTCCAGATATAACATTAAAATCAAAATCCGCCAGCTGCCCTCTGGGAATAAGGATGCCAAGCCTTTACTCAAGGAGATGAAGAAGGGCAAGGAGTTCTACGTGATATTTGATTGTTCGCATGAAACAGCTGCTGAAATTCTTAAGCAGGTAAGAACACGAGGGAGGAGGTGGAAAGTGTGGGGGAAATGTTATTTTCTCTCTCTCAAGAGTGCCATCTGGTTTTTGGTTATTGTGGCATGATTACACTGTGATTGTCCAGTATAGACTGAAGATTGCAAATTTAAGACGGCTTGTAAACAACCAAGGGACTCAGGAAGTTCAACAAAGTCACCCGTACGTGTTCACTGTAGATGTGTATTCTTCTGTGCGTATTGGACAATATGTGGATCCCGCCAGCCAAGGAAGAGAGGAAAAGGGTGGCATTTTGAGAAACATCTCTTTTCTTTGCACATCTTGAAAAGACTAGGCCAGCTATCAATTACCTGATGCCTGACCCATCCTAAATATATCCTCTTGGCAAGATCTGTGTCAGACATGCAGGATTCCAAGCACAATTAGAAGGGGAACAGGGACAGTCACAGAAAATATAGTTCTCTTTTCTAATTTGTTATAGACAATGAACTGCTATACCTTAATCTCCATAGTTAATGTGGGTGGAAAGATTTAGTAAATTGTGCAATCCTGTATAGATGAAAGATGTTAGTGATGTTCAGTATAATAATAATGATAATAAGAGTAATAATTTCTAAGCCCTTAGTCATATAGTTTCAGAATTAGAAAAAGATAAAGCATAGACTACCAAGCATCCTCCGGAGTGATTTTGCTCCTCAAGGACAGGTGGTAGTATCTAGAGATATTTTTGGTTATCATAATTGGACCTGGTGCACTTTACTGACAACTAGTTGTTAGTGGCCAGGAATACTGCTAAACGACTTGTAATCTGGAAATTTTACTAACGTAAAATTTTAAAATAGAAGCAGCAATAAAAAATCAGGGGATGAAACTTGGGAAAGTCAGAACAAAATAGCCAGATGATATTCATGTGGTTTCCTAGGCATCTATTTATATATTATCACATAATCCAGTGTTCTCATCTAACATAACACAAGTTATTATGTTTTTTGAGTTGAAAAGTCTGAGGTTGCTATGTTGTTGATTGGTAATGAACAGTAATTTCATAGGTAGACCAGTCCCCTCCAAGCAAATGCAGAAACATGGATTCCTGAATCTCCAAGAAGAGCTCTTTGGATGGACATCTGTCCTGACTCTGTAGTGCTCTAGCTCATACTTGCAGAGCATGTTTCTGTAACCATTGAGCTCAGAATCAAGGTTTTTATTAGACTGAAAATACACAATCAAGAAAGTCGACCAGATGTCTCTATTATCTACTGGATGATTATGCTAAAATTTTCCACTTAGAATCTGCTATAGTTTGGATAAGGTTTGCATATGTCTAAGTTTTATGTGCTATAAGCTTAGTGCTCAGTACAGTGGTGTTGAGATGGTAGAAACTTTAAGATGTGGGTTCTAGTGGAAAGTGGGTAGGCCATTGGGGTGCCAGTCTCAGAAGAGATTAATGCAGTTCTGATGGCACCCTGGCTAGTTCTCATAAGAGCAAGTTGCTTTAGGAAGAATAAGGCTGACTCTTGAGTCTCCCTGGTTTCCTGTCTCACCCTGTGATCTGCACATGCACACTTAGCATTGTGATGCCACCTGCCATCAGATTCTCCTTCGAGGCCAAACAGATGAGGCTGCCTAATGTCATACTTTCAGCCTCCAAAACTGTGAGCTGAATAAATCTCTTCTCATTTAAGATACTCAGCCTTGGGTATTTTAATAGCAACAGAAAGTAGACCAATCCAGAGTCGAGGAACATATTTAAAACAATCACAACTGAAAACAATCACAGGCATTACTGTAGCTAGTCCTCACATTTTGCAAGAAGCAGAATGACTTCTCCAGAGTCATACATTCAGTGCTTTTCCTCCGTGAACTCTTATCCCTCCAAATGGGCAGAAGACTCTCTATTACTTACGTCTAGACTATAATTGCATTAACAAATCTTTAAATATATTAAAGTTATCTCTCAGTGAAGGAAGCAGTCATGTTGTAAAGATGTCAATAACGAAAACACTTTGAAGGTAAATAAATACAATCAAAAATCCTTTGTCTTAAGACTTCATTTGGAAAAAAATTTTAATATAAGACATTAAAGTGTATAATGGTGTGTGGATCAGAATAAGAAAAACACCCAGATTTTATATGTAGCCCTCAAAATGCAAAGAACCATCCCTTCCCAGGAGCCCATTATAACAGAAGCTGGGGACTTCTTTTGCATTGAAGTGAATGATTTACTAATGACAATTCTTTCTGTGAGGCACCCATTTGGCTCACATAACAGGCCATGTGTCTCCCAAAAGGAGTTCTCAAACAGAGAAGTACATGGTGGGACTGGAGAAGTGTGACTGGACTTTCCCCTCTATTTGAAAAGTGTGAACATGAAATCCCTCTTACTGAAGTAGCTCTATAATAGTAGCCTATAAAAATTGTATGGCTCAAAGGACAAATTAAAATAAAAACAAAAGCAAAACCTCTAAGAGAAGCATCCCCAAAAACTATCTGGTGGGGGTATTGGGATCAGTTCAGCTTTGCAGGAACCATTGACAAGAACACTTTTCTCTCCATCCAATGTTTTATGTTTTATTCTATGTTTACTTTTCCTAATTCTGTTAGCTATAAAATTGCCCATGAGGCTCCATGGATGGGACAAAACAGATTGCTCATCCAGTTTTTGTTCTAGATTAATGACCTGCAAACAGTTTTGAGGGAAGTAGACTTTTCAAAAGATTCCATCATAGAACCCCCTCTGTATTGCGTGTAAAAATGTAATTGCTGCTTTTGAAATAACTGAAAAGATCTAGGTTGGCTTAATGGGGCTTCATTTAGACCTCCAGAGGCTGTTGTGCTTGCAAAATGATATTGAACACCTCAGGACTTTCTACTCTGGTAAAAATGAGCCCCAAGAACTCTGTGTGATGCAGTTTTAACTTGCTCCATTAGCCCAGGGCAATAACCTGTAGAAATAAAGTCAGAGACCTTTCTGTAGCTGACATCTAATTGATTCTCTCAGGAGTCTGAGGCCTCAGGAGTTCTGGGTCCTGATTCTGGCACTGCTCTATCAATCTTTCTACCTAAGGAAAGAAAAGGAAGGAAGGAGACTTACCTCTTTTACTGAGAGCCGTCCCAGGCTCTGGTAATAACAGTGCTTGGCATCGTACACTCTGATGACTTGCAATCTTAAACAACCCACTGAGAATGTTTAGTATGCCCACTGCAGCACTAAAGCAGTAAGCTCAAATATGTCAAGTGGTTGTTAAGGTTTAGATGTGAGTTGTTTCCCATGAAGCTCACATGTCAGGCAATTCAGCAATATGTGGAGGAAAAAGATAGAATTAGGAGAGCTATAACCTCAACCCTGGATTAACCCATTTGATGGAATAATTTGAATGGATTAGTGGGTGATAACTATAGGCAGCACTGAGTGTGGTTGAAGAAGGTAAGTCACTGGAGGTGTAGCCTTGGAGACTTTATCTTGTCCCTGGCTTCTCTCTCAGTCTCTGCCTCCTAGATGCCATGAGCCAGTGGCTTTCTTCCACCATGCCCTTCAGCCATGATGTTCTGCCTTATCTCAGGCCCATAGGAATGGAGTTGACTAACCATGGACTGAGACCTCTGAAACCCTGAGCCAAAAACATTTTCTTCCTCTAAGTTGTTCTTCTCAGGTGTTTTGGTCATAGCAACGAAAAGCTGACAAATATTGTAGTCCATCCAAGATGACTCTCTGAGGAGCTAGGCTGCCATATGGTCTCCAGGCAGCCTGATCTCAGAGCCTGCGTATTCTCTTCACCACAAAGGGCTCTTGATCAGAATGGACAACCATTCTGAGGTAAGATGCCAGAAATATCTGGAGGGGAAACCACCAAATTTAGATGAATCATCCTTTAGAGGGGCTTAGTATTAACAAATTTGATTGTCCTTGTGCTGACTACTGAGAACATTTTCTTTGCTGGGTCAACTTGGCTTTCTCCTCCTATGCGTTTCCCATCATAGCCCTGCACTTCCCTGCACCTTCATTACGTTTTTCCATTTTTTAATGATCCTTAAGAAAAAAATAATAATAATTTAAATGCACTTTAGAGAAGATATTTGACATTTATCTAAAAGTAAAAAAAAATTAGAGAAAAGTCTATAGTTATTCTTGTGCATGCTAATCACTCTGGCAAAGTAATTATTTCTATTCATATTGAACAAGTACTATATGATGAGCATCTGAAAAGTTATTTCCCCAAAAATTCATTCAGAATTCAAATGTCAAGACTTGATTAGGCAACAGAGGATCAGAGCTTTTGTATGTCATATGCATTTCTGAAGTCAGAGGGTTCACAATCAGCACATCACCCGGTCTCCTCTTTCCTTCTTCTCCCCTCATTGACTCCCAGCAGGCTCCTGAGCTATCCTGCACCTGCCTCCAGGCCAAAGCTCCTCCTCACTCCCACTTCTCCCAGGTACCACTTTCCTCCTACTGACTCTTCACTACCAGTCACATATACACTCCTGTGTACTGAGTATGAGTCCACTGGCTGATGAGAGATGAACTTAAAGAATGAAGGAAAGGGTAGGAAGCCTCTACACGGGGAACTCATGCTTAGCCTGGGAATGGGTACCCAGCAACCATCTCATCAAACCAATGAGTAACCACTGACATAGCTGGTGTTGCTCCTCTTTACCAACTAACACTTGAATAATTTTAGAGCACGCTTTTTTTTTTTTTTTAATTTAGTGCATGCTCTTAATACAAAACATCACAGCTTGCAAGACCTGATCCTGCCTCTCTCCAGCCTCCTGACAAAACTCCAGCCTCCATTGTTCTACCTCAGAGGTGTCCTGCCTGGTCTTATCACACACCCTCCTTTTCCCATAACACAGGTTCTGCACTTCTGGTTACCAAAGCCTAGAATATTCATTCTCCCTCAAGGTTGGCCTTATCTAAATCTTTATGAATATTTCTTGAATGATAAAAGGATTTTCTGATTCCCTATGTCCCTACACTTTACCGAGTTTGTTCTGTAAGCACAATAAAAATCTGTAATTAATTAAGACATGCTGTCCTTATTCCTTACTAGATGGTAAGCTCCAAAAGGACAGAACTTTCTTCATCTCTGCCCCCCCAAGTCCCAGTACCTATTATACTATGTGGCAGATAATGATTGTTCAATATAATTCTGTTGAATGAATAAATGAAATGAGCCAAGGACTGTGTTGGAAGCTTCAATAAGTCATCTCCAAAATCACCTGTCTTTCCTCTACCTGACTTCTCAACTCTGCCAAGCACCTTGGTTTCCCCCAAAGAAAGGTTTATCCACCTCTGAAATCCTATAATATTAAGAAACTCTAATGCATTTGAGCTGATGACTCCAAACCTTAAAATAAGTTGGACTCTTTGGAAAACTACATAGTTGCTTTTAAATCCTATAGTAGGATTGAGCAAACAAGTAACTATTTTGGGCACAGTGGTATGCTAATTGTTATCTGGTGGAGAGCAAGGGGTGATTATGTGTTCTGTCCAGCAGGAGGTTGCATTGGGCCTCTGCCAATTTCCTAAGCTGGAAGGAGGCCAGGGGGTAAACATGGACACTATTTCCAACTCAGAGAACCTGATTCATCATTTACAAGAACAAATGCACCTGAAGAGGGTCTTTTTCCCCACAACACTTGTGGCAAGCAGCATTAAGCTAGAAATGAGTCATCAGTTTCCATAAAACATTTAGTATGAAAACATTCTGTGAAATTATATTGCATTTTCTCCTATCCACATTTGTACATCTTGCTTTTTTTTTTTTTTTAACTTTCCATTTGTTCTCTTTCAATTAACATAAATACAGGGCCAGGGAGAAAATGTAGTTTTTAATGGTTGGCTTCCTTCTGCTAGGAAGTACAATGGTAATGCTGATTAATCAAATAATTGTGTGCATTGATTCTTTCCTTATATATGTGGTGCCCACTGGCAGTGATGAGGACAAACAGCGGTAATTAGATAAGTTTCACTCCATGTTTCTGCAAGACAGAAAAAACCATTGGTCTTCATCTCTCGGGATGGAAAACATTATCAAGCACAGTCACGCTAGGCAATGAGGTTGCAAAGAAGATGCGAAGTTGTGTTCACTAAAGTCAGATGTTTAAATTAATCAGTTCTGATCATAGATACGTAGAGTAGGCCAAATATATAAGGGCTACTTTCACCAAATACTTATAGTATGGCAGACTCTATGTTAAAATTGTTGATGCATAACTCATTTAATTATTATAGGGAAATGCTCCACATGAGAAACCCACAGAACTCAGAAAGATCTTATAAAGTTGCCCAGTTCACAGTCAGTAAGTGCCAGGATTGGGATTTGGAGTTTATCTCAGTTTTTTTTTTTATTTGTTCTTTTTAGTTATACATGACAGTACAGCATATTTTGACATATTATACATACAAAATTATTCTCATTAGAATCCCGTTATTTGTGGTTGAACATGATGTGGTGTTTCACAAAATGTGTATTTATACATGAACAAAAGAGAGTTATGTCCAATTCATAATTTAATAGGAAAAGAAAATACCTTGTTCTGCTACTGTTAGGTGCAACATGCCAATTCTTTCTTGTGGTAATGGAATCTAGAACACATTTCAGTTAAGCATTGTATTCCTTGCATGTAGTTGTTTCATTTTATTCTCAATCACTCAACTGTTTCTAGTTGAACATAAGGCCTGAAGAAATGCTGTTTATATCAAAAGTCCTCTGGCACAGTAGGGAGTGTGGTGGCGACACAGTAGAGAATTCATTCTTCATTCAGTCCTTATTTGCTGAACATCAACTGAAGGTAATAGAGAGAAAATGGTGAAAATAACAAAATCCTAAATCTCTTCTCCCTTAAGGCAGCGAGAGACTCTGCAAATGAATGTCACAAGAATATAACTATCCAATGTGTTCAAACTGGCCTGAAATCATGGAGTTACTTTCAAAAGTAATCAGGGACTGTGAACAAAGTCTCAGAATGTGAGTTGAGAGATGCAGTTGCAAATTCTGCTCTTTTCCTAATAGAATAAAATAATTGACATTTATTTTATACTTACAATATGCCAGAATACGCTATGCATTTAAATGAAATGATTTCCTTTTATCATTTTGAAATATCCCACATTACAGATGAGTAAAATGAAACTTCAGGTCATAGATTCAATGGCACAGCTAGAATTTCATTCAGACCAGGGTCTGAAATTCTTAGTGCCCAGGATGCTCACATTCTCTAAATATGCTACTTTGAGAAGGTCTGTTGATTCCTCTTCAACACAGTTACCTCTTCTATATAAGTAGAATTATTGAATTCATTTTGGTAAGAATTCCTTCATCTCTGAACTTCCTTGCATACATGTGATCAAGAATCCTTTTACTAGTATATAGACATAAAGAATTTGCATATTGCCTTGTACTTAGTAGGCTGTCAGCTAAATGGGAAATTAATTAAGTAGTACATTCCTTTTTAAAGTTCCTCAACTCCTTTGATAGTCTTTGAGCTAGCTAATTGATAAGTTCATTACTTTGGATAAATCCTGACGATGTAATAATGATGGATCTCAATTTGTACTAACTAGATGAAAATTTGTAGTGTATTACATAATTATTTTGGCAGCACATTCTCATCCTAATTATGTTTCCTTTAGACTGATATTAAAATCTATTTACAGTCCCTGAGCATATAAAGTTACATGGAGCTGTTCATATATATGAGTGTGTTATTTAAACATATACAAGAATTGTATATTGGACAACCAACAATTTACTGAAAATGTGTGCAATTTGTCCCTATTCTTAGTGTACTTAACACCCATTTGAAAATTCTCAAAAGTCTCCAAAAAGTAAATTTAGAAAAGGACTAAAATATGTTTCAACTTGAATTGGGAAGCAACAAAAATCATATGTATATATCGTGCCTCAGAAATGCTCTAATGTTTAATTTCCACCCCAGCAAAACTTGGCCTAAATAGAAGATAATAAAAATTTATCCTGACAATAGAAATATAATTCTCCAGATAGCATCATGAAAAGCATTTGGAGTTGTGTAGATTGGGTACTTCCTATGCCTATAGTTTTGACAGTGAATTTCATCTCCATTTAAAATTGTGGAGATGTGTGTAGCCTTGAGTGAACCATTTTTAAAGTCCATAACATCTATCAGACTTTCTAAAGAATCCTCCAGACAAAACTAGGTAGAGAATCATGTCCCTAGGTTAACCACATCTGCTTCTTCAACCTTGGTAAACACAAGACTTTACCAAAAGGATCCTTCCTCATTTGCCCCTTGACTGTCAGCCAAACACTGTCTGTCATTGGGGTTATCCTGCAACATGTAAATCTTGCCACTTATTCAACTGACCTTTCTTGGGTATTTTCTAAGACTTAGTTGAGGCAAAAGGAGTATATGATGCCATTAAAAAAAACTTCTGTAAATGGGAATGAGATGGTATACACCTAACATCATTTTGCAAAATGGAAAATGTGGCACTGGGTGTGCAGCACTCAGCCCAGCTCTGATGCACAGACATTGCACATGCAATGGGTGAATCCTCATGGTGCTGAGGGTGCTGTGTCTGGGCAGAGCTCCCAGAGTAGACCAGTGTTTCCCCATCCTAACTCTGCACCAATGCAGCCCCTCTCACTGCCACAACAGTGGTTCCCACATCTCCTCTCAGCCTCATGTGCCAAATCTTCATGTCTGATGATGGTCCTGCTGGCTGATGTTAAATCTCCATACCAGGCTCTCATCTTCCCCTTCCCCCAACCAACCAGTTTCTCCTCCACTTTCCCTTCTCATGGCAACTGGAAATATCATCTGATTATTCAAGCCAGAAACCAAGAAATCCACTTGGCTCTTTCCTACCTTTCCCATTTGTGAGTTACCTAATGTTGGAATTTCTACTTTCCAAATACACTTCAAACTCAATCCCTGTATCTCTGACTCCCACCATCTTCCTTCCATCATAGTCAATTGATCTCTCTGCTACAAGTCCCCTCCTTCTCCCATACTCACCCAGCTTCCATGTCTGGAAAACTGCTCGTTCTAAGTTAAATATCTTACTTTATCCTCCCTATGTTTGAAATTCCTGAGTGCTTCCCCCACCCCACATATTGCCTTAAGAATAAAGGACTTTTGTTTTCAAATTTGTTTTTTCTGTGTTGTAAGAACTCTTAGGCAATTTTAAGGATAGAGATTTAAAAATATTTATGTCAAAGTTTTTTTCCTCTTTTTTAATGCAGAAGCAAATAAATGTCAAGCTTTTCAAAGAAGTAAAAAAAAAAAAAAGGAATAAAGGACTTTTAGCATGATAGTCTCCAGTTCCATCCACTTACTGGCAAAGGCCATAATTTCATTTCTCTTTATGGCTGAGTAGTATTCCATTGTGCATATATGCCACCTTTTCTTTATCCATTCATCTGTTGAAGGGCAACTAGGCCGGTTCCATAGTTGAGCTATAGTGAATTGAGCTGCTATAAATATTCATGTGGCTACCTCACTGTAGTATGCTATTTTTAAGTCCTTTGGATATAAGCTGAGTGGGATAACTGGGTCAAATGGTGGTTCCATTCCAAGTTTTCTGAGGAATCACCTACTGCTTTCCAAAGTGGTTGTACTGGTTTGCAGTCCCACCACCAATACCACCAATACCAAAGCCTGAATTTTCTCTCTGAAACATGGATACTACTAACTCACAATAAAGGGACCCCATTTGGGTAGGGAAGAATAGAAGTACTTTGGGGAATGAAGGGAAGGAAGTGGGAATGGGAATAGGGAAGATAGTAGAATAAATCAGACATTACTTTCCTGCGTGCAGACATGAGTACGTGACCAATGTAATTTTACATCATGTATAACCAGAAGAATGGGAAGTTATACTCCATATATGTTTAATATATGAATGTAAAAAGACATTTTACTGTCATGTCTACTGTCATAACTGATAAGAACAAACAAAAAGGAAAAGAATAAAGGACACGATGCTTAGCATTCCATGCAAAGCCCTCCTCACCTTGTACCATTACCATGATAATACCTAGTACACAAAAATAGCCACTAGTCTATTCTATCATATAATTTTACCTAAAGAAGAAAATCTGTTATACAGGTTTACAAACTGTTGTGTGTGTGTGTGTAGTGCTTAGCATCAAACCCAGGACCTTGTGCATGCTAACCAAGCACTCTACCACTAAGCTACACTCCCACCCCTTAACTATCCTTATTTAATGAAAGATGAATCCATTGAGGAGATTAAAGTTCTTCTCAAATATCCTTGAAGGAATTCAAAATCATGAGAATTCAGATCGAACTAATTCTAACATCTAAAGAGATGTCTTAACAGAAATCAATGTAGGCCTGAATTCCTGCAAAAGAAGGACAGAAAGTGAGGGACCTCACAGTACAAGGAGACCCTTTCATAGCTGTGTCAGCTATTTGAATCTAAGACTTCCTCCAAAGAAGATGGGCAGCATAACAAGCTCACTTGACTTGATGGTCACATCCCTTAAAATAAAGCTCCAACTCCTGTTGTTCCAGTTTCACTCTCACCAAATACCCATAAGTCACCCACAACTCAGAGTATTTAGAGATAGGACTCAGGCATCGGTAATTTATAAAAGTTCCACACTGACTCTAATACACAGAGAAACATTGACATAAGTAGTTATTTTCTAAGCCTGATAGATTTTAGACAATTATCAAAGTAGGTCACCCAGAAAGCTAAGGATCAGGTTCCAGACTTCTGAGAATTTTACTGGACTGTAGATATTTCACAAGACCAGCAAGACCACCATTTAATGACAGTGCCCCTCTTCCTTCTTAGAAAAATTACCTTCCAGCAAATTTGAGGTATAGGTTTTATTGCTGCCATTATGACAGAAGTTTATTGAGAAAAGTTTACACTATATGCAACATATTCACTATTGATGTTCCAGCTTCTGGAGTTTTGTTCAATACTTTGCTGCTAAAATTTTCACTCTGTCCTTCCTTATCCATCATCTTTCCACCAACTTCCCCTGGATGTTGTAGAGTTCTTATTTCTTTGGTTCACGTAATCCTCCAAAAACTCCACTCCTATTGCCAGATTACCTATTTCATTCTGCACAGGAAATCTTTTTTCCTGCTCTGTTCTCAACAGTCTGCAGTCCTTAAATAGCACTTCATCTGTTGTGCACCTGGACGGTGCAATCTGCCTCCTCTAGTGGGATCATCTTCTGAAGCTAAAATAGCCCTGCTGGTTTCCTCTCCATTTATTAATATCGATTAATATCAACTTCTCCTCTCCTCTGACTATACCTCTGGAGAGAGAAGCTTATGAAGAAGTTAAAAGACCAAAAGACTCCCAAACAGGTTGGAAATTCCATTTCCCAGCTCCGTTGGAATACCCTGTACTGTTCTGTGGTTTAACATGGAGACAGGAGGAAACTTGACTGCCAATGGAAGAGAAACCCTGGACTCATTTTGTAGTTAGTTTAGACCTTTGTACCTCTGTGCAGTTAATATGTATATGTGAAAGGGTGGGCAGAGAAAATTATAAATTTGTTAACCTCAAACAAAAAGAAGCTATTTTTTCCTCCCGATGCATGCATTAGAAGTTAATGTGCCAAAGTTGTGCATTCTCATGCTCCATAATCATGGACAGATGTGAAAATGTGTTATTCGATTTTCAATTGCTACTGAAAAGAAATTATCACAAATTTAGTGGCCAAAAACAAAAATGGGCTTATTTTTTTTATAGTTCTGGAGGTCAGAAACTTCAAATGAAGACGTCTGGGGGCTGCTCACTTTCTAGAGGCTCCCTGGGGTTGGGTGGTATCCAGTTCCTTGCTTTTCCAAGCTTCTTGAAGCTGTGCTTACTTCTTGACTTGTGATGCCACACCCCATGGTCACATCCCTCTGTTTCCATTTGCTCATCACATTCTCTACCTTCTGACCCTTCAGCTTTCATCTTATGAGGACCCTTGCTATCACACTGGACTACCGTCAAAAAATTCAGGGCAATTTCCTGATCTTAGAATCCTTCATTCACTCACAAACACAAGGCCTCCTTTGCCACTTAAAGTAATATTACTAGATTCTGGAATTAGGATGTGTGTGTGTGTGTGTGTGTGTGTGTGTGTGTAGTGCTTCATCTTCAGGAGACCATTGTCATTATACTCCATAAGGAAGTGAATATTTTTCTTCATCTCAGGGTCTTCTGGGGTCCAATGCATTTTTTTCTATTCAATTGCTGTTCCTTAAAGATATAGTTCATTCGATGTAAGATAACTGTTAAACAATAATAAAGACTTATGCCTAGCTTGTTTTACTGATGATCAACATTAAACACTGTGTGGCTGAAGGAGTGTCCTGTTCAGAGGTCAGTGAGGGTACAGCCAAAGTAACACAGTGGGAAAATGATAAAAAGCTCAAAATTTCATCCTAAAATTGCTGCTCTGAGATTTTATATTATTCAACTGGTTTCCTGAAGATTTTTGTGCTGAAAGAACTTATTTCTATCTTCAAGTAAAACTATTATTTTAGCTACATTGCATGTAACACATTGTGAAGTTATTCACTTGAAATTATTGACTAGAAACCACGTCTGATGGGCTAGAATTTATCCTGATATTGAGAAGGCTATAAAAGAAACGACATACTTCAGGTTAGTCAATAGGAACTTCCATGACACCTATTTTTCAATGGAAAGAAGCAGTAATAAAAACCCTATAAATATCATGAGTACCCTAAATTGCCTAGTGAAACTCCAAGTTCCATTTTAAGTTTTTGCTACTATGATAGCAGCACAATGCCAATTATTTCTGACATATGGCTTGCCCTTGATGATGAATACTGGGAATCATGGAGAATAATTTCTGTTAGTCTCCACAGCACTGCATTGCCTTCTGGGAAATGATCAAATTGAAATATGGTACAGGCTGCTTAAGAGACTTGGATATGTTATTGAAAGACTGTTCCAACAACTTTCTGGCTATCTCATAGCATGATTTGCAGCCACCACTTATACTGTATAAACTCCATCCTGTTCATCTTTACCTAAACTTCAGGACAAATTGTGAAA
The DNA here is from genome assembly GCF_902686445.1 of Sciurus carolinensis. Taxonomy (NCBI): domain Eukaryota; kingdom Metazoa; phylum Chordata; class Mammalia; order Rodentia; family Sciuridae; genus Sciurus; species Sciurus carolinensis. The sequence goes on along the minus strand of NC_062221.1, from coordinate 127,234,810 downwards.
CGAACTAAAATATGACCTTGGTGTTGCTCAGGCAGTATTTGATAACCATCTATGAAAATCCAAGAGACATCTTTTTTCAGGAAAAACAGGACTAGACCAAGGAGGGTCAATGCTCCTATGAAAAAAGTCATGAGGATTCAGTGCTAACCAAGGAGGCCAATGCTCCTGTGAACAAGGTCATGACAACTCAAGTTTAGACTAAGAAGAGTCAAAGCTCCTGTGAACAAGGTCATAAGGATTCCAGGTAGACCAAGGATGGCCAATACTGCTGAGAACAGGGTTCATTAGGGTTGCAAAAACTTCAGTAAGCAGCTGTACCACTGTGAGATCACCACTGTTAACAATCAGTAGCTGCGTTCCAGGGTATACTGATATCAGTAGAGTTATTGGATTGTCTTTTCAAGGACCAAGTAACATTGAGTTTTAATTCTGCCTTCTGCAGATCCATTCTAACTACAAATAAAAGAAAGTAAAATTATTGTCTAGCCACTGAAATAAAGAAATAAAAATGTGGTATGTCCGTGCTCACTAACATAATAGAGCGAAAGCCTTAAAAATAGGCACAGGCTACCCTTGCCCTTGTTAGTTTAGGGTTATGCTACCCAGATAGAATGGAATGTCATAGTGCATAGGATTTCACATATTTTGGTATTGGTCTCTTTCGAGGTCTTAAATTGATTCTGTAACAATATCGAGTATAATAACTTATGAATGACGATCACTGGAGTTGGGGTAAGAACTATTGGGTTGGAAGCCTTGTTTTTGTTATACTAACCCAACCCAGGTGCAATGGATCTAAACAGTTCACTTCTCTTTCTGGGGAAAAAAAAAAATTTTTTTTCAGCATGTCCCAACCTTGATTATTTATTCATAGTAGAGAATAGTATAAAATCCCAACAGTATACAATAAAGAATTGGAGCACCCTAGGAAGATATATGTCAAACAATGTGATAAATCTTTGTGAAAGGAGTGAAGCATCGACACCCAGAGAAAAGTCAGGTGAGAAAAAATAAAGCTGGATGATATTAATCCACATACATTGTTCCTGATTAGTTACTAACGAAGAACCCATAATTTTGACCCTAACTTTCCTAGTAATCAAAAGTTATAAACAAGATCACTTATATGACCTGTGATATTTATGAAACAGAAAAATGTACCTTTTCAAAGAACTCCTTGTTCTGATGCTGATAACCCTAACATTCATATACCAGGAACAGCAAGGTAGCAAATATCAATATCCTTCCCGCCTTGTAGGCTAGGACCAGAACATGGCACAAGGAGCCAGGAAATACAATCCTGTCATGTGCTCTTGAGTTGGAAAAGTGACAGACAATGCCAATGATGTGCGCATCAGGGTTCTTCCAAAATCAGGAGTAGATACTCAATAACATCCCCATTCTAGAAGATTAATATCGAAAGGGCTAGGTTTTTACTGTCTATCAGTCTAATTCAATGATATAATATAAAAAAATTAATAATGATGATTCATTTAAGAACATTATTAGAACATATTAGTGGAAGCCATTTAGGGGACTATGCTGTCAGTATGAACTGTATTGATAGCCACATTTATTGCATCATAGTATATGTGACATGCATGTTTTACTCCACTAAAAATACTTAAAACAGTGCCAGAACTAGTTCCTAGGAACACTACCTTGGTGAAGTACATATGCTTCCTCATCAGTTCAGCAGAAAAATACAGTATCAGAATTCAAAGCTGATCATCTTAGGGAAAAATCAGTTTTACAAAGAAGTATTAGGACATTCTCCTTATCATGATTGTACCTTTTATTTTTAAAACTGACATTTATTCTTATGTGACATTTTCTTAATCCCTTAATGACTTTTAGCTGAAATACCAACACACAAAGAGAAAATCATAATGTGAAGGCAATGCTCTTATTCATAAAATATGCTACTGTTAGAAGAATGGGCTGTTAATCCCAAACAGCCTACAGACCACTCAAATGCTTGAGGACAGTTGTTTTAAAAGCACTGCTTTCTGTTCCACTAGACTTGTGGTTCTTTCTAGAAGATTTTCACTCACCTGGTTCTAAATAGTCCACAAAGTTGGGGTCAATGAAGTGCATGCACTTGTTCCCTAATTTCTATTTCTAGGAAATCCAAGAAGTACTTGGAAGAACCAGCAAGTACTGACCCCAGCAATTACCCAGGAAAGACAACAGTGATTTTTCCAGCACAGCAAATAAAAAAGCATACCTAGAGGACCCAAGGGTTCTTTTTGCAATAAAAGCAGGTCTGGAGGCTGCTTATACACTGAATTTTCCTGTCTCATTTCTAATACTGAATTAGCAGCATATCAAATGAGTATTTGCCTCCAGGAATTATAAAAACAATAATAAAAATAATGAGTTAAATGACTGCTTTAAAAAAAGTACTTATGCCCTCAACAGGGGATCAAAAGCCTCCATAATGAAGTTCAAAAAGAAAATTCTGCCCAGGTAAAAGCTGTAAACCCAGGAACCCTTGTATTTCATTTTCGAGTCTAGAAACAATATTTCAAACCTCAGTATCCAGTTCTACACTCAACATAAAACTTGTCCAGCTCCCTTTCAGAGGTGGTCTTGGCTGCAATTACACTATCTAATGACCAAAGAGAAAAACTGGATTCCTGACTGACCCTGGCAGGCCAGCTCTTTATGCTCAAATGATATAAGAGACCGGCTAACAAGACCTCACCAGGCATGGCTCTAAATGTTATTGATGACCCTAAAGCAAGTCCACCTTTTAAAAATCCCTCTGTGTGCCTGGTCTTGCTATCACCACAGGAGTGACTTACATGCCTTTGGCTTCTGATTCACAGCAAGAGTTTCCTATCATTTGTCTTACCTTTGCGACATTACAATTTCACTAAATATCCCTCTGGTTCACATGTTAGCAGAGATGAAGTTAAGTATCTGATTAGTGTTCATGCTATGTCATGTGCTGTCACTGAATATCTTCTTCGTTCCTCATTCCCTTTCATTAAAAAATCATTCTATCTTGAATATTCTAGGTATTTTCCAGGAACTCTGATAACTTGTATTGCCTTTCTCTCACCCTTTGCAATCCACCGCATCAAACAGAGTTCCAAAAGTGTTTGTTCTTTGACACAAATGGACGTGTTTACTATGAAGCAGTGATTCTCAATCGCTACAGGCTCCCCTCTCAGAAATTCCAGTTCACGGAGTCTCAGTGATGGAGCCTAAGAGTCTCTGATTCCAAAACTTCCAGAACAGATTCTCAGTTATATCCAGAATTGACCAGAGTTGTGGAAAAAATGGGTAATAGAAATTTGATTTATGAATCTTATTCATTCATCTCCAAAATATAGCACCCAAGTAGTCCTTTGGGTAATCTGCACCAGGGAAGGTGATGCCCTTAATTAAAAGATGTGGAAAACTGCAATTTTTCCTTCCGTATTGACACCATTTCCAGGAGTCCAAAAATAAGATCACAGTCTAACAGACTGTCTCTAACTGGTACCCCTGTGCTTTCTATTCACTTCCTTTTTCTCCTTTTCCAAGTAAAAAATAATCTATACTCTCACAGATGTTCTGAAACCACCAAGATCCCAAGTAGGTTACTAAGCATCAGAATTCAGAGACAGTGTGAAAAGGATATTAAGATAATTCCTATCTTCCCCTCTGCAAACTCACCCTCTTTTCCCATCTCATTTTCTGCAACAAGATGGGAGAGGGGTCAAGAGAGCTTTCAGAGGTGGACTTACCTACACATCCTCATTTAAGTACATCTAGATGCCGGCAGCTCCATTTCAGCATTTAACAAGTTTTACTCTAAGGGACATGTCGTGCTAACTAACACCAAGACCAAGAAACAATAAATTATATTTCTAAGCATAGGATTACTCAGAAACCTAGGCAATAGGAAAGACAAAACCCTGTGTCAGTATGGACAACTCCAAATGTAAAATTTGTTGAGCATGAGCTATTTTTAAATTCGATCACCAGAACTATTACTTGGATGCTAGCGTAATGGACATAAGTGGGACGGAGGTCAGTGGCCTTGCTCCATGTCAGTCTCTAATTGGCCCTGGGTTTCTGATCTGCAGGGTCTGTGGCGTTCTAAAGCCCCTTCCAGTTCTATCTTCCCAAGTTTTTACGGTCACCTTACTAATGATCTATTTCTTATTATAATTCTGTTTCTGATTCTTTCCCTATTTCTCTCTTGCAGATTTTGTTCATGGGAATGATGACCGAGTACTATCACTACTTTTTCACAACCCTGGTAAGCTCATCTAGTAGAAATATATTCTGCAGGATAGCAAAGTCCTCCACCCAGTATTTTAAAGTCAGTCCCTCTGGTGTCAAAGGCAGGATGTCGCCATGTAGATTTCCTTTACTTTCCTAAGAATCTTCGGAATTCAGTAATGCTGAAAAGCAGGATTATTTCTCTCCCCTCTTGTCTCCTTTCCTCTCATCCCCTCCACCTCCCTTTTAACTAGAATCAATTCATTATGCATCTGGAAAGGGGTGAATTCCATAACACAGAAACTATCACGAACTAACACAGTGCAAACTATTCTTACAGAAGCATGATTTACAATTTCTATGTCCATGAGAAAGTGCACTAAAGTGTGTCTTGGCATTTTGGGACCTGATGTAGCTTCCCTACCTGTGTCCAGGAGACAGCAGGTGTCCAAGTCACCTGTCAGGTGCTTGGAAAACTATCAAGAGGAGGAGTTTGGGACATGCTCAGCACATTGAACATTTTGCATCATTAAGAAAAATTAGGGCTCTAAACCTTAGAAATCCAAAAGAAACCCAGTTGCCTTAAACTTTGAGACATTATTCATTCAGGGAAAATTTAGGGCATCTAATATACCAAAATGTTGTGATAGCTTTCATTCAGTCAATTTCTGAAATCAATCACACAAACACCAGCCACTTCCCACTAGACCTCCATGGCCACACCCTACCTTTTCTTATTCAGAAAAAAAAAAACATAGAATCAGCCTCTTTTCTAATCTATGAGTCTATATTAAATAAAATCTACTCAGATTCTGGGGCATTCAGTAAGTGTCCTGTTTTCTCAAATAAATTGACAAGCTAAGCTGGTGAGTAGGGGAATCAAAGAATTTGGAACAAAGACTAAGGAATTTTCCTACTCATATGCTTTATGGAAGTAATAAGTTCCATTGCTGATTCAAGTAACTCTAAGAGCCTCCAGGGGTGCAGAGGATCTCATGAAAAGATGCTTTGGGATAGGTGTCAAATCATTGCTGCAACTGAGATTGGGGTGGGGAAGTGGGGAACAGGGTATAAGAAGACAGTTTGAAATGATCATGTTAGTCTGTTTTAGATGTGAATCAACTTACACGTTTCTGGTTAATACCTAGCTTCATCTGTCATGAGAACACTGGTGGGTTAAACTCTTTCCATGAAGCATTGTCTGAAAGGGAGTGAGTTCCATTGTCAAAGATGTTCTTCTGACCACGTGACCATGTGCTGCAGTATATAGAACCCTTTGACTCTTATCCTGAGTACATATCCAGTGAGCATCTTTGTGTCCTCATTTTATGGAATATGAGGGATTTTCAGCAAGCCAGGGATATGGTACTTCTTCTGGCCAGGAGTGATCTATTTATCAAATACATATGTAATTTCCAAATCTCACCTCCATGGGAAGATCTGGAACAGCCTGAAACAGCAAGATGGGATGGAAAAAGGTAATACTGCAACTTACCAGTGGTTCATTGTTGACTTTGTCATGTCACCACAGAGAACATCAGTTTCTTCATCTATAAAACAAAAACATTGAACCAAAAGGACACAAACTCCCCAAACACCACATTAGGAAGAGAATTCTAAGAGTCTCAGAATGTCATATTCTGTGCCCAAGGATATACCTATAATGACAGCCAAATTCTTCTTCTTGCTTTATCTAAGCTCAAACAGTAATCCAGAAAAATGGATATAAATGAAAACTGCCTACTGTCTTAGAGTTTCTCAGGTAGCACGTGAATGAGAAACAATGAGAAATGTTCTCTCATAGACATGGTGTGATAATGGCTGCCATTTTGTTTTAATCTGTTTGTTGCTTCTGCAATAATTTCTTTTGCATGAAGAACATGAAAATGCTAATTCATTTCACTTTTATCATTTTTAATACTGCACAGGACTTATTTGCTTTAGATCTGGAGCTCTATAGGTACAGTGGTGTAAATATGACTGGTTTCCGGCTGCTCAACATTGACAATCCTCATGTGTCATCCATCATCGAGAAGTGGTCCATGGAGCGCTTACAGGCTCCCCCAAGGCCAGAGACTGGTCTTTTGGATGGAATGATGACAGTGAGTAGTTTTAAAATAAAATCATTTGAGATAATGTTTGAATTCCTCAGGGGGCAGGCTAAGAATCTCCTATGCCTTCTAGACTTTGAGGAAATGGTATTGTAGTGTGTGTTTTCACATGTATGAGAGAAAAAGAAGTAGGCTTTTGGGGTATTTTGAAAGGTTATGCCTGGCTACTATCAAAAAACTGCTATTTTAAGCTTCTCAATTCTACTGGCCTCAGATAAAATTGAGAAGAGTAGCCATGGTCATCAGCCAAATGAAGAGAAAGCAGGAACCAAAGCAGGAGCACTTAAAGAGAGATGTACCCCTGAGAATGTGGCCACGGGAAAGGGGGAGTGAGGGGAGAAGAACAACCTGCCTATAAACCTTAGGAAGAACGAATTTGCCTTCCTCGTTTCTGCCACATCTCAGCAAGTGGAAGCAGATGTGGAAAAATGCCAGATTTGCATACAGACTGTGCATCCACTTTCTCCCTGTCCTGGATACGTATAAGTGCATCTCTGCAGACATTGACAGTGCTTTACACCAGCCATATGTCGCTCTCGAAGCAGATGCCAAGCCTGTCTCCTTACGAGTCAGAGGTACTCTACTGAACAGGAAAACTGCAAACTGCCTCATCAAGAGAGTCTCTCACTAACATCATTTGTCTCTTGTTGTCAAATGTACCTACCCTCACTTGATTTCTCTAACGAAGCTCCCTGGGTGATGAAGAAAATGGCAGGAAATAATAAAAAAAAAAAAATGCTTTCCACGTAGGAACAGTGGCATCTGAGGAGAAAGATATTGGGAGTGAGCAGGCAATAGCATTTTAAATTGGCATAGTATTTCATTCTCTGTTCCCATCATAGAGAGAAGCACTCTTGCTTTTAAGATGCAATTTACTGATAACTGAAAGGTATCATCTCACAGAGAAATAAACTTGGGATTTTTTTTTTTTCCTGTGAGGAACAAATGAAAAGAAGAAATAAATGAATGAATTAAGTGGTTCTGGATGATTCCATGCTCAGAGTTCCTGACTGTTTTTCAAACCTGAGATAACTCATAAAACACACAGTTATCTGAGAGATAATGATGGGAAACATTTTGGTACAAATGAGCCTTGAGGAGATTTAAAACCTTGCTTTGAATAAGAATAAGTAGAGAATATCAGAGGAACACCAGAGAGGGAGAAGAAGACAGTGGAGAGACACACTGTCAGTTTTTCTCTTCTTTCTCTTAGATTTGTAATTCTAGTGAATTCAAATATGATTCAAATCCTCTCCCCACCTCCAGGCCTTCCAACAAGATTTCTACCATAGGGTGAGCTTTCCAATCATTTTTACCTGTGCTTGGTATATATAACTAAGGAGTTATCGTTTGAAGCTGTTTTAACGGAGATTATGGATTCATGCCAAACATTAAATATTCATCACAAGTATGGCTTAATTTACCCAAAAAAAGTAGCTGTGTGTTCATTTATACTGAGCTGACAGAATAGTTCATACATATCTATTGAGATGAGAAAGATCACAGAATGAGGGAGACAGAGCTTTGCAATTTACCTGGAATCACTAAGGTGATGCTGCTTCCAAGGCTGTCTGTTGCCAGTGGCCTGGATCAATGGTAGGCTCAGAGGCAGCGAGCATGGCAGAGCTGAGTCCCAGAGGACAGAAGACACCCTAATCTATTCAGGACTCATTGCTGACATCCCACCTAGAGAGGGATTTCAAGGCTGAGTTCTTATTTTTAACATTATGCACTATAAAAAGGAAAGTAGGAACTTACTAGACCAGAAGAAGATGGTTCACCAGAGTACTATAAAATGGGTAGAATAACGATATCAGATCATATCAATACTAGTCAAAGAAAACAAAAAGAAGGTAAGATGATGTAGCACATACTAACAATTTGAACCAACGGCCATATAGATATTACTTTGAAACTGATTGTGTGAAGCAGAGCACTGCCTGTTATATATCCAAAGACTCTGCCTTGCCCTGCATCCTTTTCTCCTGTTTCTCCTGGATGTGGATACTTTACAGATATGGAAACTGAGTCATGGAGCATGGAAGGGCACACATGGGGACATCCACGGACCAATCAGTGAACCAGGAGAGCACACCGTATGTCCCCAAGTTCAGGCCCAAGGCTAACAAATCTTGAGTTGCCTCTACTCCCACTCTTTCTTTTCTAGCTTAAAGATGAAAAGTCTTTGAGTTTCAATTTCACTGGGTCTCCCTATGGGACCCTGCACTTGGCCATTCTTGCATGTCAAGTGCTTATTGCTCTCACTGCCCAGAGCCCAGCACTATCCAGGCTGCTCAAAGGCCGCCTCTCCAGGGAGACCTGTGAACCACTGTGTATAGTGGTAGCTCCTCTCCATTGTTCTCTCCACCATACCTTTTCTTCATAGGCCTTGTGACTTCATACCCTATGTTTTGATTTGTTGGTTCAGCCCCTTCCTCAAATTTCACGAGGACAGAGACATTGTCTTTTGGTACTCTGCTCTGCCTCCCGCACCGGAAGGGTCTGTCACACAGTATATCCTCAATAAATGTAAAGTTAATAAAGGCATTACTGCTCTAAATAAATACAAATTAACCTTCCACTGAGATATAAGATGTTAAGTGAAAAATATTCAGGTAGCCTTGAAATATTCTTATCGAAGTCTAAAGAAAGTCCCTAAAATAAGAAATATGCATGAGTAATGCAGATAGAGGTTATTTTAAATTAATAAAGTTATTTTAAAAACTTGGCTAAACTAACCAGCATTAATGTCATGACCATAAGCAATTACAAGTACTGCCATTACTATAAGAGAACTGTATTCTCTAAAATCCTACGTATTTTTCTATTATTCTGCAAGGTAAATTTCCCTGTAGCCTTTCATAGTCTTCTTTTTGCATGTGCCACATACATTTAAAGATGCCCCTATGAATGCATAATATAGGAATTAGAAAATGACTTTAGAAAAGTCCATGTGTTTTGACTGCTGTTCTGATACTTATCTATTTTTCTTTAAGTCCTTTATTAAAAGTATCTTAGAATTTCATACACTGAAAAAACCTCAAAGAACATTCTCACATATGTCAAAACACATTCAAATCTGAAAATAGAGAATTCAGTCATACCCAAGTTCAAAATCTTGACTCTAGACCTAAAAATAGATTTAATTAAAGAGAAACATATTAACTTTAAAAATAGAGTTAAAATGTAGTTAATTAAGAAAACTGTTAGTCAATAGAGTTCAAAAACAGTAGAACTCACTATTTAAAAAATCTTAGATTTAAAAAGGGTGTTTTATCAATTAAAGTGTTAACATTTCAAAAGGTTGGGGTGATTTTTTTTTTTAAATCTTCATTTCTTTCATTATGTTTAATTTTTTTCTCAGCACTTGGGTCAATTCTACCTATTGGCTTTTGGATAGATAGTGTAATGAAATGGCTGATTCCACTCACATGGATTCTCCTCTGATGGTAGACCAAACCTATGTATAACTCAATACTGCACAGAAGCAACGGAACATTGATCTGCCATCTGCCTTCCCAGTTGCTCAAATGCGTTCACAGGGAGGGTGAAGTTGAGTCAGGAGCTTGACCCTGGTCTCTGCCATGTAGCATTTCCTGTAATTGTGGTCCACAGGGAAGACATATTTAGAAAACACCTTGAGTCACCACTCTACTCCCAAAGACAATAGGAGGCTGAATTAGAAGAAAAATCAAGATTTTTCAGGTGATGAAAGCTTAGCTTTAGGACCTGTGTCTCTTGAATATAACTAGGTGACCTGAACAAGTTACTTAGCCTCTAAGTCTGTTTACTAGTCTATAACCTGTATAATAATACTTCATGGTATCATTCCACCAATTAAATTAGAGAAAACACACAAAATTTCCAGAACACAGAATTGAATTTATTTTATGATACTATCTGTTTTGACAAGTCAACAAAAGAGCAAGACATTCTGAAATGCCAAGGTAGAATCCTATTCTGCCTTATTCAAGAAAGAGTTCATTTATTTACAGGAGACCTGTTCCTTGTGTTGCACCAGTAGCCCATGATGGACCCTTAACTGGGACCTGCATGACCTTGTATGCCCATGGAATTACTCAGCTGTTTTCTCCAACTCCACATATAGTCCTCTTTCGCCTATTGCTTAGTCTCTCTCAAAAGTCAGTACACGTTCACTGAGATTTAAAGTATGCCAACCTCTCTGCCAAGCCTCACTAAACCTGCTGGGGTTACTGTCCTAATTACTGAATTTCTAGATTGTGAATATATGCTAATCTCTTTGCCACCTTCTCAAACCTGTTTCCAAGTCCCACTTACTTGTGGATGACTCTTCCCCACCTCCTGGGTGTTCAGGTGCTCAGGATGAGCAATGCCTTCTCCTCTGCCACTTTGTCTTCCTCAGCAGCATTCGCTTCCACAGGCATGTGCTCCACAGCAGGGTTCCTGTAGGCAAAGAACTAGTCCTCCCGTGGGTACCCAAATCCTCATCATGTCCATGAGACAAGTGTCAGAAAAGAGGAAATCTAGCCAACTTGTATTAAGTGGAAAATTCCTGTTAACGCTACCATGGGTGAGATAATTTGAATTTTAATAGAGGAACTTATTAATGCCAAGCCAAAGAGACAGTTCAGGAAATTAGGGGGAAAGGATGTTATTTGGAAGCTTTCTCCTAGAAAATTGCCTTGCACATCCATATCAGATGAGTAAATGTTTCCAAATTTGGACACAAAATGGAAACCTAACTTCTTGTCCATCCAGAGTAGATCTCTCTCCAGCATTCCAATCTCCTCCAGCTTTTCTCAATAGCAGTTACATCCCAGGTAGGCAGCTAAGTATGGGGACACTATAATGCCATGTAATCCTCGTCCCAAAAGTGAGATGGCATTCATTGGTTTGTGTTAGGAGTTCCCACAGCCATCCTTGGGTTTGATGGTTTGCTTAAAAGATTCATGGAACTCTGGAACACTATTATACTCACAATAACAAGCTTATTACAGTAAAAAGTTACAGAGTAAAATCAGCACAGGAAAAGGGCACAAAGGGATGAATTCAGGAGAAACCAGGCATGAACTGCCGTGTGTTTTTTTCCTAGTGGACTCACATGGAAAGCATTCAGTTCTCAGCAACGATGTGTGGCAACATGCATGGTGAACTGACAACCAGGGACACTCACCCAAGCTTTGGTGTCCAGTGTCATACTTGAAGGCTTTCCCATGGGCATAGAGCCCTCACGTGGATAACCTCAGTCTCCAAACCTTCAAGAGGTCAAACTGACATTGCACGGTTCCAGAACCCCAAGTAAACACCATGATCACAAGTTAGCATACATCATCTGGATGGCCCAAGACCCGCAGCAATACAGAAACTCTTATCAGATAAGGTTTTCCAAAGGCTTAAAAGGCATTGCCCAGGAGTCAGTAAAGGATGTCCTTTCTTTGGAATGTGCCGGCTTGGGCACCCCAAGCCTGCTGAGCTAATGCTTTACTACAAATTGTAATAACCAAACATTGAATATGAAGAACAGCCAGCCAGACTCCAATATTCTTATTTCATGATCCAGGTAGTGGTAAAAAGATTTTATTAGGAGCACTGTGCAATGTGAGAATTCATTCAGGTTTTTGATATATATCAAATGTGAACATAAACACATTTGGAAGAAGAAAATTTTAAACTGAGGCCAATTTTTATTTCATTACCTATTACCAAAAATGAATGACTTGAGAGTTTCTGTTCAGTATGCAGCCCTCCAGCACTAAAAGGACATGCAGTGGTAGTTTATTAGTGCTCTGTAGTATAAACGTTCCCCCATCTAAAAAACATTTGATGTCAAGGAGTAGCTTGCTTTTAGAATTAATTATTTTCTTTGGATTTGAAAAGCACTGATTAGATCTATAGTTTTGAACCATTTTATTGTCCATACCAGTCTAGAGGCAGTCTTGAAAAGGAAAGTCAAATTTCATTCCAAACTAAATTTATGGAAAATTCAGACTATTGGAACTTCACTCTTTACACTTCTCTATCAAATCAGTCACTCACTGATTTAATGAATATAGTTGGCTCCCCATATCCACAGATTCCACCTCTGGTGATTCCACCAGCAGTGAATCAAAAAAATTCAAGAGAGCTGGGCACAGTGGCACACTCTATAACCCCAGCTACTCGGGAGTCTGAATCTGAAGGATCGTAAGTTAAGAGGTCACCCTGAGAAACTTAGCAAGACCCTGTTTCAAAATAAAAATTAAAGAGCTGGGAATGTAGCTCAGTGATTAAGCACCTCTGGGTTCAATCCTCAGTACTACACACGCACACACACTCAAAAAAAAAATATATATATATATAGAGAGAGAGAGATTGTGTATACTGAACATCTGTAGATTTTTTCTTATTATTCTATAAACAACACAGTGTAACAGTTATTTACATAGATTTACATTGTACTAGGCATTGTAAGTAATCTAGAGTTTATTCAAAGTATATGAGGAGAATGTGTATAAATTATAAGCCAATACTGAGCCATTATATGAGGGACTCGGATATTCTCAGATTTTACTATCTAAGAGAGGTCCTGGAAGCAATGCCCCATGGATACCAAGAGAAGGGTTTATCATTCAAACTTGTAAAACAGTATATTCTGCTGATAAAAACTCCGGACCACCACAGCATAGAGGCTTTGAGGGGGAGTTCTGAAATCTCTTTGCATTCTGAGTTGGAATTCTCACTCCTTCTCTCACCAGTTACACAACTTTAAGCAAACTCAATTTCACTGTCTGTAAATGGAAAGAATGTTCATTTCAAAAGTTTGATTTTAGCAATTAAAGGTGCTAACACACTTAAAATGCTTATGGTACCTGACATGTAGAAAATTGTCAATGATATTAACCATTATTATGCTTTTACTGTAATTATTAAATCATTGCACAGTGATTTGGTTTAAAATCAGCACATGTTCATGGTTAAAAGCATATGCTCTAGCACCAAATTCTGGAGTTACAATACTGGCTTTCCCACCACTACTTTAGAGACATCATTTAATCTCTTCATTGCTTTTCCATAATGGAGTAAAAGTGATGGTGAATATTCAATGTTTTCAAAGCATTCACAAGAGGACTTGAAATATAATAAGTGCTCAATAAATGCTCTTGATTGCATTTTACAAGGTCTCAATCTGCCAATAGCTTGCTTTCTGCCAATTAAACCAATTTTAAATAGCAGAGTGATGAAGATCAATGGCTGCCAGAATGAAATAGTCATGAATTTAAAGCCTGGCCACGCAACTGAGTAGCAGAGTAGACATGTACCAGTCACTTAATTTCTATAAGCCTCAGTTTTCTCATCTACAAAATGGGTTATGCCAACTTGAATTAAAGTTATTAAAGCATTTTTAAGCGTTAGCAAGTGCCGCCACCACCGATCTGACATGTTATATAGGTATGAATGAAATGATTAATCTTAAAACTTTGGGATTATTCAACTCTCACGAAAACGCACCTTATTTTATCTGATAATATTAAGTAATGTTATTTTCTTCAGTGAACATTTATTAAACTACTTTTATGTACCAAGAACTGTACTAGGAGTTGTGTGCAAGTGGTATATGCCTTTAATCCTGGTGATTCAGGAGGCAGAGGCAGGAGGCAAGTTCAAGGCCAGCCTCAGCAACTTAGTAAGGCCCTAAACAACTTAGCAGGACCCACATGATAATCTTCATTCTATAATCTGAATTCTAGGCTTAACTGACAATTATTCACCATATACTGATGGCCCTCCACAACTCAATATCCTGCCTAGAGGTCAGTTTTTTTCACATAATAAATAGCTTTATCTATCTGTACTGCTTATTTTGGAGAGTTGAGAATTTCAAATGAGCTCATGTATTTAAAGTTGCAATGAAACCCCTCCAGTAAAATGTGAAGGTATTTTAATATTTTATCCCTAAAGAAAACCACAGAGCAGTAGATCTTGTAAAATTCTGTAAGCATCATATAAAATTTTACGAGTGAGAAGAATTTCATGAGGAAGGGAAGACAATGCCCAGCTCCAAGGAAGAATGACTGCTTTCAATCTCTGTCAGGGAAACACCTGCTGGCATGAGCCAGAATATTCTAATTCACATGCTATTCCTCAGAGGGTCCCCCTAAACTTGTTGAACTCCATTCTCTGACTTCAGCTTTCTCAACCCTGGTAAAGACAAGTAACGCAAGCCTCCTTTTCTAGAAACCACCTATTAGTTTTACTTGCAGGAGTTTCTTACTACCAAATATAAACCAGTAAATAGATAAATACATATAGATAAATTCTGAGAGACCAAATCTGGTAGTGAAAGAGTGAGCTTCCGTAGCTTCTAGCTCGGTGTAGTCGATCTTAACACCATGCTTAACAAAAGATGCTCAAAAATACTTGTTTCCCAAATCAAGGCTTTTGTAGCTAATCTGAGTTGCTCTCTTTTTTAAAGAACTCGAAACAAAATAGAGATATGACTCCAATTTGCTCTGGAGTGCTCTGGAGTGTTATTTTGGAGACAAAGAGCTATTGGAGAATGAAAACTCTACAGCTGAAGAATAAGCAGTTTTTGAGATCAGACAAATGAATGTAAAGAAGCAGGAACCTGGACTCAGGTAAAGGAAGGGAAGTGAGATGGAACTGAAGATGTGATGTGTGTTTTCCTCCACAGACTGAGGCAGCTCTGATGTACGATGCTGTGTACATGGTGGCCATTGCCTCCCACCGGGCCTCGCAGCTGACTGTCAGCTCCTTACAGTGCCACCGACACAAGCCATGGCGCCTCGGACCCAGATTTATGAACCTGATCAAAGAGGCAAGTGATGCTCTCTTGCAGCCCAGACAGCTCCTAAGCTCAGCACCGCTCCTTCCCACGTGCTTCTGTTGGCGCGATGCTTCCAGGAGAGGGAAAGCCATTGTCAGTCAGTCTTCTCGGGTCTCAGCGTGAAAGGTTTGCCTAGAAAATTGCTAGGAATTTTCTAATGTGATGCCGAGAAGCTCGAAGAAGCTGTCGGATCATCATTCACTCTCTCTCTCTCATTTCAGCCATGGTGCCAGCTATTGCTGGCCCTCATGGGAGCTTGTTCCATAGTTCAGTAAGTCAAGAGGAGGGCTAGTCCATTGCTTAAGAGTACCAGAGAAAGGCTCTAGATTGTCAGCCATGATCCCTGTGGCTTCTAAGGCTTGGGCTATCCAGGACTCAAAAAGTGACCTCTTTATCTTACTGAAACTGTGATTATTTGGCCATTTGTTAACCAATGAGGACAACGTAGTGCCAACTGAGCTTAGTCAGCACACTAAAGAATCTTCTAGACTACAGGGAGAAGGGAGTTCTTTGCTAGTGTCCTGGGATCCCATACTATCCCCACAGTGTCCTATTCTGTATATCAGTTTAACTTCACTTTCCCAGACCCTCTTCTGTGATCCTAAGACCTATATGTACATGCTCTTGAATTATATTTGGCCACAACTTCTTGCACTTTATGGCCTTTGTGAACTTAGCAATATGAAATATGGCTCTTGGGAGCAGCCAGGCCTGACTAAGCACGCACCATATTCTGTGACACTCTCTGGAATTTTCTCTGTGGGATACAGAGATCTGTCTCTCAGGTAAAGACCATCTTTGCTCTCCATACTGGGGTAGGATAGGGTATTTCAAACCTGTAGGTGAGAAGAATGAGGTGGGTGGAGGGGACATATTGTCAGAGAAAACCAATGCATTATCCTAAGGAAAGACACCTGCTTTAGGCTCAATTCCTGTTGACTCTTCAGTACCCACAGACCCTCTCTCAGGCTGTTCAATCCACTTCCCATTAAAGGCTGATTCTGATCCATAAGGGTGAGAACCGGACTGGCAGGATGTGCAAGGAGTAAGCACCCAGCCTCCAAAGTAAGGTTGCTTGCAAGGTTGGGACTAGGGTGTGAACGAAGGAAGCACTCACCCTTAGGTGTAAACCCTGCACTTGCACAAGACTGAGAAGGAGTTCTTCCTTAAACTCTGTATCTCCCTTACCTCATTCCAGTCCCAACAGTGACTGCCCGCATTTATATCCTGACTCCACTAACTCTTATGAGCAATCGAATCTGGGCAAGTTATGTAAACTCTCTGCGTCTCAGGTTTCTCTGTAAAATGGGATCACAACCATCTACCTCCCAGTCTTATTGTGTGGATAAAGAGGAAGACTACTGCTCGTGAAGAGCAGTGTTGAAGCATAGTAAGAATTTGAGGTATGAGCTATTCTCTTGCCATGGGAACAAACCAATAGCAACAGTTTCATTCAGTTGACTGAGAGAATGGTTTCAGGAATTTAAAACTGGCAACAACAACAGCAGCAAAGAAATCACAAATAGGCATGAAATGAAATGCCCTTTCTGACAGCTACATAAATCTGACACACTGTGCCTAATAGGAAAACATCACATGGCCTCCTCTTCTCCCCACAGTGATCACGGTTATGTCCTCAATTGCCATCCTGATTACCTTGATCTTTAACACGAGAACAGCTGGTTCCCTTTTATCTCGTACCAGTGCAAGGAGAGGCAGAAGCTACATAAAAGCTTGAGATCAAACACTCAGAGCACCCCGAGCACCTTTTTGCTTGTACTTAAGTTGCATAAGAAGGTGAAATTACCAAGCTCCATTTAGGCATGTTTAAAGAAATAATGGGCTCCAGCATGAGAGACCATATTGAAAGCAAGAAAGCATTTCATATTCATTCACTCCAAAGAGCAAATTCCCCATTCTCAGGCTCCACAGTTGGAGGTGAAAGGAAGGATGTGGGGGGGAATGCATCAGAAATCCTCATCACCATTGTTCGCATCCTCTCTTTTGTCTCGTGAGATACAGTGCCATATGCTACCTTCGGCTGGATATAGGTACCTGCTGAGAAGATGGGTTGTAGGGGTGGGTAACTAGGAGCAAGTCCCCAGCCTGTTGGAAGACTGGCACAGAGGGAAAGAAAACACGCAGTAAAGAAAACGCAGGTGTTTCTTTAGATGAGCACACAACTCAACAAAACTTTGTAAGTACCTGACTTTACTAGGAAACACGAAATAAGGTATTTACTCCTGAAACTTTCCCTAGTCCTTTCTTTTAGAAGTCTCACTTTCCAAAATTGGAATCAAAAAGAATGTAAAAGAGCAAATCAGCAGATTGAATTTATGGGGTAAAGATCAAATTTGTCACAGGAGGTAAATTTCCTGAGCAGAGGAGTTTGCATGTGTACTGATCCTTGATAAATGCACATTATCCAGAATCAGGAAGCCTTTTGGATGTGTATCTCAAGTTACCTATTATTCAGTATTTGAGCATGCGTGGAGACAGAGGAGAGTAAAAGAACATTTGAAACATGAGTGATTATGATATAGTGTTAGGTTAGGTTGCTGGGCATTTACCAAACAAGTGTGTTTTAGGAAATGACAAATTCTTATTTAACAAGAATTACTGGAAGTTCATTATGTAAATTATATGTATAACATACACACAGAAAGATACACACACACACACACACACACACACACACACACACACTGTGGTGCTGAGGATTGAACCCAGGGACTCACTCATCCTAGGCAAATGCTTTACCCTGAATTATACTCCAACCCCCTAGGCATGTCCTAGTAACTTGCCATCACATGGGCTAGCCCTTCCCAAAATAGCAGATATGAACTCTTCCATTTACTAATATAAATTCTACATGGTTGAGAAACAATAGGCATCATTGGAGCTTTCCTGTGCCACAGGATAAATCCTATACCATTCATCAGGTTATGCAGGGTCTCTAGTGATCTTGTTTCTGATCTCCCATGCCATCTCTGTCATCTCCTTCACAGTCTCCAACACTTGCTAAACCTGCTGGGCTCCCTGAACTTGCCATATAATCCTGCTGAATTTTCTTCCCTCTGATTAAAATGCCATCCCCTGCTAGATAATACTGTATGTCTCAATGCAAGTACTAGGTCCTATCTGCTGGCCCTGACTCACGAATGTGGATTCCTTACCTCCATTCTAGCTGTTATTACACCATCATGTTTATTTGCAGGTCTATCTCTCAACTGTGCTATTCCAGTCTCCATTTCCCAGATTTACACAACATTGGGCATAGAATAAGTACCCAGTAACACATGAAATTATTATCAAATTAATGAATGAACAAAGGAAACTAAGAACACATACTTACAGCATATAAGCAAGTGAAATTGCTCTAGGACATACTCAGTACGTGAATATCACGTCCAGAAACAATTCAAGAAAGCAGAGACCAGTTCTGTGCCAGGCATGGATTCCAATGGGAGAGTGAGACAGGGATCTTAGGAATACATCAACCCATTTAGCTGTAGCACTGGGAACACAGAGCCTGAGATTCAATGGCAGTTTACCATCAGTGTAAACTTAAGTCATTTAGCTTCTTTGTTTCTCAATTTCTGCTTCTATAAAATGGGAATTAAAATGTCCACTCCATATGCTTGTGTGGATTACATGTATTGTATGTAAAAACTAGCAAGATGTCTCTCATGCAGTTGTTGCTCAGAAAAGAGTAGCTACCATCAAGTAGAAGATTCTATAAAAAGTATGTATCATGGAAGGTGGTTGTCAGGAGAAATGAGGCAGTGAATGGAAAACATTAAGTATATTGCCAAGCATATTGTAAGCACTGCATATTTGCAGTTAGTATTTCTGGTGTCATGTCATTGTTATTTTTACTGGAGTCTAGGATGATACAGCAGTTGTTTGCAAAAAGAAGGACATCGGGAAATCAGGAGTTCCCTGGAGACAGGCATGCAGCATATGTGACATCAGTGACAACCATGCCAGGGAATGAGGGAACTTTCAATCATAGATTATGCACATGATTATTCAGGGAGGGTGAAAGGACACTAGATAACAATCATCCACGTTGAGTGTCTTAACTCTTTTCAGGCAGCTGTAATAAAATACCATAAGCAAGTGGCATATGAGCTGACTGTGGGTCACCTGATGAAGCAGCTGTGGTGGGGGCAAACAATTGAGGATTCTTGAAGGATCTCTAATCATGGGTGCTGATGAGAGCAATGAACTAGGTCTGAAACAGAGAATCAAAGATTTAGGTTAAATAGTGGTCCCTAATTATTTTCTGGGTCTCAGACCTTCTATTAAAACTGATGGAAGATGAATCCATTATCCCCATAAAATGCACACAAATTTCACTGCACTCTCAGGAGTTCTCTGAATCCCCACGTTAAGAATGCTTGTGTTAAGTTTTCAAATAGATTTCAGTTGGAAGGAGGGCGGACAGCAAAATTAGAAATGAAGCATAAGGAGTTCTGTTGGGCCTGGAAGGAGTGGTCCATGTAGAAGTGGTGAGAAATAAATTGAAGTAAATATGGAAAGACAATTGGAAATTGCCTACTGAGGTGAGAAACTCAAATTTGATTGATAATTGACAGGAAGCTACTGTTCTTGAGGCAGAGACAAAATGATGTTTCAGATTGTTTATTTTGGCAGCTCTGTGTAGACTTAATTGAAACAGATAAACTCACAAAGATTATTGAGGAAGGTATTGTAGACATCTTGGTTTAGAAGTGATCACTCATAAAAAGCTGAAATGAAAAGGGATTTACTGAAAACAAATGTATGTTTCTTTGATATAACCCTAACTTCTCCCTGAGGTTTAGATTATCCCAGTCCCTTCCTTTCTGGAAATTTCTCCTTAGATGTCCTCCTGCCACCCCTCAGCTACAAAAAATGCCCCCAACAAACTACATTTCTTATTAAACTGATTATTGTAGAAATGCCCCTACCCTAACTAAGGATCATGCAACTGGTACATCAAAAACAACTACCAAGACAGCTAAAGCCACTTATTTTTGCTCCCACCTCCCACTTAAAATTATTTAGTGAAAATTTGAGGACAGTCCACGACTTTTTGTATCATTAAGGCAATGAGAGTCCTAGAGTCCCTGAATATTGAAGCACAGTCTCAACTCAGTGATTACAATGTCCAAGTCTAAGATATGAAACAATAGGTCTACTTGATTTAACATCAAATTTCTCCCCCTCTGAAGACTCAATCAAAATGGGGAGGGTGAGTAGGGTAGCTTCTCTTCGTTCTCCTTTCTCTTACTTCCTTGACTACCGTACTTCCCACTCGCCCCCAGAAGATATAGGACAGTTAGTATTTGGCTGGGCTAAATTCTGCTGTAGAGCTTGGTGACTAACTAGTTTAAACTCATGTTCCCTATGGGCCTGGGAGATTTTTGAAGCTAACTCTTTCTTGAATTACTTCCTTTGACTCTGAGTTCTTGTTGAGCCATCTCTCCTGACGTTTCTTTGACCCAGACCAATGGTTCCCTATTCACTGGAAGTCACATGGCTTCCTCAGTCCCTTGACATCCAGCAGCTCACCCTATGATATTTTACCCCTTATTTATGTTAATCCAGACCATTCCCACTGGTGTATAGGAGACACTCATGTACTCGCTCCCTGGAAATTTCAGGAGTGCCTCTAATCATAATGTAGCTTAAGTCCTGCCAACATTCTGCCCTAAATATTCTTTAGCACCATTCCTTGCCCACTCCCACTATTTCTTTCCTGGAATATTAAAATAGCCTCTATCCGGGCTCTGTATTTTGAGTCTCGACCTTTTTATAACTATTGCCACATTTACAAAAAGTCATGCACATAAATACAGGTGCATTGTGGGATATTCTACCCTCTAGAAAGACAAATCTACTTGTGGTTTCCTAAGTCCACCATCCTGTTCCAGTAGAAAGTGATGAGATTCTCTTTTCCTGACTAAAACTACCTATTAATACTCCTATTGTAATATTCCTTTCAGCCCAGAAAGTCTGCCTTCCATTTTCTCTCAGGCTAACTGTTACTCAGAACTCATTTTCTCTAGCAAGTCTCTCCTCAACTTCTATTTAAGGATGGTCCTCCATTAGATCCCATAGCTCCTGCACATCTCCCTGTTAGCACTTACCATGCTCCATTCAGGCACTGTAAGATCTTTCCCTGAGGCAGGGACAAAGTCAATTTATTTTTGTGTCCTCATAGCACCATGTCTGAACATGGCAGGCATTTAAAAGATGCTTGTTGAATTGAACCCAGGAAGCTAAAATCTAACACATAAAAAATGTTGTCGCTGAACTAATACTTAATTTTAAACTAGAGCAATAGTTCCTCATTGCTCTATTCTAAAATAAATTTACTGCTTAGGAATGAAGAATTGTTTCTAAATCTCAATGTGTATGGAATGTCACTGAGAGCTGCAAAAAAAATATGGGCAGCTTTCCGCCACTGTTTTGGTATGAAAATATAATTTACTTGTTCAGTTTTGATGGAATTAAGATAATGAACTTGAACATATAAACTGAATATTTAAATTCAAGCTTCAAAATTCAAATAGTAAAAGATCAAATTCTTTACTGAGGCACCTATATATACCTTAATATTTATCTGGAGTTTTCTTTAGCAGGTCAGTATTGAGTGGTTGGTTTGTTTTGTATGAAAACTAGGTAAAAAAACAGCACTGTTGAAAAAAATTGAAGTCCTGGAGAAACATAAGCTCTGACATATTTAAATCCTACCATGACACTACTGAGGAACATTTCTCATTATCGCATGCTATTTGATTTTGTTTGCTAGGACAAGCCGTCCCATGGATTGCATAGATGACATTGGATCTGGCCAGAAAACATAGTCCAATTTCTACTGTTTGGAAAACTTTTTTTCTCATTCTGCACCTCTTGACAATTTTCTGCACTCTGTCCTAATTTTTTAACCTCTTCACCTAGTCTGCACTGGGTTAAATGAAAACATTCCTTCCAGAACTCTCTCACATTTAGAACACTTAGACCCAAAGGAAGAGTAGATTTTTTAGGTCCTTCCCTAAATTCCCTCTTCAACTCTGAACAAAGAAAAGAGATGAGTTCCTAAACTTTCAGAGTTTATAGTTCTTAACTGTTGTATATATTGTCTTACATATATAGCTCTTAGTTCATATGTGCTGCTATAAAAAATATACGAGACTGAGTAATTTATAAAGAACTGAAATGTATTTCCTACAGTTCTGGAGGCTAGGAAGTTCAAAATCAAAGCATTTGCATTTAGTGTCTGATGATATTCAATAAGAATGCTGTATTTCAATTCTAAACAAGAGAACAGAATAGTGAGCAAAGCAAAGTCCTCACTCTCATGAAAGTTCATACTCTACCTAGGAAAATCAGACATATATAAAAGGAAATATAGAATTTCAGATGATGATAAGAATAATTTTTTTAAAGGCTCAGAAGTCAGAACTTCTTGAAGAGAGAAATGGGAATTTCTATATTATATGATGTGGTTAGAAAACAGCTTCCACAAAGAGTTAAATTTAAGTACATAAATCCGTGAGGGAGAAGAGGGAGCCAGGCATGCACATTAGGAGGATAAAGTATCCATGGAGTGAGAATCTTGGGAATTGAACATATTCCAATGTACTTGTTCATTGCCCGATGAACGGATATTTTGGCTACCTCTTTTTTTTCTCATTCAAACGATACTGTAATGAACATCTAAATTTATGCACGAAAGCAAGATTAGCTCTAGATCAGCACAGTCCATTAAAAATGTAATATGGATTACATATATACTATATTTCCTGATACCCACTTTTAAAAAGTAAAAAAACAGATGAAGATAATTTAAATTATATATTTTACTCAAACTAGTATAGCCCAAAATATTATCATTTTTGATGTGAAATCAGTATAAAAATTATTAATGAGCTATTTTACTTTTTCTTAGCTCTTTTAAATTGAGTATTTTTCGTGTTTTTATTAGTGATTATATGTATACATAATACTGGGGTTCATTCTGACTTAATCATATGTGCACAGAATATAATTTGCTCCATTTTAGTCCCCCATATTTCCTCTTTCCCACCCCCATCCCTCCCTCGGTTCCCCTTCCTCTACTCTACTGGTCTTCCTTCTATTTACTTATAGGATTTATTTTAAGCTTAAACCACCTCTCAACTTTGTCTAACCACAGCTTAGTATTCAAAAACCACATGAACCATCACCATGATATTGGGTAACTATCTTAATCAATAGTCAACTTAGGCTGGTATGACAAAATACTATAGACATGGTGGATTAAACAACAGATACATATTGCTTACAGTTCTGGAGGCTAAGAAATACAAGATCAAGTTGCCGTCATGTCAAGTTATGAGGACACGTGTCTGGTTCACCTATGGCTGTCTTCTCACTGTATCCTCACATCACTGAGAGAGGTGGCTCTGGTGAATCCTCCTCTTTTTATAAGGGCACCAATCCCATCATAGGAGTTCGATCTTCATGACCTCATCTAAACCTAATTACATCTCCAAAGATTCACTTCCTAATGCCAACATATTGGGATTAGGACTTCAACATATGAATTTAGGGGAAACACAAACATTCAGTCCGCAACAACAGCTCAGCTCTGGCCTGAACACAGAAATGAAATCTATGACTCATTTTCTACTTTAATAGAATAGTTTATTATCACTGCACAGAATACCCACAAACTAAGAGATTTAAAACAACATCCACTTATTGTCTCTTACTTCCTGTAGATCAGAAGTCTGGGCAAGCCTTACCTGGGTCCACTTCTCAGGGTCTCAGAAGGCTGAAAATGTTGCTGCTTGGGACTGTAGCAGTCTCAGCTAAGGCCCAAGGTTCTCTTCTAGGCCCACATGGCTGTTGGAAGAATTGACTTCTGGAAGCTGTAGACCTCTTTGCAGTTAGCTTCTTTAAGATCAGAAGAGAGCAAGTCTGTCTTCTAAACCTCCACTTTAAGGGCTCTCTTGATCAGGTGAGGTTCACAGAGGATAGTCTTACTTTTTAGTGAAACAAAGTCAACTGATTAGAAACCCCTATTGCCAGTTATGCTATACCATCATCTTTGTCATTTAACATGACCTAATCAATGTAGAAAGACATGTGTCATAGGTCACAGGTCTCACTCAATCTCAAGGGGAGAGTATTATCAGGACATTATTCCCTAGGGTTCAGATTAGAACTCTGCCAACCACAACCAGATATTGTCAATTTACTCCACAAAGTGTCTCCAAGGCCTTGCAAGCCCTGCAGCTTGCTCACCTCCTTATCCATACTATGCTTTTGCTCCATAAAGAACCCCAGATTCATAGTCCCTCTACTTATATCCCATTCTATCCACCTTCTCTCAGATTCTCTTCCCTTCCAAAACCATGTAAGCCTCATTGTTGACCATCCTAATTACTCTTTTGTCAATACCTCAATTTCTTTCACCCCATTTTTGTGCTACACCTACCTAAGAAAATCCCAGTGCTTGATCAATACTATAATCTCCCTTCCCTTCCCTGATGCCAAGGTTGAAGCTAAAAAAAAAAAAAAAAAAATCACGCATCCTTGCAGTTCAGCCCCCTGGCAAACCTGTAGTATCCAGCAGGAGCTGGGCTCTCAGGGCCACCTCTCCTTTCTTTTACTTCTCAGTGCACATTTATTTCTTCCATCCCCCTTGACAATTATCCCACATCATTGTACTTATATAAAGCCACAATTCAGCATGCACTACCCTCATTCTCAGCTCATCTCCAACTTATTTGAGAAAATTGAATCCAGCATGTGTGAACACCTTTAATTAAGAAAGAAAGAAAGAAAGAAAGAAAGAAAGAAAGAAAGAAAGAAAGAAAGAAAGAAAGAAAGAAAGAAAGAAACACATGGCAAACTGTTTTCATAGTCATTCCCTTTCTCCAAAATCGGGGAGAGCCACCAAGTCTTCTTCTCAGTGTTTACCTGGGTTGCTGCCCCTCTGGTCCCCTCTACCCAGAATGCCTTTTCTGTCACTTGCTTTCCTTCTGACTACACTGGATCAAACAGCTCAGTACAGGTATCACGTCTTCCAGAAGATCTTCTGAAGCAATACCCCCACCCACCCATATATACACATTTCCCTTTTTGTTAGTTCTCCACAAATACTGTGCATAAACTTGACCATTGCCTTTATTTTTAATTTGTTCTTTTTACTTATACATGACAATAGAATGTATTCTGACATGTTATACATACATAGAGTACAACTTCCCATTCTTCTAGTTGTACATGATGTGGAATTACATTGGTCATGTGTTCATATATGCATGTAGGAAAGTAATGTCTGATTCATTCTACTGTCTTTCCTATTCCCACTCCCTCTCCCTTCCCTTCATTCCCCTTTGTCTAATCCAAAGTACTTCTATTCTTCCCTGCTCTACCCCCTTTTTGTGAGTTAGCATCCACCTATCAGAGGCCTTTGTTTTTTTTGGGATTGGCTTATTTCACTTAGCATGATAATTGCCAGTTCCATCCATTTACAGCAAATGACATAATTTCATTTCTCATTAGGTACCATTGCCTTTATATCATTGTATTATGAATATCACCCCATACAGCTATCTCCCCAGGAGGGACTGCATTTCTGAGAAAAAAGATTTATTACACTCATTTTATTAACAGAGTTCCTCGCTCTCTTTCTACATACAGTAGGTGCTCAATATATCTTGGTGTCTAAATAAATAAATTGTGTCTTTAAACATGATATCTCACCCAGACAGGCTAACCAGAGCAAGATGTAAATTCAACCTATGTGGGATCCATTTTTATCTTCATATGTAAGTGACATTAATTAGTTATAATGTTAATCATTGCCACAAAGATGCTTATCTGATTGATATGATCAAACTATTTTAGTAATTCAAGATAGGATGACCTGGTTTCTGGGTTTTATTGATCACATGTAGATAATGAGACAGTGCCCTATTCCCACCCACTCCACAATGTCTCAGATTTGTTCTCCTGCTGAGTTAATTGATTTGCCTATACAGAAGTCAGTTTATTCCATTTTAGAAGGTAAGCCACCACATGAGCCAGAGCTGAAGGAAACTAGTTTATGTTAAAAAAAAAAAAAAAAAAAAAAGCAGGTGCATATTCTAAGATAAGTCCTTAGGAAATAAAACCAATTTACCCACAGTGCATGGCATAGATATAGTTAAAGTCAGCAGATTTAGAGTTGGAAATCAAATATTGGCAAGAAAAGCCATTATATTTTTAAATTATGCAGTGATCCATGCAAGCTGTTATTGCAAGATAATGGGTTATAAACAACACACATAATAGTTAAAATAATTATATATTGAACAGATGAGAATATGATAAATGCATCATTTCAGTTTTGGAAATAGCTGACATCCTAGAAAGTTATGTGGTCTAAAGGTTATGTTTATCATTTCTTCCTTTGCTTAATGTTTATTTTCATCGCCATTATTATGTGTACTTCAGATTTGTTTTTAAATGGCTTTTCTAAGAACTAGCATAAAATTGTAGGTGACTGGACATAGATTGCATTGCTTAGACAGAGGGTAAATTTCAGATATTTGTCATGGTATTGTACTCTGGGGATCTGAGAAAGACACTAATTATACAGTTAGTCCATCAGGGCTGTGTGTATATAATAGATACAGTGTGAGCTTCCTTCAATTAAAAACAAATTAAATAACACCATGATGGATTGCACCTGTTAAATCTTCTATTCAGGAATCAAGGCCAAGTGTAGACAAATTTCTGAAATCCAAAAAATGTGTTATATATTCTCTTTTCTCTGTACTATATTCCTTGGCATCTTGATCTTATTCCCCATAATCTTATATTAAAATGTTAGCAAAATAAAAGTTTGTTAAGTAAATAAGTAAGTGGTTAAAGGAGTCATTCCTTTCACAGTCCAGTAGAGAATTTCTATACTTGGAAAACCTTTAAAAGTTCCCTTGGAGCTGGACTGAGGTCTAAGAGTTGATTTGGGGATGCAAATGAATCCCAAAGTGTGACAGCTTTTCCAGTCTTATCTCCAGGGATACCGTGGTCTTAAAACACACACACACACACACACACACACACACACACACACACATACACACAAACACACGATTTCACATCTTTTAACAGCAGGTTATAGTGTACTTGTCCAAAGCTTCCCAGGAGGAAAGGAGGCATGGGAATGGAGTAGGATGCTGATATCTTCTTCCTTGGAATCTTACGACCTTTGGGGGTTCACTGGCCCCTAGGAAGCAGTTCATAATTCCTAGACCTGGGTACCTCCCCTGTACTTTCCTCTTGTAACTTAAAAGGGCACAACTTTCCAAGTGCTGCTGTAGCCAATCATGGCTTCCACAAGTATTTTGGCTGCCCATCAAATGCAGGCAATGAAATTCAAAGAGGAAGAACACATTGTCATTCCTGCCATCAAGGAATTAGCAAACAATCAGGGGAGAGAGTACAAACATGCAGAGTTAACTTAATATGTGTTTATTACACCTGAACACAAAATAAGTAGAATATCCATAGTTAAGATAGTAGTTAACATGGTTAACATAAGAACTATGAGGTATTATAGAAAGGAGCACCTGGCAAGAACATAGGGGAGCTTTTTAAACTATATTTTCCTCTCTTAACATATTTGTATCACCTAACTCCAGTTTTGTTTTGTTTTGTTTTTTCCTTTTCAATTTGAGCAGTAACTTTAGGAATAAGCCCTCTATGACTGTAAAACTTCTAGAATGTGATTCAATGGCCATTTCAATATGCAGCATGTGTTTTCAAATACCACACTGTTGAAGGAACCCATTCCTTAGCCACTCAGGACTTCAAAAGGAAGACTCCCTGTCACAGGAGCACACTGAAAAGGCACTGGTGATGCATTTCCTATAACTGATTTTTCTTCAGAATTTCCAGACTAGAAATAGTGTCCTTACAAATGCATAACAAAATTGATGGTGCTAAATACTTGTATCAGTCAATACAATTATGACCAGAGTATATGAATCAATTAGCAAAACACGAGAGAGAGAGAATTGTCAAACACTGTCCTACCAATAAAAGTCCCTTTTGAAATGCAGATAAGAGGAGAGGTGAAGCTTTCCAACTGTGTTCAGACCTGCTGAGTATTGATACCTACTACTTAGCAATTAGTCTAAAGCTACTGCAGTTCAAACTTCAAAGATTCTGACAATGAAACTTTAGTTCAGATTTTTTTTAAACACATACAACCAGAAACCAGGAACACTATTTTATTTTGTTATATTTATGGGTTCAGACAGCAAGTCAACTGTGTCTTCCATGATATAGAGACCAGTCCATTTCAAGGAAAGCTCAATAGTGTGCTAGTGTAGATGTACAACAGTTTCTCATGACTACTTATATTTGTTGAGGAACTGTGCTGCTCAAACATGTACATGTACAAACACATATTTACATACACAGGACTCCAATTGATTCTCAGGAATAAAAAGTCACCCAATCTCATTTTGGTCTCACCACTGAGGAACTATATTGGGCAAATCACATCAATTCTTTGTCATATCAATTCTCAGTGGTATTTATGAGTCTGTGATCTTACTATGGTAAATGTTCTAAAAGTAGACTGATCTACACTTCTTCATCCTAAATATTAACTGAATACCTGGGTTCCTTTCTCTGTGCCTCCCATTTGACAGCCCAGGAACATCATGCAGAGAAATAAACTCATGCCCCTCTGTGGAGCCCACTGGAGTAAAGTCTTTATAAACCTGGTGGTCATATTTACTCTCACTTATTCACCTACAGTTATGAGATCTTCCCTATTTCCTCAGTTTGCATTACAAGAATATACAAATTTTCTCTATTAACAGAGTAGTTCCATGAGCTTGCTTTGTGGGGGATACAAGGGTGCCTGTGGTTCCTACAGGGATCACAAAGGTTGAGAGGACTTCTTTGGAAGTTTCATGACAGTCTATGACAGAGGTGAGACAAGGATATCTTTGAGCAAGTGAAGTTACTTACACTGGGAGTGCTTTGTCCACTCCAAGCCTTCTAAATTGAAGTTATCGGGAACAATAAATACTACAGGCATGCAGTTTGTTATGGTTTGGATGTGAAGTGTCCCCCAAAAGCTCACATATGAGACAATGCAGGAAAGTTCAAAGAAGAAATGATTGGGTTGTAAGAGTCTTAACCCAGTCAGTGAATTAATCCCTAATGGGACTAACTGAAGTGATAGGATGTGACTGGAGGAGATTGGAACTGAGGCGTGACTTTGGGGTATATATTTTGTATCTGAGTGTAGAGAGTGGAGTCTCTCTCTTTCTCCTGATTATGGAGCTGCTTCCGTCTGCCATGCTCTTCTGCATAATGTCCTGTCTCACCTGGAGCCCCAAGGAATGGAGTAAGCCTTCTAAGGACTAAGACCTCTGAAACCCCGAGCCCTCAAATAAACCTTTCCTCCCCTACAATTGTGCTGGTTGGGTCATTTAGTCACAGCAGCGAAGAAGCTGACTAAAACACAGTTGAAAGGAAATATGAAGAGGAAGAAGGGGCAGGATCCAAGATCCCCAGCCTACCTTACATCAGTGGTGACTGGCAGATGGATCCAGACATGACAGGAGTCTTTGCAGTGTACAGGGACAAAGAATTTTCCTCACTGAAGAGTCTGCCTAGGGGGCAGGTGGGGTATGAGAACAATCTTTCCAGGTGCCAAAGGCTGACTTCTCTAAGAGAACAATGTACTAATCACAAATGGAGTCCTGTGTCCAAACTCAGGGCTGGGTAAAGTGCACAGCTTTTTGAGTTATTATGAAGAGAAGTATTTGAGAGCGTTAAGAAACTTAACCGAGAAATGATTACTGGTGAAGGATAGTTTGGAACTTACAGTGTTTTTAAGTGCTACATTTGTTTCCTAGGACTGCAACAACAACATGCCACAAAATGGGTGGCTTATAGTAATTTGTAGTCTCACAATCTGGAGGCTGGAAATATGAGACTAAAGTGTTAGCAATGTTTTTTCCGAAGCCTATGAGGGAGAGCCTTCTTCCAGTCTTCTTTCCTAGCTGCTGGTGTGCTATAATTTGGATCTGGAATGTTCTCCCAAATGCCCATGTGTTAAAGCCTTAGTCCTGAGTTGGCATTTTGGGGAGGTGGGGCCTCCTGGGAGGTCTTTGGATTATTTGGGGGTGTGCCCTGGAGAGGATATTAGAACACTAGCCTCTTCCTCTTACTCCATTTCGCTTCCCAACAAATCTATATATGCTTTTTGCTACATCTGGCACGCCTGCCATGATGGTATGTCCATGACCAGAGATCTAAAAGCAATGGGTCCACTTGGTCATGGATGGAAACTCCAAAACTGGGAACTAAATAAACCTTTTCTTCTTATAAGTTGATTATCTGATGTGTTTGTTATAGTAATAGGAAGCTGACTAACAAATGGTTATTGACATTCCTTGGTTTGTAGAAGGTCAGCCCCTACCTCTGCCTTCCTCTTCACAGGGCATTGCGTGTGTGCATTTTGTCTTCAAATGTCTCCTTGTTTATAAAGACACTAGTCATATCAGATTAGACCACAACTTAATGATCTTGTCTCAATTATCTCCATAAAAATTCTAACTTCATATACAATCAGATTCTGATATACTAAGGGTTAAGGCTTCAACACATGCCTTTGAGCCTCTGTAACAGGAGCTTTATGTACATTTGCTTATTTAATCCTTACACAGCCCTATGAATCTCATCAGCATTTTACATGAGGAAGCTGAGGCTTAGACAGTTTGAGTAACTGGCACGAAATAAGATAGGACATGTTCAAGCTGCAACTCTCATGCCAGGAAGCCAATGCTTTCAGTAACTTTCCATGACTGCCTCTGTAATCTTAGATTCCAAAATTTTTGAATAGTTATATGAAACTTTAATATAATACCCAGTAGTAACTGACTAGTATGCCCCAAGGCAGTTGTGTTATTTATTTATTTATTTATTTATTAGTACCAGGGATTGAACTCAGGCAAACTCAACCACTAAGCCACATCCTCAGCACTATTTTGTATTTTATTTAGACACAGGGTCTCACTGAATTGTTTAGCACCTCACTTTTGCTGAGGCTGGTTTTAAATTCTTGATCCTCCTGCCTCAGCCTCCCAAGCCACTGGGATTACAGGCATGTACCACCATGCCTGGCTTGTGCTTATTATATTTATATTTTTTTATTTATTTAAAAAATATTTCTAATACCTTGGTGGCATTCAAAATATTCAGAAAATTTTCTCAAAGTCCTCTCTGGTACCCCATGATAGCCTGAAGGGGCACAGAAGCCTCTGGTCCAGAGTTTTGCTCTGCTCTAATGATATGACAAAGGATTTTCCTGTATCTCCGTGTTTCCAGCAAGTAAGTTTTCAGACTTCTTGGATACAAAATATAACTCTGTCCACTACACACCCTATCATTCTCATTTGCAGTTACAGAATATTAAACGAATGTAAAAGCTTTATCCTGAAAATGTAACAACACATGACTTCTCTGATGTTCAGCTTTTCAACAACTTCACCTGCTGGGTAGTGTTCCTTTTTTCTCCCTAAACAGTATCACAGAGTGATAGAGGGTTAAAGTTTAAGAGGAATGTGGCAAAATTTTCAATTCCCAAATATTGCAGTCAGATCAAGGAATAGACAAAAACAGTCTCTGGGAATCTTTTAATAGATAAGAGAGAACTTTCCGGATTCTCATGCATAGAGCATGTTCTTTGGATATTACTCTAATGTACCTGGTCACCTCAGCTGAGCACTGTCTTTGAAGTCAGAGAACATGAATCTAAATCCATGCCTTGTTCTCTATAGACTCTAAGTACCTCACCCTCTCATTTCATAGGACATAGGATTCTGCTTCATACGGTTATGGGATGAAAAAGAAATAGATTTGGTGAAACTCTCCAGTGTATTTGGCAGGGATTGAGAGAATGTTTTCCAATCAGGAGTTATATTGAGTGTATCTGTATGCTCCTTGGAATGATCCTGTAAGAGAGGGGCAAGCTGATAATGAAAGAGAGAGAAATTGCTGGAGCACTGTCCTTGAGGAGGTGGGAACCTGACACACTTTTTGACAGGTGCATGCATAGTTCATTCCACCCAACAGAAGAGAAGCTAGAGAAAGCAAGCATGATGGTAATTAGGTGGTGGATATGCTGGTGGGAACTTGTTTATACTTTCCCTGTAAGAGAGAGCCCAAGATCATCAGGTGACAGTTAAGATGATCATAGTCAGGAGACCTTATAGCAATCAAAAATGAGAGAATGGGTGTAAACCACATCACCTATATATCAGCCTTGGCTGACAAAGCAAAATATCACAGACTAAGCAGCTTATACAACAGACACTTATTTCTCACAGTTACAGAGGCCAGAAGTCCAGCATCATGGGATCAGTAGGGTTGGTTTCTCCTGAAACCTTTCCCCTTGGCTATCTTCTTGCTGTGTTCTCACTCGGTCTTGACTCAGTGCAAGCATCCCTGGTATCTCTTCTTCTTCCAAAAACCTCAGTCCTATTGGATTAGGGCCCCAATTTAGGACCAAATTTAACCTTAATTACCTCATAACATCACCTTTATTCAAAAATTCTTTCAGTTTGGTAACATTTAATGAAGTAAGAAATACACCTATATACCATTTATCAAGATGACTCTGAAACATTAACTCTACAATCAACATTGAGCAAGATATACTATGTGCCCAAAATTCTGACAGAAATTGTACTCTTAAGAAAAGTAAGACATGATCCTTGTCTTCAAGGAATGCCAAGTCCAATAGGTAGAAAGGTACAAAAGCAAACACGCACCTTGCTCTGTGCTGTACTGTAGACCAGAAGTATCTCTAAGGCATGGGGGAGTGGGTGGTCACCAGGGTAATAGCGTTTTTCTACGCATGTGGCACTAAAAACCTTCTCAAAGGACAGAAAGGTTGGCATAAGCTTTGGAAAGCAGGGAGAAGAGATGCAGGCAGTAAGTGGCGAAGGGCACTCCATTCTTGAAAGATGGTTGGTGGCTAGATGAATTAGAGTAGAATACAAAATGGCAAGTGACAACAAAACCAGATTATCAAGGGCCTTTTATGCTGAACTAAGGATATGGAGCAATTTCATGGGCCAGATATTCTCACAATTTAGCATACATGAAAATCATGTGACAAAAATCCATGACCTCTCATGTTCAACCCCATGACTTAGATAAGTCTTATACCAGTTTGAGAAAGTTGCATTTTACGAATCAAGATGAAGTTAAACTACATTGCCCAGGCTCCATTTCCTGTGTAATTCATCACCAAAAAATGATGTCAAGTATATTGATGCATTAGAACTTTTCTATCTCACAAGCAAAGATTCATAAGGATCCACAATATGGAAGGTACTCAGAGGTGTCAATAGACCTAAGGCAAAGTATGCATGGCCTCTTGCCCTCAAAATGTCAGGCTCATGGAAGATCTGACAACAGTACAAAGCAGCTGAACTCATACTGAGGAACAAGAAGTAGCAGGGATGGAAGAAGAAAGGCTTGGACCAAACTGTTCTTTGCAGAGAGGGTAAGACCTCTTCACTGTTCTTCCACCTTTCCTTCTTGGTTCTGCACCAGGCAAACAAATTCAGCCCACAGCCTGGATTTTAGCTGTCTGTATTGAAAAAAATTACAAGCCAGAGATCTGAACTTTGAGCTAATCAGTACTCAAAGTAGTATTTCAATACTGACTCCCTTTATATGCAGCATAAGAAGGATCACTCAGAGAAAGAGATGAAAATATCTATTGTTGACTTTTATGTAGATAGATGATCCTAATATTTGCCTTGGAAACTCAAGTTTTAACATGAATTGAACTGAACTTTTGGGTATAGTATTAGATATTTCTACTCATTCTTTCCTTTTATTTATTTCATGGTAAATACATTTAAGTTGATATGGCATGATAAATAAGAATAAAGGCAGGGTCTTTAAAGGGAACCTCTTTTTTCACTCCTTTCCAAATATCCTACACCATTTAAACATAAATATTCCAAATCAAAGAAAAGCAGGTTAGTAATAGCATTATTTAACTACCCAAATAATCCAGACTTAAATAATCTAGTCATTATTTATGAACCCTCCCAAAATGATCTAATCAAGGAATGACAGTATTTGTGGTTAAAACTCTTCTGAGTCAATACACAGGATATGTATAGTTTTTAGTAAATATGTTAAAATGCAATGCCAGCAACTACAAAGTAGTTAGTTTTAAAGAAATAATGAAGATTTGTAAATATGTCAAACTGTTGACCTGATTTTGAAACTTGACACAGTTTGCTCCAATGAGTAACATATTTTCTTTTCCTCTTACTATTATTAGAAATGGAGTCAGAGCATCATTGCACAAGCTGCCCCAGCAAAAGAGTGCAATTACCCACACAGCCCTCACACTGTATCAACACCATTTGCCAACAAAACATTTCAGAAATAAAGTCAATAAATGAAATTCTCCCTGGGAATGTTCGCCTCAACATAAGACAATTATTCTGCGTATGTTTAGTGTGAAAGAATTCATGCACTCACTTCAGTACATAGCATGTTTACTCTTATAGGATCACAGTTACCAACTAAATTATACAAGTGCTTGTATTCATTCTATTTTAACTTCAGAGGTGAATTCTCAAAATGAATTACAGCTTATGAGAAACGAGTACAACAATTTTTCTTTTGATAATGTTATTGTTTATTGGTGAAACAAGGATATTTTTATAATGTTGGACTGGGATTATACCTTGAAGAATAGAAAATAAAAGGAGGGAGGAAATGAAGAAAAACAGATGCTCAAAATAAAAGCAAGTAAACACAAATTTACAAAAAAAAAGTCTTTAGAATGAGAAAACCAAAGTTAATCTGCATTCTCCAATAGCTCATGATGCTTTCTGAGACCCAGTTTCTGATCAATAGTAAAAGAAAAAGGAGATAAAAATTACCTGCCTTATAGAATATGAATCCTGACAAGATGAGAGTATATATACCCCAATAGAGAGTCAATCTGTCAGATCCTGTATTCTTTATCCTCTATGACCTTATGGAAAGTTTTCATGTTGTCTTGAAGATACTTTAATTATTAACAAGAATGGTCAAATAAGTAGTGGCAAATGTACCAGTCTTGGGAAATCTATGTTTTTTTGATTCAGAAATTAGGATACCTTGATTAAAGGCTACTTACTGGGGAAAAGGACCACTCAATACAGGAATTACCCTGGAATTTGAGTGGTTAACTCTCCGAGTTTGCCTAAGACTGAAGATGTTTCCTGGGCATGGGACTTAGTTTTAAAGTCCAGACTGTCCTGGGTAAATTAGGACTAGTTGATCACCCTTGGCACAATTCATAGCAAGAAAGTTCAATATACCTATTAGTTAAGAAATTCATGGACTTAGTTTTTCAGCTTTGGATTATACAGATACATAATCTGTCCCTCACATTTCAATTTGAGAATGAAAAAAACAAAAAAAGACTAATAAGTTTCAGATTGTTTTGCCAACCCCTCCCCTTCCCATGTCCAATTCTTGGAAAGTTGTTTTTATATAAAGTTCCTAATTGCTCAGCAGGATTTCCATCAGATGTCACACTTGATTATTCTTGGGAAGAAATTGAAAATAATTGCCAGTTTCTATGAGTCATCCCTGGCTTCTCTCCATAGGTATCTGAGTAAGCTCTATCTTGATTTTTAATTTTCTGTTGTTACTTCCTATTTCTATGGATTGGGAGACTAGAATTCTGCCTTCTCTCAGTTTGAAAGCTGGCATTCTACTTTTCAAAATTTGAGAAGGCACTTTGTTAGCTAAATTAATTTACAATTGGATTTAGTCAATGTACCCTGAAGCTTAGAGTCATATGGTGCCAAGAAAGAATACTTAGGATTTTAAATGATTTGCTAGGGAAATGCTGGGAGCGGGGATATAAGATGCACCCGTTTTATATCATCCTCAATGCCTCAGTGTCTTTCCTCAGAACACTGCCAAATTCTGGACAAACCTAGTGCCAGACTATGCCATGAGGTTCTTATTTCGTATATATATATATATATATATATATATATATATATATATATATATATATATATATACTTTTAATCAAAGGCCAGTCTCTGTCATTCCAGCCTCAGAGTAAAACACAATTGAGATTTAGGTTCAGAAAAGGCCAGATGATCCCTGAGAGAATGAAAATGGGTGGTGATCTCTCTGGAAGCAAGTCTAACGAATGCTTGACCTCCAAGGGCAGAGCATGTCCTCTATTTAAAGGGTTTTTAAAGAAGGGCCATGGTGGAAACAAGCCATTTCTTTCAACAAATTGCTTGATTGGGTTCCAATTATTATTTTACTCTTGTCTTGTAATACTTTCACATGTGATGACCTAGTCCCATTAAAACTGCTGTAAACCTTGCATGAAATCACCTCATAATTTGCTGCAAGAAAAAGCTCACTCAGAACAGAATACCTGCAATGTCTCAGTTTTTACCTACATTTCAAAAGTACAGAGCTCCTGCTTGCTTTTACCTGCTGGACTGCAAACACCATTCGGGTTCGTATCAATGCCCCAACTAGAACACATGCAGGTAGATCCACCCTAATTAATTGGCAAATAACTTCTTAACAGCTTCCTGCATGCTTATCTATATAAGGAGCTCTCCAGATAACACGGCATCTCTAAAGATAGACATTGAGTCCAATCACTGCATTTAATGGAAACCTCCAAAGAATAAGGAGAACCACGATCATCTTTGGTCATCCATTGATGCTGAGATTTGAATGATATTATAACTCTTATCCTCACGAAATTCCACAAGGTAGCTCTTTGTATTTCCACTTGACAAATGGGGATGATTTAGTTATATCCATTTTTCCTGCTAAAGGTGCAGGAAGGATTTAAGTCTGAGATATGAGAAATCAAAACCCATGCCTCTTTCATCCTACCATCCTGCCCCCATTAAAGAAATTTCTGTTCATTTTGTTGAACTGAAAAACCCAGCCAGCAGCACAGTAAGAACAGTGAGTACTAGTTTTGTGAGGCACTAATATCCTGTCCTTGGTGAATCAGTTAAATAGGAGAGGCAGACAAATAATCAATCCCATACAGAGTCCTGGAGACATTAATAGGAATAATTGTAGTGCAGTATAGGAACTCTAGGAAGATTACCTAACCCCATCTCTGAGGTTTAGCTAAGGCTTCTTGCAGGAACATCAGAGATGAAATCTGAAGGGCAATTAGAAATTAGTGAAGTGACACTAGTTTACCCCCAAGCCTTCCAGGCAGGGTAAATGTGATAAACAAACTGAGAGGTTAATGAGTATATGTGGAATCAAGCCAAATGCCAGAGTACAATGAAAAGGAAATGCAAATGAGCAAAAAACAATAAAGAATAAACAGACTTTGAATAAACATATTCTAAAACAAATACACTGCTGCAAATTCTCAATCACTGGGGTACACGATACCAGCCCTGAAGGCTCCTCTATGTGAACATTGGCCTGAAACACATTAAAGATGCTGAGGAGAGTATTTGAAGCCATGCCTTGCTCCGGGCCTTTGTCAATATGGAATTTCTTTAATAGTAAGCAAAATATTGATGTCAGATGCCAGATAATCTTTATTCCCTACATTCAGTGAATTCCCCATTAAATGAGACTAAACCACCTGTCTCAGGAATTCAATAGCCCTATCCAGGAGCATTTGAGAGGCTATGGTCCCAGGTATCTATGAGAGGCAAGGGATGGATGGAAGTCTGGTTAGCTCAGAAGAGAGAACATCAGTACATGCATCTTTCAAGAGCAACTCCAATTATTTTATTGCACAGCTCCTAATATATACTACTTTCAAAATCATTCTGATTCAATATTACATGCTCAAACTTGCCTGAAGGCAACCATCTTTGCAAGAACTTAAAAGTTACCAATAGTGGAGTTGCCATGAGACAAGACCAAGAAACTGAATTTCCCTAGTTGTATTATTGACAGATGAGGCTTAAAACTAAGAATGGAGCTACCACTTAGAACAAATACTTTCATTAATATACTTTCAAAGTAGTTTGCTAATTAGAGATCTGAGAAGTTCATATTTTATGCTTTTTTTCTCATTTTGAAAATTTTATTCAATGAGAGCCAACAGTAAATTTTGCTCTATACCAAAGGGAAGTGAATGAAACTGAGTCAGATCTAAATGAGAACAAACCCAGTTCCTTCTAAGGAAAACTATCCAATTGAACTATGATGTATGGAAACAACTGGCTTTTGACTTTCTGGCTTAATTATTCTACAGCAGACTGAGGAATGTATGTTGCTTTCCTGCTTAAAGAAATTTTGAAAGCAATGTCTTTGAAGTATGTATGGCACCAAACATTTTTTTCTTCCCCCACAATATGTGAATACTGTTTTAAAACATCATTAAGTCAAATAACCATAGTCTAATTGAGTCTTTTGTAGTTTTGTGAAATGCCATGGGATTTAACTCTTTTCTTCAGTTGACTGAGAGTTCTTCAGAGGCTGAGTAAATTTTACCCCCATAATCCTCATCCTGGGGAAATAAATGCCAAAAAGTATTTGGGTTGAAATAGTATTGTTTAATGTGATATTTGAAGAACATAATCAAAGAGCCTGCTAAGCAGTTCTGCCAAAATATCACAATATTGCTTTAGGCAACTCTCATTCCTTCCCCTGTGCTTGGATAGGCACAGTGGCAAAAGGGTTAATTAAGAAGTTTCATGGGCAAAAGCACTTGAGGTTCAAAACATTAGAACTTGTCACAATATGACAAAAGACCCCTAGAGCTAAAAAAAAAATATGTGTGTGTATATGTGCATGTGTGCGCATATATATATATATATATATGCATGTGTGTATGTGTATACATATATATATATATATTTTTTTTTTTTTAAGAAACTGAGTTTCTTTGCTTGATGGGCAAGAGTATGCTATGTCTCTCAATAAATGGGTTCAGCAGATCTCCCAAACTTGAAAGTAGCAGAGCTAATACAAAGGCGAAAGAGGGGAACATTGTTCCCTGTTAGAAGGGGTTCCAAGCATCATGTCTGATTGATTCATTAGAGAGCAGGACATTCCTCTCCAGATGGACCATTTTTCAAAGGTTCAAAGCTAACTCTCAATGAGGTTGAGGATGTGGTCCTAGGACTCAACAGTCTGAAGGCAGCAGATTCTTGCATGAGCTTTTGCTAGGAACTGAAACAAATTTCCAAACCAAACAGAGGAAGAAATAGCACGGTGAATTCTCAGAGGTTCTCCTGTCCAACATCTTCATATTATAGGAGACTTGGAAGCCTTGTGGGTGAAATCTGGAACTCACAGAAGTCTTGATAGTTGTAAGAAATACAGAGTTCCAAGGGACCAAGGCTGGGCATAAAACTGTCATACTATAGTCCAAGTAGAATCACAAAAGCCTCTGACATGAGGAGGTTTAACAGAGAAAGGCTCATTTGTTTTAAAATAATTTCTGAAAAGTGCATCATTTTGTATTTTCTAAAATTTTAGGATTAAATGTCATTTTTTTAGAATATCTTACTTGGAAATTCACTTTAATTAACATTACTAAGCTCTTGTACTATAGTCCATTCATGCAGCAACTTTGTCTGGGAAGTGGTGAGCCCTGAAAAAAAAGATGATGAATACCCATTACCTATCCTTTACGGAAATCATGATGTAGAGGGAAATACACACAATTAATTGTAATTCAAGACGTCTATGATGTGCTCTATAATCAGAAATAAATAAAATACTACTAAAACCTAGAATGAAAAACTATACTTACTGAATGAAATAATTCAGAACAGTTTTAGAGAAGAGGTGATCTTCGAATTGACCTTGTTTGATTCTTATGTTAGTTCAACAGGTGTTTAGTAAGTGCTTTCTAGGCACCAAGCTCTATCCTTGTTGACTGACATATAGTAGTGTGCAAAACAGATACCTGCCCCTGTAAGGCTTGTATTCTAGTAATAAGTAAGAATTCTAAATAGGTATTGGGGAGAAGGAATTTCAGGGAAAGGAAGTAACAGGAACAAATTCATGAATTATGAACATGAAGAGAATCTGGGGAGGTATTCACAAGGTTATAACACAAAGTTCATGAATAGTAGCTGCTATGGTTGAGATATGAGGTTCCCCCAAAAGCACATGTGTGAAATAATGCAAGAATGCTCAGAGGTAAAATGATTAGGTTACAAGATCTGTAATCTAATCAGTGGATGAATCCACTGATATGGATTAACTGGGTGATAACTCCAGGGGTAGGGTTTTGCTGGAGGAAATAGGTCACTGGGGCATGCCTTTGGGGTTTATATTTTGCCACTGGTGAACAAAGCTCTGTTTGTTTCGTGGCTGCCATGAACTGAACATCTTTCCTCTATCACACCCTTCTGCCATGGTGTTCCACCTCACCTCAGCCCCAGAACTAAGGAGTCAGCTGACCACGGACTGAACCTCTGAAACTGTATGCCAAAATAAGCTTTTCCTCCTCCACATTATTCTTGTCAGGGGTTTTGGTCACAGTGACACAAAAGTTAACTAAAACAGCAGTCATTGGAGTAGAACATAGCAATAGATGGGGAAGGAAAGGAAAACAGGGCATGACCATAAATAGTAATGTTATAGGGATGAGTTTTTATTCTCTAGGCAATTATAAATATTATTTAAATGAAATGTTCTCATGAAGAGTGTGAAATACAAGGCAAGTTCTTTACACCCTGATTTTTCTTACAATCAGCACTAGAAAATTCCTGGAGACTTGTGTAAATGATTTTTCTTACAATCAGCACTAGAAAATTCCTGGAGACTTGTGTAAATGATTTTTCTTACAATCAGCACTAGAAAATTCCTGGAGATTCGTGTAAATGTGTCCAGATACTGGGGTCCTTGGACAATAGACAATGAAACCTTGATGTTTCTAAGCCTCCTTCAGATCCACACTGATTACAAGCTTTGGAATGCTATTGTCTTGTCATAGAAACTAGACTATCACCAGGATAGTGCTTCACTGAGAAAATACTGGGAAAATATTGGTTTGAGGCCATACAAGTGACTGGTACACAGATTCCCAGAGGAGAACCTATAAGGACATAGTGACCACCAGAATAATTTTAACACAAGGATCTATGGGAAAACTTATTTATTCATGGCACCCAGAGTCTGTAAAATTATGCATTATATATCTGTTGCCTAAAAAAACTATTATCCCAGAGTGGTCTGTATTATTTCTAAGATTCTCCTAGATTATAGGAGTAAGGGATCTCATGTGTACATGTCCAACAATATCATGACCATAGTTCACTTGTTCAATACTATAACAAGAGTCTTATAGTTTTTCAATTAATCCTACTTATCTTCAATGGGTAGTTCAGTCTCTTCTTTGAAAAATGATTTTAGTCATCCCAGTCACAGTTACATGCCCAGTTCTGTAAAACCTTTATCAGTGCTACTATTGACTGCTCAACTGAATATTCCCTCCAAACAGAGAGATAAAATAGACTTAATAGATGGATAGATGAGAGAGTATACAGATAATGATAGATTTAATAGATGAATGATGGATTAAATAAAGATGATGATTTAATAAGTGATAGATTAAAGAGATGATCAATAATTACAGTTGTAATAATGAATAAATGACAGATTAAATGGATAATGATAGCTTTAATAGGTAGATGATAGAGAGATGAAAGATAGAGATGGATGGATGAAAAATACATAATTATCAGAATGTAAACTCCTTCATAGCTGAAATCAGATGCCATGCTTGATTGGTAAGTGTTTGGTGGGATTTTCTCCCAAGGAGTCCCTGAAGAGAGTGGCCTTAATTCAGGACAAGTGGGGTTCTTGGCATATTAACAGAAAAGAATTTCAACATGTGCTAGTCAGAGATACAGACAGACTTACATAGGAAAGCAGATACACATTTAAGGGAAAATGTAGGCCATCTCAAGAGTGAGAAACAGCAACCCCTTAGTCTGAGGTGTTAATATTTATCAAACAGAAGCTAGGGGCTGGATTAGAGGTTGAGTCAGGGTAAAGCTACACAATTTTGCACCAATTTTGCCAGTGCTTGCATCAGTCCCCAATATGTTACTTTTTTCATGTAGGACA
This sequence comes from Sciurus carolinensis, assembly GCF_902686445.1. Classification (NCBI taxonomy): domain Eukaryota; kingdom Metazoa; phylum Chordata; class Mammalia; order Rodentia; family Sciuridae; genus Sciurus; species Sciurus carolinensis. The sequence continues at coordinate 127,192,540 of NC_062221.1, read as the reverse complement.
TGGACCAGGTTTCTCACAAATGTTTGTTTTGCATCTCAAAGTTTCAAGGACATTTCCTGATTTCCAAGGGCTGCTAAGAGCTTCTCTTCTGAGACTCAGTATATCTTTCTTTTTCTGAATCCCCAAATTTCTGTCTCAGGGTTATCCTGCAAACACAGGCAATAAATATAAGTCTGTGGAGCTGCAAATTATATCAAGTCCTATTTCCATGACCCTTAGCCTCCCTTTGGTGAGGATTTTCTTCACCAAAATCAGCTAAGGAACTTGTAAAAAATGGAAATCCTTAAATTCCACCTCAAATATTCCAAAGGTTTTAGGTCCCTTTAAAATGTGAGAGTCCCTTCATTAATATAATTGACAATGTAGGAGGTAGTTGGTTTTTCACCAACGAGCAGGATGAGAAAAGGTGCTAAGGCAGAGCAAAGATCTTTACAACCCAGTCTATGAGTAATTATGTATCTGTGTGGAGAGTTAAGGAAATCTTAAGTAAGCCATGAAAATAAGGGAACTGGATTTGTCTTAGAAGTGCTCTGTTAGGTACTTTGAAGAATTAAATCTTTCTAGAAGTGTTCTATTAGGTGCTTTGAAGAATTAAGTCTTTCTACCTCTATAACACCTAGGTGAAGACAATATTAATTTTTTTCAAGTAGAGATTAAAGAAGTTAAGTAACTTGTCCAGAGCCACCAAGCATCCTGAATTAGCTGTCATTAACATAGACCAAACATGTTTGGGTCTTTCTGCAATGTCAGAATCTTTTGCATAACAATAAATTCACAGGCTACACCACTTCTTTGGTGGCAATTCACTAAATACTTGTGCATCACCTGGTAGTCCTAAATTCTTTTATTCCAATCTTAATGTCTAGTGTATATAACACTCAAGTTTCAAGTCACACATCATAAATTCACACAATTTTTTGTGTGTATATGTTGTAGAAAGGCTAAAAAAGGATTAAGGCAGACACTGGCCTTCAGGAGGCTGAACTGAGAGCACAGGCAGAGAGCAGTTATGAATGCAAAGAGTCACAGTAGGTGGTCAGATAAGATCAGGAACCAGCCAAAGAACTTATTCAGGGCCCAGAGCTCTCAAAGCACAGGAACTCATTCCAGGCCAAAGGCTGGACAGAGGGCAGTTTCACAGTGTCAGCTTGGAGAAGGTCTTGCATGGTCATCAAGGGTAGGAGAAATCTCCAGTAAGGGAGTTGCAGCTGTTGAGGTTGATACGCTCCCATGTCTGGCATTCCTGATATGATTTAGGATATCCAAGTGTCCAAGTACTCCTTGATTTAGTTTAATAAGTTGGCACATGTAAGTTATTTATTGGTTTGTGCCTTTTAGTGGTACCAACCAGATGGTGTTTATTTTCTTCATGGAGTAACACAGCAGGTTCCAGGATTCTCTCCACACCAAGATAATCAAAGATAAAGACAAAATTTGAACTCACATCATTTGATTTCAAAGTCAATTCTCCTGATACGCCACATTCAGTGTTGAAAACTTGGTAATGATTAGAATTAGCTATCATTATATTGAATTATATCTCATTTACAATGCTTAGCTTATGACTAAAATTTATTTGTGAACAGTATGTGAACATCAATGGATTACTTATATATTATTAGTATTTTTTTTAACTTTTGAAGGCAATGTAATTTTTTTTGAGTTGGACCAATAGAAGCACATCAATTTACTATTTTATTAAATCTTCCAGTTTTACCTGAAAGTTTGCTATTTTCCATATAGCTTTTTAAACCACAAAATAATTCTGTCATATATTGTCATGCAACATGCCTTAGAAAAAGGTATTACTGATATCTCAGAACAACAGAAACTTTATTTTTAAAAATGAGGGAATAGCAAAAAATGGGGGAAATAAAGAAGTTTCAATGAAAGGATATCTGTGTGACTGGAGATAAAGGACTTTAAAACACAGTTTGCAGCCTTACAATTAAATTTTAAGTCAGCAGAAGTCACCAGCGTTTATGGTAAAAAGTCTTAGAGCAGCAACACACAGGTAATTCAAAACAGAAATCTCAGAAAAGTAGGACCATCCTGGGATCCATTTAATCCAGCGGTTGGCAAACAGAATAGGGTTATGAAGGGCTGTGAAAGGCAGTTTTCTAGCAGGAAAATTAGAAATATTTCAACCAAACTAGCATAAGGTCAAGAGTTCAGATGCTTTCTCCAGAAAGTTTTTTACCCAGAATCCTCACAACAGCCAGATACTGTGCTTTAATTCTAGCTCTCCTAATGGAGGCAGAGAAGAGCTTCCTTTGTCTCTCCTCCAGCAATCAGCGCTTTCCAGCGTCATGATACCCTAGGACCACCCAGATAATCCAGGGTGACTTTGATTTTTCAGGACAGGCTGCTCTGTGCCAGTTAAAACAAAGAAACTAAGAAATGGAACATGGAAGCTGGAGTGAAGGAGTTCTGTCTTGCTGATGGAAACCTGTAGATCTAAAGCATGTCAATTTGGGCAAGTCAGGATGATGAAATGTTTGGATCTTAGTGGTGATTCAATTTTTTTCATTTATTTCCCCGATTATTTTTGGCTTGAAAATATTCTGATGATCCATATGTGATCCACAGTTAGGGTGTAAAATAGGAAACATTACCCCACACTTGTGTTGTGATTTTATCCATGGGAATGCAACATGGCGAAGGAGAAAGATTGTGAGGAGCCTCTGGTTCTGATTTCCTCCAGGGTATTTTACTAACTGTAGAGGCTCTGTCCTCCTCAATCAACTGGGCCCAGCCCTCCCCACCTTGTCTAACTGTTCTAAATATCAGTGCAATACTACATGCCTACTGTTTTGCATTTGCCAATATGTAATTTCATGAAGTTATCATTATGACTCTGGTTCGAGTAAAAAGTAAGCATGTCCCTAAAATGCCCTTAACTCCTTAATGATTGAACCATCTGGACACAAAACTGGTTCAAAGAATTAAAGGAGAAATGGTTATACAGTCCACCTGGAGAGTGGCTGGAATACAGATGCTGACTTAGAGACAAAACTGATCATGGCCCTACAGGGCAACAAAGCTATAACCTCTGAGGTCATCTTTTGTAGCAAAAATGAATTACTTGCATCTCTGTTGGACAAAAGTCTATAAGTTAACATGCAGTTTCATAGTCTTGACCCTAAACAGTAAAAAATAATAAAAGCACAAACCCCTAGAGAATTAAATCATTCCCAGATGGGTCCCTTAGACAATGATCCAAATGACTTTAAAAGAACACACAGTCATTCTTTAATTTTATTTCTAAATTTTAGATAGTTTTTTCCACAGTCCCCTGTTGTATCATAAATAGTCTCCAAAGATTATTCATATTACAAGGAGCCTGTTGTCAGTGTGTTTGGACCTGATTAATTTACATGGGGTCAATAAAAGATGTTATTTAACTACATAGGACTATTTGGATGGTAAACTCAGAGTTACTGTTTTGAGCTACTACTAAGGCCGGAAAAATAACATACTGGAAATTTTGAAAGGACTCTCTGGACTGTATTTTTAAAAGTCTCTCTTTTTCCAGATGTGTTTTGGTTGTTATTGGTTTTTTATTCTAAGTTATATTGATTTCCTATTACTACTTACATAAAATACCACACTAATGGTGTAATATGACACAAATGCATTCTCTGACAGTTCTGGAGGTCAGAAATCTGACACAGAGGTCATGGGGCCAAAGTCAAGGTGCTGGCAGGGCCAATTCCTTCTGAAGGCTCTAAGGAAAAGTCACTTCCTTTGCTTTGCCTAGCTCTTTGAAGTCTTTTGTGATCCTTGCCCCTTTTCTATCTCTCCAAAGCCAAACAGGACCAGGTAGCATCTTCCAGCTCTTCCCTCTGTCCTCTACTTTTGTCCTCATCTCACCTTCTGTCTGTCTCACATCTTCTGGACCCCTGTCAAACATGTGTGATGACATTGCACTCCTGCATAAGTCCTTAACCTGATCACATCTGCATAGTCCTTTTCGATACATCCTAGATTTAGTGATTGACACATGGACATTGGGAGTGGGAAAGGTATCATTCACCCTACCTCAGATGGGTACGAAACTATATTCAAGAAATGCAAGCTGGGTGCAGAAGTGCACACCTATGATCCTGGACTCAGGAGACTAAGGCAGGAGGATAGCTAGTTCAAGGCCAGTCTGGGCAACTTAGCAAGACCCTGCCACAAAATTAAGTGAAAAGGGCTGGGAAGTAGCTCAGGGGTCTTTGGGTTCAATCCCCAGTGAAGAAAGAGAGAGAGAGAGAGAGAGAGAGAGAGAGAGAGAGAGAGAGAGAGAGAGAGAGAAAGAAAGAAAGAAAGAAAGAAAGAAAGAAAGAAAGAAAGAAAGAAAGAGAAAGAAAGAAAGAAAGAAAGAAGAGAGGAGTGAAGGGGAGGGGGGAGGGGAGGGGAGAGAAGAGAAATTCATTTGCCTGCTATTTGTATAGTACCTGTACATTTTAGTGAGTTTAACTCTTATTGAAGTGCCAACATCTGATGGATTTCCTGATTTTCCAGGAAATAATTTTCCTTATCACCTGTAAATATCTCAGTCTTGTAAACCATAGAAAAAATAAAAAAGGAGTTTTCTGAGATTTTTGTACCTTGATTCCACATTTGAACATTTGTTTTTTAATAGTCTGTTTGCTGTACTCAAAAAATGAGATTTGTTCTCAAATATAGACAATACTGGTATATTAGAATATTCAGTATAGTGTATAGCATATAGTACTTGTACTATACATAGTAGTATATAAGTTGTCTAAGTGATGTTACCTTGAGCTCCAAAGTCTGTGCCAATGACTCTTAAAGTACCAACAGGTAAGGGCATCTGGTGCCATCTTTCCGTGAGGCTCTGAGGCTGCCATGCTTTGACAAAGGTTCAGTTTCCTGACTATAGCTTTCAGAAAAATCCTCAGATGAATATGGGGCTAAAGCAGAAACCACTTGTACAGAGGAAAGGAAAGTCTGTCTGAGCAGGTTACACAGAAGGTAAACCATAAACTTTTATGTTTTCTTAAATATTCTAGAAGAAGTTGTTATTTTGGAAGAGAGAAAACAAAACTCTAGTTTTGCATTAATTAGTATTTGACAGGAAAAAATTCACAAAACTTAAAATATGAATCTTATTAGTAATTGCAACAAAGCTAGGTAATCTTTACCAACATTTTAACATACTTTTTTTTCTTTATTAAAATTTTTTTTATTTTATATATATATGTTTTATTTTTATTACCTTTTAATTTTTTACAGACTGCATTTTGATTCATTGTACACAAATGGGGCATGTCATTTCATTTCTACGGTTGTGCACAATGTAGATTCGTACCATTCATGTAATCATACATGTACATAGGGTAATGATGTCTGTCTCATTCCACCATTTTTCATACCCAATAAGCCAATCCCAAAAAACCAAAGGCGAATGTTTTCCCTGATAAGTGAAGAATGATATATAATGGGAGTGAGGGTGTGGGGAGTGAGAGAAGAATGGTGGAACTTTAGGTTAACATACTTTTTTAACATACTTTTTTACTCTAAAGCAAATGAAATTCAGTTTCCTCAAATCTTGTATACTATGCACACTCATGCTTTTCTATTACCTATACTTTTCATAATTTAGAACATTTTTCACCTTACAAATAGAAGTATAGCTCATTAACTTTAACACATGAGCACACATAATACAACTCCATACAAAAACTCATAATACTTTGAACACCTTTTCATAGCAACAAAAATAAACATGTTCATTAACATGACCCACGATTATAGCTTACCTGAAAAAGTAATGATATATTTGATTATAGAATACCTATATAAACATAAACACACATATGATAAGAAATATACCAACATTATCTCTTACTAAGAAACTTTCCGGATATCCAAAGATTTATACAAATTAACTTAGTTTAATGATAGTTCAAGATCTTAAGCTTAAGAGGAAATTTGGAAATTAAGTTTAAACCAATACATCACAAAGCATAATTTCTGTTGATGTAAAAGACTTATCAGGATTCTAATTCAATATGATTACATACAAAATCTTACATCTTCATTTTAGACATTATGTGGCAATGCTAGCTTATCTAATCAGTAAATCAGCATAAGAAATTTAGGGACTTTATATTCACTGGCCTCTTTCATCAGGAAATAAAAGGCAAATATGTAAATAAATGTGCACTTGAAATATAATTCACACTGATAGAATTAGGGGAAAGGTACATAATGGGTATTTAAGGTAATGTTTAAAAATCAATTAAATATGGTAAAAAATGCACTTGGGTTACATGAACTTGGGGTTTTTATGCAAAAATGCTTCTGAGAGAGTGACGTCTATGATTTTTTTCAAGTGTAACATAATGTATTAAAACTTCGGTTTCTCTGTATCATGAATCCTGGAAATACTGACATAAACAATCAAATATGTTAACCATAAAAACAGTAGTTCTTTAATTTGGCAGGTTTTACTACCTGCTGTATTATTAGCTTCTGAGTTAGGCGTGTTTTGCATGCTCATGCCATGAGGGGCAAAGACTTTTTTTCCCATTTCCAGATGTGGGCACAGCTATTGAGTATTGCAGCTCTAGTTCTGCAACCTCAGTCCATCATCATGGCCCCCAGTGGAAAAAGACTTATGAGCCATGTGCAAACCAGATTCTCAAACACAGCAGCCCTCTGGCAATGCTATTGAGACTGGTCCAGCATTCAAATATCCACTTGTCTGTACATTTGGTTGTGGCCCAAACCAGGGCTTCTGAGATACACAGGGCTCTCCAGACCAAGCAGTGGAGATGGCCAGTGATCTGATACCAGGCATGGAGAAGAAGTGACTAAAGTCATAGATTAGGTAAGATAGTTCTAAACTGGCAGACCAAAAATCATCATTGAAACACATAATCAGAAGAAAAGGAAAGAGTAGGGAAGAGAAAAGAGAACAGAACAAATTAATTCCATTACTCAGGTTTGCTTAAGGACTGAAAGGGGAAAAAAAACATGTTTCTAAGTTTAAATGACCCACAAAGTTAGCTCAGTGGGTGAGTGTATTTGGACATCTTGGTAGGATAATCTCTAAAACAGTCAAAGTACAATTTTGAAGCAGTTATATATGTGATTCAAAGAGAAATATGAAGAAAGTGTGTATCTTCTTCCACTTCTTGATTCCTTTTTTTTTCTGTGTATCCAATAAAAGAAAAGAAAAAGAGTCACACCATTTGATTTAGTTGCTATTAAGCAATTATTGTCAAGAAGCCTAAGAGGGTAGATATTAAAGTTATTTCCTAAAATAGGGACAATTGTTTAAGCATTGTTTTCAGTTAAGTGTACTATAATTGCTCTGCAAATGTTCTACATGAGGCAAACAAATTGTAATTATGAATAATATAATTATATATCATTATATAAATTGTATATGCTTCAGCCTTGTCCCAGAAAATGGAGTCCTTATGGATTTTATTTATCATTTCTAGGAATTAGTCATTATAATCAATAGTTCTGTTGGTAATTGGGAAATAATTATCAACAACTAGTTTGCAAATAAACAAAGAATGTATATGGAAATACAACTTATTTAGAACAAGCAGTGGCAGGAAAATACGGGTCATTGTAGCAGTAAGGAAACTTGACTTTGAAGATCAAACAGTACAGTTCAGTAAAGAATCAGGCAGGGAGTCTTTGTAGATATTTGAGGCAGGGAAGGAAGTATTGTCAGAGCATGAAAAGGGAACATTTTTGCCACTTAGATGAGCAGAGAGGAAAGCAAGAAGTAGGATTTATTCTGCACTAGGAATTGGAACACCAAGTTCAAGAATAAAACCAATACAACAGAATCCATACAAAGTGACACAATAGACACACTTCATGGAAATGAAATTAGATTTCAGAACTGTGTTTTAAAACCCTGCTATGAGCTATATGCTACATCAAGAGAAGAAAGCTACCAATTCTGTACATTTTCAGAAAGCCCCGTAAATTCTGACAATGTACCAAATTGACTCACCACATGATCTCCATAAAAGAAAATTTGTCTTTAAGAAAAAGCTTTCTGAAAATCTTGTAGAACTTAATGAAGCTAACTACTTCTTTCCAAACAGATATGGACGAGGGTTAGAACTGCACATTGCTCACAAGTATGAAGAAAGGGCCTGGAAAATGACTTCATGGAAGCCCCTAACATGGTAGAGATTTCTACTGACCCAAAGACTTAGAGAAATTGCTCTCAGCAATCATCAGGCACTTGCTGAAACCCTAATATAGCAGCTTATTTTTGCAGCTGTGATTTAACCCATCAATCCACAAAGCCGGCTTTGGTTTACAAAATAAGAAGGGGGACCGACCAGAGTCCAAAGAGTAAAATTGGGATTTGATGGGGTGGGAAAAGATGCAAGGAGTCTCCTAAATATGCACAGGAGGACACTCCTTGCTTCCATGTGTGTTGCTGATGGCTTTTATCCTGCCACAAAGACTTGCTTCCCATATCTCAGCCAGTGTAGTCTCAGGTGCTACCACTGACAACAAAAGCACGTCATCTCATTTCTAAAGTTAATTCTGGTGTTCAGTGTAATGGGATCCCTTGGAAATGAACTCTGGGGACTAAGTCCTAGTATCCAAAAAAGCAGCTCTTTCTGTGTGCTATAGTTTTTGAACAACTCCCATCCAGTTCACCATCTAGACCGCTAGATAAAAATGTTGGAGCATTTTCTTGTCGATGTCTCATTTCCTGGCATTGATTTAACTTCCAGGATTGTATTTATGTTGTGATATCCATTGTATCCAAATGGTAACCAGAAAATATACTAGTAAATTTTGTTGGTTCTTGACTTTCAGATTGACTTCGTACCACATCTTTACGAAACTCTGCCCATTCTACTGTGGAACTATTCCCATTGATATTTAATGGTGTGCAAGTTAGTGGAACAGGGAAATGAAGAGTTGTGTCTATTTTTCTGTTCATATGTGGGCATATAAATTTGGTTCTATAAATTTTATTCTATGAGAACTTCCTGCTAACTAACTCCCTGCTTATACTCTTGACCGTCTCCAACTTATCCTCCCTAATTCTGCTAAAATGATCACCCTATAATGCACATATGAGCATGACACTTCTATGCTTAAAACACTCCAGTGATCCCCACATGTCTACAGAGCAATGTCCAAGCAAACTAGTATGATTCATAACACCTTTATGAGCAGGTACTTACCTGCCTTCGTAGACTCATTTCTCACCATTCCTTACCCTACATTGTAGACCCAGGCAAACTTAAAATTTAGTCTTCATTTCAAACTTTTATCCAGGCTAGGAATCTTTGCTTGGCCAACATCAAGTCCTTTGAGAGTCCAGGTATCCTTGCCCCCAGGAGACTTTTGCTGGCTTTTTCTGTCCCTGTAGCTGGAATTAGTGCTTTTCCTTCTTGCTCCTTTCTTCAATACTCTTTGCAAACCTTTATCCTCACACTGTTGGCACTCTGTTATAATTTGTTAATGTGCTTGTTCTTACTAACCGGTAAACTGCGAGTCCCTGTATTCTTAGCAAAGCCTCTGACACAGAGAAGATGCTCAATATATAAACGTCTTCCAAATGAATTAATAGTGAGGGGGGGGGGGCAGAATGAATCTCTTTTCTCTCCCAACCAGAGAGCAGTATGTTTTACCTGTAAACCTGAGGATGGTAACTGCAGTCATAGGTACTCAACAAGTGATTGCCAATGACATTAAATATCTCTATGGAAACGTCTTTACTTTCGTAGAATTCTCATCTTATTCACTTAATATAGTATTCCTCGGTGGCCTGAAGGAGAGCAAAATGATTCAGTCAGGGTTACACAGCGTTGTCACAGCATTAAGACTAAACTTGGTTTCATGATTCCAAGTCAGGGGTATTTTCACCATTTTTAGATGGGATTATAAATTGAGGAGTTGTAGGTTTAAAGCAAGAGAAAGAGAGCTGAAAGAAGACAAAAGAATAAAATTTGCTAATGGAGTTCAATTTTGTTTTGCAACAAATTAGAGCAAAAAGAATTCAATCACCTAAGAGCTATGTCATTTTGCTAAATGCTAGGGAGACTATAATTTAGAAAGAAACCTGTGTTTTGTTTCAAGATTCCAATCCATCTGAGGCTATAAGGAATTCCAAACTCAGACATGTAAGAGCAAGTAGTACTAAATACAAAACTATAAGTGAAGTCACAAAGCAATACTGGTCAGTGTGGTGTAGGCTGGGGCACTGTGCTTTGAAGGGAAAACTGTGACTCTGAACCAAAATTGTACAATAATACAAGAATGGATAGGGGTTGGGCAGACTGATGAGCAAATGCACAAGGGCCGGAGAGACCAAGCCTGCCAATTACATTAAATATCTTTATGGAACTGTGCAGAGGGGAGCCATGGTAGAAAACTCTGGAAAGGTAAGTTAGGCAAAATTTTGAAAGACCTCTATATTATTTGACAATCTTCAGAAAAACAGATCACTATAATACACAAATATATATAAAGAGATCTGTTATAAGAAACTGGCTCATACAATCATGGAGGCTAAGAAGTCCCAGGATCTGCTGTGGGCAAATTGGAGACCCCATGAGAGTTGGTGGGGTAGTACCAGTTCGAGGCTGAAAGCTAGAGAACCAGGAGCCCAATAAGAAATTCCAATTTGAGAGCAGAAGACTGATGATCTAGCTCCAACAGCCGGACAGAGTGGGATTCTCCCTTTTTCTGTTGTCTTGTTCTACTGAGGCCCTCAATGGATTGGGTGGTGCTCACCCACATTGGGGGAAATATGCTTTACTCAGTCTACCAATTCAAACACTAATCTGTTCTGCAAATATCCTCACAGATACACCCAGAAATAATATTTAACTAAATATCTGGAGGTCCTGTGACCCAGTTAAGTTCACATAAAATTAATCATCATAATGTCCAATGGAAAGTCAAGGTTCAGACTGATTTGCAGGTGTCCTGAATCTATAATATGGTTTATATGCTGGGGAAAGCAACATGAATATGAAAATTGTATTTTGGGACAATGAATCTGATGGTGATTTGCATAATGAAATACGGTAGAGACCAATAAAGAGCAGATGTGTGAATCCTGACATGTAGGTAATATCCAAACTCTAGAGTTATGAAAGTGGAAAGGAAAGAAAGTTGGTGGTAAAAATAATAATTGTTAAAATTTAAAATGATTTCATTGTGTGAGGAATGAAATGTTATGTTAGGAATGTTATATGATGTTAGGAATGTTATGTTAAGTTCCATTTAATCCTCACAAAATCATTTCATGGATTGAACACTGAAGTCTGAGATAAACTGGGTTCGGGTTAAGTGACTTACATGGAGTCATGCTTCCTAGATTCAAACCCACTTCTGTAGATATCTTGTGTTCTCTCTCCACGCACCACCTGCCTCTTGGCCAAATGGATAACTGCCTTCAGTACGTGTATATGATGTAAACAACTGAAAATACAGCATAATTCTTTAGGATCTCTACATTTTACAACTGTATGATGAATTTGACGAAGTTAGAGGGGAGAAAAACAAGTGTATATTTACTTCATCCCCATTTGTAAGCAAAGTCAAAATAACTAGGTTACCAAAAATGACTAAATGAGTTTCAAGGGTCACTGTTTTTTATTTAATGAAATCACCGAAAATTTATAATGTGAATTCTATGAAGGGTAGACAATGGTGACATGATGTTGATGTGTGTGGTAAGTGGAATAAGGTCTCCCTTAAAACACACCCAAGTCTTGATCCCTGGATCCTGCACATGTTCCCTTGTGTGCAAAAAAAAAATTTTGCATATACGATTAAGTAAGGACTTGAGATGGGTGGATTGTCTTGGATTATCCACGTGGGCTCTAAATGCAATCAAGGGGTCCTTGGAGAAGCAGAGGGGGTTTTCATACAAACAGAAGAGGAGGAGGCAATGGGTACACAGAGGCAGAACATGGAGTGATGTGACCACAAGAGTGCTGGTGGTCACCAAAGGCAGGAAGAGACATAGCTCTACTGACACTGATTTCACCCAGAACTGTGGGAGAATAAATGTCTGCTGTTTTAATTGACTGAGTCTGTGAAAATCTGTTGCATAGGAAACTGCAATGCACACATTCCATTAGAACACCATTTAGATCACAAACACCCAATAATGCAATGTTGGTCTGTGACTTCTTCACAGAGAAACAGGAAGAGGCACTTTCCCTTGGCAGTAGCTGAAAGGGGGTTTGAATGGACCTTGGAAAATGAAATATCATGACCTCCAAGGCTTTCCTTATTCCAACTACAGACTGTGATGCAGTAATTTTTTTTTCCACACTGCCCATTTAGGTTGCCACCCTTACAGGTTTGACTGGGGTTAAGATGTTAGGACTGACAAAATAAGTGAGTGCTAATAAAATGGTGACACATTCTGTTTTTTGTCACTGGACCAATGCCATGACTTGCAACAGTGTGACGAAGCCAAATGACTGGATGCAGTGAACTTGAGGTACTGCAGTTTCGAAGGTCCTGAGATCGTGCTGTGTTAAGTGGTAATGCCACATGCCTTTTGTCTACAGGCTCGGTGGGATGGATTGACCGGGAGAATCACCTTCAATAAGACCGATGGCCTGCGGAAGGATTTTGATCTGGACATTATTAGTCTCAAAGAGGAAGGAACTGAAAAGGTAACCTCCTCGATAATAAATAAGTAAATTAATGAACTGATTAAAGAACAGTGCACAGTCATTTTGCTAAATTGAACAGGTGAGTGAGGGAATGAAAAGTGCTACTCTGAGTATGTCCATTCACATCCAGTGTTCTAGATCATTCTCCCTGATCTACAAATAGACATTGATATACATATGCATCATACATGTGCTACTAATAGCAATGCTAATTAATGCTTATCAGTGTTTGGTTTATATGGCAAGTATGCATCCTTATTACCTATGTAACTCTATGGGTGGGTACAACTAGGCCTTTTTCTCAAAGGTTTTAAGAAATTGTTTCTAGACTTGGGAAGTCAGAAACTGTCAATGACTTATCTATGGAATGGCATCCAAGGGTTGCTCAGAAATTTATTTTAACTGCATTCTATTTTAAGATTGGTGACAGAGGGTTGGAATAAAGTAGGGTAGAAGATACTTACTGATGCAAGTTTGCATTCTTAATTTTAGGACAAATGCTAAAAAAAAAAATTTAACTTTAATGTTGGATTTTTACTTTAAGATTATTTTAGCTGTAACTCTCCATCGCAAAGTTTAAAGTTTTGTTGTAGTTAGTATTTAGTGTAACACAAATGTAAGCTATTCAGTTAATAATGATAAAATAATTCCAATAATTGTCCCCCTCCACACACACAGACACACACACACACACACACACACACACACACACCACTGCCTGTAATCTTATTTTCTCAAAAGTTTGGCAGGAGAATCTCAAGTATTAGACAAGCCCGGAAATGTAGTAAGACCTCATCTTGGGGGGAAAATTAGTTTGGCTACTCAGTAGATTTTATTTTATCAATTTTAATATTGATACTGCATGTATCAATGACTACAAATTGGAATTAACATGTAAATTTTGAAGATTTTTCCCTTTAGGACCATAAAGAAAAAAAAAAGATTTTTGAATCCCCCAAAACAATCATCTGAGCATCAAAACTCTGCAACATTTTTATGGTCATGAACACAATGGTGTGCTTAATGTAAGAATGGCTTTGAAAGCAATAGATTGCTTACTTAGTTTGCAATAGTTGGGTTAATTTTTTTAATAAGGTGTTTTCATTTCTGTTTTATTGCTTTTGTTAAATGAGATACATTTTGTTTGTTTCTTTGTTTTGTTTTTGCAGATTCTAACAACCCCCCAGAATAGCATTAATTCAGTTGAATGTACTAGAAGGTTATCGTTGATGTTGAAATATTTTTTCTTTTTTTTTTTTTTTGCGGTGCTGGGAATCGAACCCAGGGCCTTGTGCTTGCAAGGCAAGCACTCTACCAACTGACTGAGCTATTTCCCCAGCCCGATGTTGAAATATTTGAGGAAAATAATTAGTTGCAGTTTTGAGAGTACACAATTTACATGCACGTTTCCCAGTTCAAAAATGCTGCTGTCTCCCTCTTTCTTCTGCTGCATTCGGATCTGCTCCTCTGCTGGTTTAATAGCACAGGGCACCCGCCCAGTCTCCACAACGACATGTGGGATTCAGGCTGGAGGAAGCAAAAGAAAAGAGTACTCACTTTGGTCTAAAAGCCTATAATACTTTTAAAGAAAATGTCTGCTTCTCTAGACGCACCCCTTCCTCCCCTTCTCTCCTCTAAATGTTCAGCACTGAAGGAGGAAGAAAAGCTGTTAAGGAAACATCTTTTTGGCTCAGCTGGATGATGAAGTAGATGGAGCTATTGTTCGGCCTTCACAGCTATCTATACTCTGCAATATCATGCACATTCTAATTGGTGTTTTTCCATCACCGGCAAAATGGAATTAGATGGAAGTGTTTCTGTTTGTTTCTTATCTCATCATTGTTTGCAATAACTTTTCTTTCTTCAGGTGACATGGGCTCAATTCCTGCAAAGGCTGATTGGGCCTTAAGGCAATGGGGAAAGCCAACACATCTCTCAGGAGCCGGGGGGAGGACATGCAAACTCTTTCCATGTCAGCCTCTCTCAAGGTCCACAAGGAAAATAATTAGAAAAATCCCATTTCTCACTTACACTCAAGTTTCTAATGCCTGGAAACCCATAAACAAAGAATAAAAGTCCCCAAGTATGCTCCTTTGTGTAACTTAGGAATAGTGTGTGTGTGTGTGTGTGTGTGTGTACCTGTGCAACTCACTGATTTAGTTACAAATACCTTCAGCAAATCTTTTTAAACAGGGGAGATACTTTAATGCTGCAGCATAGCTGTGTATATTAAAAGTGCTTTAATTCTTTTTTTTGTTGTTGTTTTTGTTTTTGTTTCTGTTTTTTGTGGGGTTTTTTGTGTGTGAAAGGAAAAGTAAAAATTAACCGAGTCTTACCACCAAATTCTGGGAAACCCAAGTTTTGATTCATCTCACTTTTGTACTCATTATCAGGCTTAATGTTGAATTAAGATGCAAAATTCCAAATGACAGGTGGAAAATGTGAACTTAGTGTTCCTACACCATGTTCCTTTTGGGTTCTGTGCGCCATTTTAATTCAGTGCTATTTTTATTTTTCCCTCTGTAAACCAAGGCTGCTGGAGAAGTGTCTAAGCACTTGTTTAAAGTGTGGAAGAAGGTTTGTACTCTGATAAAAATTGCAGGAAACCTGGGGTGGGGTGGGGAACACCCACGGAAAGCCTGCTCCCTTCCACTTGTGCCAGACCAGTAGCTCTCCATTGCAGTTTAGAGGTGATAATCTATATAAAGGGAGAGGGGGTGATTGAATGTATTCTTGCTCAACACTACCCAAGAGTTAAGACTGACTTGTGATGGGTTAAATAATGAAGGGCTAAATATCTCCCCCCACTAGATCATTTCTCCCAGGCAGGATTAGTTGCTGTTAGGACAAAAACAGGTAGCTTCAACCTAAAGCAAACAATGGTCCATTTATATTCCTTCTCATATCACTAAATATTTCCCCTAAAGGGAATGAAAACAACAATAGATTTGATCCATCTGACTAGTTAGATAGGTTCCATTCTCAGAAGGTTGGGACATCTCCTTGAATGTCACTATGGCAAAATATGAGCGATTTTCAGAAATTCCTCTTTCCTATGAGCTTTGTTTTGCAAGGCATCTATGCCACGGCATATTGTCTCGCAATTTATTTTAGAACTACAGTTTCCAGAGGACAAAAGCATTGTAAACTTTGGAAAGGAAATTAGATGATCTTATAAATAATCATACCTACTACTTCATAGTTTATGGAACAGTCTCATATTGCCAATGAATGCACTTAGATTTATATAAGCAAATGTCGCTATGAAAAACATTTAGAATGGAAAAACTTCCCAGGATAGGAAAGCACTGCATTGTCTTTTCCTTCTTTCTCTTCCCTTCCACCTGTCTCTTTAAAACTACATGCTGAAAGTCTGTTGACTGATGGATGGACCTTAAATTACTTCAGGTTGTTCAATTTAAACAGTTTGTCAGGTTCACTTTCATCTTTTGAATTATCAGCTGAGTCACAGAAAGAGTAAGCAGTTTTTCCCCATAGCCAAAAACTTTTCTCTCCCCTGGTAGTATTCAGCAGATAGTGTTCAGCTTGAAATCGCCCCCTTTTAAGTTTTAAAAAGCATGCATTTAATGACCTTGTTTTAATCTTCAATGAACCAGACTACTAAAGACACATAGAAGGCGAACTAGTTTCCTCATTGCTAGTGAATAGATGACCCTTAGTGGCATCCAGAAAGCAACTGATTACACTAATCCAGCTTGAGACTCCAGGCACTTTATGCAGTGTTGAATTAATCCAAACCAAATACCCTAGAGAATGGAATCCAATCTCTGCAATTGTACATGGGGGAGGGGAAATGTCCTCTGTTTGCCACTAAACTGCAATATCCATGCCACATCCCAGGGATGTAACCTCTTGACCTTGCTCATCCACACCCGTAGTCTTCATCCTTCCTAATGCCCCCTCATTGCCCACCCTGTTAGCTTTCTATGCTGTGGTGTGCTGTTTTGTGTTATGACTGTTTTTCAGCAATTCACAATATCCAGGGCTCTAGCAGAGGGGCCCTTTCAGACACACTGCACTCTGCCAAGAAGAGTCCATCCGAAAAAAGAAGGATTCACTGCCATCATATTCAAATTTCAAAAGCTATTATGGCACTCTCACCTTTAAAAATTCAGAGTAGTTCACCTGAAATTCTTTCCAAAAGAGGGATGTGGAATAATAGCTGGGCCCAGTGGTACAGGCCTATAATCTCAGCCACTCAAGAGGCTGAGGCAGAAGGATCACAAGTTCAAGATCAGCTTAGGCAACTCAGGGAGACCTTGTCTCAAAAAGAAAATAAGCAGGACTTGGGTGTAGCTCAGTGGTAGAGCAGCCTTGGGTTCAATCCTCAGTACCACAAACAACAACAAAAAAAGGCAGATGAACTTCATTTTTGCCACTGGTAAATACTTGATCATTTCACTCAGCAATTTTGAATTCTGCCTTTATGTGAATCCCTCTCTAGGTGTGGAAAATATAGAAACTAGTGAACACCCTTTGGTCGCGCCACTTTTTTTAGAGTTTGCTAAGTGTCCTCTGAGAATTCCTTTTCAACGCTTCCCTCAGATGTCCTGGATAACAAATGACTGGGGCCTCCTGCCAATTTGTACAGAGTGAGAGAAGGCAGGCCAGACAATTTAGGTTTTGAGTGTGCCTCCCCACAAATAATTGATCCACCCTCCATTACCTCTCACTGGCCAATTACTGCTGTCTGCTTTCACTATACAGTTTGAAAATTGAGATTCTGCTTCCTGGAGGCCCTCCCCCAAGGTCACAACACAAGCCCGAGATGCCAGTGTCTAGGCATTTGGGTAACTGTACCTCCCTGCATGGGAGGTACATCACGGGATCTCATGTCTTCAGAAAGAGATGTTCATTGGCTGACCACCTGTTCATTTATTTCAATTAGCAGGTAAAATCAGTTGACAACTTAAGTTTAAAAGACACAAACATGCATGTGCACACGTGTGCTCTCACACACAAACACACCGTGCTCTTGGTTTTGCTGACTGAAGGGTTTAAAAACAGAAGGCTGAGGTCATTCAAATTGCATGTGAATATTGTTTACTTCCCCAGAATAGCCTGACCTTTACTATATTTTGCTACTCTTTTCATTTACATTTAAAGGCTCTTCTGTTATACAGCTAGTAGGAAAAAAAAATAGTTTCCTTCCTTTCATTTTATGGAGGAAAATTCGCACTATTGGGACCCTGGGACTTAGTTGATTGAAAAGGCAGCGGCAATAATCTCTTACCTTCTGAACTTTTACTGAGGATAGTAGAAGCAGGAAAAGCCAGATGTTAAGCTGTGACATATATTTGTCTACAATTTCAAGTTTTATTTTAGAAGGGAATGAAACTGAAAGACCATTAAAGCCACCATTTTCAAAAATGAAAACTATTGCAAAAATACTTCCTTGAAATGCACACACACACATTAATGAAAATGAGTTAGAGAACACACTCTATCTCTAAGCTAAGTGTTTAAAAACATGTTTTCCACCCTTCAATGGTTACTTAATTAAAAATCAGGTCCCTTTCTCCTCAGTGCCCATGTCAAGGTTTAATCGAAATTCTACCCAGGGCCCAATTTACATACAGTCTTCATGGAGTTATAAGTTCATTGCTCACAACCTAGAACAAAACTTTGAAAGAAAGCCAATAGACAAATGTATTCAGTCTGAGTTGTTTCCTAGAAGCAAGTGTCTGTGCTTCAGAAAAGTAGGAGGAAGGGAAGAGATTGAGAAGAAAATGTCCCATTTCCTGGGCTTAAGGTTAGGTAAGGAACACTGAAGATTCTTCAATCAACAGATAATGTTGAGCACATTCCAGGAGACAAGCACCACCAGAGGCCCTGGGAATACTGAATGGTCGCTAAGAGTGCTGGTCTACCTCCCAATCCCACCTCTCACACCCTTTCTTTATATAGTGCCACAATGTTTTTCAAATGCAGAATCTACTTCCAAATTTGCATTTACCTCTACCTTTTTCTTTATTTCTCCAATCAAGTAATCCTAATTAAATACCAAAGGGGAAAAAGTGGATTTGAAATAGCTTACACTAATATGTGAATGTTTGATAGACTTTGAAACTTTCTCAAAGCATTTCTGTCTCTAAAAAGGATTCTTGCCAAGCCAAATGAATTTAGACAGTAATCAAATATAGGCAGCAAATCAAAATAAAGATAGAAAAAGGTCAAGATGGAAGGCGCCTAACACTTTCACATATGATATGTTGTTTAGTCATCAGAAAAACCCTAATATAAATATTCTGTTAGTGAGGAAATTGAGGCACAGAAGGGTTAAGTAACTTTCTCCAAGGTCACACAGCTGGTTAGCTGCAAAGCTAGGATTTGGATGAAAGTCTGTCTTCAAAGCTCACTGTTAAGCTAGCCCAGTGTCTTCTCACTGAGGAAATCGAGCATAGATCCCCGCTACCTATCCCAGATATGTTCAAGTGTTAGTGTTCCTATAACTGGACCTATTTATCATAGATTCTTTATTTTATCATCTTCTAAATTTTAAAAATCATTCACTAACAATTCCCAATTCTTTCACAACAAGGCCAGCCTGAAGAAATTCCTGGGACAGTTATTTAGATGTCCTTTATTATTAACATTTCTGCAGCTCTATATACACACCAGCACTTTCTCATACATCATTTCATTTGATATTCTCAGTATTTACAGTTAAAAAGAAAAAAAAGAAAACAAAGCTCAGAAGGGTTAGCATCAGGTCCAAGGTCACTTAGCAACTGCCTGCTTCTGCCTGATACTCAAACACACTAATATTCCATCTCAAAAGGCTGCCTACCAGTAAATGCCTATAGGACTCAAATAGCTCACTTCCCTAAGGTTTATATTCTGTGTTTCCACAAAGGCTAAAGAAATCAGTATATAGGTTGAGTATCCCTCGTCCAAAGTGCTTGGGACAAAAATGTTTTTGGATTATGGATTTTTATTTTGGAACACCTACATACATATAATGAGTGTTTTGGAATGAGACCCAAAACTAAAAAAAAAAAAAAAAAAATTGCTTTTTTGACATATACCTTATACACATGGCCTGAAGGTAATCATATGCAACAGTTTTAATGTACCTGCTGGAACTGAGACACATCCCGTGAGGTCAGGTATGGAATTTTCCACTGGATAGAATTTTTGTTATGTCAGAGCCCCTTGAGTTTGTGTTTTGGGAATATTTTAGATTTTGGATGAGGGGGGCTCAACCTGTGTTTCTTCAGGGCATAATAACCTAGGAATGGCTAAGCCATTGGAGAAAATCAGAGATCATTATATTTTAAAAGCAGTGGACTTCAGAAAATGCCAATAGCTGTAGTTGGTTCTGTGACTGAAAGATCAATGAACAGTAAAAGTGAGTATCCTCACTGCAGGAGTTCATGGACAAGTGAGCACAGAAGACAAGCAAACGGATAATAACAGGAGACTTAGATGTTATGACAGGTGTGAGCCAAGTCCTCTTGGGGGGTACACGAAGCTTCTCCTGCCTGGCACTGGCTCCTCAGTGATAGGCCCAAAGCTCTGTCTGCTTCTCACCCACGTTTCTCCCATTTATCTTTCCTTTTCTGGTGCCCAGTCTCCTCACTATCTCCCTGCTCCCTCCAACCCATTCTTCATGAATTTTAAAGAAACTGATGATACTGTAGAACATCATCTCCACAAACGCAGAATGTTTTATCTATTCTTATACTGCTCCATCCTCCAACGTCTAGCCATGACACAGAGGTAGGTGCCCAACAAATACATGTTGGAAGAAAAATCTGAGAGTTACTGAAGAATTCTTAGATTTTTTTTTTCATTTAAAGAACAATCAGCTTCATAAAGTAAAAACAAATGACAACGAGAAAGACTTCTCCCATTTCTGCCCCAAATAGCACAGATTCCTCCTGTTCTGTCTACACACTCACTCTTCCATTGTTTCATCTTCCCACATTTAGTAGCTTCCACTGTGATGTCTGGTGTCCCAGACTGTGAGCTTTTGTGCCCATTCCTGGTATAGAAGGGGCCTCTGGTGTACATGCCGACTTGGAGAGCCGGCAGCCTCTGATGTGCTGTGTCTTGTGTAGATTGGGATTTGGAACTCCAACAGTGGGCTCAACATGACCGATGGCAACAAAGACAGGTCCAATAACATCACGGATTCGCTGGCCAACCGAACCCTCATTGTCACCACCATTCTGGTAAGTCGTCTCTGTGAAATTCGGAGCATCTACTCTCAGCTCCTACCCTAGACCTGGACAGATTTTTCAACTGTCTTTTTTCATGCCAGCGATTCTGTCTGCACATGTCTATTTTCTCTCTGAGGCACTCAAAGCCTATGCTTGTACAGAGTTTTATAAAAGGATTGAATTGCAAGTGTCCCTCACCTCAATCAGTTCTGAGCCTTGCTCTGACTCACTGCCAATGCCACCTAACAGGTCTTTCTTGCTCTCTCTGGCCGATGGTTGGTTCACTGGTTTCACACAAGAGGAGACTCTACTAAGAGACCAGGGAAATGGGAGGAGAAAGGTGGAGGAATTTCCTCCCCTGACCCCTTCCTACGGTCAACCAGTGGTTTTGTCAGGACATGCAAGCCATAGCTCCTATGCTGTCAGTCACCCTGCAGCCGGGCTCCAGTTGCTCTTGGCTCTAGGCTCCAGAAGCACACTTTCCCTTCTCCTTGTCTCAGTCCTGGCCCTTCCTGGCTTTCTGATGTCATGGAGAATGCCCACAATCTTACTCCTACCTCCCTTGGCTCCCTTTCTCTGTTCGCACCTCTTTGAATAGTCCCTTTATCAATGTTCTTCAAAAGCCCTGTGGTCTGTTGGAACACTGACTACATCCCCATTCAGCCACCATGCCCCTGCCAGTTATTTCTTCTCCTCCTTTTCCTTTCCCAAGGGGTAGGGCATAAGCAGCCCTCTCTGAACTCATCACTCACTGGCATGCCTGCCTTATTTCATTCAGTCTGTTGTGCCTAGATTCAATGACTCACAGCCTCAATCTTAAAGCAAGACAGAGAACTTTATTCGCCCATGGGTCGAAAGGCAGCAAGTCACCTCTGCACACTTCCACCCCTAACAGGGGTTAGAGCACAACGTTCATAGCCAAAAAATCACAAGCAACCTTTGCATTTTTTGAAAGCGAACTTGGTCAAAACAACCCAGGTTAGAGTACATTGCACAAGAATAAAGAAACTAAAAAGGGAACATCTCATAAAGGCATTTTTTAATCATACATTGTATAAGAATAAAAGAAATATTTTTCAACCACCATGCATTTCCACATAGGATGTGCTGAGCAGGATGTGAATTACAGAGGTAATGGAAGAAGCATTTCTTAGATGAGATGGAGTCTCAAGGTAAAATGGAACTTGTGAGGTCAAGGCGCATATAGTTTGGCCCATGACAAGTCCATGAGGTTGAAGGTGTTTTTAAAGTAGTTAATTTGTGAGAATTGTCCATCCTAACATTCATCCAAGGTTTTATTCTGATCACTGATTTCTTTGCAACTGGCTTGTGGAAACATAAGACTTTCTATTATGTTTCCATAACCTTTTGGTTTATTTGATGATAAGCCTCAAAGGTAGGGCATATTGATAGTTTAGTAATGATTATAATTTTTACAACAAAATGAACTTTCATTTAGTCAAAGAAGAATAAGTTGATAGATGTATAGTAGGAAGGAAATGTCCTTTATTCATAGGACAGAGGAGTTGCAAGTAAGCATATCAGTAAAGAATCACCCAACTTGAGATCTGAATTGCTTTCAAATAAGACTATGGAACTGATGATAAAGAAAACATGGAAATTGTCAACCAAAATATATAAAAAGTAAGTAACAGTGAAAGTGAGATGATATTTAGAAGAGGAAATAAGAATGTTTAACAGACAGGAAATTTGAAAAATGAGAGGATGTATTTGGTGACTTTGATTTCTCTATTGTAAGTAGATGAACCTCTTGGGTCAAAGTCAAGTGAGGAGTCATGCCAAAGATTCCTGAATGTGACACAGCAGAGGCATCTGGGCCCCCAATACCCTAGGAGTCTTTCCATTTTCCCAGAACCCAAATTTAAGTGCAACACACTGTGTCTCTGTCACATCATTGACTCACAAAAACCGCCTCAGCAGTGGAAGAAAAAGCTCCTATCCAAGGAGTCGGGAGGAAAAGAAAATATACGAAGTGTTCTATATTTGTAGAGGGCGTAGGGAGGACAAATTTAGCAAATGCAGGAAAGTGACTGACGTCAGTGCCTTTAACTCTTAAAAATCATCTTCAAAATCATCTTCAGATATTACGTATCTTGAGAATGCTTATGAAGTCATTCTTTCTTTTGTGGTAATGGAGTTTTTATATTCGGTTTGTTTCATTTAGGAAGAGCCCTATGTGATGTACCGGAAATCTGACAAACCCCTGTATGGAAATGACAGATTTGAAGGATATTGCCTGGATCTGTTGAAAGAATTGTCAAACATCCTGGGTTTCCTTTACGATGTTAAACTAGTTCCGGATGGCAAATATGGAGCCCAGAATGACAAAGGAGAGTGGAATGGGATGGTTAAAGAACTCATAGATCACGTAAGCAAAAGCACACCTCACATGTCTCAAAACGTGCACACTGGGAGGAAGCAATAAGGAAAAAATGGTTGAGTCAGAAGAAATGTTTCCTTTGTTTGAATTATGGAAATGATATTTTAAAAGGTAGAAGAAACAATCTTGATTGGAAGCCTGCTTACTTGGAAGGGCAAGTAAGGGTAAATATTAAAGATAGAAATTTATGAGTCCGCCCTTCACACCAAAGAATAAGCTCCAGTGATTCTTAAATTAGATAAAGAATTCTAAAATTTAGGCTCAGAGCAAAATTTCATCTTGTCAACTAATATTGTGACCAAGCTGCCTATTTCTTCCTGTTCTCACATGCCCTTTGAAAAGACATCCTTCTACGTTTTTTTCCTCCATTTAGTTCCAAAATGATATCAATTTGTCTGCTTGTATGTGTGGCTTTATTCCTTTTGGTTTCTCTCTGCTCATAAATCCTATTTCATAAATATAACTGTGTAAATTGGCTGTTTTTATATTGAAACCAATCATCCCATCACAGAAATTTCTTGCATGAGAAGCATTTGGAGTTGAGAGTAGGAATCAGGAGTACCCAGGAAACATGGAGACATCTGCAGAGAAGTGAGACAACTTAGCTGATGGGTTTTGGACTTGCTTTTTGCAGAAGGCTGACTTGGCGGTGGCTCCTCTGACCATCACTTATGTGCGCGAGAAAGTCATTGACTTCTCTAAGCCCTTCATGACCTTGGGCATTAGCATCCTCTACCGGAAGCCCAATGGGACCAATCCAGGCGTCTTCTCCTTCCTCAACCCTCTGTCTCCAGACATTTGGATGTATGTGCTCCTAGCCTGCTTGGGAGTCAGTTGTGTACTCTTTGTGATTGCAAGGTAGGTTTGAGAATCCTGAATTCACCAGGACCAGGTCAGTCTCAGATTTACCTGTGTGCTTTAGAGGTAGACAAAAAATGAAAAACTCTTAAGTATGCTTTTAGTTTTGCTTAGCGTTCTATTTTCTCAAGGTCTCTAAGTACAAGCCATGCTTAAATGAATATTATATAATTTATAAAAATGCTTTTTAAAAGAGAGTAAGATAATACTTCATATATTTAAGTTTTATCAGTATTTTAAGTCATACAAAATTAAATGTACCCATTTTCCCTGAGCTATAGTGTAATAAAAGAAAAATTTCAACTAAAATATCTAAAATGTTCCAATAAGAATAATAATAAAGTAATATTAAGATGTTTAGAGTACATGAATAAGGAAAACAAAAAAGCTAGAATTATAGCAAATAAGAAGCACTAGAATGAACGATTGCAAAATCCTCAGGAATAAAGAAAAAAATGTTTTGAAAATTCTGTGGAGTTAAATTTTAAAAAGCATTCAAGAGAGAAGAAGAGAATTCTAGAAATTACACCACAAGAAATATCACTTCCAGGTTGGATGAGGAGGCATGGAATCTTTATGCTACCATAAGATGCTTTGGTTTAGGTTTTATTTTTGAGTCTTAACTCTATCTTTAACCCTTCTGCTCTACACAATTCTTCAAAGGAATTTTTATCTCTCAGTAGATCATATATTTTCTAAATACCTTTGATGCTGAATTTGAAACATCTATTTTATCTTTCGGTTGGCTTAAACATTGGATATCCCTAGATAAATCAGGTTAAAAAAAAAAAAAAGTAGTTGCTCTTGTGTATCATCTGCTTGTTTTCAATCTCCTTCACCTTTCAACAAAACTCAGTGAACTTTGTCCCTAATCAATTTTTGTTTCCCCTCCAGGAATTTCTAAGAGAAATATTTCTTCATACTAGCTCTTTGTCATTGTCCACTGTCTGGTTTTGATTAATGCCAGGTAATTCTTTCCCTGGCATAATTATAGAGAAAGCTTGGAAAAATAACCCAGGCTGAAAACATCTGAAAGATCTACAAGGCAGACATAGTGACACTGTATAAACGTACTCTCCACGTGGACATTTATGCTTCGACATTAAACAAAAAGATTTGAAGCTCTCTATACCTTAAAATGTGTGTACCATTAGCAAATCTCAGATGTACTTTTACAGGAACCAGAGTTCTTTTTCCATATACCCTGCCTCAGATAATAAAGTAGACACTATAGTGATGGTATCCTTTGATACTTTGGTACTCTAAATCCAAGGTTATCAACTGGGAAGGATTTTGTCCCCAAGGACATCTGGCAATATTGGGCAAGTTTTTTTTAGGCAAAGAGTCCTATTTGTGTCAAATGGGAAGCCCAGAAATGCTGCCAAACACCCTGTAGTGTGGGAGGTTGCCCCCACCTCCAACAAGAACACACAAAGAGGATTATCAATCCCAAAAGTCAGTGACAACAAGGTTGGGGAACCGTGCTGAAAACAATTAAAGAAAACATAGCTTTGGTAACCAAGTTGTTAAATAGAGGGTACTCACTTTGGGAGATGTATTCCTCATTACCTGTTCCTAAGTGAAGTTAATATTGTCCTAGAATGCCTTTTTAATAAATGACCATTCAAAAGCAAAGTAAGAATCAACCAGCAGTATATTGACTTGCTCATGCCTCTGCCCTGGGATCCACCTCGTTGAATGAGAGTGGGGCTAGTCCAGCAATCCAAGAAGCAGAGAGCAAAGTGGTTTCCACCTTCCCAGTCTGTGACTTTCTGTAGACAGGGCTGCTGATGAGTAGAACAGGCAAGGCGACATGGATGAACAAGTCCATTACTTACTATAGTGAAGTTGACCAAAGCTGGAGGGAAGAAAAACATGTGGCAGAATTCAGAAGTGCTTTTGAGCACACAGACTGACAGTACCCTTTGACACTTGACCCCAGCTGTGTCTTTACCTCACCTTATTTCTGTCATCAGAACATCAGACTAGTACAACATTCAGTAGTTTCCATTCCTTATTTTATTTGCTCCTCCATAAACTTTTGGTGACCTAGATCTCTACATTTCTGACTCCGTACATCCTGTTTCAATTATGATAGCAGCCCCCCGACCCTGCTAATGCCATCCACTTAATATTCCTAACTGTTGAGAGTACCATTTATACACCAGCCCTTCCTCATTTAGCTTCTCCTTGTCTCCCCTTACACTGCCCTTCTCTTGCTCTGGTTCTTGGGGAAGTGAAGATGCTATGCATCACAGGCGAACATCAAACAGCACAATGGTGAAAAGTAGAAAATAAAGAAAATAATTCCTTGCAGTGCACAGGTGAACTGTCAAGGAAACTATCTCTCAACTCCATCTCCCCTACATTTTTAAGTCTACGCTGCTCCTACTACCACTAAATATATTTCAGAGGAGATTCCCCAAGCAGAATCCAGTGGAATCGGTGGCGTGCCAATTCACCATTACCTGCCAGCCTTCTAGTGTAAGACCGTGAACTCAGTAACTCTGCACCAAAAAGCTAAGATGTAAAATGATTTTGGTTACCATCTTAACAGTTTGCATTCAAAGTTAGTGAAGTGGAAATGAAGAAGAGTTCATCTTATAATCATCTTCAGCTCTTGAGAGCTCTTTGAATTTATGTTATGAAATATATTCTTTTATGTTCTTTTAAAGGGGACAAATAAAGTCCATCACTGCATTTGAACCAATCCCCCATTGGATAGATGCTTAAAAATCATTCACTGAACTAAGTTGAATTTATAAAGTCGCAGACATCAATGGAACAAACTAAGGGGGGAAATGGAACCATTTCAATTACTGTCATTTTTAACAAAAGCACATCTCAGTGTTTTTGTTTTGTGGTTGACATTTTTTTTTTATTACTTTTCAAAAAATATTTAACCCCAAGCAATTAAGCCTCTGGTGAAAACACAGTTTAACTAAACCCAGTATCCAGATCAAATGTCCACTTACATTTTATGATTTATGACTGACTTCATAAAAATTAACTTCTTTAAAGTTCACATTTGGCAAAAAGTAAAAAAAAATTGAATGAAGAGAAACCCTTGAAAGTAGATTGTAAGTTACATTATGTCCCCAACATTTATATTACAACTTCAAATAGAACTTTCTATGAATGTATCTCCCTCTCTTAAATGCAGCCCAATGTCCATTCTCGGCCATAAAGAGATAGGTCTTTAATCAGAGAACTTCATGCATGAGGGTCATTTTATGACTTTCATTCAAGTATAAGCTTCACATATATAAACATAAACCCAAAGTGGACTTTCACCTTTCAACATAAGACTTATTTTCTACATGCCAGTTTTGACACTGATTCTAAGCATATTTGTCCCTTTCTCTGTCCTTTTACAGAAAATCAGTGCTGATTTCTTGAAAGTCATTTGGGAATAGCAGTTTCAGATTATCACTGGTGCAGGTCATGTATTAGTCCTTACCCCAGAGCTTCTGTCATTGGCATGATGTCACACTAGCTATAATTAAGCAGGCATTAGGAATTTCAAACCGAGATATCTACATCCAGACAACAGGTAGGTTGACTGCATTATGAAAAGCCACTGTCTTATAGCAGAGCTTCATGTTATCATTTAACATTCCTCAGTCCAAGTGCTCCCCAAGTCGCTCAGAATCCCAATGAGAAGGAATCCACAATATCTCTGCAGTGCAGGTAGAATCACATTGCTATTCAGATCGTTCCCCTTTGGGCCAAAAAAATAAAAATCAACTAGTTCCTCACTTGTAAATGCAAAGTATGAAATACTGAAATAAGAGCCAATTAAAAGCAGCATTCCAAAGAGAAGATCTCATGGATCATAGCAGATCTGGGGGAGAAAAATGCTAGAATATCGGGGGACTGGCAGTTGCCAAGTTTTATGGTCTATTTGAAAAAACCCTTCTCTTGAAAGTATAAGCCTCCTAATTTATTGCAATTAATATTTTTAAATTATCATACAAGTGACAATGATATTGTTTAAGTAACAGCATCTTTATTCTGCATGCTGTTTCAATTAGGAGGTTCATTAATATTGGTATTCATTCCTTCAGCTCAGCAAACTACTATGGTTATAAGAGTGTATAAATTCAAAACTTAATTATATTGTTGAAACAGTAATTAAAATGTATTGGCATGGCATTGTCAATTACAGCAATATTCATAAGCTTCATGGGAATCTGCACAGTGTACCCTGCAGCTGTGGAAAAACTGCAGGATGAGTTGGATACCATTATGGTCAGATCAACTACCAGGCTGTTATCCCAGTCCCCCTAAGACTTGATGAAGAGACACTGCACACTTTCCAGAAGGTGTCCAGGGGGCTAGAGAATGGTTTTTCATTTAGAGAAACTATCTACCCAGTGCCTTGTGCATGATTCACAGTGTGCTCTGCTTTGCACTGTAGATTATATATTCACCTTACGCCCCGTTCTCCCCAATGTGTCAGCAGCCTGCTACTGTTTACTGCTGAAACCTTATGGCTGGAGAGCATTCCGTATGTTCTCATCAGCTTTATGGTGCTTTAACATTACTCTGATACTCTTGCTTGCATT
The DNA here is from genome assembly GCF_902686445.1 of Sciurus carolinensis. Lineage (NCBI taxonomy): Eukaryota > Metazoa > Chordata > Mammalia > Rodentia > Sciuridae > Sciurus > Sciurus carolinensis. Next base: position 127,163,874 of record NC_062221.1, on the reverse strand, counting down.
AAAAGGACCCAATGGCAAATGGCAAAGCTTCCAGTGTTAAGAATTATTGCATTTTTAAATCATTCCCAGATCACTTTGCTGAGCATCTGGTGATATCTCTTTGGAAAAATAAGCACAAAAATAAGGTAGCCCTGAAAAATAACCACAGAAGGGACACCTCTTCTGGGTTATAGAGGTCAGATAGATACATAGAGAAGGAAACAAAATGGATTAGACTCCCCAGATTTTTTTCCACATTTCTTTTATCAGTGCATTACAGTTGTACATCATGGTGAGATTTGTCATTACATATTCATACATGCACACAGTATAACAATATATGTAATTTGGACAATATCATTCCCAAGTTTCTCCCTATCCCTCCACTCCTCCTTCCCCCAGATCCCTTTCCTCTACTCTACAGACCTCCCTTCGATTTTCATGAGATTCTCCCCAGACACTCATCTGCTTTTCTTTTCCTTTGTCCTCTTTAGCTTCTGCATGAGAGAAAATACGCCCTTGACCTTCTGAATTTTGTTTATTTTTCTTAACATAATGGTCTCAATAATTCCATTCATTTTGACATATCTCCAGATTTTTACTTTAAGTACATCTTCAGAGATATCTGGCTCCCTCCTCTTTACAATAAGGAGACTGAAGTCCAAATGGTCAAGTTAACTTTCTTGGGTTGACTCCCTCACTACTAGTTGTTTGTCCAGAAACATGTTGCTTGTGGCTCACCACCTTGCAGGTAGATCTTTGACAATGCTCTAGAAACTCCTTACCTAACTAGGGTTGGTGATTAACTGACCATATGACATAGTTTTAAAAACAATTAAATTAAAAATGAATCAAGAGGAAATTATGAACTTAAAATTCTCTGACAATGTACACTATGGTGTTCATACCTATATCATATTATCTCTACGCCTGGACTATGATACTTTCAAAGTATCATAACCTGTCTATTCATTGAAGGTTATAATGTTTTCCTTATGTCCTAAAAGTATCTGATTTCCCACATCCAGTCCCCCCGATCTTTTTTGTTCAGGAACTTTTTTCAGGAATGTTGCCCCTTTGATGCATTGCAGAATCACTAGACCTCTCAGACTCCTTCTAAGCACCTGTCCATAGAAGTCCCTTGAAGACATGTCACCCTTCTTCTTTGTGTCTCCCACAGGACCTAGCAACACAGGATCTTGACAGTGTAGTTGCTATGCCAAAATGTGTCCTGGTCATCACTCCTTGGTGGGGTAAATACTTTGGTTGAGGGAAGTTTTCTTTACAGTTGACCTAGTTTTTCAGTAAAATGGAAATTAATGAAAACTCAGAAGAATTCAGTAGATGTAGATCTGAAGAATGTGATTCCCGCTGACCAGTGGGCTTTACTTAGGAATAAGAAGGCTGGGAAAAACACTAACCCAAGGCTCTCGCACTTTGCTCACCAAAGCAGTAAGTCGCTGAATATGGCCTTTGGCCTTCTGGTGTGGTGCTTTTATCATTAACTGTTGGGTTTCTGCTTTGCTCAGCAGGTTGTGTGGGTACCTGCTGTATCCATCTGATATTGACAGACTGTTTCTGTTGACACCACAGGTTTACACCCTACGAGTGGTACAACCCCCACCCCTGCAACCCCGACTCAGACGTGGTGGAAAACAATTTTACTTTACTAAATAGTTTCTGGTTTGGAGTTGGAGCTCTCATGCAGCAAGGTACATCGGTTGCCCTTCTCTGTCACTCGCATCCCACAGTCTGCTGACAGGCTTTGGTGCTGGTAAACTCCACCATGACGCTAGAGGGTAGGCTGAAGCGCCATCTCAGGAGTTTCAAATAATAGGCACTGACTTTCTAATTAGTTGTGAAGGTAAAGAAAAAGCCAAACATAACCTAAATGGAACTCCCTTGCTATATATCTAAAGTAAAAGTTCTATCAGGCAATGAGTACTCATTTTCCTGTGGGTAGCAAAGGATAAAGTACCTTAGAAATTGTTTACAAATTTGCATAGATGGAGGTTTCCATCTTTTCCTTCAGTTGCAACTCCACAAGTCAGAGGTTTCAAAGGAGTGGCATTTAAATCCTTTGAAGATTAAGTTCACTTAGATTCCTCTAATTGCTCACTGTGCCTAGAACTTTCACCTAATTGCCCCTCTGACAAACCCTACTGAGATTCATCTTAGCTTCCCAGGAACTTTTTATAATCTCCTTCCACTGGTAACCGTAGCAACAGTAAACCGTAGGGGTTGAAGAAAGAAAATTCAAACTAGAGAAATGTATTGTATTTTATACACTTTCTATGATTTAGAAGATTTTTGCCTTTGTTGCAGGGAAGGGGTGAGTTGTGTTAACCTTTGGAAGAAATCCATGTCTTGTGGGTTTTCTTCAGCTTTGATTTCATGCAGATGGTCTAGAAAATATTTCCAAGATTAAATACATCAATTTAAGAAAATCATAAGTCACAGATGCTGTTGTGTTTGGAATATACTCATTTGACAATAAGCTACAAAATAAATTGGCAAAGGAAAATCCAACTGGGATATACCATTAAATCGTGTTTGTTATTTGAAAGTGAACCTAAGGTTTCCCATTAGGGGACTTGTTATCATACCACCTGAAATGCTTATATTCTGTGTCTCCAAATGAGAGAGAGACAGAGAGTGCTTAGTGGTCTATAGTAATTATTCAGAAATACAAAATAACTGAAGAAAGTAGATAGATTCTCTCTTTTTACAATTACGCATAGTTTATGTGGGCCCTGCTAAATAGGTACAGACACTACCTGATTTACTAGAAACCACTGGCATGAATTTAGAGCACAGCACAGAGCTATAAATCCTGCAAGAAACCCCATTAGAAGCTATACCTTGCTTTACCAGTGCATTTAATTTTTAGGGTATTTATCTTGAAAGCAATTACTTTCGGAGTGAAGTAGACTTCCTCCCATCCCCTAAAACACACTTAGGTTTCACAGAGCATGCAGCAGGCTGCAAGACGTACAGCAGTGACCTCCTCCTGTCCTGTGAGTGCACCCACCTCCAGAACTTCTCTTTCACATTCTACCTGTTTGGAGTTTACCATCATCCACAGCAAACTGTGGGATGCAGTGTCTGCTAGTTACCACTACCTTGGGTACATGACAGTCAGCCCCAACCAGACTCTGCTTGTCTTTCAGAAGTTAATAAACCTTTCTCAGGTGCAATAAATGTTTCCATGTTCAAACTCGGGGTACTCGTGACTGTTAGTGTATCTGTCCTTGGCATGTGGCGTTGGACCAGGTAGCTCTGCTCTGTGGTGCTCTCTCTTGTTCGCAGAAGCTTGTCACTGTACTCGATTGGAAACCATTTTGTTTAATTTCTTTCTGAATGTGATGATCAGACTTTCTCTTTTCTACAGAGCGTGAGCAAAGTCTGGATCAGGATTGGCTGTCATGTCTGCCGTAAAAGGCACTAAAGAGACCTCAGCAAGTATTGTCTCTCATCCCGAATGTTTGCCAATGATGTTTTGCTCTGCTTTTATTGCTTTCATAACTCCATCCTCTAGAGTTCTGAATTCACACCAGTCATCTCTTCTCCAGGGAAACCATTTCTAAATATGCCAATTAACACTGAGAGTCAAGAAATTCACAAAATTATGTGAAAATTTAAAAAACACACACACAAAGAAATACTGAGGAATTGAATTGAAACCATCTACTGAGAGTTTAAAATGTAATTTCAGTAGGATTCTATAATACATTCTATAATACATTTCTTAATTTCTAAGGAAATTTCATCCAAAAACACATATATTTATTCTAAAGTGTGAAATGTAAATTTTTATTTTACGTGTCAACAGTTGGTTATTTATCTGTCCAGGTTTACTGGCATACAAAACATAACTATGCAAATGTACAAATGTGTTAAAAACTTACCTTTTAATAAACGTAACCAAATAACATAAGGATAAATTTACAGCAGAAAATCTGTACTGATAAACTAAGAAAAATACATATATTAACCATGTTATTTATTTCCTATGGCTATTTTATGAAATAAATGGTATTTTAATGATAACCAACTAAAGATCTAAAATAATATCACATTGCCACAAGGCTGCTAGATCAATTAAGTACAAAGATATGAAATAACCTTGGGCTTTAAACACATACACCCATAGGCATATAAATCCCATTTAACCACAAGATTAAAACAGCAACAAATTATTCCACTAAATCCTCAGAGGCAATTTAAGGGAAACTATTATAAATTTATGTAATATTACACACCCAAATTTAAACAAACAAAAGAAGGAAATTCAAACTGCAGTCCAGACACTTTCCTCATTAAGAGGGAGTAAAGCACAAAGAACCCTAATAGCATTAGGAGAATAGATCTGTTTATTCAAAGCCCAGATTCTCTGCCAACCTCATCTGCTTATCGTCAGCCTTGAGCTGGCTTTGACTTCATGAGCAATGTGTGTGTCTGTTTATAGATTAAACCTGAGCATAAACTCATTTATTTGTAGATTGGTAAACTCCAATTTCCCCCTCTATCTAAGCCATTATTAACAACAAAATTTCAAAACACCAAAGCCACATAGAGAAAGGATCCTTTAAACAAGATATTGGACCTACTGTACTTTGTACTCTAACTGGTCACACAAACTCTCATGTTTTCTCAGGTTCCCAGGGGAAATTCTAAGTACAGGACCAAGGTCGAATTTCAGGCAAATGGACTAGGCCAAACGCATTCATGAATCAGTACAACTTGAACTCAAATTATGCTTCTGGGCCCTTCTAATTCTGCTGCTGAGTTTGTACACATCCACAATTCAGTTAGACCAAAATTGAAGCAGAACATTTTTGAGATGTTTGCCTTTATGTAAACTTAGCCCATACCCTTTCTTTCAGAAAAGAAAGTTTTTTTGGTAAACATATTAAGGGTTTCTATGTTACTTTTTAAATATAATCATCTGAATGATTTCCAAAATGTATATTATTACTAAGAAGGGCCTCTCTACAACTGAGAAACAGTTTTTAAAGTGTACTTTTTTAAGGACAGAATTAGTTTTTTCAAGGAATGTATTCTTTTTAGGGAACATATGACTACATTAGAAAAACATAATTGTGACTTTAAAAGTAACATAAAACAGTAAAAATGATTCATTCACTATCATGTATGACTGTAACTTAATTCATTTTATTGAAAAATTCCAGTGTAAATTACACTGTGATAAATGACCCAATATGTTAATCTTTTGAATGTTTTTTATATTTTTTTAAACTTAAATAAAATTAAGTTAGCATTTTAATTTTTTCATATTATAAAAAGACCTAGAACATTCTAATTTACACCAGAGTATTTATTTTAGATAAGAATAAAGGGACAGAAGTCTTAGGATTGATGTTTCGATTTTAAGCAATTAAACTAAATTTTAGAGAAGGAATATCTCAGGGCAAGAGCCATTTTAATACCATCAGCTGTTGATAAGTTGTATTTACAGCAAAAGTAGTGACTACTGATTTTTAAAAAGGATCATTTAGATTTTGCTCCATTTCTAGAAAACACATTTATTTCATCTACATGCGTGATAGTAAGTCCTTGATGGGCTTATCTCCCTAGAAAAAAGTCCAACTGTTAGTCTTCCCTTCTCTTCTCCCTGTTTAACACTTTTACTCTGATGATAACATCACAGGATCAGAGCTGATGCCCAAAGCTCTATCGACCAGAATAGTTGGAGGAATTTGGTGGTTTTTCACCTTAATCATCATTTCATCCTACACTGCCAACCTGGCTGCCTTCCTGACGGTAGAGAGAATGGAATCTCCCATAGATTCAGCAGATGATCTGGCAAAGCAAACCAAGATAGAATACGGAGCGGTCAGAGATGGCTCGACAATGACCTTCTTCAAGGTAAGAAGTTGACAGCGCTCTCATGCTGGAGAGGAGGAAACCAAGATATTTCATTAATATTCTTAATGAAATAAAATGTATGATGACATAATTCCTACAGAGGAATCCCTGTGCCCTCAGCAGTCAGCATAAAGTAATTTCTTTGATCGTCAACTTGGTACTCTTAGATCCACAGGTCTGTCTTCAATATCCTTCAGGTCTTCACACCATAAAAAACAAATGGTGCTTTCTGAATACATTCTAGCCACCTGTTAAATAATTGCTCATTTACTGAACCTACAAAAGAAAGATTCCGTAATCTGAAATTCTCACAACCAGAGTCCTTGAATATCATTGTTTTGTTCTTTCTGTTCTGTGCTTGATGCGATAGAAGCAGATGACAAAAATAGGTGTTGATATTGGTATTTAGTTGGAGAATTAAAAACAATAAAAGCAACAAGAAAAATGCCAGGGGACTCTGGTATAATACTGCATCTCTGCCAGTGAGGACAGTGTCCCCAGCCATGCCTGAAGTTTTCCAGTAACCCACTTAACAGATACCAAAGGAGAGTTAAGTTAAAGAGGGTTTAGTTTTAAAGTCAAGTGCATTTCCTTGTTAAGCTCTTTTAAATTACTTACCTAGAATAGTGAAATTGATTTCTGCCTTGCTTATAGAGTAAGCCTTTCTAATTTTATTATCAAATCTCAGATACTATAATTCCCATAAGGAAAATGTGGATTTGAATAGGTCTGACAGGTTTATGAAGATCATGAAGTGTAGCCCTTCACTTTATGTGTGAAGAGAACAAGACCTTTGGAAACTAAGTGACCTGCTTACAATCCCATACCTGGTCCCTGTCGGAGAAGGGGTTGGAACCTTCTTTTAAGAAATGCTGACAGAGGCAGATGTTCTTGTGAGTAAAAGCTCTTATAAAAGTAATAAATAAGAAACAGACTCAAAATTAAGAATAAACTATACCTAGGGTTTTATCAAAAAGCAGAGTAACCTAAAAAGTTGGATGTATTTTTCTTATATCTTAACAAAAACATTTTAAACATCTTTTCAATTTAAAATGATATCATTGATATAATAAATGTATAAATCTTGGTGATTGCTTCATCCCTGGACCCTGATATTTTAAGGACAAATGATAATAAATATAAGGCTTTCCAAGCGTCTGAAAGCATTTTCCTAAAATCAATAGCATGAAGAGACACAAGTTACCCCAAGCTAGTGATTAATTGTGGCTCTTGTCAGAAACTAGAAAAGTCACTTGCCAGGTATACAGTACAGATGGATGGTACCAAAGTAAAATATGGTATGTCTGAAAAAATATCTGAAATGATTTACCTCATCCATTAATATCAAAGAGTTTTAAAGTTCCAGGAAATGAGCTACTAGCACAGAAGAGATTCCATGTCCTTCAGTCTGACATTAGAAAGAGGCTGGTCTGCCCTTTGCAAAAGCAATAGACCTAACTTTTCCACTGTGCAAAGAATCCATGTCTTTACGAAGCATCCCTACGTTCATTTTGATTTGGTTTTTGCTCATGTGCTTCTGGGAATGTGGGGGTGAAGGCTGCTTGAAAAGGGTGCTGCTACAACACAGGCATGTGCTGCTCTCCATGCCGCTCCCTGTGCATTTTTAGAGAAGGGGCTCCTGCACGATCCCTGTTCCCGAAGATGAGGCACAAAGGAAAGTGGTTTCTCAGGGCACCAGGCAAATGATGAGGCCATGAGCACCTTAGGGAGAAAGAAAGTGCTGAAGCTGCAAACATCATCAGTGGGAATAGCAGCAGGCACGGTGCGCTCACCTGGGTCTCGCATGCTGCTTCTGAATGCTTTACGTGGGTTGTCTCATTTTATCCCTATAAAGAGTAACTGGGGTAAGTACTGATATTTGTAAGCAAAATGAGGTCCAGAGAGACTGAGTGGCTTGCCCCAAAGTTACAAAGTTAGCAATGGAGAAGAGTCAAGGCTAGAATTTTGGAGAGTTCTGAGAGTTCGCTTCTCAGGGTAAGGACCTGATCTGTTTTATTTGCTATTATATCACCAGAACCTAAAATAGTGTCTGACCCATAGTAGGCATAAATGAACAAATGCACACATGAGTTCTCTGAGAGAGGAAAAAAGTTCTATTAGAGGAGGAGAGAGAGAAAGGGGGAGAAAGCAGGAGAGAGAGGTGTATGGATACACAGACCCACACAAGAAGAGACACTCCTGCCAAGTTCCTCCTTTTACAAGTTAGCTTGTGGCCCTGCAACTCTATTTACCAAGAAGAAATTTATTTGCAAAAAGAGAACAAGGACTAAATCCGATTTAGTTTTCCCCTTGAGGGAGGCAAGCTGTCAGAAAGCTTCAGAGGGATACACACTCAGGGTTCTTAAGCTGGATTATTCCACAAGGGAAAAAAATGTTCCAGCCTTTTAGTTCTCAGGATAGTTTCACCCTGAGAATTAAGTCACTGAGTGACAGCAGTTACTGGCACAAGGACACAATTCTGATCTGGCTGCACATTCATGTTTCACCTTTGCTGGGCCATCCTGGCCTCCTCCCACCCTCCCTCTCTTAAGTAAATCAATAACCTCTCTTGGGCTATAGACTGACTCAGGACAGCAAATGCCTTGTCCAAGTTAGCATATTCTATTCAGTTGTTAGAGCAAAAGCCTTTTGCTCAGTTGGGTTGTATCTGGACTCAATCATGAAGAAATTTCTAATAAGAAACATTTTCTCATCACACAGTGTAATGAGTGTTTTTGTTCCCAGAACAAAAACATCCCTCTGGCAGCACCCTGATGTAGAAAACTGTCCCTTTGCTTTTGAATTGATTTTAAATCATCATGCAACTAAAAAATAGGCTGTTGGAAGGGGCTGCAATCACAAACTATATGACCAAACAAATACACTGATCCCTCACATTTCATCTCTAGGTCAAAAGCAAGGAATATTTTTAGTGATGTGTCTCCTTGAAAGGAGAGGACAAAAATTGCTCACTAAAATTTCAATTAAAATCCATTGACTTTTTCCCTAGACTACTATTTTTATAAATAGCATGACACAGTAGATTTCAGAATACTAGTATTCCATTTTTAACATGGAAACCCCCATCAAATTTAGTTTTTAAAAACAGCTTAGGTGAGGTTCCACTCTGCACCATCTGAATCAGGTAAGGCAGAGGAGACTGGTGGACAGTTTCTAAGCAAGTACTGAGGTCAAGGTAATGCATGTCTGAGAAAGGGGAGGTGATCATAGTTTTCCTTTGTTGAGTCATTTGTATGCAGAATAACCACATTGATCATTAAAGACTGTATTTATAAAAAACGAGGACTGAATCATAAGTTAAACACCACAGTTTCCCAAAACTTTAAATGAATATCTTGAAATTCTAACTGATGTTGCCCATTAAGAACAACTCTATGTTTTGTGACCAAGGTCACTTAGTTAATGATACTTATTAAGCATTACATTTTCCCAAGTTCATCAGCACTGAGTCTTAAGTCTGAAGCACTGTGGTTAATAAAATAGCTAGTCTCTTTGATCAAAGGATGTCAGTCACCATGAGGACAAATAGCAAGATAAGACTAGAGAAGGCATAGCAATTCATCAAACATCCAGGGATTGTTGGAGATTTCAGGAAACTGCACTGGATATCAATATCAGAGGATCTTTTCTTCCCCTTTATCAAGACTTCAGTTAGTTAATAGACTGTGTTTAAAAGTCAAAAATATTTATAATTCAGAACTTTAATAGACTTTAAGAAAAATTTTAAACAAACCCTTGTATTACTATGATAAAACTAATTAAAAATCCAGTATTCAGTGGATTATTTGATTGCTGGTGAATTGCGTGGTCCTGCTAATTGTTTCAAATGTTCAAAAGTGAAGGTTTTTTCAGCCCTCCTGATTCCCTGGGACCATTGCCAGAATCTTAAGATGTAGAGACCAAGAACTGCCCATCCACAGTCAAGCTCTGTGACCTTAGTTAGGGTCTACAACCTGTTTCTCTATGTTGTACCCAAGAAAACTGAAAGCAACAGCATCCTACTACAACTTCTTTTTATTAATGTAGCACTGACACTTTCCTGGTTCATTCATTCTCTCTCTCTCTCTCTCTCTCTCTCTCTCTCTCTCTCTCTCTCTCTCTCACTTTCTCTCATGGAATATAGGAAATACACAAAAATTTCATTTCTCTATATTGTAATTCTATTAATATCCTTATAGAAGAATGGAATTGTCTAAACTTTGATCTCACAGAGACAATGTAACGTCATATTTTCCCCAGAATAAAAAAATGATTATTATAACCAAAAAAAAAAAAAAAAAAATCTAAGAACCGTTTGAGACCTGAAACAAAAGATGTCTCAATGCCCTTGTGAATAATCATCTAGGAAGGATAATGATTTTGAACCGTGGTTCAGAGATTAGGAATACCAGTCTTCTCGGGACATATGACTAACATTCAATGCCAGGATGTAAATTAAAACCTTCAGTGAATGCTTCAGATTGCAGGGTCTGAAGCCAGAAAACCTGGGATCAAATCTGAGTCTACTGCTAATTGGCTGTAGCAAGTTACTTCAACTTTCTGAACTATGAGTTCCCTATCTGTAAATTGAGACTATTACCATAGCTCATAAGATTTTTTTAAGGATTAAATAATTGAATAAAAGTGATATACTTGCTGCTTGGCAAACTATAATTTTTAAAGTTAGATATTATAGAACTACCACCAATAATATCATCACCATCATCATCAAGCCCTAATCCTTGCTATAAATCCTAGTTTTTCTGTTCCTCTAGATTTAAAAATCCTCTAGTTTGACCTTCATTTAGCCTCTTTACTGTCAATAATCTCTGGAATGTGTGACTTCTGCTAATGGACAGAAAAATCCAGAGGGAGTGCCAGGGCCCAAATCTCAAAGGTATTCAGAGTCCTGGTCAACAGAGACCCTAATCCTTGGGAGCCTTTTCTGAGCACTTCTGTGGCCTTTGCAAAAGAACACTTTCCAGATGGTAAGTAGGCAACAGATGGTGAGGCTGCCCTTAGAATTGAACTGAGGAGTGGAGTGAGGCAGTTCAATTTAATTCAATGCAATTTATATATTTTCCAGGATCTCCAACATGGCATGACTGCAGTTGGCACTATATGGATGGAATGGGAGGGGAAAGGCATAAAATCTTGCATGAGGCTTGAGGATCTGAATAGCAATAGCAATAGAAAAGCAAGATGCATGCATAGCTGTTAAATACTGCACAACTTGTGGCTAAGGATGCATTGTGTGGACAGGAAGCAGTGTGGACATCTGAAGAATTCCTTGTGAGCCAAATTGGCTATGAAATACTCCTGTCAGAAATACTTCTCAGGGGAATCTTACCTTGTAACAAATCACTATCCTCCCAGACTCAAGCCAGAGGATTACATAGATTAGATCATGATTCAGTCTAAAATGACTTGGATAAAATAGGTTTAAAGAAATCATAACAGACTGTCATTTCTGGCTTTCATGGTCTAGGGACTTTGGACCAGCTGTGGGAATAAGGGACTCTCTAACCTTTCTAATCTCCTTCCACTGAATGGTTAGGGGCTGTCAGCAGCCCAAAAGACATTTCAAGGAAGCCCTGAGTTCTGCACCAGGGGGACTGAAGCCATGAGCTATTGTGGGCAACAAATTTCAGACAGAAATAATCATTTAGGGAAGCACAAGATGAAAGAAATTTCTCCAACTTCTCTGAATAGGAAGGTAGTCTTCGCATAAAAGCTATTAACCCATGCTTGAAAGATCCAACTAATTTTACCATCAGTAGCAAAAATGTTAAGTCTCCATAGATTTAAAATGTATTTGTTTGGGAAGAAATTTGTGGTCAATTTAAGTTAACCTTTTTTAATGACTAGTATTGCCTATAATGCACCATTTTTTTTAAAACTCTAGACAGAAAGAAAACATGAAAAATATTTTAGCAAAGGTGTTTAAATCCCACTGAGAATGTTCTAAAGGGAACTCATAAATTTTTGAAATCTTGGAGAATTTTCCAAATGTCATAACTTTCTATCAATTCCAGATAAAAGCATAATTAGCTGCAATGATCATATGTATACATTTAAAAGACATAGATCATAAATGCTAATTTCAAAGTAATTGTTATGCATTAAATCATGTATATATATGCATGAGAACTTATTATTTAATGAAAATATATTTAATATTCTGTTAGATGCAATAGTTGTCTTTAAGGCAACTATTTACCTCTGATGTGATGTGATTTCTATGCCTTTGGTCAATTTCTAAGGTATTTCTAGATCAGAATTTACCTAAAGTAAAAGCAAATTGAAGATTTAAACATGTAATTATATTGATATTTCATTTGTTCAATGTGTCTATGTTTACCACATTCATAAGATCATTTTTGCTAAGTAAATAAGAACCAAGTATCAGTTGTTTATTCCCAGTGTATTTGTATGTGTATAGATTTATGAACTCAGGTAAAAGTAAACATATGTAAAAAAAAGATAAAAGTGTAAAGTCTTCAGACACCCTGGTCTGAAGTAGAAATGTATAGTTATTGATTTACTGAGTAATGGGATTATACATCATCACTGTAGAAGTCCAATAACCTGGCTGGAGAAACAATGTGATAAGTAACAATTACCCCAGTAAAAATGAAGCATTAGAAAGAGATTTCTATAATGGAGATTTTGTCCACCTTACAAGTAAACTACACTCCAGAAAATGCACTTATTTTACATCCTATTGCATAAACCTTGCAACTGAAAACAGGGGAATTATATGAAAGACAAAATATTGTTAAAGGAAGGGAAAAAGTACCCATGTTTTCTTCCAGATTCCGACTGTCACACATCCTGAAACGCTGTCTAAATTTTGTCTAAATAAGTATAAACTGTTAAAAGTCATGTAAACAGTTCCCATACATTATGTGCTAAGCACAAGTGTTACAATAGTCTTGTTATAATAGAAAGATGCTTATAGCTACTTACTTCAATTATTTCTTTAGAAAATTTGTTGGTTCTATTGAAACATTCAACAAGCCATGAGTTTGATGCTCTGTGTATTAAAACACATAGTTGATTTGCTATTGATTAAAAACAGACTCTGGAACAAGACTACTGAGATCAAACTTGGTTTTATTATTTCTTCATCTAGAATTCAACTTCCACATCTGTAAAAACACATATAACAATGGTCTCTCTCATATGGATGTTGTGAAGATTTAATGAATTAATGTATGCAAAATGCTCAAAATAGTGCTTGGTGCCCAATAAACACTGAGCTGTTAATACTGCTTTAAATAGTAGTTTTTAACTGCCCATAGATACATTGTAAATCACTTTGCAGTAAATGTTTGACTTGCATGCAATCTGGGAGTGAAAAAAAGAGAAGTAGATAATGGTCATCAACATTGATACAGTAGCACTCTTTTCTAGCAGATTCCTCATGAAAAGTGCTTATTCTTTGCCAACAATGTTTCATCAGCCTCAGCATAGCCACATAATCAGTTTTATACAGACAAAATGAACTGATCTAAACCTCATGCCTTTTGGGATTTAAAAAAAATTCCTAGATGACTTCAGATTTAATAAATGAGACATTTAAAGTTTTAGATCTCTTGCTAAGAAGTTCAGAGGGCATTACAAATATTCTAATTAACTTTTGACATATTCATTGAAATGAAAGGCAATCATGGCTTCCATTTTTAAAATACATTGTATATTACTTACAGTGACTTAACAGGATGTCTGAGAGTGTAGAAGATTTAAAAGAACAAAAACACTCAGTCTGTCATTCAGTTGACTTAGTCTTTAATTGTTAACGACAGTTTTCCATGAAGCCCAATCTATTTTTATTTTGTGCCTTAAGATGAAAAAAAACAATTAAAAAGGATACATCTAATTTAGTCCTCAAATGCTGCTTTTTAACCTAACCAAAAAAAATTTGTTTTTAATTACTAAAATTGATATGACAATAAATAGAACTCAGGAGTAAGAAAGAACCCGTGCTCTGTACTGGCTCTTTCACCAAGCAGTTGTGACTTTCTGTGTGTCACATACCATCTCTGACATTAAGAGCTGCTTAAGTTATGTGAGGGGGCTGGTCTAGAGAGTGGAACCAGAGGGTCAAAGGATCCTTATGTGAAACTCTTCCAAGCTTGAGATTCCCCTTGCAGGTTTCCAGTGGTGGAAAACTCTCTAAACCCTAAGGTGCTTAAGCTGTCTACAGATGTTTCTAAATATTAAGAAAGTTATTCCTTAGCCACATTTTTGGTCTTTGTGTGACTATAAAGTTCTTTTGTATCTCAAGTAGCCTGTAAGTCTACTTGGGATTCAAGGGAACCACACAACAGCAACACTGTAAATAATGAAGGAGAAGTTTAAAAGAAAGCAGAACAGTGTGTCTCATCTCCCCTTGTTTGCCATAGATAGAATGGGATAGAACTGGGATAGAACCAAAGTAGCCAAGGGGCATGCAAGGAGGGTCCCTTTATGTTCAGTTTGACCAAGTTCCCTACCAATTAACAGTTTTCTTATAGAGAGAAGGTTCTGCCCTCCACACTTTAAAAGATCTCATGTCAACTTGGTTTCCCTTGTGACTCTTTGAAGAGCCCAGGTCAGAACAAGCTTCTATTCCAAGAAGGAAGAAGTAGGTGCTGTTGATTTAAAATTGTGACCTCTACACCATATAGCAATGCAACTCAAAGTAGAGGGTGAAGAACACACTGGATCAGGATGCATCTTCTTACCAAATCATTGTAAGAGAAAAAAATGAAGTAATTTAGAAATCTTTCAACTATTGAATATTGTGGCAGCGTCCAGTACATGATAGCTCTTCTCCTTGAGCTTAGATCACTTTGAGTTCTATGGAGCATTTAAATGCAGAATGAACCACATACTAACTGAGTGCCATAAGACTACAGTTAGCTAAGTCTTCTGTGGATTTAGGAAGTAATGAAGTCTTTTGCCATTGAAAATGTGAGACCCACACCTGACAGGGACCCAGCAAACAACTGTGTAGCATTTGTGCTTCCCTCTTACATGTCCTTCAATTCTTTGGGTGCCTTCTTGGACCTTCCACACTTTATCCCTTTATTATATCTAAAAATAACCATTTGTTTTTGTCTGGTCTTTGGTCCCCAACTTCCATAGACCAAAAGTCCAGTTTTCTGACCATTGATAGCATTCATTTTAATACCAGTTTAATATGATGGAAAATGTCTTAAGGAATGTTTTATAGGTAGGCTGCTTCTTATTTTGTATAAACATGAGACAACTAGCAAGGTGACTTGGAGAATAATATCAGCCTATGAATTGAAGCTATTATTTCACCTGTAGATCAAATAAGATTAAAGTCATTTTCTAAAGAATTCTGGCAATGTAGACATCTACCTTCCCCAGACCAGCATGAAAAAGTGGAAGAGCATTGAACCAGATATTGGGGGTCCTGGGGTCTAGAATTTGCTCTGATATTAACTGGCTTTGTGACTTTTTGAAGTCTCCAAACCTTCTGTACCAAAATTTCCTCACCTACAAAAGTGGCAGTTTGAATGAGCCAATCTGTATCTAAAGTCTCTAACAACTTTAAAATTTCATACTTCAAAGAAAATTATTTTCCCTTAAGGTAGTGTCCTTATGAAGGAATAATTTTCCCAGCTGCACATTTACTGCCCCTAAGACAGACTGACCTCCCTGCATTTGTACAAGTAGTGCTTTATTATAAGTTCAGCATTTTACCAGTCTCTTCAAAGCTGGATTCATACAACCAAAGCATTGACCTCAACCCCCAAACAAGACTTTGTTGTGAAAACCTGAGCTCCAATTTGCAGGTGTCTGTAGGATTGAGAGATAACTTTCATGGGCCTAATTCTGACAGAATGGGTCCTATGAAATACCAATATCTATAAGGTACTGTTTATTGAATTGTTATTTGTCTTATAAGATTTTCCTCCAGGGTCTCTTCAAATGCCTAACAATCCAAAAAAAGCCATCTGTCCTCCCCTAATGCACAAAGCCTACAGTTTAACCCAGGTCTTAAATAGAGTTAGGAATTGAATGAGTTCCCAGGAATGCTTGAGCAGGAATAAGCACACTGGAGTTGATTCCACAAGTATTCCATTTATTGCCTACAGCCCTAAATCGTGTTTTAAGCCTCTTTGCACTCCTAAGATGATGCATCCTGTGCTTGCCAAAGAGTCTTCCCAATTTTTCCAGTGTGTGTGAGTGTATGAGGGGGTGGGGAGGGGAGGGAGAGAGAGAGAGAGAGCACGGACTGGGGTTAACTTGAAAATGTCAGTAACTCCCATGACAACTTTCACCTTTGAAATAAATGAAGAGGAGTATTGATGCAAATGAAGACAAATTCAGGGGAAAAACTTGGAACAATATGGAAATTACAGAGTGAAATGCAAAATGCCTAATCATAGATAGCTATTCAAGAGAACGGAAAATTCATATGTAAGCAATGTGGAAATTTAGGCAGTACATTTTAACAAAGAAAAAGAAGATAATGAGATAATGGTGTATATTTATAGATGCATATATTATATATCATATATAGTATATCATCGAATCTCTCAAAAAGCTGAAGAATAAAAGACAAAATCATAAAACATTTTGAAATGAGATGTGCAGTACTCATTATCTATAATATGATTGCACTGAAAAATTGTATACAAAAAGTATGAAGAGTTTTCTGATCTGAATATTAAATTGCAAAGAGCCTTTACATTCCAGATTTGGTAGAAAAGATAAGAATGAATGGCAGTTCTTTCACAAACAAAGAAGGTAAATGCTTTATTCCAGTACTGTTCTATCAAAGGAATACTGATAAAGTATTGAGGGTTGCATACTTGAAAAACATAAGACAAAACCTTTGGAAGTTGAGTGGAGTAAATGAGTGGAGTCCTGGAGTAGATTTGCCACCCCTTGTTCTGATGGGTCAGGATGTTTTGTTCACACAGTGTGTTCATCAAGCACTACCATTGACACCAGTGTTCACTATTCCTTCACCAGAACAAAGCAAAGGACCTGGAGTCCATGTCTCACATCACTCTGTCAAGGTCTCCTTTTTCTCCACAGCTGCCTCGGTGCCTCCAAGTGCCATTTTGTAGTGGATTGAGCTCATTTCCTACTACCAAACCAAAGTCCCAGGATCATCCATCTTGGTTCCCTACCTTCAGAGAAAGTTTTTCCTGTATTATTTGAACCATTGGCATGTTGAGTAGCTTCCAACCATATTTTTTCCAGCACTCTTCTGCTGGCGGGTGTGTTTTTTCTCCCTGCAGAAATCAAGGATATCCACCTATGAGAAGATGTGGGCTTTCATGAGCAGTAGGCAGCAGACCGCCCTGGTTAAAAACAGTGACGAGGGGATCCAAAGAGTGCTCACCACTGACTATGCCCTGCTGATGGAGTCCACCAGCATCGAGTATGTGACTCAGAGAAACTGCAACCTCACTCAGATTGGGGGCCTCATTGACTCCAAAGGTTACGGAGTGGGAACGCCTATCGGTAAGAGGGGCAAGGATTAACCAGGATGGAGATGGGCCATCTGGATTACAGATGCTCCCTGAGAAAGCCTGCCAGGCCTTTGCTGACTATAAATAAGAGAACTACCCATGTCAGTCAGACACATGGTCTGCACTGAAGATTCCCAGACAGTCAACCTAATAAACCTACTACAATTTCTTTCAAGTTCTACCACAATGTAACCATTTAAAAGTACATAGGTCTTATTATTTTAAGAGGATATTTTCCCAATTAATCCTCTTCATATTATTTTCTTCAATATTAACACATCCTATACAGTTATTCTGCTTTAAATTATTTAAGAATCTGAGAATATTAATTCTGCATATAGATGAAGATTAATGCTGCATATAGAAGGTTAGTGTTTCATGTCAATGGATGAAAAATCAAGTCCACATCTATCAAAAGAAAAAGAATAAAGGTTACATTATAATTATAATTTCCTCAGGCATGAAACAGAATCAGTGGTAACTATCTAAAACTCTCAAAATATTCCCATTATTTGACTCTGTACCACCATTTTCCCTAGGGAAATTATAACTTGGTAAGAATAGGCACTCATATAACATCATGCTGCATGACAGTCATAGACATGAATAGAATATTTTTCTCTATTCTGTATTTTTTAATGTTTCCCTTTCTATAGAAAACTGCATTGTAAATGGTTCTGGTATGAAGGCAACCTACTGCTTTCAACTGAGTATTTTGTTGATAAGCATTCCAAGGGAGAGGGGTCAGGAGTCATGTAGACAACAGGGTTAATCCAATGAGAAGAAAATCATAACTGCAATCAAGGCAAATAATTAAGAGCCTATGGTAGATTTGATTTGCTACTTTGTATTATTTTGTTGTTGTTTGAAAGGGATTGTCCAGTTGGACCCTCAACATCAGACAGAGGTCATAACTCAAATACATATAGAGTCCAAGCAGCTTCCTAAATGAGGAAAGCTTGTTTGCTTGCAGAAATAGTAGGGATTCCTGGCAACCTTAGTCAATTACAGACACAGAACTTATGTAAAGGAGGCCTCTGATCAGTCAGTCATAGACATGTTGGAATTTGAGAGAAAGTTTGTCACATGTAACTCATTTATCCATATAAAACAAACCCAGATTTTCAGTGAAATCTTTTAGTGTTTTCATTTGGCAACTAAATACTTTTTTAAAGAATTGTGTATCCTACATTCAACTATATGAACTGCATTAATATTAATTGAATTAACCATGTAAAGGTCAATTGTCATCCACATTTACTATGAATATACAGTCAATATGACTCCCTGCTATCTACCTAGTGTTAGAAATGTATGGTATGGGGAAAATAACTTTATTAATATGATGATCTCGTATGTCCTCTAAATAAATCTGCAGAACAATTGGGTTAGGGGATCTGTCACTACCTTTCTAGTCTTTCATTTCCAGTAACTTTTCTTGATGAAAATACCAATATTGCTAGTGAAGTGCATCTTTCTCCCCAAGATGAAAACTCCTATAGTTTAGCAACCTATTCTTCAGGGAACTCTAGGGAATGGTTAACCACTAATTAAAAGAGTACTGTGAACAGTATTTTACTTTAAAAACAATATCGTATCTTCCTAAGCAAGCTTTGCTACCTAATTTTAGATAATAGGGGGGTGGGGAAAGTTAGATAGATGCTATTAAAAACCTCTGGGTGCCTTCATATGAATGAGATTGACTCTCTGATGGATATATATATAGATATATATAGATATAGATATAGATATCATATATTACAATATTTATATGTAATATATACATATATAAATTATGGAGAGATTTGAACATACCTATTCAGTTTCTTTTTTGCCAACCTTACCCATAACACATTCCAAAGTTAAAGAGCCTTCCTCCCGCCCAAGATGAAAAGAAATATACTTCAGGAATTTTTCATAGTGGTTATAAACCTGTCATGCTTTTAAACCAAGAACAATGAAGGAATAATTGGAACAGATGGCAGACCTCAGAGAGAATACATCCATTGGGAATGCAGCTGTTGGATAAATTTGTGAGACGTTCTTCTATGATGAATTGACTCTTTAAGAAAGATCAGTTACTATTCAGAAAGATCTGTGTGTATACATATACATTTTTTCAAGTGACTTGTAATAAGTCACTTCTAATGTCACTAATCCATTTAAGCAATGATATCAAAAACTGACACTAAAATAATACAAATATAAAAACCTCTCCACACCCTTGTGGCCTTGCCCTGACTGAGCTCCTTAAGGCTTCACTCTCTCCAATAGTGAGAGACTGGCAAAGATGGCCCAGTTGCAACACAGAATTGAAAACTTTGCTTATTAAAGATTCTCAGGATAAATGCTCTGAAAATGTGCCTCCTGAAGGATTTAAAATAAAACTTCCAGAGAATGAGAACAGTTAAGGTTTGAATGGGTTACTAGGAGCCTGGAAATTACCTTCCTTAGAGACCAACTTTAAACAGAGATTGTATCTCCTGATGGAGACTGATTCTGAAATGTTTGGGGTACTGTGCAGCCTGAAAGCAGGAGGAGAGCAACAGTCAACATTTATTGAGTGCCCACTGTGTATACTGCTATGATACTGCTGCAGCTACCACCATAAGAATCATTCTTGAACCCTTCAAAGCACTTACCTGTACCTTGAAGCAAAGTGCTCCTGATTCACCTAATTGCTCACATGCTGTGGGTATGTTAATGGTGCTAATTTTGACACTGGTCATTATTCTGGGGGTGTTTAAGCAAACAGCCAATATCTTTTAATGTGGCTTTCAAGACCTATTTTCTCACCAAAGATCCATACTCTTAATTGACAAGCCATAATCTCCCTCCACAGCATTTTGCTCTTCTTTTAAACTCGATTTTGAGTGCTAACAATTACTTTAGAAATCTTAGGAGAAAAGAAATGACAAATGCTACAAATGTTAGCCCTCTGCTTTTTGAAGTTAAACCATACCACAGGAGGGAAAGCATATTTGGGGGTGGGGTGGGGTGGGAGCACTTTGATGAAAATAGCACTGAGAAGTAAGTAAGGAGAATTGAGTTTGATTCTTGGCTCTGCCAGGAACTATTAGTTTCACTCATACCTTCAGATTCAAAATTTCTACCAAGAGTGACTTTGAAATCTGTAAGCAGAGAAAGTCAGTGTGTAGTATTTTCTTACTGGTTAAGAGAAATGCTAACAAAAATTCCTACCATCCAAGGAGAAATTGAGTAAAAGACTCTTGCTTTGTCTCTTTCTTTGCATTAAAATAGGAATCCAGTATTGAGAAGTTATATCTACAGGTAGATGTTGGTACTCTCTCACCCTTACATAATTAAACATTCAAGAGTATTACTCAAAGACACAGCATAAATATTATGGAAAAACTCTGCAAAATTTCCAAATTGAATTTTGTAGGACCTTTAAATTATTCCAAATTTATTCTTACATTTATCTTAGTAGGTAGTCAACTGGATGACCAATATTCTGTGACTTACACAGTAAGTGGTTATTCCTTGACCATTGTCACAGTTCAATGTGAATTGAAAAAGAGGCTCTACTTCATGTAGGTATATTAGGACCCAAGTTCCTTCTATTTTGCAGTTATACTATCCCTGGTGAATTGAAATCTTTTTCTTCTTGCCATATATTCGGGGCAGAAGAGAGAACACAGAAGAGGATATTGGGAAGACATACGTCATAGGATTAGAAATATCATTCATACATCAGGTTAGCTCACATTGGCTAAAAATCAGTCACGTGGCCACAATGATCTTTAAGAAGCCTGAGAAATATCTAGCTATTCCCCTAGGAAGAAGAGGAAATGACCAGACTCAGTCACAGTATGGGAGAACCAAAAGCCTAAGAAAAAGTAGAATCTCAGCAATGAAAGTCTTTGACACATGCTAAGACTCATGAAGAACTCACCAGAAGCAGAAGTATGTCAGAAGTCCTAGCTTAGCTTTTCTTTATTTAGAAGGAGCAAACTGTCCAGGCCAGAGTTAATCTCAATTTGTCAGCTCACCCCTTTCCCTTGCTTTAGAGGATTCAAAATAGAGGATTGGACTTGCCTGCTTTAGCTAGTTGATTCGTGGATTGGGTTCTCACAACAGCCATGATCTATTTACCACTAAGTTAGTAAAAACCTCTTCTTCAGCCATTTGGGGACCAACATCCAAATGATTTCACTTTCAGGCTCTCCTTACCGGGATAAAATTACGATAGCTATTCTCCAACTGCAAGAAGAGGGCAAGCTGCATATGATGAAAGAAAAATGGTGGCGGGGAAATGGGTGCCCTGAAGAAGACAGCAAAGAGGCCAGCGCTCTGGGAGTAGAAAACATTGGGGGCATCTTCATTGTCCTGGCTGCTGGACTGGTCCTTTCTGTATTTGTAGCCATTGGAGAATTTATATACAAATCACGGAAGAACAATGATATTGAACAGGTGAGTCATCTCTTTCTAAGACTGGGTGGTTTTTAGTTTGAATGATCTGTCTTAAGTCTGAGGTTTCCAAGGAGGCATGCCCTTTTTTGTAACAGTCTATTGAATTAGCTGCCCAGAAGAGTCATTTTTGAGTTAGAGCAGAGAGCTGTTGAATCCCTGCCAGGTACTGCTGGCACCTCAACTGCATCATTTATTAATGGGGGGAAAAAAAGAAGAAGAAGAAAAGGAAAAAAGGGAAGAGCCTCTACACTAAATCCAATTAACACTCTTTGGAATGATAGTGCAGAAATTCCAAAGTCAGGTAATTTCTTGAACAAGTATATGCTCTTAAATAGAAACTACAGATAAAGCAAGGAAGCTGCAGATCCAAAATGGGAAAAGATATTTAAGAGAAGTGTTACCAGCTCTTCAGTAGAGTTCTGAGCACATGTACTCATGCAAAGCAATTTATATAAAAACACAAAGATAGTATTTTGAAATACTTCCATTGAGCATTTACTTCCATCAAGAATGATTTATAAAAGGATAGTTCACCAATTTTTGCCACTAATATGACAAAAACCACAAAATGACAAATGTATTTGAAACTTGATTTCTCAAAATTGTATTTAGGATTACAGAATGATTTCAATAATGAACTATCTTTGCCTATTTTATTTTTAAAGGAACTCATACTAGAAACTTAGATCCCACAGAAAAGATAATTGTGGCTTGATTTTTCTTCATAAGCATACTTGAAAAAACAAAATGCAAAACTTGACTGCTACAGTATATTAGGCACCTAATTAATTTAAAGACGTTATTAGAATTTCAAGACTATGAACTTAAAATAATAGAGCCAGTTAAATGCTCTGCCATATCTATCTTGAAATTCTTAATCATTTTTAACAAGGAGTTATACATTTTCATTTTGCACTGGCCCTGAAAATTATGTAGCTGGTTCTGATGAATAATCTGATGGTAGACTCACTTCCTTTAAATGGAAGTTCAAGCACCTAGAACTGGACATGATTCATTATAACTGGTCTAGTCATGAAAATCTTCCCCAGAAGTACAAAGAAATGATGAAAATATTGAGCACCCCTTTCCTGGACCACATTATTGAAGACTGTCTTTAATTAAAAAAAGGAAAATTGACTGATCTGCTTTGTTTTAACTTTCAATTTGCTCTTGAGGTGTCTTGTTTTATGCAACTAATTTGAAAAACAAAAACATGTATATATTATGCTTTTATGTGCTTCTCATAATTGCCAGCTTCATTTGATTTTAATTTTCATTTAAACATTCATTTTTGCTTTTGATTTATTCATTTTTTATATTTTTTTCTCATTTCTTTTGCATGCAAGGCTTTTTGTTTCTTTTATGGACTGCAGTGTAAGCAAACCCATCCAACCAACTCCACTTCTGGAACTACTTTATCTACGGATTTAGAATGTGGCAAATTAATTCGAGAGGAGAAAGGGATTCGGACACAGTCCTCAATTCATACTGTGTAATGTCGGTTTAAAAAAAAAAAAAAAAAAAAGGTGTGCCCAGTAGAAATCATGACTCCTAATTGTTGTGGATTTTGTGTGTCTAACCAAGCATGAATAACCCTAACTCCCTATCCTTGTATGTTAGCAATGTACATGTGGACAGGACTCTGCAGTTTGATTTCAATGCACTGGAAACAGATGTGCACTATATATAGAGGAGGGTCCACATCAGGAGTATACAGACTCCTACATAAGTGCATATACAGGAATCTACTCTGTGCAAAATAGTCATCTTTGTTCTATCTCATGCATCAAAAATAAATGACTCTTTTCTCACGAAAAAGAAGATTCAGACTTTCAACAGGGAAAAGTGTGAACACTAAATACTAATTCTGTGGACTCCTTTACATCTTGGTGAACTCTTTTCCCTCCTCTTTCTCTCTCCCTGTCCCTTATGCTCTTTAGAATCACATATTTCGCACTTCCCTGAAGCCCTTATCTTTTCAATAAGTACACATGTAACTCCATAACAATGTTAATTTTTTATTCAAATTGATTCCACTATTTATAATGTATTATTTACAAAAAAAATTTATATGAGTCTTAGATTTTTAAAGATTCAAAAATCATAATCTATTGAGTGAGTTATTTGGTTTTTGTGTGTTTGTTTTCTGTATTCTGACTATTAATGCCCTGTCAGAAGAGTAGTTGACAAAGATCTCCAATCTGTACATTCTCCCTTCACACTCTTGTTTCCTTTGCAGTACAGAAGCTTTTTAATTTGACGCCATCCCAGTTATTGATTTTTGGTTTTATATCTTGAGCTTTAGGTGTCTTGTTACAGAAGATGGTACCTTTGTCAATATGGTGGAGTGCTGAGTGTTGTCTTCTAGCAGTTGAAGAGTTTCTGGTCTAATTCCGGTCTTTGATCCATTTTGAATTGACTTTTGTGCAGGGTGGGAGATGGGGATCTAGTTTCATTCTTCCACATATAGGTAGTTTTCCCAGCAACAGTTGTTAAACAACTTATCTTTTCTTCAGTGTATGTTTCTGGTACCTTTGTCAAGTATCAGATAACTGTATAAGAAAGGCAAAGGTCAAATGTTTTCTCTCACACATAAAAGCTAGAGAGCTAAAGAATTTAAAAGTGGGGTGGATATCCCAGGAAATAGAAGGGACGTTGGTGGAAGAGAGGAGGAAGATTGAGTGGGAGGGAGGAAAGATAGAAAAGGGAAGGAACTGCAGAATGAAATTGAACAAATTATGCTATGCACATGTATGAATATGCCACAGTGAATCTCACCTTTATGTATATCTACAAAGCACCATTCAGGGGGAAAAAAATGAAGGAAGACCAGTAAGTAGAGTGAAGGAAGAGAAGAAGGGGGAGGGAGGAAGGGAAGGAAAGTGGAAGTACTGGTGACTGAAACGGAGCAGATTACATTCCATGCATGTATAAATACATCAAAAAGAACTCCACTGTAATGTGTAACTGTAATGTACTAATAAAAACATTTTTTTAAAGAACTCCATGACACAGAGAATCATGGTTGAACATGAACCTCTGGTGTCAATGCAGTAGAACATTACCAATGTTGGTCACTCATGGATGCATAACAAGGTCAAGAATGATCCCTGGGCAGAAATGCACTAACACCATGCTCTTAGATGCCATCTTCTTGTAGAATTCAGCAATCTTCTATAGCTTTAGAGTCTCTAGGAAACTGATATTTTTTCAAGCTATATATTATTTATTTGAAGATCTATGTCAAGTCCAGAACTGGGAACTAACTCATGAATCTCCTATCTACTACTCACTCACCCTCACTCTGCACTGATGAACATCTTTCCATGAGATGTTGTCTCATGTTCTTTGCATTCACCCAGGATAGGAATGGTTGTTCTAGGAGCAGTCTTTTCTGAACATTGCCACTTCACCCTCATTTCTTTGGATCCATCACCATTATTAATTCATCCGAAGCATGTTAGAGAGAAGGGCAAAGAGGAGAAAATAAATAGAGGAAAGAATTTCCATACGCATTAGTTACAGATCTCTGTAGATTTATTTTCCACCTGCATTCAAAGTGTTGTAAATAATTCTCACACTAACTCAATTTGGTGACACAGAAAGCCAATTGCATACTTAATTTGTTGTGACAGAGAATGTCTGCTGGTCCCTCTGGGCTTGTTTCCCCTTCACAGTGAGGAGGGGAATTGAAGATGCCTTTCCTCTTCCCTCAATATGGGATCAGTTAGTCTTTGTTGCCCTGAGGGGAGTTACCTCTTGACACATCCAGTGATCCCCTAAAACACATTCCTCAGAGACAGAGATGCCACCTGTGCAGACACATTGCATTGTCTTTTTCCTGTTTTGTTCCAAGTGACTCCGATTTTTGAAACACAAGTCTCTACAATCAATTTTATATTTCTTCAGTAAAACTCATTCAGAAGTGAGTTCCTGCCCTGATTGTTCCTCAGTCTTGCCTCTTCCTTGAAAATAAATGTACTTTTAAGAAAACGTCTATCAATCCCACTACTGTTTACTTACCACTATTAAAATAGAAGTAACTGACCATTTGTCTCAGGTCAGAATTCACATTTTCATAATCAATAGAATCAAATGTGGGGATAAATAAAACATTGTTCTAACTACTAAAGTTTATTTTTCCAAGAACTATTTAAAATACTGAATGCACTGCCAAAAATTTCCTTAGTGATTGATGAAATAGAGAAAACTAGGACTAATGATGAGTAACAGTGCTTGCTTTTCTACAGAGGCCTCCTTTAGAAGTTTGGTTCAGAGATTTGGATAAAGAATGATCCTTTCAAAAATTAATATTGCATAAGAGTTTTGACTATATTCTGCCTGATTCTGTTAAATAATACTATTCAGTGTTTTCCAAATATCTTCAAATCGAGCATTATATTTGATCCTTTCAGCAATTTTAATTCAGCTTTATTAACAGAGAAACAGATATCAGAATCCTTGATCTGGAGTCATAGATATTAGAATCAGGAGAGAACATTATAAATTAGTCATACTTAAGTTCAAGCATAGTCACATATGGAATGACTGTAGGTAAGTTACTGAACTTCTTAGAATCTTATTTTCCTAATATGTAACACTGAGACATCATTTCTAGAACATAAGGCTGTTTTTACTGCATATCCCAGCAAGCTTAATATGTTGTCATGGATCAAGAATTTCCAGCAAGGTAGAAAACTACTCAGCATTGACCTAGCTAGCCTATTAGATCAAAGAATATCTTTCCCCAGAGCATCTTGATAGACCAGTGTTCCACAGATGATCCACTAGGGAACATGGGTATGATAATGTGGATCTCATCCTGTGGTAACATGCAAAACCTCTTGCCTGGCATGTGGCACATCATAATCAGTCAATCAACAGTTATTTGGTGTAAGTGTTTAACTTCTCAAATTCCTAAACTTAAGATAATGTTACTGGCTTTCTACATTTACCATGAGAATTAAATAAAATGTTATCACAGAGAAAATGAAAGCACTTATAAATGTCCTGCTAATAAATATTGGCTAATAAATGTTGGTTCCTACGTAAGAAATTAGGTATTTCTTTCTGGTCACATGGACAATAAGGTAAATATATCAAGAATCTTCAAACAGAGCCAGATTTAAAAAACATATTTGCTAATACAGAACTCCAAACTGTGTCTCTAAGCTTAATTTCCCTGATGGGTAGGTGGCACACACCTATGATCCTCAGCAACTTAGCAAGACCCTGTCACAAAATAAAAAGGTCTTGAGATGTAGATCAGGGGTAAAGCACCCCTGGATTCAATCCCCACCACCAAAAATGATTAATTTCCCTGTGTAGGTGTTCAAAATCAATGACAAGGTCATCACACTACAGAAGGAGCCAAATTCATAGACATGAGAATTCATAGTGGAAACTCTTGACCTCATCTCTAGAAACTGATCTAGTCTGGAGTTGAAGCAGAATGATAATAGTTTTTTTCAGATGTCCAGTTGATTCTAATGTGCAGGAGAGTTGAGTACAAACTAATGCATGCAATTGGAACTCAATAAATCACTGCTATTCATTAATGTATTGATTCTAAAGGTAGAACCATTAATTCCAAGTAATATATATTACACATATTTAGCATACAAAATTCAATGGATCCTTTACATAGATAATTCAGGAAGAAATTGCATATTTTTGAAATAAAAATTTTATAATATTCAATTGATAATCTCCACACTTAGTTATCTAAATATCTGGATCTACTCAAAATTATTAAGTAGATAGTTCATTGCTCTCTGTACCCTCTTAGTTTCTTTACTCTTTCTTCTTTCTCCTTTTATCCAGCTCTTAGACAACTAGTTCATACTACCATGTAAATGATTATTTAAAACCACAGTGACCCCTCCAGGGTTCATTACATTTCAAGTGAAATTTAAAACAAAAACTTTCAAATTCTGTGTTTGCATCATTAATTCTCATACTTAAGCATAAATCAGAAACACTCAGGGAAACAATTTAAAATTTACAGGCTCTAGCTCCAGACATTTCCCTTCAATATGTGTAGGCCAGGAATCCACATCCTTTAAATAAAACCTGAAAGGAATAAAATTAATAAGTAGTAAAATCAGTTGTATACACTACGTTCATGAAAACGGGCTTAAGTATAGCAATCTTCTCCAAAGTTAGGTCATAAACGTTGTTTTCCTTAGAAGTATATTTAGCTGGGCGTGGTGGCAATCCCAGTGGCTCAGCAGGCTGAGTCAGGAGGATCATGAGTTCAAAGCCAGCCTCAGCAACTTAGCAAGACCCTTAGCAACTCATTGAAACCCTATCTCTAAATAAAATACCGAAAAGGGCTGGGGATGTGGCTCAGTGGTTAAGTGCCCTGGGTTCAATTCCCTGGACCTCCTTGCTCCTAGTATTTTTAATACTAGGAGTTTTTAAACAACTTTTCACATGAGTTTTTTCCCAAAAATTCCGAGTACAGTTGCTTATCTAAATGCAACAGGAAGCCCAGTGCAGCGGCCCACAACTGTAATCCATTAAAGCAACTCAGGAGGCTGAGGCAGGAGGATCACAAGTTTCAGGTCAGCCTCAAACATGTAACGAGACCCTGTCTCAAAAAATAAAAAAGGATTGGAGATTTTTCTCAGTTTCAATCCCAGTATTAAAAACAAAACAAAACAAAACAAAAACAAAAACCTAGTAAACATTAGTTTTCTTTAAAGCTATCTTGAATATCACACTTTTACTTCCTGGCAATGCAGACATTTTGTTAAACAATAGAAGTTTATTGTTTAAGGTCAGGAAGAGAGCAGGAAGATATTATAAAATTGAACACATGCATCTCTAACATGAATCACATGATCTTAATTCATTTCCTAATAAATCTGTCTCTAATGTAATCTAGTAATGGAAAAAAATAAACCTTTATTTATTATTTGTTTTAGATTAGCATTATAAACTGAATTATTTTAAAGTTTTTCTAGCAAAATTGGAACTGCCTAAGAAACATTTGGTGGTTAGGGATCTTACCTTTAGGAAAATCATTTGGATCATTTGATTATAAAATTGTCCAAGGAAACTGATTTTCAAATACTTCATTGTATTTGACTAGCATTATATCATATCCATATGAGCCATCCATGGCAAAGCAGTACTACAGTGATCCCAATTAACGTCCAAGCACGTGGTCTTCATAGTACAAGGTCTGTTTTCTAGGAAGCACCAGCAGCCTTTAAAAGCAAAAGCACTGCAAAGCGTTCTTTCTGTACTATTCTCTGCATATCTAACTGTGCCAAATGGCATTATTAATTAACTGTTATAGATGATGAGAAATTCTGGCACAGTGCCACAATTTTAACTCGCCTTTAGGAGACATCTCACTATGCTTCTCACAGTTACGGAATTTTATGTCCAGATGCACAAGCATATTAAAATCTTTTTTTTTTTCTTTCAAAATTCTCTCCACAGAGACTGATATTACAGAGAACGAGATTCTTCATTTTCAAAGAATTTCTATTTGCAAAGATAAGTCATGCACTGGATGGTTTTCACCATCCTGCAAAATGTGAACTCTGATGTCGTCAACCCAAACACAGTTAAATGTTCTGAACTACATAGCAGTGAGCATCCTTGTCAAAATGTGTACCTACAGCTAGACACAAAAATAATAATACCTGAGTGATGGAACAAAGTTACTATGTTCCCCCTAGTGATTACAAAATCTTCATATAACTTAACTAGAATTGTCTTTCTGCCCAATTTTTCAACCAAATGGCATTCTCAGACTTAAAATATTCAAATATTCAGCTTTTCAGTTTCCAAAAAGAAGGTTTTCCTGATCATTCAGTCTTTACCAACCATAAGAACTAAGAAAGGGCTGTTCAGAAGTAATCAACCCAAATTTGGCCCATTTTCAGCTATTTGTGTCTTCAGCTGCATTTTGTCTGTGGTTCGATCAACTTACTTAGTGATGCTCAGAAGTCTAGGTTATTTTTGTAATCTTGCAAAAAGGATTTCCTTTGCTAGAAACCCAAACATTTATTAATTATCAGAGAAGCCAAGAAGAACTTACCATCCATTTAGAAATAACTTTTCCAACACTTAAATTGACACTGTTTTAATAGAACTAATTCTTTTTTTATTTGTTCTAATTAGTTATTCATGACAGTAGAATGGATTTTGACACATCATGCATAAATGGAATATAACTTCTCATTCTTCTGGTTGTACATGATGTAGAACAAACTCTTAAAAATGTGTGTGGTCCAAAAGATCAGTGACTTGTAAATTAGAAGCCAAGGAAATTCAGTTCCCTACACTGCTGCAGGGCTTCGTGTCTTTGGGAAAATAATTTTACTTCCCTCAATCTTGGTTTCGTCATGTACAGGATGAAGAGATTACATTTGAAGTTTTCTTCTAATCATAACATTTTTTTTAATTTAGTAGAAAATGGGAAGGAAATAAAATAACAAGCAGAGAAAAAAAATTTTTTAAAGTTTTTTGGTTTATTTTAATATGGTTGTGTATCCCTCTTGTATACTAAATTCTTATTGTGATGAGCAGAATTAATTTTCACTGCCAGTACTTCAAGATAGAAAGGCCACATGTTAGATAGAGTGAAAAGTGGCCCAAACTGGCCAACGCAGAATCAAGGAATAAAGGATTCGCATCCCTTCAGTCATGAGCAAATCATTACAAAGAGTGATGGCAGCAGAAATGAACCACTTTTGTATTTCAGTGACCCTATGGATTAGGCTAAAACACACAACATGAAGAACAACAATGAGACACGTTCATAGGGAACTATCTGAAGCTATAGAACTTATTATATACAATTCATGAAGGAGAAATACAAGGAGCTGAGGCACACAGTAAATCTGCATTTTGAAAAAGAAACTTAAAGCATTTCTGTCATAGACCCAAGGAAAATAGCATCCTGCATTTATTTCCATTATTTTGCCCCTCCCTTTCTCACCACGATCAGGCCATCAGAGTTTTCATATGAACTACTTGCAACTTAGAGATGAGTCAAGCGTTTAGCTGTTGAGTTCAGTTATCTTGGCAAATTTGTAGCACAGACAAAATCTTGAAAAACATAGCTTTCAATTTCAGGATCCAGATGTTTCTTTGAATAAATCAGTTGTTCTAATTCAAAAAGTGTTATCTATAATCAGCAAAAGCCAAGGAAAAGTTTCAGCTGCTCTTCAGTGCCCTTCAGAAGCCATGGGAGACTTGGGCCTGCCTGGTGACAGACCCTGATGACATTTCCTTGCTTGAGTGACTGCCAGTTCTGAAAATGTATGATATAAAGGGGACACAATTTTTCTGTGTTCTCAAGCTGTTTGTATGATCCCATTCCATGGGAGTTTGACCCCTGCAGACCCCAAATGGCAGGTGAGGAGCTTTTCTCTGGTATTCAAAGTAGTTAGGCCAAAATTCTTCCATCACCTGGTTGCACTTTCCTCCTTGACAGCAAACACAGAACAATTTTATCTTCACACATCATCTTCAACCATATATGCTGGATCCTAAAGACCTTCGGTTGGATATTTAATATCAAAATTTTATAATTCAAAGTATCTGCTTTTTCCTTCTTTCAAACACCTGGCTATTGTAATTAATAGGTTCAAAGACTTCACTGTCTTCTATAGATCCATAGAAATCTACTTGAGAGTTCAAAGCTGCAAATTTGACTCTTTTTTTCTCTTTCTATAGCATTGATACCCTGAGGGCAATACATATAAAAGCTTTTGCTACAATATTAAAAGGGAAAAGAAAGATTAAGATTCAGAAGCACATGGATTAATATCAAACTGTTATATTGCCTCAATGTTAACCCCACTTTCCAAAGGCTTCCATGAAATTATTCCCAATGTTAGAAGAGAATGAACTTACATACCCCTATCCAAAAGAAGTATGGGTTTCAGAGTCCTGGGGAGTCATCCTATGTGCAAGATTTCTTTAAAATTTGTTTTAAAAAATAAAAAAAATTCATGTGAGTCATGCATGTCATTTCACAATATCTATTTTAAAGGAAGAATAAGTTTCCTAAATGCAACCTTTAAAAAAGATAAGCCAGAAAAGAGATCTTTCTGTATCCTGTGTCATCAGATTACCCAGAGGTAAATTTTTATGGTTTGAGAGCTCAGATAGTAGAACAGGAATTCTAGGAAATACATTCCTGCAGAGAGAGAGAGGCTTTTTTGAAAGATCTGAGAAGGTAGGGATGTTGGCACTAGGTTCCAGGGCTATGAGCAAAGAAGGAACAAGGGAAAAGAAAGGACACAGAGGTGGCAAAATAGGATGTTAAAGGAACTAGGGGAAAATAGCTAATAGATTCTACATGATACAAAGAATGAGAAGACTAGGGCTTTCAGGAGTCAGTTTAAAGCATCAACAGTGCAGGGAAATTGACAGGACAAAGAGGGACTCTGGGGCCACAGGTAGGCATAAGCATTGGTGATCACTCTATGCAGTTACATTGCAGTGTCTCGATTTTTTCCAACCCCAGATTCTCAGTGTAGAACCAGGAGATGAGAATAGATTCCCAACATTCTATCTCAGGCACAGATCAAGAACCACTATTCTGGAAACTAATGCAGTGATCAACATTCAACCTCTCTGATCCACTTTTCAAAAATCCCAAGGATGGGTATATGAAAGATGTCCTGTGCATTCAGAATAAACTCAGAAAGTGGATAAAACCAGAACAAATTGTGCCCAAATCCTCAGTTCTGGAATGCAAGAACCTCACAAAAAGATAGTGCATAGACAATAGTGCCAAGAAATCTCCAACTTTCCAAAGTCTCAAGGTAAAAAACACATAACTAGGATTCTTCTGACCCTGTTCCTTAACATGTTTTCTGCCTGAGGATTAAAAGATATATATTAAGGATGTAAATGTTTAGTCCTTTGTATTTAAAAAAAAAATCCATCCACACTGCTTCCATGGAACTATGACAATAGTTTGACTGGGTCAAGAAAATAATAATAATAATAATAATAGTATTAATAGTCCCATTATTTCTCAGAAATCTATTCCCTTGATATGCCGTATTTTACTGAAAATGGTCTCTACAAAAAGACTTCAAGTCTCAGTTTGCTTTTAAGCTACAGCAGGTCTACACATACAATGACAGATTTTATCTATAAAATGGCAATAATATTACTAACATCCTTTTCTAACATGTGTAATGTGAAAGTTTTCAAACAAGTTACAGAGTATTTCACGTGTCTTTTAATAAGGCATCTAATAATTTAAGTGGTAAACTAGACAACATATAAAATATATATTATATTATTGGCTAGGACAGGACTCCAAAAAAAATAATTTGCTGGAACAAAATGTTAGTTCTTCTAAATGTTCATTTATATGTACCAATTAATGTACAGATACTAAATTTACAATGAAAAGTCAATCTGGCATACACAATCGAATGTCAGGTTTGCAACCAGTATGAATCCAAGCCCAAATGGTCTAATTCCTTGAATGCAGCAAACTTGAATCAATTCTAAAATAGAACATTTCCTATCACTTAGAAAATATACCCTTTCCCTGGGCCATTTCCTTCTAAGGCAGTGTATTTTAGGAGCAAAATAAAAACAACTTTGTTGGTACCTCCCACCCCTTCCAGGCAACATTTGTAAAAGAAGGATAAAGGTTAAGGAGAAATGATATAATTTATATTCAGGCTCACACTAGCACCAAGAATCCAAACACTGGGAGTTGATCCAAAGGAGGTATCATGAAGTCAGCAGTTGTGAAAAGGGATGCACCAAAAGGGAAGGTAAAGGAAACCAAAAGACAGGAGAAGAGAAGGAAAGTGACTCATGAGGGACCACCCAGGCACTCAGGAAACAAAAGAAGAAAGTCATTCTGCAAAACCGAAACACACAAGCAAATCTTTTCCTTTCAAAGCCAGGAGAGCTGCAGTTTTAGAGGAAGTTTCTGTTGCAGTCTCAGCTAGATAATTTCTGTCCCTCAGTTTCCTTACCTCTAAGAGCGCTCTCTCTATCTCTCTCTCTATTTACATATACAGAGAGAGATCTCATGTACACAAACACACACACACAAACACACTACTTCATCTTTGAAAAGTGTCAGGAGCAACATAAATGGCAATATCCTATTATATTACTATAAATTAATTTGCAAGTGGATTTTCCTTTCAGACTTCTCACCATAGACATTTTCTATGAATGGGTTCACAAGCACATGCATGTGAGTTTTTCAAATGGCAAGGGACTAGAGTTGATTTTCACATCCTTTTCATGTCTGGGTACCTATTCTTCATGAAGATTAAGTCATAATGACATTGATAATAATATAAATACTGAAACATGCTATGGATTAGAAAAAACAAGTGATAATAAGCATTGATAATTTATATTCTCAGTGTGTATAGGATCTGTTTTAACTAAAACACTGTTAGAAACAACCCAAAGGAACAGTTGAATAGAAAGGCAAACAATGACTCAAATTAAGGAAGCATCAACTTTTTCATTGTGTCCACACAATCCCCCCCCAAAAAAGTCTTTGAGTGCCCTAGAGTTAAAATATTTTCAATTGTGGTGATAAAATTTTATTTTAAAGCAAACTTACAATGTGCCAGGCATTGGACAACGTGTCATATATATTGACTTGTTGGATTTTCATAATAGTTCTGTGAAAAAGATTCTACTATTTTCCCATTTTATAGATAAGGAAATTGAGTCAAAGAGGAAATAAACACCTTACTTAGTATAACCCAGTTACTATACAATATAGCTAAAGTTTAAATGCTGGCATTCTGATGCTAGGAGCCATTACAAGTTTTAATTAATGGTCACATAAAGATCCATTAAAATGTGCATACCATCCAAAAGAGACAAATAGCAGGACCTAGGACCAGGGTACTGGGTGCATTTCCAGGCAGCAAAACCCCAGATAATACTACTAGGAAATTCTACATCCAACCACTCTAATTCTAAAGTAAGGCAGCTAGCTAAATGTCCTTATGTTTGATGATTTCTGATAAAATTAGAGTCTAGAAATTTAAACCCATCATATTTAAAAATAATGTTTCTATGACTCTAAATATGAGGAAGTTTATAAAAACCCAAGCCCAAAAATAGAAGCTCTAGAAAGCTACAGTAATTTTGATTCTGATTCAGAAACTCAATCTTTATATGCTATACATATCTTTAATTCTAAGATTATAAAAGGCAGAGTAATTAATGAATATGAGCCCCTTCCATGTCACCTTGAGAGATGCCACTCTGGCTGAGAAATGACCTTCACCATTTCATTTCCTATAGATACAAGAGTATATGGTTTATTTGAGCTCAGACTGGCAGGGACCTTAAAGGTCATCTTTCCTTGTGACTACAGCAAAATCTGGGAAGCAGAAAGGTCAGCCCCAATATCTTGCCATTTTCTTTTTGACAGTTAGAGACAAAGTAAGAATCAAAGAGAAATCATTGTTTTTGACCAAAGTCAGAGAAACCAGACTACCTATAAAACTATAATTCTATTCATTCTCACACTAGAAGCAAGAAATAAATAATCAAAAGAATAAACATGTTTATTGTGTTTCAAGGCAGTCTTAAATACGGGGGAGAATTTTCTTTTTAACTTAATTGAAACATATTGTCAGAGTAAGATCTATGACCACCTCTCTCCTAAAATAGGGAAGAGAGGTCTCAATCCTCTCCTCCTTGTCTCAAGTGCAAGCCACACTTGGAGATTCATTTTGGTTATTCTGATGTCAAATAAAAATGTCTACATTCAAATACCTGAGAAATGAAATAAAACAGAAAGATTACAATTTTTAGTATATATTTTATGGGAAAACAATTCACAAATCACGTATGATGATTTAAAAAGAAGAATTAAGAATCAATCTGTAGATGATTTCCAGTGAGAGTTATTGGTTTGGGGCAGTCCAGTTGGACAGAGTTCAAATGCAGACTTTTCATCTTTGGTAAAATACTAAATATCTCCAATTTATAAAGAATATATATAACATATAATATAAATATCTCCCCTTCTAACTCCTTTATAAGGTCACTGTGTGGTGGTGTATTTGTAATAATGTTTGTAAATTTCCTGGTATTTTTTTCTTTTTCTTCATCCTTTCTCTCCATTGTGATGATCTTCCTAAAAAGAA
This sequence comes from Sciurus carolinensis, assembly GCF_902686445.1. Classification (NCBI taxonomy): domain Eukaryota; kingdom Metazoa; phylum Chordata; class Mammalia; order Rodentia; family Sciuridae; genus Sciurus; species Sciurus carolinensis. The sequence goes on along the minus strand of NC_062221.1, from coordinate 127,127,939 downwards.
AAATGTCCTATGCTCCCCTCCCCCAAATTTATCCTTCCATTAAAATAAATTTCTCAGCAAAGTTCGCAAAACTCTAATACAACACTATCTATCACAATGACACTTTAAAATACACATTTGATCTTGGTAGCAACACATAAAGTTTACATGGCACAATGTTAAAAAAAATCAATATATTTAATTTGCAATATGTCTGCTATACCATTTCTGAAATATAATTAATAGAAAATATTTCTGGTGATTTTTTTCTTATGTAAGGTGACACCTCTCTCATGGTTTGCTAGAGTCATAACTTCTCAATTTGAAAGAAAATTAGCATGCACAACCTGAATTTTCATTTCTCAGTACCATAGGAAAATGGAAATGAAGTTCAAATCCTATAAACACATGCTTAAAACAGACAAAAAGACTTATGCAAAGAGCTAGTTTTTAAGAGGTCAATGCCTGAAACCTAAATTTATACATCTGATTTTTAAATTGAGTAGAAAAATTTAAAAACTACTACTTATCTAAGCTCCAACAAGTTCTTTTTAGACAAAAATTGAGCATACAATTCAAAAATAAAATTGAGCATGGTGATATTCAAGGACCACATCAGACATTCAGAACTTCACAAACGGGATGCTAGTTTCTTCCAATAAGGCACTTGCAGCCTAGAGAAATTATCCACTGGCATGTTGTCATCTGACTGTCACCAGTTACATGTTGTGAGCTATTGGTAAAGAAGTGATATTTGCCTTCCGCCATCTCCTTCAAAAACTTTGATTTTTAGATTTTCTTGTTATAACTTGAGATCTACCTTCTTAGCATCCTCTAAGTGTACAATAGAGTGTTGTTAACTATAGGCACAAATTGCACAGCAGATGCCTGCAACTTACTCATTTTTCATAGCTAAAACTATCTCCACTGAACAGTGACTGGCCCCATGTCCCTCTCCCCAAGACCCTGACCACAACCATTCTTTCTGTTTCCTTGAGCTCAACTATTTTATATACATCGTGTAAGTGTAACCTTGCCATCTTTGTCCTTCTGTGCAGGCTTATCTCGCTAGAGGATGTTTTAAGAGCAACCTCATCAAAAAGAAAACTGCTTTAAAGAAATTTAAGCAGAAATTTATCAGTCAAAGATCTTATCTGGCTAGAAGAAATGGCAGCAAATTATGTTTTATTGGACCCTTTATGTACTGTGCATGTGCCTAGATACGGTGTAATTGCAATGGAAATACATATCTTGATATAGCTATATATCATCTGCATATGTATAACATTTTATAATCATAATTCCATTTTCTTTTGTATTATGCCATCATTTTTGCTGTGCAGTTCAATACCACCTTATTTTCCATTTCAACCACAGCTGCAACATTGCTGCTGCCAGAATCTGTTTTTCTTTTTCTTTTCTTTTTTTTTTTTTTTTTGTTTGTTTGGAGAAAATATACAATTTAAAATTGTTTTTTTTTTTTTTTTTTTTATCAGAAAGGAAAGTCATCAAGACTTAGATTTTATTTTAGGAACAAAGTAAGGTTTCATGGGAGAAAAAAACAAAGCCTTGGTGTAGAGAAGGTTTGTTCATTTTCTATAGCATTACTGAAGTGTCCGTATGCCTTGATAAACCTATCATGTTTGGATCATCTCAATGGGGGAAATTGCCTTAATTTAACTCTCTTTTGGTGTCTCAGCAAAGGTAAGTTGAAAGCCTTGAGTTTTCTCTAACTGGGTAGTTTTTATACTGCTGCATTTGTGAATGGAGCTGTAAAATTTGCCCAGCTAACTTGCTGCCTCAGTTTCCTTAAGTAGCAAAGACGGGTGGCCAGTGGGTGGAGGAGGAGGTGATGGGAATGGACCCAGGGTTGCCTTAAGACTAGTATTTTGTGTTCATGAAGCCACAGGGAAGAGACAGGTTGATGCAGCAGGAAAGGAACTCCATTAAACTGATGCTTTATTTTATTTCCTGTTCTCCAGTGTCTCTCTTTCAATGCCATCATGGAAGAACTGGGCATCTCACTCAAGAATCAGAAAAAACTAAAGAAAAAGTCAAGAACTAAGGGGAAATCCTCTTTCACAAGTATCCTTACTTGTCATCAGAGACGGACTCAGAGAAAAGAGACAGTGGCGTGATCCAGGAAAAAACACTTTAGGAACATTTTTGGGAAGGAAAAGGATATGCCTGCTGCACATTTTTGAGAAGGATTTCTGCTGAGTGTGAGATGTGTTTCCATATATCTATATCCATAACTCTGACAATGGATAGAATCAGATATGTATAATCCATAACTGATTATGGATATAGATATAAGAAATGCATAATTAAAAAAAAACTCACATAAATAATGTGGAAGTAACACCAGTTCTTTTGAAATAAATTTGTATGCGCACTTATTTTGCATTTTCTCTTTTGCCCCAATAAATTGCTGTGTGTGCTTTCTAAACAATAATAAAACAAGTTTTTTTGTTTTGTTTTGTTTTTTCAAAACAAGTTTGAACCATGCTTCCTTCCCGATTACTTGCTCTATTTACAGTGTTTGGTTGTGTGGTCAGCTGTCAAGTTCACTGTTTTTGAAGAATGTGTTCCCTGTTCAAATGAACGGTCATTCTTGACTGAATTTAAAGATAATTACTTTTAGATTCAACAAAGTCCATAGTTATTACATGTAGTAAAGTGAAACTATTCATCCTTGTGTTCTAAAATCTACTTTAATATAGTTTCAATAGCATTCAAAACATTAGTGAGTATACTATAAAAGGAGATTAAAAAGTAAAAGTACATTCTAAAAGTAAAAGCATCCACCACATTCTAGGGAACCATTCTGTGTTCCGGGCACATCATGGTGAGCAAAGACTGACATGGTCCCTGTCCTCACAAAGTTTATTGTAAAACATAGAAGTAAAGGTCTGTTACTCAAAGCAGGATTGGAACTTCCTTGGTGGAAGTCAGAAGCTGCAAGAGCATGCAGAGAATATACCTGGGACTGGAGGGAGAAAGGGTTCCTGAAGGAGGGGATAGTGAAGGTAAGGTCTGTGGGATGGTTGGACATAACTGCGTGAAGTGAAATAAAAAGATGGGGAAGGCAAGTGTCACAGGCTAAGCAAAACAGCAGGTTCAAGGCATTAAAATAAGAGAGAATAGGGCCACAGTGTTAGAGGGGAAAGGAGTTTGGTGCAGCTACAATACAAGGAGGAGCAATGGGCTAGACAGGTAGCAATTATTCTGGCAGAAGATAGGGGGAAAAAAAAAAAAAACAGAAGAAAAGACTGGAAGGAAGATGGAGATCACATCAGAAGTCTCTTGCAGTAAACCTAAGGATGTCATCTCCTGAGCCAGAGCAGTGGCAAAGAGACCAGAGGATGATGGAGGTGATTTTGAAGCACGAAGCAAACAGCAAGGGATTCATAAAGCAGTTGTGAAGGGAGAGTAAGACCAAGGAAAACTGCAGGGTTCAGGGGAGGAGAGCTTAATGAGGCAATTGGGGATGCCATTGACTGTTCCAGGAAACAGTGGGAAAAGATAGGAATGGATTCAATATTTCATAAAATTAAATTCCCACGGTTTCCTTCAGATTCTTTGCTGATTCCAAGAATTTGTAATCTAGCCCCTTCAGAATTTAAGTAAGAAAATATTTCCAGGCATGAAAAAATAAAAAAATAAAAAAAAACTGGTAATAAAAGATACTGGACAGATATTTTGCTTAATTGTAATCAACACTCAGTTTTTAAATCAATCAGAATTTGTACTGACAATAAATAGAAGAAAATGGCTCATAAAGAACACCTTAGGATGCTAACATTAAAAATTCATGGCTAGAAACCATGAATCCAATTAACTAAATATGGTCTAGAATGATAATATATTAGCAGGGAAAATGCAAAGATTATTCACTTCACTAAATAGTATACCCAAGGCATTCTGCTTTGTACTTTGTGATGTGTTCCTCTGATTTTTAAATTTTCCCTCTCATTTTTGAAAATATTATCCCACTTTTTCAATATTATTATAGTAACTTGTGAGAAAAGAAGTATATCAACTTCTAATATCTAAAATATATTGGGTGTCAATCTGGTTTATAGCACTTTAAAGCCCAATAACCTTCTTCCTCTGCACTCCATAACTGAGTTTTCCTTCAAGGCATATAATGCTTGCTTTGAGCAAAACTTTGTTAGAAAATATATTGAAGAAGGCAAAATTGCAGAAAAGGATTTTTTATGTCAACTACTAAATACAGTGTACAGTCACCTTTCTCCTGATATTTCCATTTGGTATGTATGTATGTGCCTATGTGTCTGTGTATTTGGGGGTGAACATTGGGGTAAGATCATGAGTTCAGAGGAGAAAAGAAGAAATGGCAGAAAATCTGGAAACTGGTCCAGCAGAATCCCTGGGAACAAGCATTGATCTCCGAGACTTTCATCCCATTCACTGAAGAACAGTGACTCCTACAGAGTTATGTAGAAATCAATGGCAAAGTTAATTGGAAACTAGATCCAGCGTTTCTTCCTTCAGCAAGTTCTTGAGGCTAAAAGAAAAAGATTGCTCAGGTGAGATATGAGGGATGAGAAAGGGAGGTCAGTGTTGATTGAAAGGTGATATTCACAGTTAGGATTTATTGTCCTTTTAACTCTCAGATCTTGGCCTTGTGTTTATTATAGAAAAAAAGGAAAGAGAGATAATTCACAACTTGCCTTGACCCCGTGAGACATACATATAGGGCTCAGAGTTTTCATTCTTAGCCTGAAAAAAGTTGGAGGGGGATGGAAATAGGAAGGAAGTAGGTTAAAGAATTCGATGAAGCCAAAGTGGATTTGACCAGCATATTTTTTTTCTGTGCCTCAGTAACTATAGCTTTAATTGAACTCTCTGCCTCACCTGAAAGACTAAATGAATTCTTGGTCAAGAGGCTCCTATGATTGCTGTTTCAAAGGTGAAATAACATTCAGGAAAGGTACACCTGAGTGCTATCCATGCATTGTGATTTTTTAAATAAATGGAAAGTCTACTAGTGCTAACATATGGCCCATCAGATTCTCCCCAAAACCACAGGGGTCAATGATGGGGTTCTGAAATGGACCATTGGCAAAAATAAGTTCAGGTTATAATCTACTTATTCAAATCATTCTTAAATGATTCCTCCAACCTACAGCAGTGAAGGGGAATAAGCATTAAGTAGTCAACAATGTCCAAAGGGAAGGAATGTCAAAACTGCCCCAGACCAGAGAGCAAGCCCTTCCACCATCAAGGTAACAGAGCACTTGGAAAAGGAACCTGTTGGGGCTGAGGAGAGGTAACAAATGGGGAGGCTGGGCCTTCAAAGACACACTCAAGTCTCTGGTCTAGTTCTATACAGGAAGGGAGACTCTGTATATATATATAAATATATATATATTTTAAATGGCAGTGTGAAGGAAAGAAGCAGGACAAAATAGGAACAATAAATCACCAGAGAGGAGACATACATCCTATATTTACAAGCAGTAACTCAAAATCCCATAAGCCTTGGGCATGAAATGACCAACATTAAACCATCCTGACAGGTAAGCGCCTGTAAATCCATACACACGTGGGCTGGCTTTGCAGGTGAGTGCCCTCACCTTCATGTCACAAGGGCATCAGAGGGACTTGCTCCTAAGATCTGCATACAAAGTGTCCAATTAGAGAACATTCTTCATTTTTAGACAGCCTGCTCAATCAATTAAGACTCCAAATTGGATCTGTGAGCAGATATTACCTGGTGTGCCAGTTGGTTTGCCATCCAATCCTTCCTCCTTCTTTCCCTCCTCATTTCTCAGGTCTTTGCATTGGCAGAGTGACCAGGGAGACTAGTTGACCTAGAACAGTTCTGAGCTCAACCGGAAACCATGAAATCCTGTAAGTTAAGAAGTGCCCCTTGTCCACATCAGTGTCCTGATAGGGACCATAAATCATAGGATATTTTTCTCATTGATCCTTCCACTTCATCTTCTTGGCAACCCCAGAGTTCTACTCCAGAAGTTGAAACCTCCACTGATGATAAAATAGGAACCCCACCTGGGTTGCCAGTGGAAGGCAAGGGATCCCCTGTCAAAGTAATCCAAGACGACCCAGGAAGAGCTGGACTTTGACATTTCATTTGTACATTATGAGAAAAAAAATATGTCTGGTGTATATATAAATGTACACACACACACATATGTGTGTGATTTTTAAATAAATGGAAAGTCTACTAGTGCTAACACATGGCCCATCAGATTCTCCTCAAAACCACAGGGGTCAATGATGGGGTTCTGAAATGGACCATTGGCAAAAATAAGTTCAGGTTATAATCTACTTATTCAAATCATCTCTTAATTGATTCCTCCAGCCTACAGCAGTGAAGGGGAATAAGCATTAAGTAGTCAACAATGTCCAAAGGGAAGGAATGTCAAAACTGCCCCAGACCAGAGAGAGCAAGCCCTTCCACCAGCAAGGTAACAGAGCACTTGGAAAAGTGCTCTTACCTTAGACTTTACCTTAGACTCATCTGGGCTATGTTCCAAGTAACTTATAAAGGTCACATCATCAGGTAATATTAACAACTGTCATGTCAGTTCTCACATTAAGAAGTATCTGCTAAATCCAGGTGCTTTCATTGCCATTCACGTTTGTTAATATAATACAGCAATCCTAAGGTAACATTCCTAGTTACATGTAGAGCCTGTGGTTCAGAGAGGCTAGATAGCTCACGTAGGGCCATTTAACTATGAAGTGACAAATGGTACAACAACCCCACCCACATCATCGCAACCACATCCCGCTCCCTCCTAACGCTTAGAGACCAAGCACCATTCACCAAACCTCAGCTCAGCCCCAGGCATGCTGGATTATAAGTACCCATTTAGTCTCAACCTGTGAATTCAGTACTTTACATTATCACTTCCACTCCAGAAAAGGATACTGCAAAAAAAAGAGGTGAAGTAGCTTCCAAGGTCAGACTATCTGTTGGTTACCAAACCAAGATTCTAACTTCAGTCTGTCAGAGTCTACAGCCTGGGCTCTCAACAAGGGCGCTACACAGTCTGATCCTTTTGTTTTAATGCAAATTTAGATTCAATTTTTTTAAAGAATTCCCACCATCTCCCACCACCTCTTAAGAGAATGGATGGATTGTTTGCTATGGATGTTGCCTGGAAGCAATATTTAAGCATACTAAATGCATTGCCAGGGCACTTAAATAGTAAAAGGTCATTTCTAACCCTCAATATTTAATAAAATGCTCTCTCTACCTATAGGCTACTTGTAGAACTGATCTGAAATTACTCTTTGAACACTCCTGTTCCTCAGGCAAGTCAATCAGTTCCTACTTGAGACATAGGGATGGCATGATGTGACCATTCCTATGTCTCGATCCTCATCCTATCCCCAGCAATCTCACAGGAGACCATGCTATCATGAGCTCACTCAGAGCTGGTTATAAACTCCTAGCTGGAGGAATCCGAACACTTTTAATGTTCCAAGCACTCTGTGTAAGTTACTCAGCCACTTGCACGCAGTGGATAATAAACAAAGACAGGACAAAGAGTGGACAACTTCTGGAGCACATGGCACGTGGACACCTGCCACTAATTTTGAAGAAGATGGGGGTCCTTGCTTTGGGGAATATTGGAATTGAATAGGTGAAATTTCAAAGGTGACATTTTTGAAATTTGGCCTGGTCTATTCTAATTGAGACACTTGCCTTTGAGAGACCATAATTATGAATGCCATGGAGTTTTCCTCAAATCTGTATCTCCACCTGCCCACGATAAGCACATGCTGGTAAATTCATCAGTAAGAGACCAGAAAAGCAAAGCAATTTCAGAAAAAGCAAACACACATATGCAAGATAAATATTTTCAAGTAACCAATGTCAGAGAGAATTTTAAATGTGTGCATAATGTCTTCAGGACTTGTAGATCTGTCAGTAAGCCACTTCCAGATCATTTCTGAAGAGGAAGGCTGCTTTCCCTTGTCTTCATGATGAATTCTATACCTAGAGCAGCAAACTAAAATGAGACCATTTTTAATAAAGCCATACCAAGATTTCAAAGCAATTTTGTGGCATTAAGCATAATAAACCAAATTACAGCAACGAAAGAAACATTTTCATTAAAGCTTTTAAAAATGACACTCAAAACTCCAGTGTACGAATAGAATTTAGTCTACATTGTCTTCAGGGAACCAAAATAACAAATGACAGCAAGAATTTTAAGCTCATCATAACAAATATATAATTAGTTTTGACCTTTTCACAACTTCCCAACAAATATAGCAATTCATAAGCATGCATGTTGCAAATGAAATTAATTGCAAGGATATCTTTTGCTGAAATGTTTAATGATCGCATCATACAGATTTCCTGGATGATTTCCTTTCTGACTTCTTCCTAAAAATAACGCCATTAGGGGCCACGCATCAGGTTAATCTCATCAAGTCAGAACCAACCAACATCTATAAGTGTATCTGGCTTATGTTCATGTTTTGTCATGTATGAAGAAGCTACTTCTTTTCTCCTCTGTTTCCACTTCCCTCTCTCCAGATCTGAACTGACATAAAGACTCAAAGTCAAATGACACTGATGATATGGAGCCTCCCCTGATATCCCCCATCTCTCTTGTCTGCCCTTGAATTGTTTGAGCTAATGCATTTTGAGTGTTAACATGTTTGATCTTAAAGTTACTTGGTTCGTGTTGGTAACTTGTATGAGTATTTTGTTTCACATCTAAATCAGCCTCTCCAACATCACTCCCAAAGACTGTCATACACATTTATCTCTTCCATTCTGAAACTCTCCTGGACAGAACTTAGATTCGTAGTTTCCCTCCCTACCTCCCTCTTTGTGTTTTCTAAATCTTATTCTTCCCTCCCACATATATAATAAACATTCACAAGTTCCTAGAGACTCATAAAGCACATCACATCTTTCAAGCAATAGTCCATGTCCTAGAAGATTCTGCCTAGATAGAAATATTGGAATTTGCCTTGGAAATCTCAAAAAGTCATTTGTAAAATAAAAGACCCAAGTCTAACCCAGATCCCCAAAACATATAAAATGTTAGCACAGATGATTCCACACTCACAAAATGCATTTGCTAAAAATTTCAAAAGTTGTAAATTTATAAAATAAAAGGAATTAAAAGAGAATAAGGAAGAAACAGAGAGAAGAAGAGAAAGGAAAGGAGGAAGAATGGGTTCCTGGGATAGGCTGAAAAGCAGCCACCTTCACATTTGTGAGAGTGATAGATGGAGATACAGAGATAGGTAGTTTATTCTTCCATTGAAAAGAGAATCTGCTGTCACCTGAAGGAGATAGCTCTAATTGAGCCAGGCATTCCTGGTGAGAAAGGTACAATGGTAACATCAATTATTAAAGAATACTAAACTGACCCTTTGAAAGGATAACAAGGGTTCCAACATATCTAAGATGATTTGCATATTGTGCTTCTTTAAACTAAAGATATAATCTGTGAGATCTACCAAACACCACCTAGTTTTATTGCTTTATTTGATTTTAAAAGTCATTTAAAATTGTATCAAAATGTGATCATTCCTTTTACCTCTGGATTGGCACCTTGGTTGAAAACTGAAAATGAAGACATATCAAGTACTCCAATTTCTTTTGAAATGCCACAAAACACATACCAGATGTCTGTCTTCCATTAGTGCAGGTCTACCCTTGCTGCCCTTTCCTGCCCCTACCCAAGAAAGCAGAGGTCTACCAAGGACAAAGCATGGTGGGCTCTTCAGGTTAACCACAGGTTGAAGAGTGTCACCTCTTTTATATGGGGGAGGGAAAGATGTTCTCCCCACCACCTGCATGAATCCCATGATGGGGGACCTAATCAAAACCATCTGAGAGACTGGGAAGTCTTCAAGCAGGACTGACTACCCTTCTACTCTTCTATCAGATGCTTTTGGAGGAGACTAGCTGAGATGACCCCAGGATCACCTAATCAGGTGAAGTGTAAAACTACAGAGGAATGGACTTGAATTCGCCACTCTAATAGGAATACAGCAGAGCAGTTTTGTTATCTGTGCAGGATGAACACCTTAATCAGAAGAAAGAGCTGGGGCTCATCATGAGTGTATTCTTCCAACTACCATTTTTACAACAACATTATTCTCCACTTCAGAGCTTTCAAAAGACTCATTATCACCTTTAATCAGAGCATCAATAGAAGTCACAGTAGCATTTTCAACTTGGCATTTGTTCCAGAGTCTGTGTGGCCTTAAAACAACAGATTTTGCCACTCTTGAACTATGCCCTAGAATCTTCATTACGAATCACATTGCTTTTTTAGTTAAAAATTATTGTGCAGCTATAAATCATGAAAAGGTGGTAATTTTGCTAAGTCAAAGATGAACAGATCCTTTCTTTTATTGACAGTATCACTAGAACGTAGGAGAGTTTTAGCAAGAACAAGGAGGATTGATTTATCATCAAAATTATATTAGGACTGTTTTCCTCTGGGTAAGATTTGATGTCAACTTTATAGGTGACTATCTGACAGAGGTCCAAGATCATCAGCTGAGCTCACTTGGTGGTTTCTTGAGTCTTTTAGAGAAACTGTACAGCAGATGCCTCAAAAGCCTGTTGGGGCACCACAGAAGGCCACTGGTCTTAAGCTGGGGGGGCCGAGGGTTGCCTTTTTTCTCCCAAGAGGATTCTTTAGGTTAGGTTAGACCTCTTCAATCTTTCAGAAACCAAAGGCGATTCTTCAATCTGTATTTTAGTCTTTCATTTACTCATTTTTCTGCTTTAGCAAATAATAAAATTTTCTCACCTGAGGATGGTGACAGGAACCTGGTATCATAGTCAAATGGAATAATAAAGGTAGTTTCATGAAGTTCTGTTTCCTGAGTAACTTTTTTTTTATTATTATTATTTTATTGTAAACAAATGGGATACATGTTGTTTCTCTGTTTGTACATGGCGTAAAGGCATACCATTTGTGTAATCATAAATTTACATAGGGTAATGCTGTTTGATTCATTCTGTTATTTTTTCCCTTCCCCCCACCCCTCTCACCCCTCTTTTCCCTCTATACAGTCCTTCCTTCCTCCATTCTTGCCCCCCTCCCTAACCCTAACTCTAACCCTAACACTAATCCCTCCCACCCCCCATTATGTGTCATCATCCACTTATTAGCAATATCATGCGTCCTTTGGTTTTTTGAGATTGGCTTATCTCACTTAGCATGATATTCTCCAATTTCATCCATTTGCCTGCAAATGCCATAATTTTATCATTCTTTATGGCTGATAATATTCCATTGTATATATATACCACATTTTCTTTATCCATTCATCAATTGAAGGACATCTAGGTTGGTTCCACAATCTGGCTATTGTGAACTGAGCAGCTATGAACATTGATGTGGCTGTATCTCTGTAATATGCTGATTTTAAGTCCTTTGGGTATAGGCCAAGGAGTGGGATAGCTGGGTCAAATGGTGGTTCCATTCCAAGTTTTCTAAGGAGTCTCCACACTGCTTTCCAGAGTGGCTGCACCAGCAATGTATGAGTGTACCTTTCTCCCCACATCCTCGCCAACACCTGTAGTTGCTTGTATTCTTGATAATCGCCATTCTAATTGGGGTGAGATGGAATCTTAGGGTAGTTTTGATATGCATTTCTCTTACTACTAGAGATGTTGAACATTTTTGCATATGTTTGTTGATTGCTTGTAGATCTTTTTCTGTGAAGTGTCTATTCATTTCCTTAGCCCATTTGTCGATTGGATTATTTGCATTCTTGGTGTAGAGTTTTTTGAGTTCTTTATAGATTCTGGAGATTAGTGCTCTATCTGAAGTATGATTGGCAAAGATTTTCTCCCACTCTGTAGGCTCTTTCTTTGCATTGCTGATAGTTTCCTTTGCTGAGAGAAAGCTTTTTAGTTTGAATCTATCCCAGTTGTTGATTCTTGCTTTTATTTCTTGTGCTATGGGAGTCCTGTTGAGGAAGTCTGGTCCTAAGCCGACATGTTGAAGCTCTGGACCTACTTTTTCTTCTATAAGATGCACGGTCTCTGGTCTGATTCCGAGGTCCTTAATCCATTTTGAGTTTAGTTTTGTGCACAGTGAGAGATATGGGTTTAGTTTCATTCTGTTGCATATGGATTTCCAATTCTCCCAGCACCATTTGTTGAAGAGGCTATCTTTTCTCCATTGCATATTTTTGGCCCCTTTGTCTAGTATGAGAAAATTGTATTTATTTGGGTTTGTGTCCGTGTCCTCTATTCTGTACCATTGATCCACCTTTCTATTTTGGTACCAATACCATGCCGTTTTTGTTACTATTGCTTTGTAGTAGAGTTGAAGATCTGGTATTGCGATACCCCCTGCTTCACTCTTTCTACTGAGGATTGCTTTAGTTATTCTGGGTTTTTTATTCTTCCAGATGAATTTCATAATTTCTTGCTCTATTTCTGTAAGGTACATAATTGGGATTTTAATTGGAATTGCATTGAATCTGTATAGCACTTTTGGTGGTATGGCCATTTTGACAATATTAATTCTTCCTATCCAAGAACATGGGAGATCTTTCCATCTTCTGAGGTTTTCTTTAATTTCTTTCTTTAGTGTTCTGTAGTTCTCACTGTAGAGGTCTTTCACCTCTTTTGTGAGATTGATTTCCAAGTATTTTATTTTTTTCGATGCTATTGTGAATGGGGTAGTTTTCCTAAACATATTAAAAAGATAGTGCACCATGATCAAGTGGGTTTCATTCCAGGGATGCAAGGTTGGTTCAACATCAGGAAATCAATAAATGTAATTCACATATCAATAGACTTAAAGTCAAGAATCACATGATTATTTCGATAGATGCAGAAAAAGCATTTGATAAAATACAGCACCCCTTCATGCTCAAAACACTAGAAAAAATAGGGATAGTGGGAACATTCCTTAACATTGTAAAGGCCATCTATGCTAAGCCCATGGCTAATATCATTCTAAATGGTGAAAAACTGAAAGCATTCCCCCTTAAAACTGGAACAAGGCAGGGATGCCCTCTTTCACCACTTCTATTCAATATTGTCCTTGAAACTCTAGCCAGAGCAATTAGACAGACCAAAGAAATTAAAGGGATACGAATAGGAAAAGAAGAATTCAAACTATCCCTGTTTGCTGATGATATGATTATATACGTATAGGAACCAGGAAATTCCACCAGAAAACTTTTAGATCTCATAAGTGAATTCAGTAAAGTAGCGGGATATAAGATCAATGCACATAAATCTAAGGCATTTTTATACATAAATGATGAATCTCCTGAGTAGCATTTGGGTCAAGGACAGCAACAATGTGGAGCTGTTCTCATTCCTACACTTGAAGGAACAGGGGAAGGAGCAGCTAACAGATTCTCCCTGAAAAGGGGAGATCCAGGGGAGACCTGCAGCCTTAAGTGGGAAATGTACTCCTTGCAGTCATGAGACCCAGATGAAATGGAACCATGGAACCATGGATTTCACTCTTTCCAATCTCTGCTTAAGCCTCACATTGGCTCAACCCAACCAGAGCTCATATTTGGACCACTGGTCAGGGAATTCAATGATCCTCACTCTCCTAGTACAAAGTAGAAAATTTATGTGGAGGTGCAGACAAAATATCTCACATAATGTTTTCTCTTTATTAGAATTTATGTGGATCAATATGTAATAAGTATCATTCAAAGATAGAATATTATGAAAGTAAAATCCAATATATCTTCTGAAAACTAACTCATGTGGAGTCCCCAAAGGTATAAGTTGCTTCTGGGAGACAGAAAAGGAGTGAAGTAAAATCAATACAGGGAATTCTAGAATTGAAGGAGAAAGAACCATGTTCATGGCTCAAAAGTTGCAGTGGGATAGAACCAGGAGTAAATCTCTGCTTAATATCATCAGTGAGACTATTAACAGTCTTCATGTCATGCCTGAAACAAAGTCTACTTATTTTGTTGTTATTATTACTATGGCTATTTTTAAGACTGAAGTTAAGATGGAGAGCAATTAAACCCTTCTAGAGAGTCTGTTCAATTAATTTCAGAACAAAACCCTAGAGAAACACAATGAGTATCCATGAGATTCCCAAGTGTGCTTCAAAGTTCAGGTGAAGTACTCAGAGGCCAAAGGACCTGCATGATCCAAAATAAAACAATCATAGGGACCATTCATGGTTATTGTCATCATTGTTATCTATAAATCACAACATTCCTTTCTGATAAGTCAAAGTCAAAGAAGTCGTATCCTGGTTCCAAAGAGCAGGGGTCTTGTCCTAAGTTATAGTATACCCAAAGTCCTCTGAGCAAGTTTCTCAGTCAGAGTCTGGCATGAAACAAATGGCACATCCAAATAATTAAAGAGAGTTTATTGAGGGGATACGGAGGTGAGGGCAAGACTAAGGAAAACCAATCAGGGCTGGATTATCACCCACTAGCTGGAAGGAGCGGTGGGAATTAGTGATGTTTCCAGAAGTCAGCAAGGGTTTTAACCACAGAAAAGAAAAGTACCCAATGGGAACTGTGGCTATAACCTCTGCAGATGCCATTGTCTGTGAGGAAGTGGAGGTACTGTGGAATATTATGCAATGAGGCCTCCCATTGGACAAACCCAAGTAGAAGTCATAGAGTCAGGGAGCCTGGTGAGTAGTATCATCTAAGAGGTCAGCCTCCTTCTTTCATACAAAACTGAACAGGAAGGCACATACAATAGGTCTGCAAGGATAGTGGGAAATAACAAGAAAAATTGTGTGTGTGAAATCAAATCAAAACTACAGAGATTCCATCTCATTCCAATCAGAATGGCCATCATCAAAAATCAAACAATAAATGTTGGCAAGAACGTAGGAGAAAAGAAACTCTTATACACTGTTGGTAGAAATGTAAATTAGTACAACAATTATGGAAATAAGTATGGGAGTTCAAAAAAATCCTAACTAAAAATTAAGTGACCATATGATCCAGCTGTACCACTCCTCAATATTTATTTGAAAGAATTAAAGGTAGCACACTGTAGGGACACATGCATATGCATGTTTATCAAAGCACAGTTCACAATAGCCAACTTACAGAATCAACCTAGATGTCTATCAACAAATGAACAGGTAAAGAAACTGTGGTATGTATACACAATGAGATTTTATTCAATCATAAAGAAGAATGAAAATATGTCATTTCCATGAAGGATAGAACTAGAAAGCATCATGTTAAGTGAAAAGGGAAACACAAAAGACGAATATTGTATATTTTCTCTCATGTGTGGAAGTTACAGAGAAAAGAAGAGATGTCATGAAAGTAGAAGGATAACTACTAGAGTAAAGGAAGGGGACCAGGGGGAGGGAAATGGAGCAGGTAAAGAGAAGTTTGGGGGAGTAACATTGTGACATTGTTACAATTGACCAGACTTCATTATATTTAGGTACAAATATGCTTCAATGAAACTCACTCTTCTGTATACTTAACATGTATCAATAAGTCATTTTTAAATAATAGTAATAATAAATGAAACTAAGTATTTGTGCAAAATGATTTGGAGGAAAAAGATAGAGACCACATTCAGACTAAGAATTAGTCTCCATTCTTGAGAGAATATCAAAGAGTGAAAGATGCCCAATGTGTTTTTTATACAGCTGGTTAAACCCTGGGTCAAACAGAAGAAAGGACTTCATAATACTCTGCCTCTTTAGCAGACATTTCCAAATACCCTGGGCCAGGATTCAGTGCTCCTTCCAGAGCAAGAACTCCTCCAGGCCTCACCAGCTACTCAAAGTCTCTTTTACTCCCTATGGAAATGTTGAGAGATTTGTGACTTAAAGCTGAGCACAAACCCCTTCTAGACACTTGGTGCCATAACTGGCAGGGCTGCTCACTGCTTATGTCATGCTGCAGACACCAAAGTGATAGCCATGACTTTCACAGTGCTTCGGAAGGCAGTCCCTTCCCAGGAGTGCTAATGGTAGAGGGGCCATTGGCGAAGCCAGTTTTGGCCCCCTACAGTTTCCTCTCTTCAGTCCACCTGTGATCTGAGTATACTTCCTCTGAAAAGCATCTCATTGCTCTCACTACTTGAGTTAAAATGTTAGTAAGAATTGCCTCTGTAACAATAGTGTAACTTAATTTTTCTCTTCCTCTTTCATTCAATCTCCTAAAATTTCCTATATTCAAGAATGGAGGCTGGGCATGGTGACATATGCCTATAATTTTGGTAGGCTGATGCAGGGAGATAGCAAACTTGAGGCCAGTCTCAGCAACTCAGTAATATCCTGTCTCAAATATATATATATGGTGTATGTGGTGTCTGGGGATGTAGTGCAGAGGTAGAACATCCCTGGGCTCAATTCCCAGTACCACAACAAAAGAAAGAGAGAAAGAGAATGGAAAACTAGGGTAATTTTTAAAAATAGAGTCATAGTATTTCAAAAGATAGCAGTTTAGAAAGAAAGGTATAACTTTCTATGGAGAAAAATATGATAAAACACAGAACTTGTGTCATCTTTGAGGGTCATAATGTATCACGAATAAGCTGAGTTATCTCAGGAATGTGAGGCTCAGTGTGAAACAACATTAACATGTGCATATGCACATGGGGGGGGTGTTGCTATCTCAAGAAAAATTAAAGCACTGAATAAAATTCTATTTCTATAGGATATTTTTAAAATCTCTTATATGATAAAAATAGAAGGAAATGCTTCTAGCCTAATTAAGATTGAATATTGAAGTCTAAAGAGACCAAATATTATGCATAATGAGGTACTTTAGGTGTATTCCCTGAAAGAAAGAAAACAAGAATATTCACTAATAGACCTATTGTTCAGTACTAGAGAGCAGAAATTATTAGAAAATAAAAAATGAGTATGCTTAAGAATTACAGAGAGAAAACAATATTATGTGTGGATGTCATGAACATGTACCTACAAAACCAAGTCTCAACAGACCATTAAAATTAATGAGGGTTCATCATGGCGGCCCCAGGAGCTGCCAACTATAGAAAGCAGCAGCATTGCTCTGCACTACCAATAACTACTTAGAACATTCAATATAAACAGGATCTTATTCACAGTAACAATAAAAAATATAAGCTTCCTTGAAACCAAGTTAATTAAAAATTCACAGGAACTTAACAGATATATTTTTTAAATGCCAGTAAAGGATACAAAAGGTGAGTGGAAAAGTTGGAGAGACAGACAAGACCCCTGGGCATCATGACAATAGTATAAAGATATCATAGTCTCCTCATTAATCTACACATCTAATAGCAAACCAATCAAAATTATAGTGGGACTTCTTTGAAGAACTGGATCAACCTACTACAATGTTCAGGTAGAAGAAAAAAGATCACATACAGCTAAGACAGACTTCAAAAAGAGGAGGAAAGAGAAAACCTAAGGCACCTGACATTGACGTATTTCAGAATCACAGTAAGAAAAATCAGAATGGTATTGACATAAAAAAGACAAATTGTTCAAAAGGGTAGAATAGCACTCAGGACAGAAGTATATACATGGGAAGTTAATGTATGGGTAAATACAATTTTGATATGGCTATAAATGTTCTTACCACAAAAATGATAATTTTGCAAGGCAATGCATATGTTAATTATTTAGATTTAACCATTTCACATTTGTTGTACTTTGGATGTAGTTTGCTCCTGTCAAGACTCATGTTGAAGCTTGGTCTCAAAAGAGGGGATTAGTTACCACAAGAGGAGAGTGTTGAAAAGCAAGCCAGAACTATTTGCTTTATCTCTCATATACGTGCTCTTTTTTTAACATGTACCCACTTGCCTTCTGCTTTCTACCATGAACTGAAGCCACATGAGACTCTCTCCAGAAGCCAAGCAGATGTTGGAGCTTCCAGAACCATAATCCAAATAAACCTCTTTATTAAATTACCTAGCCTCAGACATTTTGTTATAGCCCCAGAAAACCATGCACAAGTATTTCAAAACACTAATTTATACACAATAAATACATGAAATTTTATGTCAATTAAAAATTGAAAATAAAAACCACAAAATTCAATAGATGATATAGTAAAAAATGATTCATTATATGAAGAAAATAAAAGTAAATCCCTATCCAACCCATCAATGGTGGACTTGGTTAAAAGGTCAGATCTGGGGGCAGGAAGGACTTCTTAATAATCACTGAAAATGAATATGAATAGATAAGTTCAATTCAACAATATTCTTCAAATCATGGAAAGGAGAAGAAGACCATAATAATAGAAATGAGCAGGCTGCGTGTGGTGGTACACACCTGTCATCCTAGCTACTTGGGAGAGTAAGTCAGGATCACAAGTTCAAGGCTAGCCTCAGCAGCTTAGTGAGATTTTGTTTCAAAATAAAACACAAAAAAGGTTGGAGATGATGCTCAATTGTAGAGTTCCCCTAAATTCAATCCCTAGTTCCATAAACACACACGCACACAAATTGAGCACAAAAAAAAAAAAAAAAATGTGAATAAGCAGTTTACAGAAGTGAAAACCCAAAGGCTAACAGGAATATAAAGATATTTTCAAAATCAATAGGCATTGGAAAATGTAAATTAAAACAATGTTATATTTCTTTATACCTATTAGTCTATGAAAAAATAAAGTTTAAACATGAAGTATCAACAGAGATGTGGTAAGCCCATACTGATGGTTCTGGTCCAGGGTGAAATCTAACACTATTGCCCAAAATGAGTCTGTGCCAGTCTGTGACTCAGAAATTCTATGCCTGGGTTTGCAAACTAAAGACATCATCTTCAACCATTGTTGTTGGTGGAGGCAAGTAAAGGCAGCTTAACTGTCAGTCCCTAAGTCAGGACATACTTGTGGAAGAAACTGCTAGTTTATCACCAAACTGTCCTCCTTTTCCTCCAGGCTACCTAAATGGGACATTTCTCAGCATTCCTTTGTGATGAGGTATATAAATCCATGGCTGAATTCAAGAGAAAGGAATGCTTAGCTGGAATAGAGTAGACCACTCACAGAATTGGTGATAAAATCGTCCCTGGTGCAAACCTCCCTGTTTCTTCCCTCTGCCAGCAGTCTTAAAGAGAGATACTGCTAGAGAATGCTCGGGTACCACGTGTCCAAGACTGTGGAGCCACAAGATGGAAGGATCCTGGGTCTCTGAATCACCGCTTGGAACTTGAGAACTACCTGTTCTGCACTATGAATTTAGTTTTAACTTAATTACATCATCTGATGTTCTGCAAAGTCCCTGAAATATGAGATTGCAATTGCAACCTGCCAATTGCACGTTTACTGTTACTTTAACTAATGTAATAGGTAAAATGTAGTGAATACACCATCGAGTATTATGAAGCAATTAAAAGTAATGAATTAGTTATATGCAGTCATGTACCACATCATATTTCAGTCAATGACAGACTGCATAAAAAGGTGGTCCTGTAACATCATATCACCTAGTGATGTTGTAGCTGTTTCAGTTTCTGTAAGAACATTTTATGATGTTTTCACAGAGATGAAATGTCCCAGTGATGCATTTTTCAGAATATATTTCCATTGTGAAGCAATGCATGACTGTATATAGCAATATGAATGGGTCTTAAATAACTACTGCTTAGTGAAAAATAAGGGACAAGACTATTTGTGTTAGTTTAAATATATATGTGTCCTACCTTGTTCTCTCCTGTTTCCTTTTCATGCGGCTTAGAATTTAAATGTGAAACTTGGATTTTGAGCTCTGGAACTTTGAGACTAGAAGGCAAGACAGTAGATGATAGGCATGTGTGAGCTCCTAAGGGCATTATGGTGTCATTGGACCCCATTTGAACTTCTTTCATGTAAAAGGAAAATAAACTATAAACTATCTTGTTTTTCAAATTACCTGGACAGAAACAATTCACAATTTTCAGAAAGACACACAATGAAAGGTTATGCAATAAACATGTACTAATGTTGACTTGCAAAGGGAAAAAGAAGAGAATGAGAGTCAGTATGGAATTAAAAGGAATTAATAAATGTGTGACTGACTGAAGGAGTAAGTCAATGAGTCTAGAGAGAAGCCTTATAGACCTCTAGTACAGTATGACATGAAGTCAGGACTATGATCAATTTCATGCCCAACTCCTAAAATGATAAAAAAGGTTGAAGAAAAATATGATCATTGTTAATGATCAAATGTGTCCTTCAAAATCAGAACTTGGTACATTTACCATTGTTCTGCAATTGATCCTTCTCAAACACTGCTCAGTCCCACAGGTTAACCTACAGAATTTTGTAAAAGTTCCAGCAGGAAAGCTACTCAGAACTCAAGGAGGAGCAGGAATCAAAGGATGGGAAGGAGATCTCTTCTGCTGCCTGAACAGGGAGTTCTCCCTGGCAACCTGTTCAAAGGAAATGCTATGAAGCCCTGAAAATGAGCTGAAGTACCCAGGTCCCAAGCTGCTGAAAGAAACATGACACTCTTTGCCAATGAGTCTGAGTCCCTTTGTCTTGTGCAAGTAGATGGGTGCGAGGAACAGCACAGAGCTGACGCAGGCTGTTGTGTTAACGGATCCTGAACACCATACTGAAGAAAACAAACCAAATCATAGAGCCACAAGCACATACACACTTACACACACCTAGTCTCAAGCAGCATCAAATTACCTGAAAGTGCTCAATTATGGAGAATTACCACCCCCTTTAAAGCAGCAATCATCACCATTATGTATCATCGGGCTTAAATCAGTTCCCTGGGAGATGTCCTGATTAAGCGGATTTCCCAATTAAACCTGTCCCAGTTGAGTGGAGCCTACCATTCTGATTAGATTCCTAATTTATATGGGAGGCTTTGTATTTTTTAGAAAGGGAAAAGAGAAGTGGAGGAGAATTGTCAGCTCATGAAGTCTCACTGTGCATTTCTCTCTCAAGAGCAAGCCCTTCCCCATCCCCGACAAACAGAGGCACTTCCTGCCCACGGTAGTTCTAAACCTCTTAAATAAAATAGCAATTGTTCCTTGTGGAGCCAAAACTGCTCTCCAAAAACTGTCAAATACATCTGCCATCCCCTTGAGGGACAATACCTTTGATGGGTCGGCAGCAGAGAGAGGAGCATAAACAGAATGAGTGGCCAGTGACCAGAATGGGACACACAGAGTCTTCTGTACCTTTTAAGAAATCTTTTGCAATTTCTTTTGTAACAAACTCAAATGAACAAATAAACAAATGAAGAATGAACAAATGAATGAATGAGTAAGATGTCCTGCCTGACCATCAGAGCAGGAGAAAAGTTAAAATGTATGGCTGTTATACTCATTGACATCACAGAACCACAAAATAGGGGAAATAGGGGACTCAAAGTGACACCGAAAACTTGAAATATGAGAACATATTTGACTTCAGTGTTCACCCTTTCGACAGTGTCAGATGCAATTACAAACTTCATGAAGGTTCCCTCAGTATAGTGTGGGGCTGAACTTTCTGGAAAGGTTTAAATTTGATCCTTGGAGGACAGTGAGTGGTATGAATTTGAAAGTGTCACCTAATCTCTTCAAGTCTTACTTCCCTCACCTGCCAGATGGATTATTGGCCTTGCATCAGTTCCCTGGGAGATGATTGGGCCAAATAATTTCAGAGTCTCTAGCCAAACTTCATAACCTAGAGAAAGAAGCCAACCATGGAGGAAAGGACAATGTTTGAAATTGAAATTCATATTCTCCCATTTACCAATTATAGGACCCAAACGAGTCTCTGAGATTCAGTTTTCTCATCTTCAATCCAGCTCCTATGGCTGGAATGACCATGTGAAGAAACACATCGAAGGCTCCCAAAGATGACTTGTTCACCTAGAGAGGAGTATAACTGCCACACGCCCACAGGATGTTGTGAGGATTTAATTCATGAACGTAAACATGACCTTGTTTTGAGTTCTAGGAAATTCAATACAGTACAAACAGAAGCTAACTCTGTTCTTTCTTACTGCTAAATGGAGAGGTGCAATCGGCTACCTATTTCTGCTCCATGAATGATAACATCGGCAGGTTACAGGGTGGTTGGGGTGATTTGGGGGTATTAGAACAACTCATGTCTATACCCCGTTCAATCTAAGGCACGGCTCCTCTCTTATCCAGTTAGTGGTTCCCTTTCCCCTGCTCAGGCTTCACCTTCTACAAAGTGTTTTCCAGAGACTCAGCTTTGCTCCCTGGTTCTTTCCCTGTTTGCCATGCTGCTCCTGGAGGCTGTGAGTAGGATGCAGAAGGGAGAGGCAGGCAGAACCCAGCTAAGGGGCTGTTACCAGGTGAAGAGTTCACTTGCAAGCAGATGTCAAATACTGACAATTTTCCTTTCTGGTTTTTTTTTTTTTTTTTTTGTCTTGTTTTGTTTTGTTTTTGGTTTTTTTTCCCAAGTGCTGGGAATCAAACCCAGAGCCCCTTGCCCATAACGCAAGCACTCTACCACTGAGCTACTTCTGGAACCCAAAGACTAACTTTTCCAGCAGGAAATTTTCATGAGCTCTTTAGAGCTCCCTCTACAGGAAACTTCTGTGCCCTTCCTTACCCTGATTGGGAATATTGATTGCTAAAGATGATGGCTTCAGACTCTGTTCCAACTTACAGTGAAGCCAGGCCCTGGGAGGAAGTCCTCCTATCCTCGCTCCTATCCAATGTATCCAGTGGATGCTGTAATGTGTCACCTATGTCTCCCTGTCAAGACTGAAGGGTTAACCTCCCGAGATGGCAGGTGTACCAAGAACTTCAGCTCTCAAGAGTTCTTTAAAATTGTGTTAAGTGATGAGAGACTGATCATCCCGGGTGGTCTGCACCCAAATACCAAAGTGAGTCTAACAAATAAAAGTTGTATTTGAAGTTTGTAATTGCATCTGACACTGTCGAAAGGGTGAACACTGAAGTCAAATATGTTCTCATATTTCAAGTTTTCGGTGTCACTTTGAGTCCCCTATTTCCCCTATTTTGTGGTTCTGTGATGTCAATGAGTATAACAGCAATGCATTTTAAGTTTTCTCCTGCTCTGATGGTCAGGCAGGACATCTTAACTCATCTCAACTCAGGACAGTGCAAAAGGTCAACCCAGCTTCAGAGCACACAGTAGGACTGCTGGGGCTTCACTCAGATTGTTTGACAGCTAGTTTCTCAGGAGTTGATTCAAGAATGCTTCCTGATAAACTGCACGCTACTCTTCATCTTATAGTAAACTTCCCAGGGAACTTGATCTGAAACTGCATCCCCTTAAAAGTTCATGGGATTCTAAAACTTTGGAATCTTCCTTCCCTCCAGCCATGCCGCTGCACCCTCAACAGGCCCGTTAGCTTTGTATTTCTACTAAAAGATTCAAAAATCAACATCTAGGTCTCCAAAACTCCCGTGTGCACAAGCAAGCTGTTCAGCGAGTACCTTGGAGCAAACCCACAGGTGTTGGTAGATCAGAGCATGATGAGTAGGGGAGGGAGAGCACTATAGAGTGATACCTCCACTTGCAGATATCCCAGCATCCTGCAAAAGCTCTCTTTTCTAGTCAGGATCATCAGGAAACAAAGCTCGAAGCACAGAGTCTATGTGCTACAGGGGTGTCCAGTCTCAGGGAGTGGGAGTGAGAAGGTTGGGAGAAGAGGAGTGAAGCAAGTAAGAAGGAATGCCGGGTTGAGGACATGTTGGTCAAAGTTGGCAGACTTAGTTATGTAAGAGGTATAGTTTCAGAGGTCTCTTGTACAAAATGGTGAGCATAGCCAACAGCAATGTATTGCATTCTGGAAAATACTGAGTGGATTTTCCCTGTTCTCTCTACAAAGTACCAGTATGTGAGGCAATTCATGGGTTAGTGAACTCAATCAAGCCATCCCACAATGCACACAAATTTCAAAGCATCTTGTTTCACACCAGAAACATATACACCTTTTATTTGTCAATTTAAAAACAGAAATGTCAATAGGAGATGTGTGACTAAGCTGGTTGTCACTACATGTAACTGGCTGCTGGAATTATACTGGGGAAGACAAAAACTGCATGCATCTGCCTCTCAGGACTGTCCTTAGTTATGGTCAAGAAAGGAATAATTTATCCAGGGATCATTTGGTGGCCAAAAGTCTCTCCTCCTTTCAAATTGGAAGTCTAAGCCCCCTAGACTTCCAATTCTAAAATAGTGAGCATCAAGCAGGAGGCATGGGAAAAATCTTTGGTTTGAAGTTGTCTTAGTTCGAATTTCTTTTCATCTTGATGAAAATAGAAAAAGTTTTACTATAAAACTCATGAGTCTTGAATTTAGAGTCTTATACAGCCTCTAAATTTTGATTGAATATTAAATGTCTCCATTTGTAACTCGTTTGTCTTTATCCTCATCATACATAATTAAAAGCAACAAGTTGGTCTATTCTCCCTATGTACAAAATATACCCACATTCTCCTAAAGCCTCTAAGGAAATCTCAAAAGTCTCACCTGTTATGGCATCAGGCCCTGTTAAGGTCCAGGATCCCATAATCCTAGTCAAGTCCAGCTGCAGGTGAGTCTCTTCAGGTCTCTGTCCTCGGGATCCGCACACTGAGTACTTTTATCCCAATATGAACATCTGGGAACTTCAGAGACAATTCTCAACTTCCTCACCCCATATTAAATATGCAGTGGCAACCCCTGTGTCAGATATCCCAACGGGCACTTTCAAAATAGGGAAAATGGGATGTACTCAGTGAACACTGCCCCATAGCAATTCTGAAGTTAGGCTGGCGATCCATCAACAATTCTTAGCTAGAATTGGTCTTATTGCCCTGGAATGAACCTCTGCCCATCTTTTCTCTTGTTTCTTCAGGCTGTATCATCTTTCCTTTCCCAAAAGAAACTTTTGATGTCTCCAATTGAGAAACTTCCAATAGTAACTTGGAAGTGCCAAGTCCTCTTCATATTTCGCATTTTCTTCTGTCCCCTTTAGTTTAACATTAAATCTCTGTTTTAAAACTCTGTGGATTTCCAGTAATCTTTCTACCATTCATGTCATTAGATAAAACCAACACACATCTCAAGACTAGCCCTTTCATCTTGAATTTCCAGAGACACTATTGTGAGACAATGCCATTAAGACTCCTTGAAGCCCTATTTTGGGATAGGGAAGATCTAATAGGCACAATCTTAAGATCTTTAGGAGCCTTTTGTCACCCTGAAAGATTCTCTGGTACACTGTCTCAGAAGAAATTTAAAGTCCCATCCTGGAAACAATCTTTGTTCTTTGATTGTGTATTAATTTTAGAATCCTTTGCCATTTGGTGAGGATAAGAAACAGTTTTATTTTCAAATCTGAAAATCCTGGCCCTTTTATTTGTCCTCTAAATTTTGCTGAAATTTTAACATCTCCACTTGTAATTCATTCCTTTTTATCCTCATCATACTCAGTCAAAAGAAACAAGTTGGCACTTCAATATCCCACCAGGAAACCCACTTAGTCAAACTGGTTCATTGGATGCATTAGGAAAATGAATTTCTAAACCTCCCACCATCATATAATAAGTATCTCCTTTCTTCCAGTTTCTAGCAACATTTTTCTCAATGTTTCTTAAACCATCACCAAAAGTTTCTTCCAATTTCACCAAGCTTCTGCTAACAGTCTCTTCATGGATGTGGTTACTGCATCCATTCCTGATATTAAAATGTCTTCTGACTATCCATTCTCCAGTTACAAATTATGCCAAAACAATGATCAAAAATAATAACATTCATTTACTTTCTTCATAAATTGGGGATTGACCAGGCTCAGTGAGGCAGCCCTCTCTCAGAATTCCTCATGTGGTTGAAATCAGACAGTGGCAGAGGCTCCGAAGAGCTTCTTCCTCAGGTCTGGATGAGTACTGAGGAGACTCAGATAGTCTGGCCAGAACAACTCTGGGTCATCTTGCACTCTCTGAGTTCTGAGGTTCAAAGATCTGCTAGAGGTTCTCACAGAACTGAGCAAAGCTGTTATACTCATAAGTATGGCATATGACAGCAAAAGAAAACAGATCTAAATCAGCAATGGAGAAAGGTGTATAGCAAAGAGTCCAGGAAGCACCAAGTAAAGTCTCCCAGTTGTTCTCTCCCAGTGGAGTCCCATAGCATTTAATCCTCACAACAACAATGTTTGGCAATATGCACAAAGTATTACCAGTGAGAAAAGCTCACCCAAACCATGGTGTCTGGTGGTTTCACTGGGGGTCAGTCACATAAGTATGGCTGACCACCCTTGTGGTTGAGATCAGATCTACAGGCCCTCCAGAGATCCACTGATACCACAGCGCAAGGACCCTTCCATAAATCACATTGTTAGCATTAGCTGTCTGGCATGGCCCAAAGCTTTAGGTAAATCAAAGACAAACTCAATGAGCTGTTTCAAGAGCTTAGAGGTTAACTACCAGGAGCTGAAAAAATTCAAGTTTTTTTTTTTTTTTTTGCATGTACAAAGTTTTAACAACCTAGACCCAATGTCTAGCCCAATGCTTCTCCACATGGTCTAAGAATAGCCAGACTTTAAATATGATGGCCAAAGACTCCTGAATTCTGCAGCCTTATAGAATTATCTACCCAAGGCTTGGAAGTCGCACAGCTTAACTCAGATCTATTCTATCCATTCAGCCAATAGCAAAGGTGGCTCATACTCAGGGGGTTGGGACATAAACTCTATCCCATAATGGGAGGTATATTGAAGCATTTATAGGTAGATTTTAAAACCATCATGGATGGTGACTAACATTCAGCCACCAAGTCATAGGGAAAGTTCTTCCTATCTATCCTGACTACTGATAGGAATATTTTTATTTTTACCTCAGCCTAAGGAGAAAGCACTTTTAAGTCAAGATAAACACAAAAAATTCTTTTAAGGCAAAAATGCAAAGTCTAGTCTCAAGCACAACAACTTCTCTTGACCTGAGGAGAAGCTTTATTTGAGTGACAGTACTGTTGCCTGGTGGTGGCCTGGCAACCAGGAGAGCCCAGCGCTCCCCAAGAGGGCTCTTTCTCCAGATTTGCCCAAAGGCACAACTGTCCTTAACAACGACCATCTAGACTTCTTTTTTTTTTTTTTTTTTGCCTTTTTCTTGTTTTTTCTCCTACTTCAAACTCTGTGCACATATCTTTGTATGAACATATTTCTTAAATCACCTCAAAGAAACAACATCTATGTACCAAGCCTAATAAATGTCTTTACAAAAAAAAAAGAAAAGAAAAAAAGTTCTTATTTCTGCATGAATTAGAGAGGACAGGCAACTTGAGACCTTCGTTTCACAACTTATGACCTTAGTGATCTTGTTATTTTCCCCCATGCAAGATTGATTTTTAATATATTCTACCCAGATTTTACATTTAACTTACCACAATATTATCAGATTCTTAGATATTAAGTTTTTTTTTTGAGAATGACCCAAACCTTTCAAAAGAGAGGATTCTTGACCTCAGAGAGAAAGCACTTAATTACCAATCCTGTACACCTTCTGCATGGCTCCCTTGTGTTTTCCAACATCCCTCCCTAAAGAATTCCTGCAGGGGGTCTGTGACTCCAAGAATAAAATCCCCACTATCCAGAGAAATGTCTTATCCCCTGACATCCATCTCTGGACAAAAGAGCAATAGCACAACTATGTCAAGGAAGACATAGTCTATGGAAATGCTTTTTCAACACCCAAAGCCAGAGATCAGGGAAGAGGACTCCTAATGAATCATTAGAAATCCCTTGCTAATGACTCTTTTGCAAGGCATTTCTAAATGCGACCACCTAACAAAGAGAGGCAGAGAAATCCTGGCCTGAAATCCTACTGCAAAACAGATTATCATATTGGAGAGGCCCTTAGCAATTCTCAGGACTTAGAAACTCCTCCTGGATTGTTTCATCACGTGCCTGGGGATCTTGGTCAAACTTTTGTTTCAAAGTGTACATGTGCAGAGCATGTAAAGGAAGACTGTGGAGCCAAGGGAGTTGTCAGTGTTGAGTTATTTTTCTAGACTTCCAAAGAAAGTAGCCTTATTTGCAGGACTAGGAACACTATAGATGGTTAAAACACAAAATGATTTGAAGTTTAATTTAAATTTCACCCTCCTGGCTATTTGTGTTTGTATTTCACTTTGCTTGAACAACAAAGTAGCTTGGATGGTTTTGGACATGTGGTTAAGCCTTTTAATTTCCTGGTCCTCATGCACTACTGCTCACACGGCAGG
This sequence comes from Sciurus carolinensis, assembly GCF_902686445.1. NCBI lineage: Eukaryota > Metazoa > Chordata > Mammalia > Rodentia > Sciuridae > Sciurus > Sciurus carolinensis. The sequence goes on along the minus strand of NC_062221.1, from coordinate 127,099,859 downwards.
GTGACTGCCCTTCTTAGCACAGAAGCCGAATTTTTAAATTGTTCATTGATATCTCTGGCCTAACATCAATGCAATATTTTGTGTACATGTCCTACTGCCACATCCATCCAAACCAAATTTTGATGACATCTGGGTCCCTTAATACTGTCGCAACTGCTCTTCTATTCTGTTAACCTCCCCATGACAACCAGCAGACAGCAATTCTTCACAGATATAGCCCACATCTTAAAGAGAATGAAAGGGAGTGCGGGGGAAAGTCTAAATCCTTTCATACATCTGAGTGAATTCTTTCTTTGCTGATGCTAAGACTCAGCATCCCAGGAAAATATTTTCCAAAGAATAGAGAGGTCATTTTAAATATTCTGAGACTTCTTTTCCTTTTCTGTGGACTGGGGATGTTTTATCAAGAGCAGCTTCTTTGGAGGCAGAGCTATGCAATCAGAGGCTGTGGTTCTATTAATTTAGTAGTGCATGAATCAGCCTGAGCAGGCTCAGCTTTCCTTGGCCATCTCACCATGTTCTTTCATTCCCAGGTTTGTCTCCAGACTGAGGAGTTTTGCTTTGCTTTCTACCTTCTGATTAGGAGAACAGACCAGCATGAGAGATGAGAGAAGGAAGACCCATTTCCCAAGAGCAGGACTTCAATGCCGACCTTCCACTGCTGCTTGCTGTTATTAATTGTGCCAAGTGTGTGACATATGAAAATACAACAGAGGACATACTACTAGTTTTTTGAGGATGGCTCTCAATTTCAACATGGCATTTTGGAAGAGAATTTATGTGTAATAAATATTTACAGAGCTCCAACTACCACTGTGAGAGATGCACTGGAGGGGTATTATGGTTTGAATGTGAGGTGTCCCCCAAAAGCTCAGGTGTGAGACAATGCAAAGAAGGTTCAGAGGAGAAAGGATTAGGTTGTAAGAGTCTTAACCCAGTCAGTGATTAATCCCCTGAGAGGGATTAACTGAATGGTAACTGAAGTGGTAGGGTGTGGTTGGAGGAGACTGGAACTGGGGCGTGGCTTTGGTATATATATTTTGTATCTGGAGAGTGGAGACTCCCTCTCTGCTTCCTGATGATATGAGCTGCCTCCCTCTGCCACACTCTTCTGCCATGATGATCTGCCTCACCTTGACCCCTGAATAATGAAGACAGCCTTCTATGCACTAAGACCTCTGAAAGCGTGAGCCCCGAAATAAACTTTTCCTCCTATATAATTGTACTGGTCAGATCCTTTTAGTCACAGTAGTGAACAAGCTGACTAAAACAAGGGGCAAAGATGAATACATCCTTGTTCTCACCCTGCAAGGATGATGGAGAAGATGGAAGAGGCAGGAATGTAAGCAAATAATTAAGGTGCGTGAAATAACAGGAAAAGGAGGAGGGAGGAGACAGTAACCAGGATCTGGAGGCAGAAGGATAGACTAGATGGCAGAGGAACTGTTTTAACATCTAGTCTCAACTGTTTATGCTAGACTCCTGGAAAGATTTTAGGATAGAAGATTACACAAAGTTGGGGCCTCCAAGTAGAATAATGTCATGCCTGCTTATGGCACTGTGTCCTTAAGATAACATAAAGGAATAAGCTACACAATTTGAGGATTACCAGGTCAAGGACCAGCAAACTTCAGTCCACCACTTATTTATGCATGGCCCAGACACAAAGAATGGTTGATACCATAAAATATCAATGGTTAATATCTTAACTTTTATAAATGATTGAAAATACTAACAGACTATTTTGTGACAGATATAAAAATATATGTGATGCAAAATTCAGTGTCCATAAATAAAGTTTTATTGGAACACAGTCATCTCTATATCTTGACACATTGTTTACAGCACTTGTGTAATACAGCAGCAGTGCTGATTATCTGCAACAGAGATTGTATGGCCTACCAACCATGAGACACTTACCATCTCACCCTTTATAGACTGTGTCTTCCCCTGAATTTCACAGTCCTCAAAGGTCCTTGCATAACTTATAAAGACAGAACGGAGAAGTAATCCTCACTATACATCTTGAGATTCATCAGTAAATAGATCAGTTTTTCTCACACATCAACTACTCTTTACTTTGTGTACAGACAATATTAGTTAAAACTTCACCAGTCTGTGAAATCATAAACACTGTAATTCAGTGACAAGAAGGGGACTATTTTTCATCTTCCCAAAAACAGAACCAAAGAAAACAGGACTTAACCAGTAAGGATTCAGAATATATCAAAAGAAGAATTCCCAACCAATAGGAAGTAAGTTAAAAGGGAACAAGAGGCTGGCATTCACTTTCTCCACAATATTATAACTGCCTGCTTCTCTGGCTCAGGGCATTTATTTGAAGGGTCAAATAAATACAGCTCCTGAGTACAATGCTTTATTCTACTTCTGTCTTCTGTATTAGGGTTCTGTGGGTTCTATATATAGTATAAGGATGAGGACTCCCTCTGTTTCTCCCCTGACGCTGACTGCAGTATCAGGCAGGCCCCTAAAGGAGATTGAATTGATGGTCCTTGATGTAGCCTTCTCCTTGCCTACCCCCTGGGCCTCAGAACACACCAGGGGCCTCCAGACGCCAGGTGCAGAAGTCAGGCTGCTTCCATCTTACCTGAACATTGCAACTTAACTATCCAACTGATGGGAAGCTGATTAATGGCCTCAAAGAGATACATGTGCTAATCACCAAAACTTGCAAACATCACACTAGAGGGTAAAAGGAATTTTACAGATACAGTTAAAGTGACATATACTGAGATTGGGAAATAATCCTGGATTATCTGATTGGGTCCTAAATGTAATCACAAATGTCCTTAAAGAAAGGAAGAAGAATACAGTATGGTAACTAAGACAAATGCTGAGCTCCTTTCTCTGAAGTTGAATAAAGAGATCACAAGTTAAGGAATGCAACGAATTCAGCTCCAGAAGCCGGAGAAACAAGAGGAAGGACTCTCCCCTTGAAGCTCTGCAGAGAACATGACCCTGTTAGCACCTTGATTTCAGCTCAATAAAACCAATTGGGTGTTTCTGACCTCCAGAACTGCAAGAAAACAAATGTGGGTTGTTCTCAGCCACTAAGTTTATGATAATTTGTTATAGTGGCTGAAGGAAATTGACACATACTTTCCGTGTGTCTCCGTTTATTCACATGAAGAAGCATAGCTAACAACAGCGCCTATGATGGTGGGTAGGTCTGAGAGGGATGATATCAAAGTGTTTATTTACATAAGAACAAGGGAGAGACAAGTGAAGTGCTATCCTGAGACATAAAATTTAAGCAGATGCCATTATGGTTTGGATATGAGGTGCTCCCCAGAAGCTCCTGTATGAATGTAGGACTATTCAGTGATGATTCAAATATAAGAGCTACAATCCAATCAGTGAATGAATCTGCTTGGTGGTTTAATCATTTGAACGGATCACTGCGTGGTAACCGTAGGCAAGTAGGGTGTGACTGGAGGAAGTGGGTCACTGGGAGCTTGCCTTTGGGGATTATATTTTGTCTCTTGTACCTTGTTCTCTCTCTGCTTCCTGGCTGCTTTCCTCAGCTATGCCCTTCTGACATGATGTTCTCCCTCACCTCCAGCCCACAGCAATCGAACCAACCGACCATGAATAGAAGCTCGGAAACTGTGAGCCCAAAATAAATTTTTCCTCTACTAAGTTGTTCTTGTCAAGTATTTTGGCAAGGCTGACTAACACAGATGCCAAAAACTCAGTAACCAAAATAAATAATATTTGATCACACTGTTTTCTTAAAGTCACAATCACTGAAAGAAAGAAAGGAAAATAGTGAACAAATTATCAAAATTTTAAATAAAGGCAGAATCAGTGGTACTGATTTTTCCTTTTACATCAGGTTAAAACACAGCTTAGTGTGGCACTTTTAAAGACTCTATCTTTACTTAAAATTTTGGTATTTTGTTTATTGTGAGTATTTTGGGGGGGGAATAATTTTGATTTTTAAACTATCACATCAAAATAGTATATTCCTTGAACACTGAGTTTGGGCACCTTATTTCATCTTGGGCATGAGGTGAGTACCTTGCTCACCTCACTGTGGCCACACTAAGTGCAACTCAAAACCGTGCCTGCCACCCATCACGTACTTCAACGAGTTGGGCTTTTACTGTCACCCACCTCTCCCAGGACCTCACAGGCTTTGCAAGAGCCCAGGCTCACAATCCCAGAGTCAGAACAGACTTTCTAGACAAATGAGTCTGCTCCAGTCTCTGCCATTTTGAAGATGGCGAGCAGAGTTCTCTGGCTAGAACCACAGATTGCCAGATCCTTTCAAGTGCTTTCCTTCCAGGGAGGCTCACCCATCTTGGGGACTGAATTCTGAAACTAGTAAGAGGTTTTTCAACTGAGGCAGTGATCAGGAGAGAGGAAAGACAACTCGAATTCTGAACTCCTTCCTTATTTTCTGATATTATTCAGAATGGCTATCAATAATAGTGAGAGATATCTATTAAGTGTAGTGCCATGTCAAGGGCCTGATGTAAACCCAAGATGCTGGGACAATGTCGACTATTATAATTATCTCCCATTTATAGATACTGGAAATGAGCCCTAAAGTGGCTAAGGAATTGACAGTAATGAAACACTAAAGCTGAATTTTAGTTATGTCTATAATTCCTTCCCAGATGCTCATTTGCCCCATATCTGTAAGAATGCTTCTTTTGCCCTTTTCCCTCTCAGCCCCTTTGTCCTAGGATCTGGTTCTTTTGTCAATTCCTACAGGGATGTGTTAAGGGCTTTGATCATTCTCCATGCTCTTAATTTATACTCAGGATGAAAGAACTTGCTTTCAGCCCAGAGACTCCTCTTTAATTCAAGCCACCAGTATAATAACTGGAAGAATCTACAAGTTCTTGGGCTCCACCAGAAGCATTTCTCTGCCTGCCTCCCGCCTTCCACCTGTTCTTGGAGCATCTGATCAATGATTCCTTAATCTCCTGTTCCATTTTCTTCCATTTTCAGTAACAATGTCTTTAGCCTTAACACAAACACAGACTTTTTGGCTCCCACCTAATGAAAACTAGCAAGGAATTCCCGACATTCCCAATGTAGTTCCACATTCTGTAAATACTTGGCCTCAATGTCAGAAGCACTGTTCATCTTAAGAGTACAAATCACTTCAACAGGGCACTTCTCAGACAACCTTCTCCACTTCTATTTGGTACTTGTCACTCCTATCCCAGGGCCAATCAGCCTCAGCCATAGTTGAAAGACTTCTTTCTAAGGCTGGAATAACAGTGCCTAGAGCGCTCTCAGTGTTGGATACCTCATTATTTCTACTACAGGATGAGCATCCTTCCAGGAAGTTGCTCATGATATGTTGACATATAGAAGAATGATCAGACTTGGGTCCACCTCAGAATGTCCATTCCTACTGCCCTAGAACCCCTGCTAAGAGGCTTTCCATGTCTTACCTTTCCTAATACTTGGATGGGAATCTTAGGGTCATAAAAACTCTTAGTAGTTTACATATATATTCTCCTGCCTTCTCTATAGGAGATTAGTTGACGCTCAACCACTAAATTAATGAAAAAAATACATGCTTTTGAAAATGTTTCGTATTTCATCTTTTTTTTTTTTAACCTCTTTGCTGGGATGGCAAAATACATAACCTCAGAATATCCTTTCTCCTTTACCTCCCACACCTGTAGATAGGCTTATATTCAGTACATGGCGTACCTGGTGCTGAAGTGTCAAGGTAACAAGGGCAGGGAAGGGCTCTGCTCTCTTAGTTCATTTGAGAGCTGCCAGGGTGGTTTCCATGCCTGTCCACATGCCCTCATTCAGTTTTCGTGACTCGGGATCTTCACTGTTTTCTGGGACTGGCTGGGAACTAGGGATCTCTGACAAGCTATCTATGGCCCACTTCCCTAACCTCACATTCCAGTCATCCCTTCTATAGGAGCTGCTGTTTCCCCAGGGCACCTTTCTCCCTTTCTGACCCAAAGAACTCATATGAAACTGTGCAGAGGTTTTGAACTTTGCTCCAAAAGCATTGCTGCAAATACTCTCATCACTTAACCTTTGGCTTCTTACTTTTCCCAGAATGAGAAAAGTGAGACCAGTATCTCACTGTGTGAGCAGCTGCAGAGGAAGGTTTGGTGCTGCTCTCCATTTCAGTGCACCCCAGTTCTTCATGATTTCTCCAGCAAACTGAACAGAGGGTTGCAATTCTCCTTCCCTTCCTGCTAGCAACCCTTGTCAATGTGTCCCCATGGATCCTCCCATTAGGAGGGGAAGCCCTCTTTCCACTCCTGAAATCTGGACTGCCACAGTGACTGTCTTTGGTCAATGGAATGTGGTGGAAGTAAAGCGATGCCCGGGATGTCCTGTCATGAGGCATGCCTGAGGAGGCAGTAGGGAGGAACCCTGCTGCTACCGCGTGAAGCAGCCACGGTCAGCCTGCAGGACAGTGGAGATCCCCTGTCTTCCCTGCCAACCAGCAAATCACTAGCCATGGAGAGAGGTTGTACATTCCCCCTGTAAGTTGATTGCAGACCAAAAATCAGGCCCAGACACAATCAGCAGAGGCTGGTCAGATCAACAGAATTAAGGAAACAGTAAATGCATTTGTGTTCGTTGGGAAATTTTGGAGCAGTTTGTCATGTAGCAAAGGCTAACTGGCAATATTTTAAATAACATTTTGTCTTTACCTCAAATCCTCTGAATTTCCCTAAGGTATTAGACTTTTGAAATATTTACTTCTCCTCTGCCCTTAGCCAGGAAGCCCCAGAGCCAAAGATCTGATTGAATTATGGGCAGTGGAAAATAAAAAATGAAATAAGAGGAGAAAAATTAACAAACAAAACTTGTATGGCATCCCTCAAATTTTGCCAAGTACCCTCTACCTGCCAGGGATTAGGGCCCACAGGTTGTGAGAGTCTGCCATTCCAATCTCATTCCAGTTTGCTTCTGGAGCCAAAACCATCTACGATGTTTTTTTTTTTTTTTTTCTAATTCCTACTCTTGCATGTACACCGTCCTGCAAACTGCTTATACCTGCAGTCCCACACATCAGTGAATTTTGATCCTAAATTACCTTTCAGTGAAATTTGGAAAGTTGCTCCTCTGCAGACATCTCCAAAAAACACTTGTGTTGTCTGGCTGAATCCAACAGATCCTTTGGGTTAATATTATCAGAAAGTGTGATAATTTTCCCGGGTTGACCCATAACTCTCCACTCCAAACACACACACACACACACACACACACAGTTACATACATACATGCATAATGCATACATACCGCACACATACATTTACATGCATACATGTAACACATACACATGCAGGCATATACACATGTGCACACACACACATACATGTCACCCATACCCTGTGTCACCCAGTCTTTTTTCATACCTTTTCACTCTGGGGTAGTTCACATCAAGTTCAAGCACAGCCACATACTGAGCCCAGAACCAAATCTTCCCCACTAATTTTCTCCAAGCATGGACACAGTTCTCTCTCTTCAGAAGAACAGGAAAAGGATCAGAAGCTCAGTCTCAGGAATTCCCAGTGTATCACCTCCTTACTAGAGAATAGTTCAATATTGACCCGTATATTCAACAACTCATGTAATATGCTTCTTCTTTATTTTTAGAACCACAACTTAGATTTTGAGTCCCTCACAAAAGAATATGTAGGTTGTTGAATCATCCATATTCCCATATGGGAGGCAACAACTAAATAAGTTAATGACAATATTCAGTCTCCCTTGGGGTACCACTTTTCATTTCTATGGTTGTGCACGAGGTAGATTCATACTATTCGTGTAATCATATATGTACATAGGGTGATGATGTCTGTCTCATTTCACCATCTTTTATACCCCCGCCCCCTCCTCCCTCATTTCCCACTACATAATCTAAAGTTCCTCCATTCTTCTCTCACCCCCCACTCTCCAACCCCCATTATGTATCATCATCCACTTATCAGGGAAAACAGTCAGCCTTTGATTTTTGGGGCTTGGTTTATTTCACTTAGCTTGATATTCTCCAATTCCATCCATTTATCTGCAAATGCCATAAATGCAGTTTGTAAAAATAAAAAAAATTTAAGAATTTTTTAAAGATTAAACATTTTTTAAAAGAATTTTGTAAAAATTAAAAAATAAAATAAAAAGTCTCCCTTACAACATAGACCACATAAAAATATTCTATTTACATGAGCAAATAGCAGAATCTGGATGGTGACAAGGAGAAATCTCCAGGTTTTCTCCAAAAAGCATAGGTACTGGTAGTCTTCCAGTTATAGAAGTAAGTGGTCCATCCTAACATGTTTCTTCATGGAAGGAATTAGATCCCTTAGGTCATGGGTTTTAATCTCTACAAACTAAAATTACTAGCAACTCCAACCCTAAAAAGGTAGCTTCTCCATCTAAAGTATTTTTAAATGATATCCCTTCTTCCTTGTGCATCCCACTATGGAATTTGCTTTTCTTTAATCATTAGATATAAAATGTAGAGTTGTTTCTGCCTGGGATAACTGAAGACTCATGGGGCCTTTGAGCTATATGTGAATTTTACGATTCTCTTGTTCTATAATTCTGCACCACAAGCGAGATGGTGTCCGTTTGGATTTGCTACTGAAGAAGACAGCCCTAAAAATGACAGAGAAAAGCAGTCCTCTGAAGGTACAGAAGGTGAGACGTGATTGCTGGAAAGTCCCATGGAGGTGGTGTGGCACATACCCAGGACTTAAGAGGGACACCATAATAATCTTTTAACCATGAAGCAAAATTGCCTTTTTTCTTTGAAAATGAAAGAAAGAGTTTAGCCAATCTTGGGAAGGTTTTTCGATCTTCGGGTCTTTTTAGAAAATAACATCCCAAAATTTTCCTTACTCCCTACCCTTAATAAGTGATGTTGAGCCTTGGCCCCTGCTATGACAAATTGCTACTTGAAAAAAGTTATTTTCAAATTTAGACAGTTTCCACAAAGAGAGAGGGCACATTCCTATGTTAGATGCCTTATCTCCCAGAACACTATGCCCATTTATAGTAGAAAAGAGACCCAGCTGGTGTCCTGAAGAGCAGACTCTTTGGTGGCTCTGCTTGTTGGACTACAGAGCAAAAAATAAAGGATCTATATAAAGAGACATTGTACATGACTAATGAAGAAAGCCTAAAAGCAAGACATGTCAACGGTTTGGGGAATGCCCAAGAACGTTATGTCTAATTTTACTTTCACCCATTGCTTATTAAAAATGACTGCATTGTATAAAATACCCATTATTTTTCTATACTGAGCTCATTTAGTCAAGGGGATCTCTATTTTGACCCAATCACCTAACGAGTTAATTACCCAGTGGTATTACATCTTTATTTGCTTTAGCATCTCCCCTACGAAATACATCTAAAAATATGACTCTAGGTTAAACAAATAATAATAGTGATCGGAGAAAAATTAAATGGTATTAGACAAGAAGGAGAAAGATACTCTCAAGATAAGTCCTCAAAAGAAATGTGGAGTTAGCGAGGCACATATGTGCAGGAGGGTGACTGGAGATAACAAGTGTGACAGAAAATACTTTTGCGCCCACAAAATCTTTGCAGGGTAGGAAACTTTAGGAAAACAAATAAGAAAAATTTAAAACTATGAGCCACATTTCTTTATGCACAATACAGAACCAATGAGCTTATTTTGAAAAGGAAAATATTAATGGCGAAGTGAAAATAAAAAGTGGTTGGTGTGGAAATGATAGGATGCCAAGTTCATGTTATTCTGAACACACAGAGTATTTGAAACCACCTTCTCCCTTTCTCTTCTCAGCATGCACAGTCAGTCTTGGTCCTGCATAGTATTGAGTCAAAGTAAATCCAGTGGTTTGTAACTGCTGGAAGGAACATGAATTTCAGCCTGAGGCACAGCTCATTTCTTATTGCCCTTCCCCAAAGTTAAGTCTGGCCTAAAGCTGCCTTCATGCATATTCGTTGAGCCTAAAGCTTTCTCTGCACATGGTAAACTGTAACCTAGCCTCAGGTGTAAACAGACTACAATATACTCTTGTAGCAAATGGCTAAGTCTCAGTCAATCATAAGCAACCAATTGTTGAACCACGTTAAAATAAGACAGACACAAGTTGTAACCAATTGGGCTGTCTCTACCTCACTTTTCTTATATCACTTCCTTTCCTCTGACTATAAATAAAACTAGTCCATGTTGGTAGGTAGAGCATTCTGAATCATTTTTAGTCCACACAACTGCCCAATTCTAGAATTCCAATTAAAACCAATTAAGATCTGCAAAACGAGATGTTTTTGTAACTGTCTTTCAAAACAGCCTTCCCTATATCCATCTTCAAGCCTTCTTGCAAAAGAATCTCTCATCATCTTTGCCCATCATCTCTCTTCATATGTTAAAAATCAAAATGGGTCAATATCATTCCTCCCACCATGACAGCATCTTCCACCCTCCATAGGAAAGATGGGATTGGCGGCTTCACAGATGACCCTTCATGAAAGATAGATCATGTTTATATGTTATTACTGTAGTATCTTCTCTGCTTTTCTCCCCATTCACTAAAACCTTCCCTGCTCAGTTTTATATCAAGATCTTTGCCCAGCTGTCCAGCTGTGAGAAGACATTGAAATATTCAAGTCTAACTCATTCCTTTCTCGGGATATTTAGATTTGGTCATTTTTAGTCCTTCTATTTAACTTAACCACAGATATTTAAAAGATTTTTTGGTCATGAATGATGGAGAAATATTGTGGAGGTTAAAATGGGCTGCCTATTCATCCACCACTTTTCATCTCACAAGTGTTTTTTCAGTATTTCCTCTGTGCCTGGAACTGCGTGTGGGACTAGAGACACAAAGCTAAGAAATACAGTTCTGCCCTTGTTTGGCTCAGCATCAGTGACGCAGACTTCCTGCTATAAATTACCTTGATAACTGTTTGTTAGGTACTTCTAAGGATGCATTCCAGGCACCTCCACTTCAGAGCCTCCTGAAGGCAGAAGAAGCAGCTACAAAGATGGAGGCATTACAGGTCTATGCACACTTTCTTGGCTATAGTGACCCTTCTGCTCTTTCTGCTCCACTGCTTGGGGGGTGTTCAGGCTCTCTGCACCTGCAGCAGGAATGGCAATGTAATGGCCCAGACCCACCCAGGCAGCACTGCCTGCTGCTTGCTCTCTGCTGCCCCCTGCAGGGCCCACGGGGCTCATTTATTCCCAGGAATATGTCCTGGGACCTAAGGAGGCCTCTTCCTCCACCATTTAAAAAGCAATTTCTGAACCCAACTAACTGCCACAGGAGGGAAGCAGAGACTGTATCTGCAGGGACCCCGTGTGGCTCACAGAGCTGGCCATGGCTCCATGCTGCTTGCTGACCTCTTTGCCTCCAGTATGAGCAAGGGGTTGTTGACAAGCCACAAGCCCATTTCAGGAGTCCCCACAGGAAAACATTTTTCTGAACCCCAGTAGCACTCTCTCTTAGGGCCCACTGACCTTTTGTTCATCTCTTCTAAAAAGTGACAGCAGGATAAAAATAAAAGAATGCTGTGCTAGTGTTTTCTAGTTTTTCAACTGAACAAGCCAATTACTTCTTTGTCTCTTTTCTACTTGAAGAAAGAATCGGGAATACCGGTTTGTCTGCGGGCTTCGAGGAGGGCAGCCTGCAGAAGAGGAGTGAAACACTAAATTCAGCAGTCCACAGGGGACTGAGTCCCCAAGGCAGAAGGTTCTCTCTCTCTCAGTCACTGTCCCTCACTCCCAGCACAGCAAGAGCCTTGCAGACATCAAGCTTGCTGGTTAGGCGCAGACTGCCTCTCTTGCTCTTTCCCCTCCTTCTCCTGGGTACTAGTCCAAGAAGCACAGACTGCCCCCAGTGTTTCTTTCCCAAGTCCCCTGGCAGTTCATTAGCATATTGATTTGCAGGAAACTGTGCTCCTTTTAGACCACAGAATGTTATTTCTAAAAATTATTTTCTACTTTTCTTTTTTTCACTATTTTTTTCTTTCCCTAATCAATCCTTCGAATTGTCCTACCAACCAAATTCTTCCGGAGTTCCTGACATTTATGCATGAGTCGTCTCTCAGCACAGTCTCCAGAGGCTGTTTCCTCCTGGTTTTGCAAATGAGGCAAAGGGAAGTGTCTAGCCAGTGGCAAGCCGCAAGTCAATGCATTTTTCTCCGCACATTATGTAGATGTGCTTTGAGGCTTTCTTGTACCTTTAAGAGCAGACAGTCCCAGCCGTCTGCAGCACAAGAGGACAGATGTGGCTTTATTAAGATCACTAGCTAAAGTTCTTAGCTCCCACCTGCTTAATGGCGACACCAAAGGGAACCCCTCAAAGCCTCCTTAGTTACTTCTGGCATTACAGGATTGCCTCGCATGGCAGCAGGAAAGAAATCTGCTCTTGACCTTCTATTTCAGCCTCGATTGCATGCCATCCACCTCCTGTATGAGCAAGGCAGCTTGGTGAGCTCTCGCTCCATGACTTCCAGGCCTTTGGAGAGAACAGGAGTGGTGGGTCTTCCCACTACAACTTGGGGTCCATGTCTTACTGGTAGCCACTCCGAGGTCCCAGACTCCTCCCTGATACTAGTGTGATAGTCTCAGTCATCTTTTCTACTTGAGCCAGGGAGGTTGCTCTACTCATGCTCAGATTCACAAAAAGTCCTTAAACATCTGGCTTCAACTCTTGTCTTCTTAGGGTTGATAGTTGGCTCTGCCACACTCTAGAAAGGGTGAATGCATATGTCATCCATCCCTTGCACACTCCTATTTCCTTCCTTCTTTCCTCCTCAAACGTCTTTGCCTTTAAAATGGGATGCATAGTATCCTCTATAAAGATATACTCAAGTCCTGACCTTTAGTACCAATGAATGCGACCTTATTTAGAAATAGGTCTTTCACAGATCATCGCAAATGTGATTGAAGTATGGATCTTAAAATAAGATCATCCTGGATTTAGAGCGAATTCTAAATCCAAAGAGTGGGTGTCCTTATAAGATAAAGGAGAGAAAGGTTCAAGGCACAGAAGGGAGGTCATGTGAAGATGGAGGCAGAGATTGGAGTGACACCAGGAGCCATCAGAAGCTGGAGGAGGCAGGGACGGTCATTCCCTTGGAGGGAAGGTGGCCCTGCAGATCCCTTGATGTAGGACTTCAGGTCGTGAAAGGACACATTTCAGTTGTTTTAAGCCCTCAAGTTTGGCAATTTCTTGGAGTTTTAGGAAATGAATATAGCCCTCATCCCACTCCAGAATCTCCAACCTCTTTTTTCACTTATTTCACCCACCAAATGAAAGCTCAGGCAAGTAGAAACTTGGGGAATTGATGTCACCTACCTCCTCTATCCACAAAAGGTCAAACGTTAGCCGCACAATGCAGGATTCGTCTGCTGCCTTTGTCTTGGAAACCATTTTACTTACAGAGCTTAAACACTGTATTTCTCAGCGTTCTTCCTGCTACTCTTATCAGTACTAATTAGACAACATATGATTATGCTTAAAGTTAATTGAATTTTACTTTACCACTCATTTTGTAACCTAACTCACTTCATCCTGCCCATCAGCGAGCAAAATAACCCACCCACAAGTTGAGAAGTGTAATATCTACAGTCCTCTAGCTTAGTCTCAATGCCCAAGGTCAGGATTAGCAGTTTTTTCCAGACCCTCTCCCTCACATTCTAACTGAAATCAAGCCTCCCTTCCCAGGCTCCTCTCTGGAGCACAAACATCCTTCTAACCTCAAACAACTGAACAACAACATCCTCTCCTCTTGCCGAGTTCATCTCCTAGCTATCACTCTTTCCCAGAAGATAATCTTCTTAAAAGAGAAATATTCTTCAGTAGCTGTGATATAAAAATCACACATTTTGGCTTTAGACAGAACTAAGCAAAATCCATTTCCATAACTTAACATTTACTCCCTCTGAGTCTTGCTTCCTCCCCACTGTAAGGTAAGAGTCACAGAGTTCAGAGTACAAGAATACAATGAAATGAGGTCAGTGAAGTCCAGGTGGGCAGAAAGGGTTTGAGAGGGAAAAAGAGACTAGATATGAGCCTCTGCATGGCCCAGGGAAAGGGTAAGGAGAGGAGGATCTGGAGCAATAGGGAATACGGCCACTGATACAGTCCTGGCCTGTGGCTTCTTCAGCTCTCTCATCTCACAGCACAAACACCCAGAACCCTGGTGGGCAGTGCCAACAGCACAGCAGGTCCTCAGAGAAGGTTTGCTGCATCCAGAAAGCAGAGCTCATAGCATCCAAGAGCAGGGAAGATGTATCCATGAACAGATGTTTCAGGTGTAAACGGAGGACAACCCAAGGTGGCATTCAGAATACCCTACAGTAACAGGAAGACTGCTCTGTGAAGTAATCACACCCAGGGATTTCCTGGGTAGCTATGAGTGAGTGGGTAAGCCAAGGTTCCCCAGGAATTCTCAGTGTCCATATACAGTCCACAGTCACCATATTGGTATCATCAGGTGCCCTAGATGAGGGTACTCTTCTGTTTCTTTAGCAAATGCAGTTCTGACAGCTCTTTCACGGACAGGATCAGAGTCCCCTGGAGTCGATCTAAAGGGAATCCTCTGAGTTTCCTAGGAGTGTCAGGTCACACTGAAGCACATCATTTTCTGACCAGACTAGCTAGAGAGACCTCAAGCTGCACTTCATGTGTGTAAAATATATTTTGATATTAATTAAACTTTTTAAAAAGATCCTAAATATAATCCAGCATGGTTACATACATTCTTGCTATTTCTAGAAAGGCATAGGAAAGAGATGGTGCTGGTGATACACTATGAAATGAACCAACCTGGGGAGAAAATTAGAAAGGTAGAATAGATAATAGTTCCTGAAAACAGCAAGTCCTGCTTCCTTGATTCATGGGGTGGTTATGAGGACCAAAACCAAAGTGAAATCAGTCAGGAAAAGAAAAACACAATCAAAGTCTCGGAAATTAAGACAATCATTATTACTTTTTATCAAGTAATTTATATGGGAACTACATACTTGGGCGGCAAACTCTGTGACCTGGCCCTCAGGTGCACAGAAAATTTCTAATTAAAATTTTAAAATTTATGACAACTGGGAGGCTTCTCAACAGTCAAAAAACAAATGACTCTAGCAGCTGGATTCTGGTGATTCCCCATCTTCCCCAGCCCAGTCTCTATTCCCGTAAAGCACGGTCAACAGGCACACACACGCTCCTGCACACTTCACAGGGGTCGCTGTGTTCTCTTGTTTCACTACAGCAGGACTAAACAGAATTCCTGGGTAAATTTTGGTATCTGAGCAACAAGTAAAAGGAAGACTTTTTGACTTCTTCTTATGAGTCCTTCTGACTAGATTTTTGAAGATATCCTTTTATCTGTTTCTTGAGCTAGTACAAATCTCATTTTACTTTTCCTTTCTGTATGATTTTTAGAAAAAAAAAAAATCAAAGCCAAGAAAAGATAAATCATCTCTGAGGAACAATGACACCATGGTGTGGCTATTGTACGTGAACCAGCCAGTCAGAAATGACTTTGCAAAGTTCTCCTGAAAGTGAGAAAACAAAACACAACTAGAAAATGCCTTTCGTAATCAGCCTCCAAAACTAATGCCTGACATGTGGTACCTTCTGCTAAAGCTACTAGAAAGCTTCCTACATACTGCAAATCTGCCTTTACATACCCTCCACCAGGAGCTATGTTTGTATACTATTTATTATTTTGTTAGATATAAAAGAGCCAAGGGGAGACTTTTAAATGTATTATGAATGTCTAATGCAATAAATGCCAGTAGGAAGAAAGGACAACTTCAAGGACAGAGTGGACAAAAGTTGTAGAGATTCTCCATCTCCCGGAAGATTGATCCCTTCCAGACTTTGCAAGTTTTGTGCATCTACTCTGAGCTTGACATTTGCCAGATACTGGGGGCATATGGAAATGAGATAAGCCAGATTTCTGCACTTCAGGGAACTTGAAATCTATTTGAAGAAGTAAGACTAGCACAGGAACAATTAGCTCTCAAAATATACCAGTATGTATAGTTAAGTGCTAAATTTGGTGAACTTTCAGTGCCTTGAAATATCATCAAAAGGAAGTTCAATGAGAACTCCTGGAGTAATCTGCAAAAGCTTCCAGAAGTGAGTGATAAGATGAATCTGGAAAGATGAGGACATTTGGGATGTTTAGGGGACAAACAGGACTTCCCTAGGAGGTAAGCATGCAGAGAGACAAACAAGGATTCTCAAAATTGAGTATGCCTAAGAATTACTTGGCAACTTAATAGAAGGCAATGGTGGATAGGTAGATGATTGATAGATAGATAGATAGATAAACAGAAAGGTGATAGAGATTTCACCTGGACCACTGGTGGAATTCTAATTGCAAAACATTTTCAGAGGAATGTCTGACAAGTTATCCATCATACATAGAAATAAAGAGACAGTCCTCAAGACAGTCTTGAAAAAGCACTGGCTAAGAGCAAGTTGGGCAGCTCCCACTTCTCTTTATAACAGGAAGTGTGAAGAGACACTGAGAAATGACACAGAATTGCTCTAAGACAAACTTATAATACCTTTACATTTTTAAAATACTGCCATCATAGTAATTTTATTTCGGATAGTAAGGTGGTAACCATTTTATTTCTGTTCTGAACTTGGGACACTGAAGTACCAAAACAAAAACAAAAATCAGTTTTGTGGCTTGAACAAGAAGACAGTTTTGTTAGTTGCAATGGGATCCAGGTCTCCTGACAATTAGACAAACATTCATTCCACTAGACTTTTAGTGACTTTCAATAATTTGGGGAACTAGAATGGAAATTACTATTTTGACATCCATAAAACTGAAGAAATTTATTGTTATAGAAGTGGCCTTATGTTATATAGAATGTTCCACTGCTATCCCCCAAAACTTATCCCAAACTCTTTTCATTATATATTCACTTATCCTTTCATTTATTTCACAAATTTGCTGAACTATTGCTGCATCCCTGAGCTGATTTTAAGTTCTCGGGATAGAAATGGCCTTGTCTTTCTTTTATGGAGACTATGTTAAACTAATAATGCAGTAGTGATTACCAAGAGGGGAAATATAGGGCACTACAAGGAGTAGACAAAGGGGGTTTAGACAAGTCCCACAAGAAAAGCCAACTTTAAGATGGGAAGGATGACCAGAAATCAGGTGATAAATGTGGACAGCTATGTTCCAGCAAGACAACATAGCATGTTCAGGAAACTAAGCAAAGACTTGATACCTTTAGCAAGTGAAAAAAGAAAAGTATTTATTGATGGTGGACAATGTGGCAGCGGTAAGACTTCTTGGTGTCCACGCCATTGACTGCCATGAAAGATATCCATTCCAGGCCCAATGGACAGAGTTGTATAAACAAGAGATGATGTGATCAGATTTGGGTTCTGAAAAACAAAAACAAAACACTCTACTTCTGCATGGTCTTCTTTATAAAGGAAGGAGGCTAAAAAACAAAAGTTTACTTCAGGTCCAATTACAAGGTCATTACAAATTATCTAGGAAGAGACAAGTAGTAGCACGGCATAGAACAGTGGCAGTGGGAACAAAGGCAAGCAGTGGGTGGGAGGGACATCTAGAAAACAGAGTCAACAACCCAGTGGTGTTTGCATGTGGAATGAAGGAGAGGGGATGGTCAGAGCTGACTCCTGACTCTGACGAGTTGAATAACAGTGACTACGATTCACAAAAACAAAAATAGCTGAAAAAAAAGAACACTTTTTGAAAAGGGGAAAAAGAAAGGAAGATAATGCATCAAGTTTAGAATGGGTTAAATCTGAGCTACCTAGAAACATTCCAAATGGAGATATTAAGTAGACCTCAGATATTCTAGAATGGGAGTTCAGAGAGAAATCTGGGCTAAGATGAAGTTGCAGATATCATTAGTAGGGAAGTGAATGAGACCTTGGGGAAAGGAAGTAAGTAGTAAGAAAAGAAAGTTCAGAAAAGAATTCTCAGGGAATTCCATAGGTAAAGGTTGGTAAAGGTTTGGGGTCCCAGGGAAGTCTACCTCTTGACTTTGACTGACAGCAGGATGACCTCAGACTGTCAAGTTCCCACTGCCAATGACAACTCTAGATCACCGTGGCCCTTGCTGACCAGTTCTAATTAGAACCTGTTCTTACAGTTTTATGGTTAGGTGGAGTTATCTTTATCTCCCTGAATTCTGGGATCTGGTCTGTGAAAAGGTCAAAAAGTCACCCCTCCAAGGTAACTTGTGTTCTTCAGCCCTGAATTTCTCCTGCAGATAACAGGTGATTTGCTAAGGAATGTAACACATTCTGTCCACTTAAGCTAGGCAGGACTACAGGTAAATTGCTTCTTGGAAAAAAGAGTATGTGGGGGTCAGCACTATGGGGCCATTTGATAGAATTATTCCCTTAACCTCATGTTCCCACCGCTCACGTCTGTCTATCTCCTATCAGAATGACCACCCTCATGCAATCATGGAATCATTCTTGTGTATTCCTTCAACTCAACTCCACTTTGTTCTACAACTATGAGAAGGGAAAAGTAAAACATTCTGTCCACAATTTGCTAACAGTCTGCTGCTGAGCTCATGATGGGGATTTAACACATACATCTTTATGTTCAGCTATTTGACTTATTTAAAAAAAAAAAGTAATGGATCTGTGAGATATTTGAGACTTCCTGCTAGTTTGCTGGCCTCTGGTTAGTAGTCCTGAGGTGTTTGTATAATGGTGTGTCAGGCAAAGTATAAGGTACTGTCAAAATTTCACATCACTCTTGTTAGTGCATAAATAGAAAATAAATAACCCTCTTCCAGAAGTTTCCACACTTTTTAAATGAGAGTTAATAAGGTTAACTGAAATACAACTCACTTTGTTCAACTTCTTAGATGTAACTCATATGGGACAGAGTACAAAGTATTATTTCAGCCTTTTACACAATGTAAAACTATCCAGTTTTCTGCCACAAAATTGTTCCCACTGTCAGTATTGGCATTGAAGATCAAATCAATTTGACTGTTCAACTGTTTTTACTTTTCAAGCACAGAACAATTGCACACTCTGTTGAATATCATTCAGATAACTTGAAGATGACATGCCATATGTTGACAAAGGGAGAAATTCATCACTGTGATGGAATAAAGCAGCCACACAGATTGTCAAAATCCAGAAGCTTCTCCCCCACCTCGTGGTTCACTGTGGTTAAACCATTCTTTCACAGAAACAAATGTGTTGTCATAAATCTAATGTTTTAACTCCTTTTATTTTGTTATTGAAACCTTGAAATTCTTCTTTGGGTAAATTAGGAAATTCAGTATGTAGGTTCTTCATTGTTACTATAAATGATCAAGAATTTCAAGCTGGTTTCCATTTGCATTTGTTTTTATGATCTTTTTAATTTTGCCTGTAAATACTATTTGACAGAACAAATGAAAATGTACTCTTTCTTTAACATATGTACTTAAAATATTGCAGTATTATTTGCAAAAAAAAAAAAAAAATTACCTTACCAGCTGACTAATTATCATATTTAACAAAGTCCTTTTCTGTGTGAAAGTGAAAGACCAAGGCGACCGCCATCATTTGTATGCACACTTAAACTAGCACTGGGAATGTGACCTTCCTTTAGGCATTGAATAATGTTCTAAGCTTTATCCATCCTGCCTGTTAATCACCAAAACTATAGCACGGTCTCATATTGGGTCACTGAATTATTTTTGTAAACAAAAATAAATTGCTTATTAGCTTGTCTACACATTGTCTTGTAACCGAAAACTAACATAAGGAAAGGTCATTGAATGAGACAGACAGGGGTTCCAGCTATTTGTCACTGGTGGAAGGGGGATAGCATCTAGAGATAAGGAACACTATTATAATATATATATTATATATATTATAATATATATTATATATTATATTATATTATTGTTTGTTTGCTTGCTTTTATTTGGAAAAAAAGAGGTCCCACGATAACAGAGTCAAAACTCTCTGCCAAAAACAATGCAAGGACCTGCTAATTGCAATTTTACCAGTAATTTAAAAAATAAAAAGGGAGCTGTACACCGCCAATATTAATATTACCATAAAAAAATGAAAAGACATCCAGATTATAATGCATAAATTTGTACTTATTATCACAAGTCCAAATGGAGTATTTTAAGCTTTCTAAGGAGCTCCTAAAAGGAACAGAAAAGAGATCTGAAGTGTCTTCTTATTGAAATATGTCCTTTTGCAATATTCCAAGGCAGATGATATGGTACTCTCAAGACAGGAGCCTTGGAAGAGAAGGGTCAGTAATGATGAGGAGATTCTGGCCCATTGAATTAAAAAAACCACATGTGCTGCAACAGCTACTATGAAATGCAAACTCCAGTTCTATAAGGGTTTTATGCCTGCTGACCACTGGCTTGCTAAACTGATAAAAGCACAGTTTTAGATTCCCTATTTATGTAGACTGAAAGGAAAATAAAAATTGGCAGTCCTTCCCTGCCCAGAGGTTTACATTCTATTCCAGAAAGGAAAATTGTATGTCATCATCAAATACATAACAAAGAAATCCTTAAAATGCTGGTTTCATTGATGATCACATGTGTTTGCTTTTCTATTCCAGTTCTTTGCATGTTCCACCGCATGCACACACATTAAAAACATTAGATAGATATTGGTGTAGATTGTATTTGTATATGTTCTGTGGCTGGTGTGCTTAAGCGGCTGAAGTCCCACTTTACTGAAGCCAAGGTCAGGACTGTGCCCTGATCAGGGGTGGCACTCTAATTTCTGGTTAGCCAAGTTCTAAAGGCACGCAGTGAATTCCACAAAGAGGCGGAATCTACCGAAAGTGCACCACGTCCCACGACAGGTAAAAGAACACATCAAATCAAAAGACCTGCTAAAGGGAAGTCAGAAAGTCTATTTGGACAAGTAACATTTTCATGCCTACACCAAGTATAACTTAAATCATGAACCTACACCTTTGTAGGTACCATTTTGGAATAACCACAGGAAAATGCATAGATGTGGGTCTTAAAGAACAAAAGGCATTCTTAAAGCCTTTCCCTGGGGTTTTAGAATGTAGGTGGACTAGATTTTCAGATTAGAAAGTCCTCATCTCAGTACAGGCAGAAGCCCAGATGGAAAAGAAGAAAGACCTGGGCTAAGCACTCTCTAGACCTTCGGGCAGGAGATCACAGGACTGTCCGTGGCCATGCCTGCTGTGGTCCTGTTTACCAGGGAGGAGCATGAGAAGAATCTGGGGGAGAGTCTCAGCCAGCAACAAAGACTGTCTCTTTCATCAAATTTCTCCAGAACCCTAGAACAGCTGAAGGAACTTTGGATTGGGCAGAGGGGAGAGGGCAGAGGAGATGATGGGTAGGATAGGATGGTGGAATGAGATGGATATGTATGATAACACTACCGGTGTGACTCCACACCATGTACAGCCAGAGGAATGAGGAGTTGTGCTCCATTTGTGTACAGTGTGTCAAAATGCACTCTACTGCCATGTATTACTGAGTAGGACAAATAAAAATTTTAAAATTTTTTTTTAAAAATCCTGGGTTTCCTTCCCTGAATGTCAAACTGTTAATCTTCTAGTTCTTTTTATCTATCAGATTTTAGGAATTAATAACAAATTATAAAATTTCATGTTCAAAGCAACATCTTAGTCTCTTGGATTTCTTCTTAGATATAAAACTATTAAATAAGGTAATGTTGGTTTTGCTTTGGTTCAGGAGTGGAAAGCAGTATGCACTGTTGAAAAAAAAATTTTTAAATGCATTCTTTAGTATTTAATAGTAACTCAAAAACTAACAGACCCTAAGTTTTTTATATTTTTCTTACAGAAAAAACAGTATTACAAGAAAGCTCATATATGCTGTACTATTGTCCTTAAAGTTATGGAGAGTGTAGAGACTATTCAAATTAAAGAACATTAACTTTAAAAAAGATGCAGAGAACAAGCAAAGGCAAAGTGGACTAAGTTTATTCAATTTCATTAATAATATCACAAAGATACTGTTCATCTCTTGGGAAATCACAGGAGACTGCATTATCTGTGGTGGGGTCTTCAAAGATGCAGGACTATAAAAACCTGGGAGTTAAGGGAGACAGGTCAATTAGAAACAACCTGTCCTAAAAGGCCCACCAAATCAGGAAGAGCATGCAGAATATTGGGGACCCAAAGGCAAGAGGCCTATTCAAAGCCTCACCTGTGCCTAAAGACAGCAGTACTGTCCCCCGCCATGCTCCACAGAACTCCCTTAATAAAACCAGCCCTCCAGAGCTTGCAGGGCCCATGAGACTTTACAAACCAGAACATTCTGGTAAAGACTTTAATAGCTCTCCAGTCAGAATGGTAATTATCAAAAATACAAGCAATAATAAGTGTTGGTGAGTGAGGATGTGGGGAAAAAGTACACTCATACATTGCTGGTGGGACTGCAAATTGGTGCAACCACTATGGAAAGCAGTATAGAGATTCCTCAGAAAATCTGGAGTGGAACCACCATCTGACCCAGCTATCCCACTCCTCGGTTTATACACAAAGGACTTAAAATCAGCATACTGTAATGCAGCCACATCAATGTTTATAGAAGCTCAGTTCATAATAGCTAAACCATGGAACCAACTTAGATGCCCTTCAACTGATGAATGGATAAAGAAATTGTGATGTATATATACACAATGTAATATTATTCAGCCTTAAATAAGAATGAAATTATGGCATTTGCAGGGAAACAGATGGAGCTGGAGAATATCATGCTAAGCAAAATAAGTCAGACCCAAAAAAACCAAAGGCTGAATGTTTTCTCCGATGAGTGAATGCTGATATATAATGGGGTGGAGGGCGGTGTAGGGAAGAATGGAGGAACTTTAGATTGGGCAGAGGGGAATGACGGGAGGGGAGTGGCTGTGGAGGTGGAAAGGTGGTGGAATGAAATGCATATTATTACCCTACATACGTGTATGACTACACTACCGGTGTGACTGTGCAATATCACAGGCAGTGGAATGAGAAGTTGTGTTCCCTGCGTACGAATGTGTCAAAATGCATTCTACTGTCATTTGTAACTAATAAGAACAGATTAAAAATAAAAATAAATAAATTTTAAGATGGAGAAGAGAAGCATAATGTCATTTAAAAAACTGTTGGGTCCAGAAGGGCCTCATTCAATTGAAGGTGAACTTTTGAAAGGCAGAGATATTTCAAGGAACTAATAATATTGATTGCAAAGGCTCTTGTATAGTTCAAGCAGACACATCAAGGCCAAGAGATTTGCCTTTGTGATTGTTCTGTTTGATCTAAAAATTAGGGAGGTCATTGGCAGATGGTTACCATTCACTGAGGAGTCCTTCAATACTTGTTTCAGGAGCATCTTCAGCCAGAGGCTGCACTAAGTCACTGTCAAGGTGATGGATTAAATCAATCTGGTTGAAACGATCATGATAGGGGCAAAACCATAAACACACCAGCATGTGGTCCCAACAACCTCAGTTTTCAGCCAGTTATGAGCTACGGCAAAAGAAACAAACACAAAAGAAGTAAATATCAGATGAGTTTGCAACATCACAAAACCAGACAGGTAGAAGCCACAGCTCTGGAAACTGAACTCCAGTTCTGACATTGCAAGACCTAGCCATAAAATCCAGAGAGCTGTTCTTCCATAATGAAAGAAACATCCAAATAATGGAATAAGGCAACTCAAGAAAGCAATTAATGCCATGCTTCAGGATAGACATCAAGGCCATTAATAGCAATTAGTGTCTTTTATGCATAGTATTCTGTATGGGGTATTATAATTTCTACATAGTAAAATGATCTATTTTTCACTCCATTAATCAGAAAACATGATCACTGTGCTCAAAAACAGTGGCCTTATTTTCCTTCACAGGCAATAGTTAACTGCAAGTACTGACAACAGGTCTCATTTTCTCAAGACTTTATCACAGTTAAAGACATACTGCAGCCCATTAGGCCATAGACTGTGGATTATTATAATAAATACTTAAAACCACTTATCAAAATAAAAAGCCAAAGCACACTCTGCTATGCAGTGGGCCTGATTTTTTAATCAGAGTCTCTCACTAGCTAATTGGAAGTATTCAGAACTCCAAATGACTCGTCTTATCATTGGTGAGAATTAAAAGGTTTTACACTGGAGATACTTTAGTACTTTTCCCAACTAGGTCACTCTCATTAAACTAGCTTTGAAGCTTCTATTACATTTTCCTTCTTATATGTCAGTTCAAGAAAGAGATTGGCAGAGACAATGACGTTAACCCCTGCAGCCAGTGACCCACCGTGAAGCTGTTCCATATGTAGTCGGCTATACGCGTAGCCACTTGCCAAGGGGAAACAAAAATCAATTTGTTCCAGAAGATTATTAAGACTATTTGATTTTATTTATTTTACAATCTACCAAACTCTTGCCTGAAAAGCAGACTGGCTTCTTTTATCTGTTTACGCACTTATTTATAAAGGGATATAAAACACATATAGGACAGGTTAAAAGGATTGTCAACAGATGTGTTTAGGTTTATTTTGTTTGGTTGTTGATGTTGTTTTAAAATTTTGCTGGAATGATATTGAGGTTGTGGAAACACCACAGGACCAGACGTTACAATCTACATGGGGTCTTTTCTTAAAGTCTCACAGAACAATGGCATCTAACAGTGAATAGGTCAAGAGCATCTGAAAGAGGAAGAAATGGACAGAGAGCCCTGGAAAGGGATAGGAGCACAGAGCAGGCCAGGAAGTAATACACTTGAGGAAACTCTTCACTTCCTCTGAGGACAAAGGGAAGGAACCATGAAAGTTATCTGCATCAAAGACAGGAGTGAGTTTGTGAACTAAATAATCAGAGAGAGTACCTTCCCCTCAAACACAGCAGCTTCACCCACAGGTTCCAGGAATGACCCCTGAAGACCACTAGCTGGTAAGTGCACAAATAAACACACTAAAGCTAACTCTTTACTTTCAACAAACATTCTGTCTGAAGCTCCAAAGAAAATCATCCTCAAACCTCCCAGAACCCACCATCTGCTGGGTCCTTTGAATGAGGGCAAAGGTGGCCCACTCTGTGGGCTGAGATAATTACTTCTCAAGGCTTAGTTAATTAGGACAGTTGTCTCATTATCAACCAAGCTCCTTTAATGTAGCCCACATGAACTGAGTTCAAAGATTCATCTCAGAAACCAAGCCAGGGCATTAAAACCTAAATATTACTCAACGACTTTTGCATTTTGGGAAATGCTGGTGAGTGAAAGACAAAGTCCTGAGTTTTATATAGAAAACAGTAAAATAAACACAAGCTGCAAAACAAACAAAAAAAAATAGTAAATTAAAGAAAAACTCAGTGAAGAAAGAGATGCTAGACTCTGGCTACATTTCTGTTCTCTTATTTGAGCATGGAATGGATATGTCCTTCCTGTTACTAATCTATGACTGCTACCTAAACAACCTCCCCCACAACCACACTTTCATGGACACCCTTCTGCTAGTCACACTTCCACATGGAAGACTGCAATTACAAAAAGGACAAATGGAAAGGGAAGCAGTTGTTTTCACTGCAGGATCAAAATAGATGAGAAATTGTCAGGAGAACATCGCCTATGGTAATGAGACCTGAGAAACCATCCGTCTAGCCTTTCAGGTCCCTCCTCTGATTACTCTCCTCTAATTCTCCCTTGGTCTTATGCCTTAGCTTTCATTACAGTATTTTTGCCATGATTCCATACCTGCTGTGTCTTGAAATCCCCAAGAGAGAGGAAACTCTAGCATCAAATTCTAACCCAATGTAGTAAGGATGCTCACTGAGCTCTTCTCTTCCTTTCCCTTCAAAATCTCCTCTTCCTTCTCCTTGGCCAGAGACTGGTTCCTCTATTTTTATTGTTCATAATTTCTTGGCTTCCCATGTCCACCTGTACCTCCTCATATCCTTCATCACCATTGCCTCATTCAATTTGTTATTAGATTTCACTATACATGGATTCTCTATTTTCTATTCCTGCAATGCTTTTCACATATTTCTGGGGAAATACTGTTATCAGTATTATTAATTGTCTTTTTCCAACACATACCTCCATGAAGCCCTAAGATCTTTAAGACAAAGATGCTGATGCAATAGGATGGCACAATACCTGGACCATCATGGGTGCTTAATAAATCCATAC
This sequence comes from Sciurus carolinensis, assembly GCF_902686445.1. Taxonomy (NCBI): domain Eukaryota; kingdom Metazoa; phylum Chordata; class Mammalia; order Rodentia; family Sciuridae; genus Sciurus; species Sciurus carolinensis. Next base: position 127,073,730 of record NC_062221.1, on the reverse strand, counting down.
TGTTTAGTCAGCTTTTGCACCACTGTGACTAAAAGATTCAACCAGTACAATTATAGAGGAGGGAAAGTTTATTTGAGGGCTCACAGCTTCAGAGGTCTCAGTCCATAGAAGGCTAACTCCATTCCTCAGGGCTCAAGTTAAGACTGAACATCATGGCGGAAGAACGTGGTGGAGGAAAGCAACTCTCATGATGATCAGACATCATAGAGAGATTTCCACTTGCCAAATACAAATATATACCCCAAAGCCATGGTCCCAATAACCCACCTCCTCCAACCACATCCCACCTGCCTCCAGTTACCACTTAGTTAATCTCATCAGGGAATTAATTCACTATTTGGGTTAAATCTATCACAACCCAATCACTTTCCCTCTGCACCCTCTCACGTTATCTCATACGTGAGCTTTTGGGGACACTTCACATCCAAACCATAACACATACTGAGTAAATAAATAAGATTCAAAATATGGAAAGTGGAAATCTGTTTATTTGGTCTTCATTAGATGTTCTTCCTATTCCCACTGACTGTTCCCACCACTATTGGAAATAGTGATTTGGTTGTACAACAATGTGTATCACCTCCACAGCTGTCAGCTTCTTTGAAGTTGTTCATTTCTTCACCCCCAAAATTATGGAAATTCAGGATTAGGAGTGTCCTTCCATATGGTTCAACCAACATGAAGTCTTGCTGGTTAAACTCTCCTCTTTCAAAGTAAAGAAAGCAAAGTCTGCATGGTTGCTTTCTTATTAATAGTATAAAAACACATCTATTTGGGAAAACATTAAGTGTGCCTGTGGAAATGGATGTTCTCATGAAAGTCTAGCTTTGACACTAGAATGTCTGGTACCCAACCCCAATCTCACCACCAGATGATCGATGTAACCACAGACAAGTCACTTAATCCTAATCCTATCATGGCTCGGATGGGGAATAATCCTGATCTGATTAGGGGGGTTTGAGGAGATAAAGTGAGGAAAGGATTGGTGATGCCCAGCTCCTACCTGGTAACACCGTGCAAGCACTCAATCACTGTCAGTTCCCATCACCAGTGTTACTAAACTGTTCACATGTCACTCATGTCCCCATGTCACTCAGAGACGGTTCATCCAAAGAGACACAAAAGAATGCAAACCTAAAATTATTCTTCCATCTTGCCATACAAGCACTCACCGTACTCTGCACTACTCCAAAACAATTTCCTGTGTACCATGCAAACTGCATCGGAAACTCCAGTAAACACTGACATTCATCTTGCAAGTAGATAAACACAGTTATAAACCCCAGTGCCTAAGTTCTAGCTCTATCTGTGGCTATCACAGTCTATAATTGATATTTATCCCAAAATAACAGCTACAATAATACTAAGATTTCTTGAGTACATACATTTACTTTACAGGTTTTTAATTTATTTACTCCTCAAAATGATCCATAGTAAAGGTATAATTATTCTAAGCTTTCAAATTAGGACACAAAAGCAAAGGGCGGTTAACAAACTCATCCAAATCCCACTATAAATTATGTATAGTTTAAAAATTGTATTGAAATACAAAAACATGGAATAGAAGATGCATTAAAATATTTCTTTTGAATACTGGCAAATAACCAACTAGTCCAAGTAGGTTGTCTTTCACAAAGAAAAAATAGAAAGAAAAAAGATAGAAAAAGAAAAAAAAATTGCTCAACCTTACCAAAATATATATAAATGCTTTTTTAAAACTCTAGAAAAGATCACAGAGAATCACAAGGTAGAAGAACATTTAAATCTCTACAGTTAAACTTGAGCAATATCAGTGCAATTTTGTTGCTGTAACAAAATACCCAAGGCTGGGTACTTTGATTTTTTTTTCCTTTTTTTTTTATTTAGCTTTTAATTTTTTAGAGACTGCATTTTGATTCATTGTACACAAATGGGGTACATCATTTCATTTCTATGGTTGTGCACAATGTGGATTCATACCATTCGTGTAATCATACATGTACATAGGGTAATGATGTCTGTCTCATTCCACCATTTTTCATACCCCCCACCTTCTCATTTCCTTCTACATATTCTTAAGTTCCCCCATCCTTCTCTCATTCCCCATCCCCACCCCCATTATATATCATTCTCCATTTATCAAGGAAAACATTTGGCCTTTGGTTTTTTGGGCGTGGCTTATTTCACTTAGGAAGATATTCTCCAATTCCATTCATTTATTTGCAAATGCCATAATATTATTCTTCTTTATGACTAAATAGTATTCCATTGTGTATATATACCAGAGTTTCTTTATCCAGTCATCTGTTGAAGGGCATCTAGGTTGGTTCCACAATCTAGCTATTGTGAACTGAGCTGCTATAAACATTGATGTGGCTGTGTTAGTGTAGTTTGCTGATTTTAGGTCCTTTGGGTATAAACCAAGGAGTGGGATAACTGGGTCAAAAAGTAGGTTCATTCCAAGTTTTCTTAGGATTCTCCATACTGCTTTCCAGAGTGGCTGCACCAATTTGCAACTCCACCAGCAATGTAAAAGTGTGCCTTTTTCCCCAAATCCATGGCAACATCTATTATTGTTTGTGTTCTTGATAAAAGCTATTCTAATTGGAGTAAGATGAAATCTTAGAGTTGTTTTAATTTGCATTTCTCTAATTACTAGAGATGTTGAAGACTTATTCATATATTTATTAATTGCCTGTGTGTCTTCTTCTGTAAAGTGTCTGTCCAGTTCCTTGGACCATTTATTGATTGGGTTGTTTGTATTTTTGTTGTAAAGTTTTGTAAGTTCTTTATAAATTTTGGAGATAAGTGCTCTATCTGAAGTGCATGTGGAAAAGATTCTCTCCCACTCTGTAGGCTCTCTCTTCACATTCTTGATTGTATCCTTTGCTGAGAAAAAGCTTTTTAGTTTGAGTCCATCCCATTTATTGATTCTTGCTTTAATTTCTTGTGCTTTGGTAGTCTTATTGAGGAAGTCTGATCCTAAGCCAACATGATGAAGATTCGGGCCTACTTTGTCTTCTATTAGGTGCAGGGTCTCTGGTCTAATTCCTATGTCTTTGGTCCATTTTGAGTTGAGTTTTGTGGAGGGTGAGAGATAGAGGTTTAATTTCATTTTACTACATATGGATTTCCAGTTTTTCCAGCACCATTTGTTGAACAGGCTATCTTTTCTCCATTGTATGTTTTTGGCTCCTTTGTCTAGTATGAGGTGACTCTATTTATGTGGATTTGTTTCTGTGTCTTCAATTCTGTACCATTTGTCTGCCTGTCTATTTTGGTGCCAATACCATGCTGTTTTTGTTACTATTGCTCTGTAGTATAGTTTAATGTCTGGTATTGTGATACCTCCTGTTTCACTTTTTCTCTTCAGGATTGTTTTGGCTCTTTGAGGTCTCTTGTTCTTCCAGACGAAGTTCACAATTGCTTTCTCTACTTCTATGAGGAATGTCATTGAGATTTTAATTGGAATTGCATTGAATCTGTATAGTGCCTTTGGTAGAATGGCATTTTGACAATGTTAATTCTGCCTATCCAAGAACATGGGAGATCTTTCCATCTTCGAAGGTTTTCTTCAATTTCTTTCTTTAATGTTCTGTAGTTTTCATTGTAGAGGTCTTTCACCTCTTTTGTTAGATTAATTCCCAAATATTTTTTTTTGAGGCTACTGTGAATGGAGTGGTTTTCCTAATTTCTCTTTCAGAGGATTCATCACTTATGAATAGATATGCATTAGATTTACGTGTATTGATTTTATATCCTGCTACTTGGCTGAATTCATTTATTAGTTCTAGAAGTTTTCTAGTGGAGTTTTTTGGATCTTCTAAATATAGGATCATGTCATCAGCAAATAGTGACAGCTTTAGTTCTTCTTTTCCTCTTCATATCCCTTTAATTTCTTTGGTCTGTCTAATTGTTCTGGCAAGTGTTTCAAGGACGATGTTGAATAGAAGTGATGAAAGAGGGCATCCCTGTCTTGTTCCAGTTTTTAGAGGGAATGCTTTCAGATTTCCTCCATTAAGAATGATGTTGGCTATGGGCTTAGCATAGATAGCCTTTACAATGTTGAGGTATGTTCCTACTATTCCTATTCTTTCTAGTGTTTTAAGCATGAAGGGGTGCTGTATTTTATCAAATACTTTCTCAGCATCAATTGAAATAATCATGTGATTCTTAACTTTAAGTCTATTGAAGTGATGAATTACATTTATTGATTTCCAGAAGTTGAACCAAACTTACATCCCTGGGATACACCCCACTTGATCATTGTGCACTATCTTTTTAATATATTTTTAAAATCCGATTTGCCAGTATTTTGTTAAGGATTTTTGCATCTATTTTCATCAGGGATATTGGTCTAAAGTTTTCTTTCTTTGATGTGTCTTTGTCTGGTTTTGGTATCAGAGTGATACTAGCCTCATAGAATGAATTTGCAAAGGTACCCTCTTTTTCTATTTCCTGAAATACTTTGAGGAGTATTGGTATTAGTACTTCTTTAAAGGTCTTGTAGAATTTGGCTGAGAATCCATCTGGTCCTGGGTTTTTCTTGGTTGGTAGGCTTTTGGTGGCTTCTTCTATTTTGGTGCTTGAAATTGATCTGTTTAGATTGTGTAAATCTTCCTGATTCAGTTTGGGAAGATCATATGTCTCTAAAAATTTGTCAATGTCTTCAATATTTTCTATTTTGTTGAGTATAGATTTTCAAAGTAGCTTCTAATTATGTTACATATTACAATGGTGTCTGTCGTGATCTTTCCTTTTTCATCAGGAATTCTAGTAATTTGAGTTTTTTCTCTCCTTCTCTTCATTAGTGTGGCTAGGGGTTTATCAATTTTGCTTCCTTTTTCAAAGAACCAACTTTTTGTTTTGTCAATTTTTTTAATTGTTTGGCTTGTTTCAATTTCATTGATTTCAGCTCTGATTTTTAATTATTTCCTGTCTGCCATTTTTGGTGTTAATCTATTATTCTTTTTCTAGGACTTTGAGGTGTAATGTTAGGTCATTTAGTTGTTGACTTTTTATTTTTTTAATGTATGAGCTCAATGCAATGAACTTTCCTCTTAGTACTGCTCTCATAGTGTCCCAGAGATTTGATATGTTGTGTCATTGTTCTCATTTACTTCTAAGAATTTTTTTTATTTCTTCCCTGATGTCTTCTGTTATCATTGTATCATTCAGTAGCATATTATTTAGTCTCCAGGTATATGAGTAGTTTTTGTTTGTTATTTTATCATTCATTTCTAATTGCATTCCATTGTGGTCTGATACGACACAGGGTAGGATCTCTATTTTTTTGTATTTACTAATGGTTTTTTTGTGGCATAGCATATGGTCTATTTTGGAGAAGGATCCATGAGCTGCTGAGAAGAAAATATATTCACTCAAAGAAGGATGGAATACTCTGTAAATATCCATTAGGTCTATATCATTGATTGTATTATTTAGTTCTATAGTTTCTTTGTTCAGTTTTTGTTTGGAGGATCTATCCAGTTGTGAGAGTGGTGTGTTAAAGTCCCCCACTATTAATGTGTTTTGGTCTATTTGATTCTTAAAATTGAGAAGGGTTTGTTTGATATACATAGATGCTCCATTGTTTGGGGCATAGAGATTTATGATTGTTCTGTCTTGCTGATTTATGCTCTCTTAAGCAGTATGAAATGTCCTTCTTTATCCCTTCTGACTAACTTAGGTTTGAAGTCTACTTTATCTGATATGAGGAGGGAGACCCCTGCTTTTTTACTGGGTCCATGTGCATAGTATGTTTTATCCCCATCCTTTCACCTTTAGTCTGTGGATGTCTTTTTCTATGAGGTGAGTCTCTTGAAGGCAGCATATTGTTGGGTCCTTCTTTTTAATCCAATCTGCTAGTCTATGTCTTTTGATTATTGAATTTAGGCCATTGACATTCAAGGTTATTATTGACACATGATTTGTATTCCTGCTCATTTGGGCTTATTTCTTGTTTTTTTACTTGTCCTTTGATTGGCTTTTCCTTTAGGGTAGTTCCTCCCTTTGCTGACTTGTATTGTTGTTTTTCACTTTCTCCTCACAAAATATTTCACTGAGAATGTTCTGTAGGGCAGGCTTTCTATTTGTAAATTCTCTTAACTTTTGTTTATCATGGAAAGATTCTATTTCATTGTCAAATTTGAAGGTTAGTTTTGCTGGGTATAGAATTCTTGGTTGGCATCCGTGTTCTTTTCAGGGCCTCCAGTCTCCTGTAGGTGTCTCAGGAGAAAGGGAGCCGCCCTTCCAATGATGATTGCCACACCCTCAGGAATAATTCAAAGTGCCTGCACCAGCCTCCAAAGAAGCTGGGGAGCCCCAGTGAGGGTGCACTGAGTCAGCATGGAGGCAGGTGCAGTGTCCCTCAGCAGTAGGGGGGTAGGCGGGCAGGCTCAGCGCCGGACCAACCTCGGTGTGGGGGGGGTTGGGCTCAGTGCAGGTCAGACCTCGGTGTGGGATGTGGGCTCAGTGCCCTCCAACCTCAGTTTGGGGAGCGGGTTCAGCGACAGTGTCCCAACGCTGGGTACTTTATAGAATAAATTCCGATGGCTGGAAGATTCAAATGGTATGACATTGGCATCGTGGTGAGAGGCCCCTGGCTGCCTCATGATATGGTAGAAAAGCAGAAAAAGCAACTGATCACCTGCAGAAGGGACAAACATGCAAGCAAGGCAACAAGAAACTCAACGAGGACCAGGTTTCCTTACATAACCATCACAGCTCAAGGGAACTACCCTTTTCTACCAGACCCCACCCACTCTCCAGAGGCAGCACTAACCTGTGCTTGACCTAGAGCCCAGCCCACATGACCACAAACTTCCTAAGGCCTCATCTCTTAGACACTGCATCATCTCAACACCACAACTCTAGGACCAAGCTTCCAGCACATGAACCCCCAGGGAAGTGGGGCAAACCATCTCCAAATCACAGCAAGTAGTTTTAGATACAATTCTGCAAAGGAAGGAAGGGAAGAAGACATGGGAGAGAACATAAAAAGCAGGGCAAGAAAGAAATGTCTTTGTAATTGTGTGCAAGGTATCATGTTAGGAACTTCTCATTTGTATGACTTACTAACACCTTAAACTCCTTTGCATTTCTCTCTTTCTACTGCACCCATCCAGCAAGATCCCAAACCTTATCTGTCCCTGCAGTTAGGAAACCAGCTGGCCTTCACCTGGCTTCAACCTGTGTTCCCTTGGTCAGTGACGAGACCACCAAGCACTGCTATCCAATCCAGAATGACCCAGGATATTCTCTCCCACCCAACTTACCTCATAGTTCAGTCATTTCAGGTCCTACCTCTCTCCTAAATCTGGCCACTTGTCATTAGGCCCTTTGTCCTCTGGTCAGAGTTCGGTCTCTCATGCAGGCATTAGATTTACTTCACATCACAACTCTCTTCCTCTGGCTCTATGTGCTCCAACCTCTAGAACATTCTTTGCATTTTTCCAACACACCATGCTCATTCTCCCCTGTGTCCTGGGTGTGTGCTCATTCTTTTTCACCAACAGTCTCCTCTCTCTACTTCTGTAGCTTGAATGTGTCCCCCAAAGTTCATGTGGTGGAAACCTAATCCCCAAATTCATACGGTAATAGTATTTGGAGATGGAGCCTTTGGGAGGTAGTTCAGATTAGATGAACTAGGTCATTTAGATGAGGCTTGACAATAGTATTAACCCAGAAGAGGAAGAGCAACCTGAGCTGGGCATTTGCTCTTTCTCACCTTGTGACATGATCTGCCATGTTTAGGAAGCAGGAGCAACGCCCTTCCTGGCGATCTGATGATGGACAACCCAGCCTCCAGAACAGTGAACCAAACAAACTCCTATTCTTTATCCTTGCCTTTCACAGCAACAAAAAACAAATTAAGACACCATCCCTTTGCCCTTTTCCTGGCTAATATCAACTCATCGTTTACATCTTGCCTTTCGTCTACCTTCTTAGGTTGACCTGGCCTGACCATCCCACCTGGACCAGGTTTTTCATTAGTTGCTGCATTTCTACAACATGTTCTTTACCTTCTGAGTTCTCCCCTCGGCCTATAACTCTACATAGGCTACATCGGGTGCTCTCTTTGAAGTCATATTTGCCCAGTCTCCCTAACTGAACCTGCTGCGAGTTCATGGGCCATGTTGGTGTCATTCATGATGTCACTAGCTAGCCCAAGACAGCACCTGGCTGCAGTCATGGTGTGAGTCAGTGAATTCATCTAAAATTCACAACAACTAATTGTTTTTTGCCTGAGGACATAAAGCAAATGCAGCCACAGAAGCCAGGTCCACTATTAACTCCCTCAAACCCCTAGTCACCATCCCCACCCAGACAGTAACCAACTTTCATTTCTGAAGAACCATAGAGAAGTGTGTTATTGGTGTGCAAAATCAAAATGTTTTCCTGGGTGTTACTGGGATCCTCATAAGTAAAAAATTTAAATAAATTGATCTATTAGAAAAGATTAATTTGGGGCAGATTTTAATGAAACAAATTTCTACCCCATTCAAAAGAAAAGTCACACCATCTGGTATAAATTGAGAGAAAACTTATCCTGCCAATGATGTGCAAACATGAATAATGAAAATTCAAGGGTGGCAGAAAAACCTTATTCTCTCTCTCTGGTATGTGCAAGGATTGTTAGAAAGCCTGCATTATTATAGAAAACTTTTCCAGGGAAAAGTAACAACAGCTTTTCATTCTCCATGTGTCAAAGAGTGTTTGAATGAAACCAGAGTATGAAAAAAAAAATCCTTCAAACCAACAGAGATTCCAAACTGCTTTAATAAAAACAGAACTAGAATATATGATATTCCAAAAGCATCACAAAACTTGGCCTCACGAAACCAACGAAGATTCAACCACAAAACAAAAACACTGTTAAAGAAAAACAAAGTTTCCACCCAAAGCAGAAGTAAGCGCCACCCTGGGAGACTGGATTTAAAAAAAAAATGCTCCTTATGCAAAACCCCAGGTTCTCTAGTCCCAAGGCGCTCATGGACGGCTGCCACCATGCGGCTGCTTCAAGTATTACAGTTTCTTCAACTGTTCTGATTCCAGGAATTCCACCAGAGAAAACCTACCGGTTAAAATTCTCAAGCCTAGAGATCATGCCCTGGGGTTTTTTATTACTCTACTCACTAAACAATCATTCCTAAAAATTCACTAAATGAAGCAGGAAAAGATGAAAATAGCAGCAAAGACAAGATGTGTCCCAGAAGGCCACTCCCAGGAGCTGACCAGGGTGACTGCTGGGTTTGCAGGTATCTTCAGAGAGGCCTATACACCACTGCTCTCAGGACGGTCCTGCCACAGAGGGGAGGAAGGAGTAGTCATGGCTGCCCATCTCCTGCTCTTCAAAGTCTATGGGGGTTCACCTCCTCCCCCAAACTTCCAGGTTGTACCTGGAGGCAAGTGGAGGTCCTGTAGCAAATACCTCTAGCCCCAGTGGCCTCAGGGAAGTCCTTGGCCCTGAGATGCAGCAGCTATAGCAGCAGCACCAGGGACCCAGATCACACTGGCAGGAGAGGAGCAGCAGGCAACTTGAGCAGTAGCACGGCAGGTGTGCAAACTCCGAGGGATGCACACCCAGAAGCCGGTGCAGTCAGTTAGACTGCTCACGGCTCCTATTTGTTTTAATTAGATTTTATTTAAATGGGAAACAAACCTGTTTTTTAATATTCTTATTAGTTTTTATTTTTAATCAACAAATAACACTTGTATGTAAACACTCCTCAGTTTACATACACCATGGGGTTACCTAGCAATAAACCCATTACGAGTTGGAAACATCTTAAGTGAAATAATGTGTTAACTTCACAAAGATCAATCATCTTAGCTTAGCCTCGCCTACCTTAAATGTACTCAGAACACTTACATTAACCTACAGTTGGGCAAAATCATCTAACACAAAGTCTATCTTAGAACATAAAAATGAATATCTCATGTAACTACTGTACACAAAGTGAGAAACAACAGAAGTGTGGGTTCTCCCCATCCACATATGATTCATGTGTGTCAAAGTATGGTTTCCTCCAAATGCACATCACTTCGCACCATCATAAGGTCCAAATACCGGAAATCAAATCCCTATGAGATAGAAAACATCCACACACTGTAGAGTATCAGTTTTTTTTTCCCCTTGTGAGCACATGACTGACTGGCAGCTTTAGCTCCCCACCACCGCCAGTCATCACAAGACAGCATACAAATGCAGGTTGCTAGTTCAGGAAAAGATCAAAACTTTAAAAAGAGTAGTTGATACCAAATGTATATCTTCTTTCCCTATTGATTGAAGGTCCAACCATCATATGTCAGGGACTGCCTGTATATTCATGGAGAACAAGGTGATACTTTGATGCAGGTGCACATTGTGGAATGATCAAATCAGAGTAATTAGCGAATCCACCACCTACCTGCTTTCCCAGTCCCTGGTGAAGTTTGCAGGGAGGGGTGGCCATATCACACGTTGTAGCCGTTGAAATGAATAGAAGCGTTGGAGAGACTTCTCTTCCTTGATGAAGGAAGGGAGAGCCACGTGAGGATTTCTCTACCCCCACCGCCATTCCAATCACTGAGTGCCATCTTGACACCTCGAATTCCGTGCAGGTCAGCAACATCTTTCAACAAATGAGCTGCAGGTTGCAAAGCCCACAGGTTCACAGCATCCACTGACTTGCCCTTTCTCAACAATCCAGTATGTCCTCATCAATCACACTCACCTTGCTGTGCTGTTGGTCAGAGCAGCTGCCTTGCCCTTCTCAATGAATATGAGAATGCATTTCCCTTGAAGGAGCTGAAAGTCTGATTGATAAGGATGTACCATTATCTCTAATCTAGACAGGTGCTTTTAGGCAGCAGCAGCACCTCAGTAACATCAGTAAGGACAGACTCTTCCCATCCTTCTAATTCATCATCTTCAGTCTATAGGCTTCTTTAAAAATTTATTGGTGGATTCATTCTCCCATATCCATAAATACATATGATATGACTTGATCGATCTCATTCTCCAGTATCCTTCCTGAAATTTTTTTATATTTTTATTTTTAAACTGACAGATAAACATTATATGTTTGTATCATATACAGCAGGATGTACCGAATTATATATACGCACATATATATATATATATATACTATCACATCTGTGATATAAAGGATAACTATATGAGATAGTAGGGAATGGCTAAGTCAAACTAATGATCAAATGCATTGCTTCACATAGTTATCATTTTTGTCATGGGAGCCCCTTCTTGTATCCATTGGAAGTGATAACTGAAGAAGTTTATGCAAAAACCAAAAAAAAAGGGGATGCACATGCCTATACCTCCAAATCCCATCTCACAGGAAGATAAAACAAGAGACCCAGTTTTTAAAGGCAAATCTAGCCACTCTTTACTACATCTCGCATTCCACCCTGACTCCTGGTGGACAGTGTGTAGTAGAGGACTTAGTAGATAATTCACCTTCGAATCACCTTGAATGCTGATGCTTCAGTGCTAATTTGTCATTTGCATTTCAGAATATACCTGCTGTTATTTGCATGTTGAAAATAAGGGGAAGGTATAGCAAAGCATCAAATAATAATGCTAATAATAATAATGAGGAAAATTCTACTAACTCAGAGCTTGCAAAGATCCCAGATGTTAGAAAATATAAAAAAGAAAAGAAAGTACTTAGGAGTTTATTTTTGTTGTCACATTGGGTTGTGGGGAGACTGGCTTTACTAGGGTTAAGGCTTCATATATTGGCAGTTCCTGTCTTTTATGTATGGCATGACATGTTCACCTTTGCTTACCTACACTGTGTATGGATCAGCTTTTATAGGACAAATAAATACTCTCCTACCTCTGCCAGTCAGGGAAAGGATAGCACTGTGCATGCCCACCAACAGGCCTGATCCACTCACTGCACCACCTTGGTCAAAGCCACTGAGTTTTCCAAAGCATCATGAATGTTATTTTCTTGCCTTGCTCCATTATGAATAGAAGAGAAAGTGTAAGATCTCTAGCACTAACAACAAAAGTCCAGGTCTCTTCAACTCAGAGTAAAATGGAACAAAGATGAGGCTCATTTCATGCAAAGAATCCACTCAGCTCTTACTAGATACAAACAAGTTAACCGCATCTTTAATTTTATGTGAAAGGAAAATGATGAAATAATATGCATAAGGGACTAAAATATATTAAATGATGAGGCTAAAGGGCTAGGAAAATTCTCTTAAAATGCAATGCTTTTTACTATTTCTTAGTACCCTGGCAAATTAAACCACACCACACACATCCTCATAATCTGTAGGTCTACACTTTTGTCTCTGTACATCGACCCTACATTACGTACACCAGTAAGAGATGCTTATCTTAGGCACTTGATGATGTTAATTATCATCAAATCCTATGTCAAAAGAATAACACGTCATCACGTTGGCTTCCCCCAAATATTTGCAGTTAAACTGGGCTCCACTCAGATATGTGCTGTTTTTAGAAACCAGACCACAAAAGAAAGGCATGGGGTCTCTTGATCTTTTCTCCTTGCTCCCTAATAAACTGAGCTTCTCCATGTACAGAAATGGAATATCTGTCCCCCATAAGCCTTTAATGGGCCCCCAATGAGCCAGTGTCTGGCCTTAACTGTGTTCTCCTTCTAACAATCCCCCAAGAGAGTTGCACACGGAGACCAACCCCTGATTGATTATGGACCAGTGATCGAGTTGTTACCCTGCCATCCCTGCTATTTACTAATAAATGTCCTCAGCCTTGCACACCACCATAAATTCAGCTCATTATGGGGATTCTCGGGAGCCCATTCGCACCTGCCTTTCCCCTCAGCTCATCCAGGAGATGGGTCATTAATCCGTCTTTTTTCTCCACACACTTCTCTTTTCTCACAGGATCAAAATGGCTTTCATATTCTTACCTTGTCCACTTCCAGTACACGTCCCCTTCCAAATGACATTGATGTTGAAATATGTTTGACTGTTTAATTTTATCCCCTTCAGTCCATTCACCTTTTGACTTGTCTCTTCCCTGGGCCAATTATTCACTGTCTTTCTTTTAATCACAGTCATTAATACTCTCCATGAGTAGTCTCTTTCCTCCACCTACACCCACAGAAAGTGCCTCAACAAGACTGTTTTTAAGTGTCTGTTATTTAAATTCTGCCTTCCTCTCCTTGAACAGCATCTTTTCCAAATATATAAAACAATGAATTTGGTCCTGGATAGGAAACCAGAACAATTGACGAAGAATCGTTTTAAAGAAAGGGGTTAAAAATTGAACAAAAGCCAGCTTTAGTTTGATGAGTTTAATAATAAAAAAAAAACTTAACTATAAACTTAAGATTTTATGAGGAATTGTAATCAATGGTTTATATTTTCCTCAAGGCTTAGAAAAGCAAAAACTGACAAGAGGCATTTCAGTACCATTGTTTGTAAGAAAAACCTCCTGGCAGAAAGTATTGTCAGATATTAAAATTAGTTACTAAAGGACATTGCAAAGACTATGTCCTTGAGTGGATGAAATTGCAAGATGAATTCTTATTTGCCTAGAAGGAAGCAGGGGATGACTTTAATAACTTCTGCAAGTCTCATCCTATCTAATATATTATGCCCAAGTAGTATACAAGTTGGGTTTCATTTTGTTTATAAAGAATCAAAATGTGTGTCAGAGAGCACAAAAGAAATTGAATGCAAATGCAAACTGTCTCGAGGAAAATATACTTCTTGATAAAACACTATAAGAAACTCACATAATCCTCTTTGTATGTCACTAATGATTTCTCTCTGAGGTTAATTCTGGTAGTATATCCATTAGGATGGTACAGTTTATTTATGAAAGTGATAAAAAATTAACAATCATTCTCATTTTATTAGAGGAAAAGAATCAGTTAAACCTTTTACTAGACAAGATTGCAACAACCAAAAGCAAATTAATAAAATATTCCCTTGTCATCCATCGGGAACTACATTCTACCTTGTTGGAGATGTATTTACTTAACCTCCTGAAATAACTAATGAAGATTCAGAACTGCTTATAATCAAAAGGCAGCAATTTGGGATTTAGGGAAAATCCTACATTAATATGCAGAAATGGTAGGAGAAAACTCAAGGAATAAATTATGGGTGAAAATTTAGAATGGAGAGTGATTAAGGGAATCGGGACTTGCTGTGTCACAGGAACTCCTTTTGGTAAAGATGAACCTGTGTTCCAAAGGTTTGTTTTGAAATCATTTGTTTAAATTTAGAGTGAATGTGCCCACCTGATCACAGAAACTATGTGTCAGAAAGAGTCTCAATAATCACTTAGTCAACAGCTGATTTGAGATTTAATCACTTCTTGCATCATCTCTACCATATAAATAATGTTACAGGCAATTAAGCCTCCAGATTAGATTACAATATTGTGTTTACGTGAGAAAGCATCTAACATGTACTAAAAACACATGGTAGCATTGTATTGTCCCACTCTATATCACAGTGTTTCTATGAAAAAGTGGAATCAGGTCACAGTTCCAGTTTGGGGAGCACTTCTCCTGAAACCCCAAGCAGGACCTGGGCCTCCATTCCATGAGCCAGCACCATAGGGCTGAAGAAAGAAGTCAGGGCAGGGTTGTGAGTAGTGGGATCAGGATCAGCATGGCAGGGTAAGAGAGAGATGGACGAAGTTTCAGGAAAGAGGTGAGAGAGAGACTGAGATAGTACAGACAGGATGAGACTTCTAACTCTGCATCTGCCTCTGTCTTTCCTTCTCAGTCAGTACTGCCTGGAAAAGGCCAGAGTCTTCTCTCAGGGACCTTTCTGTCTTTACCATGTGGAAGCCCTGAGTATTTTATTTAGTCTAGCATAAAACCACTCTTCTATGTATTTGTTTTTCTTTTTATTTCTACTTTGCACTCTGACTCTATCACTTCACAGTTCTTGGTGCACAAGTCCCAGAGCACAGATGCCAGAGAGCGTGCACTTCTAGATACCCGAAGTCTACTCGAGACTGGTTCATAGAGTCTGTGGAAATGTCATTATGGAGTAAGTTTTATTAAATAAAGGGAAAGGACAGGCAGCCAAAGAAGGAGGAAGTGCAGAGATCCCTGAGGGGCAGCAAAATGGATTCTTTCTATCCTTCAATCTGTTTCTCCCTTGAAGCCCTCAGCCATGACTGGGCTGTGAGGAACAGAGGAGGGAGACTGCAGGGACAAAATGAGAAATGACGGTTAAGGGAATTCCGTTCCCTGGCCCCTCCCTTCTTTCTATTCTGCCTCTTCACCAGCCTCACAGGTAACTCCTTTATCTAAGACCCTGTTGTTTGAAAAGGGGGAAACTGGTATCCTGAGGACATGGCTTCAGAAAACAAGAGGTCTAAAGGGATAAGAAGAAAGAGAAAGGGTAGGAGGAGAGAACTCTTCAGTAGAACAGGGAGGGAGAACTTATTCCTTAGATGGCAAAGATGGTCCGTTCTCACTAAGTATTCGTGTCTTTCTCCATGTTTTCCAATTCCATGCATCACAGTGATGTCACATGACTAACACAAACTCTTACCAGTGAAACAAAATGTTCATTTTCATTTGAGAAAGGTTAAGAGTTCTTTTTGCTTGCTACATTGACCTTGAAGGTCATTTGCATGACTACACAATAGGTAGAGCTGTCAGACACAAATGTCAGATCTTAAATAAAGATGAAGTAGTATTTATGGTGCAAAATCAGTGCCATTCAGGGACTTATTTGTTTCAACAGCATAGTACAGCATAACCTAACTAACACAACTCAGTTCACTCATCTTGGACAGTCTTTAATAGGAAAAGGAAAGTTGTTAGTCATGCTTATAGAACAAGAGCTGCCTTTCTTAGACATTAGCATGTGATCCATAATTTATAATTCGAAGTTTGAAACCATCTCCAATTTACCACTTCCCATTTCTGCCTATCAAAGATGAAACATTTTTAAATCGCCTAAAGGATATTCAAATGGCACATTCTTCTCCATATTCTAAAATCTACCTGCTGAATGAAGCCATACTAGCAAAGCTCTTTGTTGCACTGGCCACCTCGTAGAATCATTCTGAGCTCAGCATGAGGCCATTCAATCAAGGGATGGATACAAAAGATAGCCATGTGAAATTCATTGCAGTATCAACTCTACAGATATTTTGGAGAATGCTGTTCATTATATTGCACAGTGTTAACTTTATAAGAATCCTCTGAATAATTTTCCTTTTGATCTCATATCAGTAATAGCTGCTCTTCTATGAAATAGTTTTAGTTATCCATTACATCAGGTCATTACAAGGATTAAATCCAGTAATTTATTGAAAAGGCTTAAAATGATGCCTGGAACAAAATATGCACCAAATATGTTTTTCCATTAAGAATGCTTAAAAATCTTAATTGTACTATAAATCATACTAATGCTAAATATGTTTTCTGACAGATGAGAGCCAACTCTTGAGCCTACCTGCAGCAAGTCTATCATTTGCCTCCTACTTTGTTGTTTGCCCCATTTCTTTCTCATCATCTTCCAATATATGTAGCTTTGCTATGTTTTATATATTCCTGTAAGCTGATCTGAATTCTTTCCAGAGACACATGGGCTATAAATAAATAAAAACAGAATAAACCCTCAATTCTTTACTTACATTTTATTACATTTGGAAATGGAAAATGAAATAATGAAAACCCTATACATATAAATAGAATTTTCTCCATTATAACGTTCTCTCAGTTTCCTACTGTTATTAAAGATGTAAATCTTCACAGCTATGGCTAAAAGAATGTGCAAGCTTCAGCCAGGTTCAATGACCTAAGCTTAACTTTGACACTTCAGTCAAATTTTGCAAAAGGAGAATCCTTCTGGCTGGGCTACGTCCACAGCCCTCATGTTGGGAAGCCAAGCCACTCTGCTCAGCTTGAGACCTGTGAGGATACCTTGTATAAATGCTGTAACTCTGGAAGCCACTTTCCAAACAAGTTCGTAGGCCAATACTATGATAAAAATATTTACAGAAATAAAATATAAAACTATGAAATTGGTTAAAATATCTGGCCTAAATGGTCATTGTGGCTAAAGAATTTAAAACACTATTGAACTTAAGCTTAGAGCAAATTTTGGTCTGCTCAATTCACTAGGGGTTTAGTGCCTTTGTCTCTTAAGCAATGTGCTAAGCTCTAGGGACCTAGAAACACATAAGGTATGAACCCGACTTTCAAAGGCTCTATAATTAAGGTAGGTAAGATACACTTAAATAGTGTGTATTATTAAACACTCTTCATTGCCTTCATAACCTTTATTACAAACAGTAATTACACATTCATTATTTGCTTTCATGTTTTATTTCTGTCTCTCTTTTGCACTATTAGCTCATTGTGGGGTAAGGGCTGTGACTGTGAGCTCAGTACAGAAGCCCAGCCAATAAGTAGTTTCTCAATGGTAATGTATTCATATATAAAATTCATAGAAATCAGTTTCCATGTATACAAACAATACTTATAAGAAATCATGGAAAAGACCCATTTATAATGGCAATAACAATAGTTCTGAAAAGGGTAAAATATCCAAGAATAAACCTAATAAGGGTATTTCTGAAAGACCCAGAAGAATTGAATAAATGGAAAGACATACCAGATTTATAGATGAGAAAACAATGCAGTAAAGATGCCAATTCTCCCCAAGCTAATTTATGAATTTAACTATCCTGCTAAGAATGCTAAAAAATAAATTTTGGGCTAGGACTTGATAAACTAATTCTAAAATTTATATAGAAAAATCAACTAGTAATAATAACCAGGAAATAGGTAATATAGAAAAACCTTATAAACCAATTAGTCTATTGTAAAATTTTAGTAATTAAGACAGTATCGGTATTGAGACATATATAATATACTACAGAGAAGATAAATTCCAGAAATAGGTTCCAATTTGTGTGGGAATTTTATATGATAAAGGTGGTACTAAAGTCTGTAGTGGTAAAGATAAACATTAATATGTAATGTTGGGACAACTGACTAGCCATCTGAAAAATGATACTGTCAGGTTCATATATCACACCACATTTGAAGACAGATTACAAAAGGATTTAGGATTTAGATTTTTTTAAATTATAACATGGTTGAGTTCCTTTATAAACTTTAAGATCTTGCTAGCTATGACTCAGAAATGAGAAGTCAAAGAAAAAAAAAAGTTGGTAAGCAACCTCACAGAATTAATAAACCTGGCATTCAAAATGGCATAAGGACAAATGGCAGGAGAATATTTGAAATTCAAAGGGCCACATTCACAAATATATGAAGAGTTCCTAGGAATTTAGAAGAAAAATAGCAAACATGTAGTAGGAATATGAACAAAGGATATGAATAGATAGTTCATAAGGGAATCCATACAAATGACTATTAAAGACACAAAAACACCCTTAATAACAGAAATGCAAAGTATTTCTGGCAGTGATAGGCAAAATTGTATGACAGCCCATAAACTCCACCCCAGAATTTTAGAGCCTATATGCTCTCTTTCCACTGAGTGTGGCTGTGACCTGCAACCTGCTAGCCAATAGCAGTTAACAATAATGATACGTTGCTACTCCCTTGATCAGGACGTGTTGTGCTCAAATGTGATCAGATGACACATGATCTCATGATCTGATTATATAGTATGACAGTCTATCTTAGACTCTCTAACACACTGACCTGCCAGCCCCGAGGAAGTGAGCTAATGAGCTGGGGACTGTCTGAGGAAAGGGTCACGTTACTAGGAAATGCAGGCAGCCTCTAGGAGCGGAAGACCTCAGTTCTACAACCATGATGAACAGACTTCTAACAAGAGCAACATGAATTTAAAACCGGATTCTGAGCCTCAGATGAGACTGCTGTCCCAGTCAAAACTTTAATTGCACTGGTGAAACCCTCAGCAGAGGAAAACAGCTCTACTGTGCTTGGGCTCCTGACCCACAGGAGCTGAGATAATAATGCATGTTGTTTTAAACTACTAAATGTAAGGTAATTGTTATTCAGCAATAGGAATTATTAGACCCATCAATCATATTGGCAAAAATACAAAATTATTTGACACTGTTGTTTTATTGTGACCATGAGCTCATTCCTACAAAACGGCCCATAGCCTGTGGAGGAAGATCTGACAATGTCCAGGACAGTGACAGTAGCCCTTGCCCTTTGGCTCAACAATGCCATTTCTGGAAATCTAGCCTACCGACAAATGACATGACATGTGTAGAACATTGTTATTAAAGCATTGTTTAGAGTAACAAATAATAAAAACAACTTCAGGGCCCCACTTACTTACCTAGGTCCACCTACTCAATGCAATACTATGTATCCATTTAAAAAAAAAAGGAATGAGGAAGACCTTTGTGAAAAAAAAAAAATCTCTAGGATATTATACTGGGGTGGGAGAAGTAAAGTTCAGAACAATATATGTATATATATATAATGTGCTGACTTTGAATAGAAAAATGTGTTTTCATAAAAAAACCAATGGAATTTTAAAAAAATATTTGAAATGGTTCTCTCTAGGAAATGGATAGAAACATGTGAATGAAATAGGAATAAGACTTCTCCATGAATACTTTTTTATCTTTTGTACTTCTGAAACACATAAATCTATTATCTACTAAAAACTAATTTAACTGTTGTAATTGTTGAGTGAAAGAATATAAGAAAGAACTGTGTCATAATGAGCATATATTCAAGATGCAGAAACAGCAGAGGGACTGAGAGAGCAGCGTCTTCACGGGAGAGGAACACCAAGAAGAATTCTGAAAGATGATCAAAAGTTACAATGGATGGACAAGCCCGATGGAGACATCACAGACAGTAATATCTGCAAGTTCAAAGATACAGTTGGGTAAAACAGGCAGTGCATCTAGGGAATAAAAGAGTCTGGTCTTATTAAAGGTAATGAGCACACCAGAGAGTCATGTAGTGAGAAAGATAAGCAGACAGATCAAGGTTCCTTGGAAGCTTCTAAGAAACCTGCACTTTATACTTTGCATAATGATTATGTCTTAATTGATCATGCTAAAGGCGACTAGGCAAATACACCAGAGGGAGTCCGTATTAGTTTCCTGTGTCTTCCATAGCAAATCATTGGTGGTTTATTCTTTCTCTCACAATTCTGGAAGCCAGAAATCTGAGGCTGAAATCTAAAATCAAAGGGGATGCAAGGTCATGCTCTCTCTGGAGGCTCCAGGAAACAATCCATCCTTTGCCCCTTCCAGATTCTGGTGGCTGCCAACTTGTGGCCACATTTTTTTTTTTTTTTTTACAGACTGCATTTTGATTCATTGTATATAAATGGGATACATCATTTCATTTCTGTGGTTGTGCAGGATGTAGATTCATACCATTCGTATAATCATACATGTACATAGGGTAATGATGTCTGTCTCATTCCACCATTTTTCATAGCCCCCTCCCTCTCATTTCCTTCTACATAATCTAAAGTTCCTCCATTCTTCTCTCATCCCCCACCCCCTTCAACTCCCATTATATATCATCATCCACTTATCAGGGAAAACATTCAACCTTTGGTTTTTGGGGATTGGCTTATCTCACGTAGCATGATATTCTCCAATTCCATCCATTTATCTGTAAATACCATAATATTATTCTTCTTTATGGCTGAATAATATTCCATTGTGTATATATATTGTTGTCACATTGTGCCAGTCTGTGCCTTAACATCCTGGTGGCATTTTCCCCATTATCTATGTCTCCTCCTCTTCTGTTTCCTATAGGGACACTTGTCATTGCATTTAAGTCCCACTACAGTAATTCGCCATGAGCTCATCTCAACACGCTTTACTTAATTACATCTGCAGAGACCCTTCTTTCAAATACAGTCACACTCACAGGTTCCAGGGATTAGGACATGGCATATCTTTTGAGGGGGCCATCTTGGTCAATGCTGAGACAAGGTGTCTAATTGGAAGGTGGTTGCAACTGACCTGGGAAGCAATATTCAACAAGTGTTCGACTTTTCTGATTAAAAATTTCCATGGGACAAAAATCTTACAAAGTTTCCATAAATCTGTCCCCTATCATCCTTGCTATAAATTATCCCACCCCTCTTGCTCTTATTTTTATTCAAGCAACTGAATGCATATTTGCAGCAGTCCTCTTCTTGTCCTTTACGTCATTTTTATGTTGATATCACAATCATCGTGTGGTATTAGACTGTAAAGATAATTCTAGGCACCCTCATCTGTAAGGGCAGAAGGCCTCAGGAAGTTTCCCTCCCTGAAAATAGCACTTAGCTATCAGCCTTCTCCTTTCTGGGACCTCAGATGAAGGGGTTGCTTCATTCTGTGGTCAAGTGTATTGATACACTTAAGAACCTGGTCTTTCTAATATGGATTTGATACACCCATGCATCTATGTGCTTCTGATTTAATTCAATAAATTTACAAGTGGGAATATTTATTAACACAATTAATTTGTGCCTATTGGTTTTGATAGGCAAGTGGTGATAGTTTACTCAAACAGGGTATAGAGTTGTTCTATCTCAGCACTTTTATTCAAAATGGACTAACTCATGGAAAACCACTGCTTCATAAAATGGAGTAACTCAGGAGTAGGCACAGTCTTGAAGCTCTGTATACATCATAGAGTAACTCAGAGCAGGACAGAACATGCCCTCCACACTAACTACAGTATCTGGATAAAGCAAAGTGGTAATTCACTGAAGGTACAGATATAAGACTTTCAGGTCCAGACCATTCCCTTTCAAGGACCCTGCACAGATGCCTCCAAGAACACCAACAGAAAACCATTGCTTCAGTGGGTGATTTTACCTTATCCAAACCAGGATCATTAAAAGAAAGTTGGAGTTTTCAATAAGCAGACCGCGCTGTCACTAAGACCTTCACTGTATGAACCTGGGTCCTCCGTTCCCTAGAAGGGAGAACATTTCAACAATTCACCTACCCCTTATCCAGTGTGAAAGGGAACATATAACTCAATGGAATGCTGAAGAAACAGAGATGGTTGGTACGTGGAGTCTACTGATGTAGAAGCTCACATGCAACTCATTACAGATTACCTGACAGCAGGCCTTACAAAAAAGACGATATCATAACGAGCAAGAGTAAATCTATAAATAATATACACATAACAGAGATGACATAAAAGTGAACAAGATTGAATCTATACAGCATTTAAAGCTTCTCAAATAGCTGTAAATCTAAGTGATATTATTATGTATCATCAGTTTTAACAAGCTGATTGCCCTGCTTTTCTCTTTGTTGTTATTTCTTCACCTTAGATAAAAGTTCTGTTTCTATCTCTATTAGGGAGAAAATGATGAGATAGAATACTTCTCGGTGGTGGTTAGCAACAGGCTATAATTATCATTTCTATTAGGAGCAATTGCTTAGGTATTAAAATTTCGAGAGCAGTTTGAGCAGCTTGATTCCTGGGCTTGCATTTAAAATAGCTGAGATGATAGGCAGACAGAGAATTTTTGAAACGTAAACTGTTAAAGTTATGGTCAGACTATTGAATGACCTTTAAACTCATTGGAACACATCATTCCACAACAGGGTTTCACCCATTTCTTCACAGATGAGTCTCCTTTAAAATAAAACTCTAGACTTTAAAGGAACTTTCACCACTGTCAATAGGAAAAGCAAAAACCCGGAAGGCCAGGCTGCATGTGGCTCTACCACATAATCTTAATACATTAAGCTTTTCATGTTTGAGTTTCCTTATCTCTAAAATGAGTAAAAGAGTACTCACTTTATTAGGATGTTGTAAAGACTAAATGAGCTCATGGTCATTAAGCACTTAAAACACTATCTGGCATAGAGTAAGTGCTTGATAAATATTAGTTTCCATCATTATGACAGTTGTCACCACCATCGTCGTCATCATCTTACAAACGTAGACAGCAGTGTTCAGGAGGTTAAGGTGATTTGTCCAAATCATACAACTAGCACTAAGTGCCCAGATAACCCAAATCTCAACTAGCCCCATGTTCTTTCTGATGTGCCAGGTGGCTTGTACTGTTCTGTACTATACCATGCTATACTATACTGTACGTAAAGTCCTTATCAGGTACATAACTTATAAAGGAAAGAATCCAAAGAGGAGAGAGCCAAGAGATACTAATTTTAGAGGTCTTCAGGCAAGTATACATGCCAGAGTGGCTGCTGGGACCAATCACTTCAGTGTCACTATTAAAGTCTCTCTACCCAATATCTTTCCATTTGCTACCACTGTTAAAATTCCTTTTATAGAAGGAACAGCTTTTCATTGCATGAAAAAATATAATGTTTTCATTATAAATCTGGCTTATATTTACATTATTCATATCAAAACCTTATCTTTACTGAATGAGAACATAAAGTAAAATAGTCAACATGGTTGCATAATAAGTAAGAATGCAAGAGCATGGAGTGAAGAAGGGGTCATTAAGGTGCGTGATGAAGTGTGCATATGGATGCTTGGAGTCCCAGAATCAAGCTTCACTTTTCTCACAGTTTTCCAAAAGCCAATGGCAACACGTCTTGGAACATTACAGCGAGGAATGAAGCACAGCTCCTCCAAGACCATTTCATCAACCCTGAGCAAGGCACGTGAAAGGCAGAACTTCTTACTCCTTCCACAAAATCCCAAGATCCTTGCAGATCTAAGTCAAATTAGGCCTACAGTCATGAAGAAAATGGGGTCCGTGTAGGAAAGTCAGTGAAACATTTTAATGTCACATCTCCTGGTTCCTAAGAGCATTCAGAAAAAAAAAAAAAAAAGGCACTTACACAAGTAAATTTTATCAGACAAATTTTTACATAGCTTGTAAAAGAAAGAAAAAAGAAGCCATGTACAAATGTTCCTGCATTCTGCAGGAACAATACTTGGTTTCTGACTGAAGTGTTTTAAACATAATTATTTATATTTGAATTTGACAGTGTAAAGACTATCATGACTATAATCATGACTATATAAGCTTCATGAAAATCTATATATTTAAGTTCAGAATGGCTTTTCTTTCATACTGATCAAGTGTTTGAAAATTATGTTGATGCATTTTCTAAGAAATCACACACTGGTCCAAAGTAGAGGAACAAAATTAATTTGAACATAAAAATCTCATTTTTAAGTTCTTAGTTTTAAATATGCATTAACGGGGTGTTATGGTCTCACCTTGTCCTTAAGACTGTTCAAAGCATATGAAGACGACTGTCCCTAAGAAGCGTATGCAGTTGTCCTCATTCTGTCTCTGTCACATCAAAGTTTTCTCTCTTTGAAGAACCAACTGCTCTTGCTGAGCACCCTCCACCCCCTACTGCTGATTCAACACGGACACACAGATCATTTAGGGCAATTGTTTTCATGAGAATGACTTTTCCTTGTCTGCACTCTCTCTCTTTTCTTGACCACATTCTCCTCTGGGAATCAGGATGCTGAGTTATTAGTTGGAGTCTATAACTGACTTGAAATTCTCCTGGGACCTTAAGCTCTACCAAACTGCTTCATGGTAAGTTACAATTTTTCAACCAGCCTGTAATATACACGTACAAGAGGGTATGCATGAATGAATACACAGGATGGCAATTTGCTCTGCTTTAAATTTATTCCTTCCATGTCACCTTCCTTCCATGTCATCCAAGTACACATTTTCTAGATGAAATCCACTTTTCTAGTTGAAAGGACAAAACCTAGTGACTAAATGGGCACCCCAACCTTTGCTGACTAGTCACACAGTAGATAATTAGTACATGAGAGACATAAACAAGCTTAAAGAACCATGGACACAGATAAGCACTCAAAGACCACTGAGTAAACCAAGTAAAGTGTGGACTCAAGATACAGCAGAGAGCTAGACATGCAGTTGAGGATCAGTGAATGGTTGCTGGTAAACCAACTGCTCTTACAATATACCTTGGAACAATTTGAAGTTTATAAGAGGATGCTTGCAATAAATCCTACTGGTGGAATTTCAGCTATTAAAGGGGAGGAGGGTTGTTTGCTTGTGTTTGTATCAATTAAATTTCATGCTGCAGTTGATCATTTAATTTTGTCTAAATGCAAGTTTGATTTTCTATTTTTTTTATGTTTACTACATAATTGGGAAAAATATAGGGGTTAAATGACATGAATTCTCAGATGTCCCTGATTTAGTCTTGGCATGGTATATGCTGGAGTAAAGCATTCTGGAATGGATTTGGAGAGTGAAAATCTTCAACTTTCTTGTTCCACCGAAACTTCTCAAGGATAGACACAGGATAATCACTTTGTAATTAATCACATGTTCATTAGGAAGATTAATCCCTAGCTTGATCATTCAATACAAATAGATGTCTTCTGAAGCCTTAGTTTTCCTTTACATAATTGAGCAGGGAAAAAGAAATGAGATTAAACATTTAAAGAATAAAAGAAGAATCAATAAACAAATAGGCCAAAAAACAATAGCATCTTCAGGGGAAAAGATTTTTTAACAAAACATTCAGAAGGAGTAAAAAATAAACATCCAAATATTGAGATTTATGTATACACATGCACGTGCTAAGATTAACATGCATATTTCAGTAAACATCAATATCTTTTATGCCTTTGGAAACTATTGACTAAGGCAAAAGTCAATACATCTTAATGTTCACAACAAAATCAATAATTCCTTAATAATTTACCAGGACTCATGGGATTTAATGTACATGATGACTATAGGTCAAGTAAGATCATTACAGTTTCTTCTAGGCACACTTGATAAAGGACACAATGCAGACATTAGATGAGAACTATAACTCATTCCCCACACTCACTTTTTTGATTGAGGCGAATAAAATATCTCCTTTCCCAGAATTGTGGATGACAACTCTGAACTCTGGGCAAGAAGAGAAACCTAACATCAAGGAATCTCAGGGAAGAAAACCCTCCTTAGAAAACTGGTTCAGTGCTGCAGGTAATGTGGACATCTGGCCTGCAAACCAAACAGCAACCTTCCCCTAACAAATATCATTTTCTCCACTTTGTTAGATCCCTGTGTTCATCTTTTCCTCGTCTCTCACTTATCTCCAGAGATTAACAAATGCAGTTTATCCAAATGCTTTGGTAATCTAAATCTCAATCCAAAGCGGTTTAGTGACAGAAACAAAAAGTGCTTGCACGCTTTCCATCGTTCTGTGGCATCACCCCAATATTTGTTTCCACTTAAGGAAGACAGAAAGTAAAGGATGGCCAGTCCTCTTCAGTATGAATATATGATTGCCTTTGAATCAGAAGGTAGGCAATATGGTCAATCATTAAAATCATTCAGGTTAAGTCTGAAATAGAAAAGCTCCACAGACCAAATTGTGGGTTTGTGGGATATGAATAATCTGATAAATATGCAGAATGATGTTTCCTAGTCCCTCTAACTGGTATTAATAAGTCAAACTCTGGAAGTACAAAAGAGGTCAAAGCAACACACAGAGTAAGTAAAACATGGTTCCTTCCAGAGTAAATTCTAGTGATGAATTGCTCTAAAAAATGGCCCAACTATTTTTAGCTGAAACTACATAATAGAGATCTGATTCCCATTTTGTAAGGTCTGTACAGGAAAATAACACATGAATAAATGTGGCCTCCAGAAAATAATGACTTATAGGATTTGCCCTGAAGAGGACAGAGGACCTACTCTTTGCAGGTATTGTCAATAGATAAGGCAAGACAGAGAAACTCAAAGTGGTCTCTGGCTTACTAAATTTCAGAGAAGGGGATGAAATGCAAGCACAAGATTAAATAAAAGTAACCCCAATTTACCAATTATTGAAATGGTTCTAAGAGCAAGATGGTTTTACATTGCCTGCACTCAGATTGGGGAACATCAGAGATGATTACATTCTTCAAATGCATTGCAATTTATGTTTTTCATGGAGCTTATTCACAAACTATCATAAGTATGCCTCACAAAAAAACTTATAATTGACCTCCTCTGTGATAGGTAGTTTATGTGTCAACTCAATAGGGCTAAGGGATGCCCAGATACCTGGTAAAATATTTTTTTCTGGGTTTGCCTGTGAGGGCATTTCCAGAAGAGATTAGCATCTGAATGAGTACACTGAGTAAGGAAGATTGCTTTCATCAATAGGGTCCATCATCCAGTCCACTGAAGGTCCAAATAGAACAGGAACAAAACAAGAAAAATGTGCTCATTTCACTCAGAAGGATCATAAGATTTCAATATCTACCTTCACACGTTTGACAGCACAGCTAGCTGTATCAAGAAACTACTTAGATAAAATTGTTCGGTCAAATTCCTACTTCTAACATTACATCTTACATTCTTCATTCTCCTTTTCTGTGACTTAGAGCACCATTTTATATCTGATGTTTATCCATTAGAACTACAATGAAACAGCAAGAACAGTTTCATTCCCTGACTGGGAAAATGAACTTTCATTCACCAAATTCCAACTACTCACTGATGCAAAGCAGTGATTTTGAAACTGATTGATAGACTGTCTTCCCTAGAATTAGCTGGGGAGTTTGTTAAAATACTGGTTTATAAATCCCACCCCCAAGACTCCCAAATTATAATTTCTCTTTTTTTTATTTCATATTTTATTCAGTTCCAGCACTTACAAGAACTATTTTTGCCTAGTTTTTATTGGTACATACATAATAGTGAGATTCATAATGCCATATTCAGGCATGCACATAACAGTTTGATCAATCTCATTCCCCAGTACCTTCCCTTCCTATCCCCTCTTCCCTCCCTTGATCTGCTAGATCTATTCTACCAATCTCCCTTCCATTGCCACTATTAATTTAATGAGTGCATTATAATTTTATAAATAGATAAAATCAGAATTCATTGCAATATATCCACACATGAACATAGCATAATTGGCTAGATTTGAAATCATAATTTCTAATGCTGAATCCCTACTATATTTTAACAAGCATCCTAGGCAACATTTATATGTAACGTAAGAATCATGGAACTAGAAGATTGAGCCATGAGTGTCCAAGTAAGATTCAGGCATTAATACAGAACACTACACATTACATCCAGTAACAGCCAAGTATGGATCAAGAACAGAAACAAAAACAAAACTTTCTAGCTTTGGCAAGAAACATACAGATATTTTTTTAAATCACATTAAGTCTTGTCATATTGTTACAAATAAATGCCCTGTGCCCAGAAGAAGTGAGAGACAAACACATAAACGTCTACAGAAAGCAACTTTGGGAAGCAGGTATAAATCCATAATGCAGAATGATCACTGTGGTCTGTCGACGATGAAAGAGAACTGAGCCTCGGGTGTAGCTCCACCATGTGGAGCAGGAAGCTTTCCATCAACACCGGCACCATTTTCAACTGGTCAGGCACCCTGGATGTGGAAGACTGTTTTGCTTTGCACAGCTTTTAAGCTAGAATCCACATGAGTTATGTGGATAAAGGTGGGAGGGAAGGTAATGCTGCTCTAAGAAGTGAAAATCTAAAAACTTGAAAAATAGACTTCAGAGTGGAATTGTAGAGCTAGAACATATCAGTGTTGTCCAGTTCATCTCCCCAGTCTTCACCTTCCCATAAACCACTAACAAACATTCCTCATTCTGGCTTGAATCTTTCTATAGCAGGCATTACAGAGCCTCTTGATGGCTTCTAATATTGATGTGCTTCACTCAAGAAACATAAAGAAGGAAAAAAGTATATTTAATTTTGGAAATATATATTACTATAATGTTTACACTTTAATATTTGGGATATTTTATATGTAAATAGCAAACATAACTGCACTTTAAATATTATTTCATCTAAAAGACTTAATTGTACACACAGCTGTCTGTGAATGTGTCTGATGAACAAAGAGAGGTAAGCTTGTAGTTCTTTTCCAAAAGACCCTTCATCTTATAGATTTCTAAACACATCAAGCACAGTGAAATAATTATGTGTGTCTGTTTGTTTAATTAGGGAACTAATTGTGCTTTGTGTTTAAGAAAGTCTCATGTAAAAAGCAATGGTCCAGAATGGAAAGAAATGGACTTGATTTATGGCCTTTCTACTTATTAATTTAGAAGTCCATATGCATATTACATAGCAACCCTGGGATGTGTCTGTCCCTCCACAGTGCGGCTTTGCTAATACCCTCCTCACAGGGGTAAATGCAACAAAATTTAAGTTGCAATACAGAATTTCCCTCCCCTGATATCTAAGCAAGTGAGGGGGGAGAAAAGAGCTAAAACAACCAACAAAAGGTAAAAGAATTATCTAAGGATGTGCATTTTTTTTAAAGTCCTGGAAGGAAAGTTATAGGGCCTAGAGCATTTGGGTATAGAGGAGATGAGCACAACATGGCTTCATTCCTAACTACCTTCCTCCTACTGGACACAATTCTATCCTAGGAGAGTCCTCAAGTTGACAACATTCTGAAATTTCTTTATGTACTGGTACCCCCAAACCCGAATAGAAACAGAGTGAATGTTTAATTTGACTGTGTGAGAGCACAAAGAGTGGGATCAGTAAAAGAAGCAAATAATCAGAACCATGAACAACTAATCACAGAAGAAAAATTACTCAATGACCAGAGGGAAACTCCTCTATAATTATAGTATGCTATGAAGCAATTTAATAATTAAGCCTATACAGTAACAAAAGAGAGAGTGAAATGAAAAGGGAGATTTTTATAACTAAGGCAATGCATTGATGCTTAAATCAACATCATTTCTGAATGAAAAAATAAAACTTACTGACAGAAAATAAAGATAGTATGTATTGCGAAAAAAAAGAAGCCACTAAATTGGAGAGGAACTAAACTCTATGGAGGACAAAAACAATCCATCCTAAAAAGAATTGGTGCCCCTGAGTTAGAGAAACCAAGAAATGAAACTGGAAAGAAAAAAAAATGTGTCACAAGTTATAATATAGGAAAAACTATAGACTGAAATTCAAAGAAAAATGGATATGTAAGAGGGAAGGAGCATATCATGATTGTGACAAAAGACCCTCAATTCTGATACCCATCTACCAGACTATCAAACATCAAGAATATAGAATTACAACACAGGCATCCAGGGAGATGGTGCAAATCACACACGAGAAGGAAAAATCATGCCAGCCTTAGATTTTCCATCATAACAATGGATGCCAGAAGATGATGGAATAATGTCAATCAAGTTCTTACGGAAAGAAAATGTGTTCCCAAGAGAAATGTCCCCAGTTGAGAGGTTGTTCACATACAAAAGCATCAGGCAAACATCTTAAAGAGAAAATAAATGAAGAATAAAAAAAACTTCTTTGGACTCCTTCATATTGACTATAAAATCTTTAATTAACAGATAAATCAAAATTTAAAACTTGAGAGCAAAAGAAGTCATGGTAAAAGTGGTCTCATTAAGCATTAAACTCAGAGTTGTTGTTTTTTTTTTTTTTTTCCCAACTTTCCTGTATGTTACAAGGTATTTATAGTAAAATGCTAGAGGGAAAAGATTTGATGAGATGAAATGGATAATATCTACCTTAAGTACCACATTTTACAAAGAGGGTTGCACTGAGTCATAGGGCAGTATTGATTATGTCACTAGGAAGGTGTCCAGCCCTACTGCCTCAGCAGCAATACTGAACCTAAGGGATGAGGAAATCACTTCTCAGCATACCTCACCCTGCCATGGTGCAAGTAATTATTCATTTGAAATATATTTTGAAATTATAAAAAGACCAGTTTTGTTAAGAGGGGAAATTGAGACACTGTGACAGAATTAGAGCCTTAGGATGGGATTATCAAAGGGGCTTTTAGGCTACTCAGCAATCCTAATTGATTATATATATATTATATATATTATATATATTTATATATTATATATATTATATATATTAGTGTATATATATATGTATATATATACATATATATAAATTAGTGTGTATATATATATATATATACACATATATATATCTTAACATATACACACATATATATGAAATACATCTTTCTAGGGTGCTCCCCTAAGAAAAAAATAAGAAAGATGTTGTCTGTACCTTTTTTGTATTGTGTATATTATCTATTGTCTATTCTCATACTTGTATGGTATTATGAAAAGATAATTTACCCAAATGCCAGAAAATATGAGTATATAATTTGATATATGAGGTTGTATAGAGATATAATATATGACATAAAAATTAAATAAGAAAAATTGCTTATGATCTTTTTCAACAGATACCCCATATATGCCTAATAAAATTCAATACCCAATAAAAATATTTTTAAAGTAATCAAAGATGATATCTTACTATAATTAAGTCTATTAAAACAGAAGTTGGAAAACATGTGGTTTTCTCTTTAAATACGAGAAAATTATACAGATACCTGTTAATCAATATTGTTTGGTTGGAGAATTTTTGGTTGTGAGAAACAGAAATCTACTGAAAACAGAAACCTCACAAAAAGGAGGATTTGTCATATTAGAATCTAAAACCTAAAGGGAAAGCAACTCCCAACAAGAAGCTGAACATATTGAGGGGCGGCTGTCTCTCCCTCTCTGTGACCAGATGTTCTCTTAAATTTTCTGTGAAGTGTGTGTAACTATAGCTGCAACAATACATGACTTACAGATGCAGTCCAACACCAACTGATTCCCAGTCTGAT
The DNA here is from genome assembly GCF_902686445.1 of Sciurus carolinensis. Taxonomy (NCBI): domain Eukaryota; kingdom Metazoa; phylum Chordata; class Mammalia; order Rodentia; family Sciuridae; genus Sciurus; species Sciurus carolinensis. The sequence continues at coordinate 127,042,193 of NC_062221.1, read as the reverse complement.
TACTGACCAGCCAATGAATTGGCTTTTCCTGAGTCATATGCCCATTTTTTACCCAATCAGCTCGGTCTGGGAAGCATTCATATAGTGCTCAACTACCAAGCAGAACTTCCAGATCTGCAAAGCAGAACAGTTAGAAAGGGAAGTTGGAGAGAAAAGGCAAATTAATTGATGTCTATTCTACAATTGTTTCTCTAATATAATTATAATAGTAAGTATTATTAAGATTAAAATAAGATAAAAATAATCCTGGGAACTGAAAATCATTATGTGTAATGAGAATAATTGCAAGCTAAAAGAGCCAAATGAATCTGCTATTAAAGATAAATTACTAATTAGAGAGAATAAAATAATAGTGGAAAGGAAAGGGAGTATATCCAAGAAATCAATAGAAGTCTCATATTCAGTAAAAGGCAGCTAAATTAAAATAATAAAATAAACCTATTATCAATAAAATTAGAAAATATTCATGAAAAAGTTTAATGAAAATCTAAACAGAACTTTCATCCTGAGAAATGTAAGTAGAAAACAAAGAAAGCCCTTAAAAAATGAAGTTATAATTTATAACTTGATAGATCAATATTTTATCAATTTATAGAAGTATAGCAATTCCATTAAATTCCCAGTACAGAGGCACAAGAGGATAACAAAATATTTCTAAAAGTGATTTTAGAAGAACATTTAGAATGATTGAAATAGTACAGAAATTTTGAAAAAGGGAGCATCCCAGGTTTAAAAAATATGAGAAAAGCAAAGTACTACCTTAGGAGAATTAAGTTTTATTAGGTATTAAAACATATTATAAAACAATAATTATAAAACAGTTTATTTCTATGGTAAAATATAGGGGGAAAGACTAACAGAACAGAGTAATCAGAAATTACAGCAGCTTTGTAAAAACCATATTTAGAAAATAAACTTTTGAAACTGTGGTTAAAGAAAGGTTATTAATATGTTAAGAAAGGATACCAATTTTAAAAGCAGTGAATTTAGATCTTTATATCATTCACTGAAATAAATTCAAGGTCCACTAAAGCATTCTTTTTAACAAATTCTTAACTATTAGAATAATGAAAATGTATCTACAGGGGAATGATGATTTCTCAAGCATAAAGTACCAGGTAACAACACAAGGAAAGATAAAAAATTTATACTGTAAGATTTAAAACATTTATTTAAAAAGTTTAATTGAAAAGGAAATAAGTAGACCAGGACCTATACTTGGAATCAGATATATTTAATATTTACTTCCACAACATATATTTTCTTATTAAAATTTATAGGAATGGCAACAATGCCCTAGCACAAAAATTGAAATTAGATAACAATTTGAGAAAAAAAACAAAAATATTTTTATTAAAACTAAGCACCAAATATATGCATATTGAAGCAATCTTGAAGTGTGAGCAGGCACCTATGACTTGGCAAGACCCTATCTCAAAATAAAAACTAAGAAGGACTAGGGATGCAGCTCAGCACACCCTTGGCTTTGATCCCCAGTACCCACTTCACCCCCAAAAGTAAGAAAGAGAAAGAAAGCAACAAACTAATGTAAACTATTACAAAATGGATGACAATATTACAAAATGAAAACCACCAAATTTTCTCATCCTTTTACCAAACCAAAGAGATCATGGAATGAGCATACAGTCTGAGGTCAAATAAAAGTGGGTTTCAATTCTCTTATCATATCTGTCTCATTTTCCTCATTGATTAAAAGGTGATTGCAATAACCGCACTAACATTTCTGTGAAGATTAAATATGGTAATGATACCCATAAATGCTTAGCACTTTAAACAGACATTAAGTAGATTTTACTGCCCATGTTTTCTTTCCCCATCTTGCTCCATATGTTTACATATTTGGTACCAGTTGTGAAAAACATATTTGACCTGTCAAATAACTAGAATTTGAGGATTTTAAGATTATTTCTTGTTATTGCTAATAACCGTTCATGTTATTATTCCTGAAATGGTAGCAAAAAATTACTTATATCCAAAAGCACTACCTGATAATTCCTTTCACAGTTCATTTTCAGCTTCTGAAAATCACATGGTTCCACCCAAAATGGAGTATATCTTCTCTCTGTTTGTAATGGCCTTCAAAGAATGTTTACAGATTCCCATTTCTAATCCACATATGCTGTTGTTGCCTTCCATTTGTCAATGGGTCTCCTAATTGCTGACTCGGTTCTTTATCCTACTTATAGGTCTATTTTTCCCACATTGTTGGAATGATTTCCAACTGCAACATTCATTCTTTCAAATATTTCTTGGGGGGAGAATCTCATCTTCTGCAGAAATTGCCAGCCTCAAAGTGATTCATTTCATTGTCCAGGTCTTTTTACGATTAAAAGAACTTTTCATATTATTCATGAGCCCAAACTGATTCATCCATATAATTTAGATTTTAAGCTTTTAGGTTAAGGACTACAATTTCCCAGTGACATTTTCAGTGCTAGGTAGAGAGTCTGTACTGAAATTGATGTTCTTTCTTAAAAAAGAAATGTTAGCACTTACTCCACCTTTTAACTCAAGCTGCAGAACTAAAGAAATAGGTTTATATTCTTAAAGGCGGGAAGGATTCTTAATAACTGCCTGAAGTCACAACTGTAATAGGAAGTGAATTTTGTGCTAATGGATTTCTGCTTAATAAAATCACACATGTATGTAAATCAATAGAGGAGAACATTATGTGTGGGTGTACTACTTTCAAAACTTCGAAAACAAAGTCTATTTTAAAAGTGATACAAGCTCACTATGGAAAATAACAGAAAAAAAAAAAAGGAAAGAAAAATATCAACATTACCCCCACTCATCAAAATGATATCAAATGTTAACATCTGGTGAACTCATTTTCTTTTTTTCACTTATCTAAATAGAATTTGGTATTTTGTTTGATCCTTTTTTAACTTTTTGTTTTTACATAATTGTGATCATTCTTTACAATCAGTATACTATCAGAATCACACACATATGTGAAATACCTTACTTTCTAAATATTATAACATGAACAATTCTCCTATTAGAACATTTGCAAAAGCATTTTATTTTTATTTAGTCTTTATTCTTTGCAGGTCCTTTAGAGTTTTTCAAAAATATTCAAATTCCAACAGACTGAAAATATTTTCTCAGAGAAAAAGTTGTAAAAATCTTCTGACATTTCTTAAAACTTCAGGCAGACAACAGTAACACTTGTACTTTGCAAAAGCATTTAAAGACAACCACGTAATATCTCATCATTTGGGCTTAATTCTTGGAGGTTGAGTACCAAGAATGGAGTTATTAGTTCAAAGGAAACAAATATTCGAAGGTTTTTGGTATGTTAACCAATTTTTTTCCTAAAGATTTGCAACAATTTGCATGACCCTACAGTGTGTGAATATCTTCATTCCATCCTACCCTTATCTCTACTAGAAGCAAGTAATCTCGTTAAAACCAAATTATGTTTGTTAATTTGCTGGGAAGAAATAACATTATCATCTTAATTTGGAAGTCTTTGATGACTACGGTGTTGAAAAAGCTTCCGTATGTTCATTTATTTGTTTTTGCTCATCTTTTATGATTTTCTGATAATGATTTTTGCACATCATCTTTCATGGCTTTAAAGTGCCTATTCCTACAGATTTCAATGCTTTTTTTAATAAAGAAAATTAACCTGGCTCATACATGATACCAAACATTTTCAAAACACTTGACCTTTGATTCTTTTCACAGGCTTACATTTTTATTTTTGTATTATTAACATCTTTACTATTATTATCTCTTCATTACATTTCTAGCAAATTCTTTATTTATGTGTTTATTGACATTAATGAGATTCAGTGTGATATTTCCATACATGTACACAGTGTACATTGATTTACGTCCCCCACCCTTCCCAATCTACTTATCACCATGCTACTTTCAAATTGTCTTAATTTAGCTTCCACATCAGAGAAAACATGAAGTACTTGTCTTGTTGTGTCTGACTTATTTCACTTCCTATATTGTCTTCCAGTTCTATGCATTTTTGCTGTAAATGACAGGATTTCATTCTTCTTTTTATTTTTTTATTTTTATTTTTTTATTGTAAACAAATGGGATACATGTTGTTTCTCTGTTTGTACGTGGAGTAAAGGCTTACCATTTGTGTAATCATAAATTTACATAGGGTAATGCTGTAAGAGATGTTCATTCTAAATAATATTCTCTAGTGTATGAATGCCACATTCCCTTCATATATTCATCTGTTGATGGGCACCTAAAGTAAACCTCTATCTTAGTTACTGTGAATAATGCCACAGTAAGTGTGGGTGGTCAGTTACCTCTTCAATTTGCAGACTTCATTTTCTTTGAACACATACCCCAAAATGGAATAACTTTATCATATAGCACATCTGCTTGGAGGTTTTTGAGGAACCCCCACATTGTTCTCGATAATGCTGTAAATACTTTACTTTCCTATCAACAGTGTATAAGAGTTCCTTTTTCTCCATATCCTTATCAGGATTTTTGTTTGTTTCTTTGTTTTCTTTTTATAATAACTTTGTCATGACTTCATGATAACACGGGTGAGATAGTATCTCCTTAATAGTTTTGATTTGCATCTCCCTAATGAATAATGACATTCAGCATTTATTCATACATTTCTCAGCCATTTGTATCTTTTCTTTTGAGAAGTATCTATTCAGTTCATTTGTCCAGTGTTTAATTGGATTGCTCATTTTGTTTTTGTTGTTAAGTTTTGGGGGGGGTCCTTATATACTTTGGATATTATCCCTTGGTAAAATGTAGAGTTGGCAAATATTTTCTTACATCTTGTAGGTTATCTTTTCACTCGGTAACTGCTTCCTTTGTTGTTCAGAAGTTTTTAGTTTGATGTAATCCCATTTGTCATATATTGGGTTTTGTTTGTTTGGGGTGCTATCCAAAAAAATCATTGCCTTTACCAAGGTCTTAAAATGTTCCCCTGTTTTCTTCAAATAGTTTAAATTTCAGTGTTAGTATTTAGTCCTTTGACATATCACCATTCTTATAGTACTAAAAGTTTTAGCCAGGGCAAATAAGCAAGAGAAAGAAGTAATAGGCACACACATAGGAAGGGCAGGAGTCAAATTATTCCTATTTGCAGATGATATGATTCTAAATAGAGAAAAACCTAAGGACTCCACCAAAAGACAACTCCAACAGACTAGAAATAACAAATTCAGTAAAATAGCAGATACAAAATCAACAAGCAAAAATCAAAAGCTTTTCCATTCAGAAATAACAAGATTGTAAGAAAGAAATTATAAAATCAAGCCCATTAACAATAGCTACAAGATAAATCAATAAACAAGAAACCAAACAAACAAACATAGAAATAAGTTTTACTGAAAAAAGTAAATGCACTATGGAATGAAAATTACAAAACATCGATGAAGGAAATTGAAGATAACAAATAACAGAAAGAACTCCCATGTTCATGAATTGAAAGGATGAATATTGTTAAAATGTCCATACTACTCAATCTATGCAATCTAAGCAATCTATGGAGTCAGTGCAATTTCTATAAAAATGCCAACGTCATTCTTCACAGAACAAGGAAAAAAAAAACCTAAAATTCATATGGAAGCAACAAAAAGGGGGCAGGGAGAACCAATAGTCAAAGCAATTTTGAGTCAAATAATGAAGCTGAAGGCATCGCAATGCCTGATTTCAAGACATACTCCAGAAAGAGCATGTTATCTGCATAAAACCAAGACACATGGGCTGAATGGAGATTCCAGAAATAAACCCATGATTTTACAGCCACCAAAAGCATGCATTGAAGAAAGGAGAATCACTTCAACAAACTGTGCTACAAAAACTGGATATCCAAATGCAGAAGACTGAAACTTGACCCCTATCTCTCATTACTGCTTTTAAGTTTGGTAATTCTTTCCCCATTCAGAGATTTGATCATTTTCTTCTAGACTTTTGGAATTACATGACTTTTACATTAATTTCTTTTATTTCTATAGATTTTTTTTTTTTGGTTTATGATAAGAATCCAAAGACGTCATTTTTATAAACAGGTAGCCAGTTGTCCCAACGCCTCTTATTAAATACTGCTTCCTATAACTGTTTGCTATTGTGCTTCCTCAACCATATGAGGAAGTCTGCACATCACAGAGTGCATGCAAGCTGTCTGTTCCAGTGACCAACCTGTTTGCACTACCCCAGCTTCATTATACTTCCTAACATAGGGTACAGTTCCTCATTAATATATTTTTAGAAAAAAATTTCTATTATTTCAACAAAGTTCTATTACTTTTTTACAAAGTTCCTCTCAAAAGAATACCATTAGACCTTTGAATAATTATACTAAAATGATTAATTCAGACAAACTAATAATTTTCTGATATTTAATGCAACGAAGGAATAATGTCTTTTATTTATTAAGTTTTTATTTTAGGTCATTTGCTAATCTTATTTTTTATGTGAGTCCCGATTATTTTCATGGTATTTCTAAATAATTTTAGATTTGTTTTCATGTTCATATACTTTCTATTTTATTATATTGGATAATCAAATTAGTTAATAGAGTACCAAGAAAAGTTAATCAAATATTTTTATTTAATGTACATTCAGTTCCATAATTTAACCTCTTTAAAATTAGTTTTTCATAGGTTTATTCAAGGTTTCTAATAAAAGTACATTATAATATAATCCACATATAATATATAAATAAATGTTATATAAGTATGATGTTCTTAATAAGTTAGCATAATATAATCCCAGTGTATTTGAAATGTCTAATACTATCAATTTGTTCATCCCTTCATAGAGTAATAACACAGTCATATAAGTTTAATATTGCACTGTATTGACTGAATATTATGTATTAATAGATATATAATCCAATGCTTACAGGTTAATTAATTGAAAGGGAACTGAATTTTTTAATGTTCTCAAAAGACAAATCATTTCAAGTAAAATCAGTGATGACTCCCCCTAAGATGTGAAGTGTCCTGGTATAAAATGAAAGATTGTTTTGGAATTCACAAGTTCTATATATAAAAAGTGCTTAAAATGAAACCCATTTGCAATAATACATGTAAAATGCCATTTTTGGAACCATAAATGAATTCCTAAAATCAAAAGTACAATTTCATAGACATCCTTGATCACTCTGACTGAGTCTAACATGTTAACATCCTTATTATGTTTAAGGTTATAAAAATTCACAGTGGATGGGGTCTGTAGAAAATATTCTTGTTTTAATTCATTGTGAACTCTGACATATATAAAATATAGAAGGTAATAACCTACTAGGTCAGAATTAACTTTAATAATCTCAACATCAGATCTATTTTACAAAAAAGAAGAAAAAATTATTTTGGCAACCCCAGGGTATGAGCCAAAAATGGGGGGGAAAGAGGGTAAGGGAAGACATTTTTACATACATCCAAAAACCAGTCTATGTGGCAAGCATTTGATGCACTACAGAAAGCTGCCACTAGAAAGTAATTGTAAAGATTCAACAAATCACTAAGGGTATTAGTCTAGCCAGGTAGAAGAACATAGGGAACACAGACTTTAAAAAGAAGTCATTGGTGGAATCCAGATATGTAGTAGGATATGAAAATGTAACCCTTCCTGTCTCACAATTTCACCTAAGGCCGTAAATGGAGAACATCACTTACCAAGTACCCTTATAACTGCAGAGTGACATCCGCATAAGATGTGCAAAAGAAAGTGAGGCTAAAATCACTTCTAGCAGGTTTTGCCAGTCTCCCCGCTGCCAGATCATAATAAAGAAAGCTAAAAGGGGATGAAAAGAATATCTTTGAGCACAAAGCCCTTCTATTATTAGGAACTAGGTCCTCAGAATTGATTCCCAGGGATGGAATTAATAGTTCAAAGGGAAGACATCTTTGAAAGATGAACTTCACAAGGAGGTTGAAGATACTGGACACTAAGGAATGTTTCAGACATTCTGGGTTGTAGTACTTCACTTCCCCACTTAGAGTGAAGGAAAGATAACTTTGAGGGACCCATTCAGAGGACATGTGTGGCTTAAAAGTCAGGGAAGATACTGGCTGCACTCAAAGAAAGTCCAAAGGAGAGAGACCAATAGTAGCAGGTTGCTGGGAGGCAAAGCCAGAAGGACAAGGATCTTACTGGTAGTCAGCCATGACATCTGGGTAAGCAGGACAAAAGTGAATAAAGAAACTAGATAAGGGCATTGAGATCTAGGATCTGGGGATGGGGTAGGGGGATAAGAAACAGCTGTTAGAGGAATCTCCTTGCCGAATCACTGGAACTGGAGGTCCTCAGACAGGAATTTCCAAGGAAGTTGTGACATATGCTATAAAAGAAGGAGGTGGACTGGGGAGATAGCTCAGTTGGTAGAGTGTTTGCCTTGCAAGCACAAGGCCCTGGGTTCAATCCCCAGCACTGCAAAAAAAAAAAAAAAAAAAAAAAAGGAGACAGCTGGCAACACCACTCACTATTTGTACCCTACCAATTATGGTAGGGAAATAAAACCTTCCCTCCCACTCACTAGTGCCCTATACTGCTGCAGTTTCTTTATATGTCAATAGCATCACTGAAAACTGAAAGTGATGTAGGTGGAAAATCCACTTAGTCCAACCTACCAAATATCATAGTTTAATGACACACTACAATATAGAGTATCAGTTGTTTCCCCTCTTGATTGTGACTGATTGGGAGCTACAGTCTGTTACTGTGGTCCAACATCATAAGAAATATTGCACTACATAGTGCCCTCCCAGGAAAGGACCAAAATTCAAAATTTGAGCACAGTTTCTACTGAATGTGTATTGCTCTCACACCAGCATGGTCAAATATTGTAAGTTGGGCCATCACAAGTAAGGGACATGAGGAAAGACAATCTCAATGCTTGACCCAGTAAGAATGGGCCTTGGGTCTAGAATATTTCCTTACTATTGTGGTTTAGATATGAGATATCCCCAGATCTCATGAGTGAGACAATGAAAGACAGGTTAGAGGTGAAATGATTGGGTTATGAGAGCCTTAAGCTAATCAATGCATTGATCCATTTCAGTGGATTAACTGTGTGGAAACAGTAAGCAAGTAAGGTATGACTGAAGGAAGTGGGTCACTGGGTTCATGTCTTTGGGATTTATATTTTGCCCCTAGTAAGCAGAGCTTTCTCTGCTTCCTCTTTGCCATGTCTTGAGCTGGTTTCTTCTGCCATGCCCTTCCACCATGATGTTCTTCCTCACCTCAGGCCCAGAGCTATGGAGTCAGCCATCTATGGACTGAGACTTCTGAAATGGTCAGGCCCAAATAAACTTCTCCTTCTCTACATTGTTCTTCTCAGGTCTTTTGGTCACAGCAGCAAAAAAAAAAAACTTACTAAGAGATGAAGAGCCTACCAGTCTGCTGGGCTTATCACCTTGTGTGAGGTGTCTTTCCTAGTTTCAAGCTCAATATATATTTCTTTGTTCATCTGAAGCAGATATATAAATGACCCTCAGGGGCTGGGGAGATAGCTCAGTTGGTAGAGTGCTTGCCTTACAAGCACAAGGCCCTGGGTTCAATCCCCAGCACTGCAAAAAAAATAAAAATAAAAAAAAAAATAAATTAATGACCCTCAGGCACATGCCCAGCTTCCAGTATTTCAGACTCCACAGGGAAAGGTGAGGATCCTTGTAGGGCAACAACAAGGGGTATGTGAAGTCCTCTTGCTCTTTATCTGCTGCCAGGGAACCCTCTAGCCATGAGACCAATGCATTTTTGGAGCTGATTTCTTTTCTCTGAGTCAAGTAGTTTTTTTTAATTAATGCTTGACTGTGTTGTGTTTTCCTTAGCAAATCTAATCCCTACACTCCGTAGTGGGCAGAAGTTTGGGGATGTCTACACCTGGTGGTTTGCATAGTACTGACCTTTGCTATTTTCCAAGTGGTTGGAATCATTGGTAACTGGTGCACAGTGTTCCACTTGATAGCAGACTCACAGATTAGAGCAAGTGCAAACTGGAATAGGGAAGAAGTTTTAACCTGAATGAGCAATTGTATTAGATTTGAATGGATGTTTTAATGTTAAAAACTCACTAGAGAAACCATGAGATTTTTCTGGGATTTCTTCCCTGAATTAGGGGAGGAAATAACAAACTGTTTTGTAAAAGCAGTGATGAGAAGGAATACACTTGCTTTTCCCATGTAGCAATTCACACCATTGTATACTTAAATTTAAGATTGATTACCAAAGTGCTAGAGGCCAGCTAGTAAAAGCCAATCATGTGTGTTTCTTCTCAAGTGTGAGTTCAATGGCATCATGTTGGGGTTTCCCATCAGTTCACAGTGGGAGTATTTACACCATAGAAATTGGCAAATGTTATGTTTTAGACAGTTTTTTCACTGCTGTGACTAAAAGACTGACCAGAACAATTTAGGGGAGGAAAAGTTTATTTGGGGACTCATGGTTTCAGAGGTCTCAGTCCATGGACAGCAGGCTCCATTCCTCAAGGCTCAAGTTGAGGCTGAACAACACAGTGGATGAGTGTGGCAGAGGGAGGTGGTTCAAGGGATGATCAGGAAGCAGAGAGAGAGAGGTCTCCACTTGTCACACACAAATATATACCCCAGGGGCTGGAGTTGTAGCTCAGCAGTAGAGAGTGCTTGCCTGTCATGTGTGAGGCCCTGGGGGGGTTCAATGTACAGTACCACATACAAATAAATAAAATAAAAGGTCCATTGACAACTAAAAAAAAATCTTTAAAAAAATATATATACCCCAAATTCATGCCCTAATTCCCACCTCCTCCAACCACACCCTACCCCATTAATTACCATTCAGTTAATCTCAATCAGTATTAATTCACTGATTGGGTTAAGACTCTTACAACCCAATCATTGTCTCACATGCAAGATTTTGGGGGACACCTCACAACCAAACCATAACATGTTATGAGTCAGGTTTTTCTTCTTCTGAGAGCTAGTGATTGGACATTCACCAGCATATCACCAGAAAGAACCACTCATCTGAAGTTCTAATAATTTATAGAGCATTGTAACCCACACAAATGAGAACTAGGAACCAGAAAGAAAGAATCTGGCATCTCCAAGAATAAGGCTAAGAGAGACAATAAAAACCTAAAAAAATTAACCCAAATATTAAGGTCACCTTACCTTTGGACATGCCATTTACAGATTAGTAAAAGAGCCCAGGAGTTATGGTGGTACATGACTAGAATCCCAGCAACCCAGGAGACTGAGACAAAAGGATCTCAAGTTTGAGACCAGCCTTGATAACTTCATGAGATCCTCAGAAACTTAGTGAGACCCTGTCTCAAAATAAAAATAAAAAGGTCTGGGGATATAGCTCAGTGGTAACTTGCCCATGGGTTCTATCTCCAGTATCAAAAAAAAAAAAAAAAAAAGGTTAATAAAGGAATATCAGAAAGAAAAACCAAAAGGTAAGACCTACACAGCCCAGGTACCAAGAGTACCAGACTCAAGAACTTCTGAGTATGCTGAGCTAGTGCTCAACATAGACAGAATGGAAAAGAAAATACACACACACAAAACACACACACACACACACACACAATAGGTAACATCTATGAAAGGAGTCTGCAAAGAAGGCTACCAGCCCTGTTGATAGTTAAGGGAATTCTAAAGACAATCAAGGAAGTGTATTTTAAGATTCTTTCTCTGAGATTTGTAACTTTTGTCAATTCACATATTATTTCCCATAACCCTTAGGATGATAAACAAACAACAATAAAAGAGTTGTTGCAGGATGGGAGAGCATAAGGAAGGTCTATGCCTAGAGAGAGACTGGGGAGAGAGCTGGGCACAGGACATAAACAGCTGCAGCTAGAAGAGAAGCTGCATGCATGTGTGAGGGTCACCAGTCAGTCCTCTGGAGGATTAGCAGCAGGAAAATTCCAGAACTCTCAGCCTCTCATCATTCCTCTGAAGTTCAGAATCAGCTTCATTCATGGCGATGGTTTTTCTTAGAAAATAATACCCACATCGGGTATCTCATTAACTTGTGGATTTGCTACAGATTCCTTTCTCTGCTCTTGTGGTAATTTTTGAGCCTCTGAACTTTATCTTATTGTTAGTCATGATTTGAAGTAGAATTATAAGCCCCACTAAGATGATTTTAATCACTAAAAAAGACCAAAAGCTGCTGTTCTCTCTGTGATGATATTAATACCACTTGAAGATAATGACTTTAACTGCCCACAGTGACAAGACAGGCCTTTGCTTATGCATAAATACTTCTTGGCATACTTGATTGTTTAGGGATGCTAAACATTCTGTCTGAATGTTTGTTAATTTTGTATTTCCCCAGCAGAGCTAAATCATTCAGTATAGGTCTTTCTTCCCAGGGATGTTATATCTTGAACCATGATGAGCTGAAAGATCATCACAGTACCTTAAGATTTGAAAGACAATTTCATTTAACCTGTCCATTTTATAAGCGACCCAATACTCAGAGACATCAATGAATTATCCAACATCACATGCATCAGTGGAATTTTATTGACCTATGCATCAATTAAACATTTAACACCTACTAAATTCAAAAGGTGATAAAATTGAGGGACACTGCAAATTGCAGTCAATGCCTTCTAGTTTTCTGTTAGTGTAATGCTGCTGCTTTGCTCAACAGAGCAAGTCTATTGAGGCACAGATCAGTGATTGCATGTTTGTGTGATTTAAGGTATAACAGAAAGAACATCCAGCTGTTACAATCGCCTTTCATGCACCCCACTGCCTGAAAGCCCACAAGGAGCTATTCATTTCTGTGAATTAAGTGCTCATACTAAATCCACAAGACTGTGTGATCCTGGAAAACTCACATAACTTTATGAGCCTTGGTTTTAGTATCATTTTTTTAGGTGTTGAAAAATAGACCTGTAAGCTACCTCCCATTCATACTGGGTATGAAATTCAGGTGTGCAGGAACAAAAACAAAAACATCAAAACACACATACGACAACTGTCTATTCTAGAATGACCAACAAATTCCATCACAAACAGCCAAAATAATCAGTTCTCTTTCCCAGAAAGTAGAAGAAGGAAGTATCTGCACCACAACCTTCCTCTGATGAAAAGAAATGGGATGGTGGGGAGACAGCTCAATTTCCATACCAAATCAGAGCTCAGTATTACAGTCTATGATCCAGCAACAATGGGTGAATTTCAGAGTCAGCACCATATTATCAGACCATCTCTCAGAAGTCAGATCTTTAGAAAGAGATTTATGAGAGAATTATATACAGAAATGGTGAGTTTTAAAAGAAGGAGGCTGGGAACTAAAAAGATTGTTTATACTCCAAAAATCTGAAGGTAAGACTTCAGAAAGTCTTTGGTACCCAGAGGGCATCTCAATGGTGTTGGGAGGCTACATTACAAAGGATAAAGAAAAACACTTTGAAAGGGAAGGAAAAGCAGTATATTTTCCAATGCTCCAACCCTGCTAGATTATTTTCCTTCACCTGAGCTATAATTTGGGGTTTTCATATGGACTCCACCCTTCTCAGGTGGTTTTCTTCTGAAAGGTGTACATTATGTAAGTAGCATTTCCTCCTGTCCTTCAATCATAGCATTTATCTGTAAACCACTGAGCTCATAGCAGCCTCTTAGGGTGGACTCTTACTGAACACACAATTATCCACTCTGGCTGCCATGACTGCTGCATTAATTTCTGACTCTCCGAAATGGAAATAAAATCAAGCTCCAAGTTCTTAGGAGTTTACCTGACATTACTAAGTGATTGATTCCCTGCCAATCATGACTTTTAAATGAAGGCTGGATCTTTAGCAGCCCACAGAACCTCCATCAGACCCAAAGTCTTTTGTGCTATGCTAAATAAACAACCACCCACCTGTCTGACTCGAGTCACACACTCAGAAACCAAAAGGCAGGCAATTTTCCACCAAGGCTCATTCTCCTTGCCTGCCATCCAAGTCTGTACTGCTGATGTGCTGAGACAGAACCTTTGTCTTCAGTGTCTCCCCTGGCAGGCTGGTTATAAATTCACCAGTGCACATTATCATCCAGGGCAATGCTGTAATTCCATTCTGCCAGAGCCAGCTGATTTCCGTTTTAAAGGTGAGCCAGTCCCTAGTTCCTGAAAGCAACTTCCCCTCCTCATATCTAGCTTTCATACGCTTGCAGAAAACTATTATTAAAGGCCATTTTCCCCCTCTTCCTCTCCAAGTCTATTAGGAGACACTTTCTAAGTACAGAGTATACTCGAAATTGAAAAGTAGAGGTTGTGTTCCTGCCTTAAAATCATTGTTGCACCTCCCTGGCAATTTCTGTCTCAGTAGAGTCCATTCCCTGGTAATGGTTTTCTGATGTGTCAGTGTGGCTGAGTCACAATCAAATACTAATCAGGATGCAGCTGTCAAAGGATTTTACAGATTTAATTCAAAGTCCCTACTCAGTTGACTTTACTGAAGGTCCATTATCCTGGATAGCCTGGGTAGGTCTGGCTTCGACAGCTAGAAGACCTTGAGAAGTTTGACTGGGGCTTTCCTGAAAGAAGAAATGCCATCTGCATATAAGAGGTGCCCTGGAGATCTTTGCTCCCGGTCATCTCCCCCTCCTTCTGGCTCTACATCTGGTTGAACACTGACTGCTACACACTCCTACCCCACCACAGCTGTCCCAGTGGGAATGCCTTTCTGGAAACCTGTACTCAGGACCTCCCTTTCCCTCTTCCTTCACTCATTGGTAACTTGTCTGCCACAGCAATGGTGTTCCTTGAACATAAACTGGGACCTGCAGTCGAATAATAGATTTTTTTAAATTTCTTTGTGAATGCATTTAAAGGAAATCTCTGATAAGAGGATAAATATTAAATTCTATGTAATTATTCATATAATATTCCATATATATTGAAAGGAATAAGGTTACTTGAAGTTATTATATTCAGTATAACCTAGGGCAATACAACTCTTGTATTCTCTCTCCATTGAAGATGAGTATTATTCTATTTTTGTTATGTTAGTTATCTGGACTTTGGATGCTTATGCCATACACACATAAAGACTTAAATGTAATACTTCTCATGAGGAATTTTTATTTTTACAGAATTCTTACAAAGTTATTGCCTCATATATCAGGGATTCTGAAAGCATGTTTTCCTGGTCAGCAGCATAAGCATCATTTAAAAGCTTGTTAGATATAGAAATGCAAATATTCATACCCTCCCAGGACCTACGCAGGGGAGGGGAGTCCCAGCAACCTGTGATTTGGCCCTCCAGGGACAGAATCAAGGTATCTTCAGCAGGACCCTGAATAGGTATGGTTTGCAGTGACTGATCAGTTTACATGAAATGTTTTAACTCACAGATGAAAGAATTTCAAGGTAGTTTTCCTGCAAGTGTGATCCTGCCCAGCTATGGGGGTCAACCCCTGACTCAGGCTGAGCCTTCTGGCTCTTAACACCTGTAATTTCATAGTCTGAACTGACATGATCACTCTAGCTGCTTCTAGTGGTGCTCTAGAAAGAAGTTAAACATGTACAAGGGTGGAAGGTTCTAAGGCTACCTGAACCGTTCACCTACATTCGGAGGTGCTGAACTCTTGGCATTGGCAGTACATACCAACTCTCCTAATAAACTCATTTTCAATGACTTTATTTACAATTTCCAGTTGCTTTCCTCTATTTCTTAACTAATTAACTTTGTAAAAGAGCCCACATGTGACCAGTACCATGGTTCTGAGTCTTGGATTAAGGAAATGATTTTTAAACAGCAGGACACCAGGTTATGCTCTTCATCATCCTAGTTTATCTTAAATACCTTCTCCTACAGGAAGCCCTACAGGACCCTTCAAGTCTGCACTAGCTACCATTTTTCAGGCTCTCTCAGCACTGATTAGGAGCCCATATCTGCTCTTACTCCTTTCAAACTCTGCCTTGTCTCCAATCTCTTGCTTTTCCACTCCACCAGTTTCTGCTTCAGAGTCTCTAACAAACATAAAATATCTAGAAGACATAGTTGAAGATCAAAAAAAGAAGATTCCTCTCAGGTTCAAACTAAAAGGCTTGACCATGCCGGAGAACTCAATCAACACAAGATCCATTGGTAAACTTCCACTCTATAGACAAAATCGGAATCAGCAAAGTATTGGAAAAATAATGTGAAGGTTAGCTATAAATAGTTATTCTTTACTCAGAAATTGATAATTATATCTATATGCTGGCATGACATTTTGAAGTACTAGCTGGTTATTTGTCCTATGTCTGCCCCCTCATGTGTCTCCTCGTTCAGGTTTTTGGGAAGGAGAATTCCATAAGCCACGTTCCATGTGTGTGTCATTAAAACATAAAGAGAGAGCTACGGGGTCACGTTTTAGCTTTTCATTTGAAAAATTTTCTTTTCCCTGTTACTATCAGTCATACCCCTCCATTCTTTATCCCCAGAGCAGACACAAATTCCTCTGTCTGAAAGGGAGGAAGGAAAGATACAAAGCAATTATGGTTTTAAGCAAAGTTCATCTCTCAAAAGTACATGTGCTGGAAGCCTGGTCCCCAGTATGGCAATGTTGAGATGGTGGAACCTTTAAGAGATGGGTCCTGGAGGAAGGTAATTCGGTCATGGGACCACACTCCTAAGAATGGATTAATGCTGGTCTTGTAAAGTAGGTTAGATCTCATGCCTTGGACCCTTCTGCACATGACCATTTCCCCTTCTCCTTCACAAAGGTGGTTTCCTCAAGCGCCACGTTGTTTAGATCCTTCAGTTAAAAAACTCTTGAGCCAAACAGACCTCTTCAAAAGTGTCCAGCCTTGGGTATTTTTGTTACGGATACACAAAATGGACTTATACAGTAATTTAAACCATTAGTCAACAAAAAGAGTGAGTTTTTGCCATATTAGGCAATTTGAAAGGAATTTAGATAATCTTACTCCAAGGGAGAAGAAAGAAAAAAGGAGTGGAGGACAGAAAGAGGAAGACAGTAAACAAAAGAACAGATATTTTTTTCCTGAACCCAAGGATTCACACATGTTGGGCACACACTCTACCACTGATCTACATCCCTTATACAAAATAACATATCTTAATGCTGTCAAGCCCTTCTTTGGAGTCACAAGCGACCTCCTAGGAGCCCCATCCCACAGGATATTCAATACTTCCAGCAAAGGCAAAGAAGTTTGTGTAACAGTTTAGATATGAGGTATATGAGATATTCCCCAAAAACTCACCTGTGAGACAATGCAAGACAGGTTAGAGGTGACATTATTGGGTTATGAAAGCCTTAACCCATTCAGTGCATTAATCCCCTGATAGGGATTAACTGAGTGGTAACTATAGGCAGGTAGGGTGTGGCTGGAGAGGTGGGTCCCTGGGAGCATGCCCTTGGGGTATGTATTCTGTCTTCTCCCTGGTATGATGCACCCAGCTGCTTTCCTCCACCACACAATTCTGTCCAGATGTTCTGCCTCACCTCAGGCCCCAACGAATGGAGTAGGCAATCAATGGACTGAGAATTCTGAAACCATGAGCCCCAAAATAAACCTTTCCTCCTTAAAAATGTTCTTGTCAGGTCTTTTGGTCACAGCAGTTGAAAAAGCTGACTACAACAGTTTGCCTGCAACTATCCAAGTGAAATGTCCAAACCTCCTAAAACAGCACAGAAAAGCATCATGGAACACTGGAGAAACAGGAACTAAATTGGGAAAATCTGTGAGTGTGTTGACCTCAGAATCATGACCTGCTACTTGAGATTTTCTCAGAAGATGACAGCAGGAATTCCATGTCCTTCTTTGAACTGATGTCATTTCTGGATGCCCTCAGGCTGGCCGGGATTGCCAAGTTGTTCTGCACTCTTGTTTGTTTTTGGTTTTTACCCAAAAATCTTTGCAATGTCTTCTTTACAGGGGAGGGTCAGGTTCCATGAGTGTCCCTTAGACCTTTCTCCCTGCTCCTCAACTGCTACTTTCTGATTTGGGTTCTGAACCTTTCTTTCCTCCCCACCTCCATGTTTTTATCTTCCCATTTGATTCATAGCTCCTTCGTCCACTGCAGCTGGGATACTGGGGTGCCTGGGTGGCCTCTCTTTCCACTAAGCACAAGCTCACCTTTCACACTCCACCTGTTTTAGAACCTGCTTTTGAGCAACTCTATTGCTCACTATTTTTGTGTGTTTAGAAAGATTGTAAGAGTAGGAACATTGGAATCAGAATTAGGAGAGTTATTTTCCAGTCTCGCACTTCTGTTCCTGAAATAACTGGAAAAACACTTAATTTTTAACCATTAGTCTCCTCATCTGTAAAATAAATAAGTTAGGCTAAATTTCCATTAAGTTTCTTCCAGTTGTAAAATGCTAAGATGCTCAGTGGAAAAAAGATACATCTAAACTCAGAGCATTCAGGGGAATGGAATTAATTTTGCTTCAGGCACCAGGAAAGATTCTTCTGTCTTATGAGAGGATAATAATATAAAATGCCCCTACCAGGTATTCATTGAAAACCACCGCCATAAATAATATATTTTTCCTTATTTTCTTCTGTCCCACTTTCTTACTTCCTTCTAAAGTATTAATTTTCTACAATGATGGAGGGTTTTTTCATACATTTTTCTCCTTCCTAGCTTGCAAAATAGGAAGTTGGATCAAGTCAAAACTTGCCTCCTCCTTCACACTGTTAGAGCCTCCTGTTTGCTTCTCTGAGACATCAGCAAACGCCACGCACTGTCATCTCCCCCTAGTCCATTTCTTCCCATCCACATTTCAACCATCACTGTTGTCTAATCATCTCTCCCCACTACTTCACACATGAACTTCAATTCCTTTGTGTCTTTGGGCCCAGGCAGTATCTGATGCATCCAAAAACTAATGATTGACTAAATTAAACAACTATAAAAATTGCACTGTCAAGCTACCAAAATACATGAAGGAAACTTAAATGCATTTTGCTAAGTGAAAGAAGCCATTTGAAAAAGACTACATACTGTGTATAATGCAACTATGGAACACTCTGGAAAAGGGCAACACTATAGAGACTGTAAAAAGATTAGGGTTTGCTAGGAGCTTAGTCAGATTGAAGAAGAAAGGAGTGGGTGACAGAGTGGATTTGGGGAGCACCAAAACTATTCTGTATGATATGATATGGTGGATACATGTAATCATGCATTTGAAAAAACCCTTAGATTGGCTTATCTCACTTAGCATGATATTCTTCAATTTCATCCATTTGCCTGCAAATACTATAATTTTATTATTCTTTATGGCTCAGTAATATTCCATTGTATATATATACCACATTTTCTTTATCCATTCATCAATTGAAGGACATAGGGAAAAAATAACAGAATGAATCAAACACCATTACCCTATTTAAATGTATGATTACACACATTGTATGCCTTTACTTCATGTACAACCAGAGAAACAACATGTATCCCATTTGTTTACAATAAAAAAAAAAACTTAAAGAAAAAACCCTTAGAAGTCTACAAAGAGTTAGCAAACAGTGAACCCTAATGTAAACTATGAGTTAAAGTTAATAATCATGTGCTCATTGAATGAACCACAATAATGCAAGATTTAATAGTAAGGAAAACTGAGGCAGAAACTCTGACTTTATGCTCAGTTTTCTATAAAACCTAAAACTGCTCTAAAAAATAAAGTCAACTTTTAATAAATGAATGATCTCCATCAGACTCTCACCAGCCACTTGTTTTTAATCTAACTAGATTTTTAACATGGAGAAGGTAAGGACAGCTAGACTGACTCACAGTCATGCTATCAGGGAAACTAGATTCTAGGCCTCCTGCTTTTCCTCCTGAGTTTTTCTATAGCTGACTTACTTTCTATTCAAATCTTTTTTGTCTTTTAGTTGGTTTCTTATCCCAAAGCTCTTACCCCACCCCCAGTTTTCCTACAACCTGGGCATTGTCTATATCATTTTCTTGTCTGTGTCATTAATTAGTAATTGACTTCTAAAAATGCAGCTCATCATCAATAAATGCTGTTACTAAGAGTCAATTAGATGACCATCTCTCAGGGATTTGTGGTCTTATTAAGTGCCACATTTGACATTTGACACGGTTCTGTTGGAGTAAAGGACTCAACACTTGACACGGTTCTGTTGATTGTCCTCCCTCTTTGGGGCCATAGGCGTGGCATGTCTCCATGTGTAGTTGGTTTTTAATGTTAATAATCAATATATCAATAGAAACTTATTGGAAAAATCTTGGGAAGGTTTTACTGTATTGGGACACAAAATAGTGCACAAGAAAAATTTAGCAGTAATACATAGATAAAATATATGAAAATAAACAATTGTAGTTGTGCTTGAGTTAAAAGGAGCCTGTGACTGCTTTATTATAATAATAGATGGATAAAGAGGCATTCCTCTGAACTTGGATGTGGTGTTTAGCCTTTGTTGCTTTCCTAGTTTTAATAGTTAATTCTAGAGATACTTTACATAATAAAAATATCTAGGTTAGTCATAAATATAATTTGTGTTTTTCCTATGTTTAGTCTAATCTTTGAGAATCAGAATAAGATTGTAGTCTGCCATTATATGAAATTAGAATAGACTAAATATTAACTATAAGTTGATTTCTTTGCCCTTTAATAATAGTAAAAACTTTTCACTGTTAAACACTGGAGTTCATGGTGGGTCTGGTTTCTCAGAAAATCTGGTAACGTGTGTGTTCTGAAGGTTAAAGGCTGGCAGATCATGGTACCCTCAGTGTAGCTGGGAGACAAGGTTGTTTTAGCTTAGCTGGGAGACGAGGTTGTTTTAATCTAGCTGGGAAATAAGGTTGTTTTGGTCTAGGCTGTCATACAGAGAGAATGTGTACTTTGAGAAGACGCATAGATTGTACTTTTGAAGGTTTTTCTTATTTTAAACTAACCATAAAATGATATAATCATTACTAAAGAAAAATATCTATAAAAAGACTGGCAGAAAAATAAAGATTCAGATTCAGCCTGAGAACACTTGGTGTCTCTGTGTGCTGTTTCTCTACCGCAACAATGCCTCCCATCCACCCAGGACCCCTGGCCACTGCTAGGGCTGGACCCTGGCAATTAGGTGTCAAATCTAGCCTTGGTGAAATCATTCATTAAGACCCCAACCCAGAAGGACTATCTGATAGCAACAGGAGGTGACTCTGTTCAGCCCAGCTGTAGAGCTCAGCACCAGGCAGGGGAATCCATCTCCCCAGGACAGTGCCCTGTCACAGCCGGCAAGCTTATGCTCTAAACGTGTGCCCTCCTTTGCAAGCCTTACATTTTCTTCAGGTTTAATGTCCATTTTTAAATTGACTGCTGTGCCATTAACTTTCAGGTTTGGGAGGTCTTCCTTCTTCCCAGGAAGGGAGCTTTGCAAATATATCTGTCGACCTGCTCTCGCTTAACACATTAAGAAGAACTCTTCTTCTTCAATCTTGTCTTTCTACATATGGAATAGCACTTTGCTCTCTTAGAGAAACTCTTTTTATGTAACTACATCAGTCACTCACGTAAAGCCACCTCCCCTGCATCCTGCGTTTGCCTTGTTCCTCTCCGAAGCCCTCCCCAGTCGGCAATGAGGGAAGCACAGACAGGGAGCTGCTGCGGTTTCTGGAAGGGCAAAGGCAGACTCCTCAGCCCTCGGGTGAACGAGGATGAGAATTCACTGTGCGATGCAGTGAAAAACGTTATGTTGATATGATGTCTGTGCTTTAAAATATATACCAGGCAAAAAGTCAGCAACGCAACCATTTCACAGCCTGGGCCCTGAGCAGCAGTAGCAGATGCATTCATTTTAAATTAGAGCTCCCTCTCTTCCTCCTTCTCTTCCTCCTTCTCCTCCTCCTTCCTCTTCCCCCACCCCCCTCTCTCTCCATGACTGTGAGAGAGACAAAATATAAATGATTAATTTTAAGTAAAGAAGGAAACAATGCGTAGGCTATTTTCCATAGCCAGTTAATAGCTCAATAATTGAGTACAGTGAAAATAGAATTGTTGAAGAAAAATCATTCTCTGGGTAGTAATGGCTATTGGTTACAGTGGTACAGAAAGAAAGTCATCTGTGTAGGTCTCAAATAAATGCTGGTAGAAGACAGCACCCACCTTTATAAAAATCATATTTTAAAAGCCTAGGTATAGATCTAGGCGCTCTGCCACCAACGCTCAGCGCAGAGCCTGTTGGTAGTGCTGGCACGTTCTTTAGCCAGTGCTCATTGCATGAGTGGCTGCAGGCGCTCCCGATCTACCACCGATGGAGCAATCGTACGGGACTCCAGGGCAAGAGGCCTGCTGTAAGGTAGTTGAGCTTGCGCCAAGAGCTCTTTGTGGAAAAACCGAGAAGGTCTGTATTGGCCCTGGAGGACTGTAAAGTATATCTACTGTCTTTGCAAAGACTGAGATTGCTGACTCTGACAACTTGGTAAAAGAAAAAAAATCACAGCATTCATAGTAGAATGGGACTTTGGAGGAATTACTTCACGGAATCCTGAAGATAATGGGCATTCAGCACTTGGAAACTCCATTTTCAAAATGCCAGAGTGCCTATCTCCAATGTCCTTGGAGAACTTGGCGTCAGATTCAGGATATTTCCAAAGACCTCTTGAAATTCAGACTGCTCCCTTCATCCCATGACAAATTCACAAGTGGACACTGGGAAACATGAATACTTGTAAGAATGTATGTGTGAAAATATGAGTTATATAAAGACAGATGCTATCTTCTACCAGCATATATTTGAGACCTACGCAAATGACTTTCTTTCTGTACCACTATAACATACATAAACAGGTGACTTCTCCAGGCCTGGCTTCCTTTCCTAGATTGTGCCCCAAGAGAGCTGAATTTACTACTAACTTTGCTGCAACAGTTATTTAACGGTACAAAACTGAAACCAAAGCCAATCAAAACAAAGAAACATCTCCCTGAATCCTTTTGGGAGATGAACCATAGAAAAGCAGCTCTGTGCCCCGGAAACGGAAGTTTATCCTCTTTCAGAAAGGTTAGACTACATCGAATAATGACATCTCCTCATTGGGCAAAAGAAGAGTTCCTCATAAGCACATCCTTAAGTCTTCAAGATGGTTCTAGCAGAACTTGGAAGAAAAATAACATCAGCATTATGCTCACTGAGCAACACCACCGTTATCAATGAAGAGGTATTAAATGCTATGCTAGAAGAATTATGTACAGCATTATTAGAAGCAGATGTTAATATTAAACTAGTGAAGCAACAAAGAGAAAATGTTAAGTCTGCTGTTGATCTTGAAGAGATGGCATCTGGTCTTAACAAAAGAAAATGGCATGATTCAACATGCTGTCTTTAAAGAACTCAGGAAGCTTGTAGACCCTGGAGTTAAAGCTGAACACCCACTAAAAGAAAACAGAATGTGATTATGTTTGTTGGATTGCAAGGGAGTGGTAAAACAACACGTTCAAAGTTAGCATATTATTGCCTGCGGAGAAGTTGAAAGACTTGTTTGATATGTGCAGACACATTTAGAGCAGGGGCTTTTGACCAACTAAAACAGAATGCTACCAAAGCAAGAATTCCATTCTATGGAAGCTATCCTGAAATGGATCCTATTATCATTGCTTCTACAGGAGTGGAGAAATTCAAAAATGAAAATTTTGAAATTATTATTGTTGATACAGTGTCTGCCACAAACAAGAAGACTCATTGTTTGAAGAAACACTTCAAGTTGCTAACACGATACAACCTAATATCATTGTTTATTTGATGGATGCCTCTATTGGTCAGGCTTGTGAAGCCCAAGCTAAGGCTTTTAAAGATAAAGTAGACGTAGCCTCAGTAATAGTGACAGAACTTGATGGTCATGCAAAAGGAGGTGGTGCAATCAGTGCAGTTGCTGCCACTTAAAAGGTCCAATTATCTTCATTGGTACAGGGGAACATATAGATGACTTCGAGCCTTTTAAAACACAGCCTTCTATCAGCAAACTTCTGGGTATGGGTGATATTGAAGGACTGATAAAGCCAACAAGTTGAAGCTGGATGACAATGAAAAGAATAGAGGAGTTGAAACTTGGCCAGTTTCCATTGCAAGATATGTATGAACAATTTCAAAATATCATGAAAATGGGCCCATTCAGTGAGATCTTGGGGATGATCCCTAGTTTGGGAACAGATTTTATGAGCAAAGGAAATGAACAGGAGTCAATGGCAAAGCTAAAGAAATGAATGACAATAACGGACAGTATGAGTGATCAAGAACTGGAGAGTACAGATGGTGCCCAGATTTTTAGTAAGCAGTCAGGAAGAATCTAAAGAGTAGCACTAAGATCAGGCATGTCAACAAGAGATGTTCAGGAAATCTTGACACAATATGCCAAGTTCACACAGTGGTAAAAAAAGATGGGAGGCATCAAAGGACTTTTCAGAGGTGGTGACATGTCTAAGAATGTGAACCAAGCACAGATGGCAAAATCGAATCAACAAATGGCCAAAATGATGGATCCAAGTGTTCTTCATCACATGGGTGACATGGTAGGACTTCAGTCAATGATGAGGCAGTTTGAACAGGGTGCTGCCAGCAATATGAAAGGTAGAATGGGATCAATAATATGTAAAGAAGATGCCTTAATATAAACTGATTTGGTTGAGTTCATTATTTGCTGAGACCTCAGTTTTCCCTCCTTTTTGCAAACAGGGAAAAAAAGAGTATTTTTCTTGCCCTCTTTTTTTGTGTCTTTCCCCCTTCTTCTCTTTCCTCTTTTCTTCTTCTCTCCTTTCTTTTGATATAAGAAAGGAATATATGGTTTTTGTAAAAATCATTATGTTTTTTGAAAATTTTTCTTTCCATTTTCATCATCTTAATACCTCTCAAGTTAAAGAAATCATGATGTAAAATTTTAGTACTTAAGATTTTTAGTCGCCTCAAAAGTCAAGCATTACTTTTGTAAACAGTCCTGATCAGTAAAGTTGCATGATGTCTCAATAAAAGTGCTGTAAAATTTTTAAAAAGTTTAAAAAGACTATGTATAAGACTTCGATGAGATGTCAAAACACCCACTACCTAATATAAAGTAGTTCTCTACTTCCCTATCCTCCCCCAACCCCCATTGTGAACTAGTTTCTGTATATCAGAGAACCTTAGGTTCAACCTTAGGTTTTTGGGGTTTGACTTTTGTCACTTAACATGAGATTCTCTAACTCCATCCATTTACCAGCAAATGCCAGAATTTCATTCTTCTTTAAAGCTGAATAATATTCCATTATATATATAAACAACATTTTCTTTATCCATTCATCTGTTGAAGGGCATCTAGGTTGGTTTCATAGTTTAACTATTATGAATTGAACTGCTATAAACATTGATGTGACTGTCACTGTAGTATGTTGATTTTAAGTCCTTTGGGTATAAACCAAGGAGTAGTATAACTGGTGGTCCATTCCAAGTTTTCTGAGGAATCTCCATACTGCTTTCCCTAATAGTAGAAGGGAGTGAAGGGAAGGGAAGGGGTATAGGGGTAGGAATGATAGTGGACTTTATTGCCTCATGTACACATATGACTGCATGACAAATGTGCTCCTATAATCTGTATATTAGAAAAATGAGAGATTATATTTCATTTATGTATGAGCTATCAAAATGTATAAATGCATTCTACTGTCATGTACAACTAATTAGAACAAAAAAAAATTTTTTAATAAATTTAAAAAACACCCCAGAACAGACAAAACTTAAAAAGTAACAACAACAAATGCTTTTGAGGATGCAGAGCAGCTACATTTTTTATATCTTGCTGGTGGGAATACAAAAGATACAGTCTTTCTTCTGCCATGTAACAGAAGTTTCTTAAACATATCAGTTTCCTAAAAATGGCTTAGCAGTTAAAAAAAAAAAAACTAAACATATATTGACCATATGACCTAATAATTACATCCCCAAGAGCTTATTGCTGAGAAATGAAAACTTTGGTACATAGAAAAACCTGTACATGATGTTCATAGAACCCTTATTTGTAATAGAAAAGGTGTAGAAATTGTTCAGATGTCTTCCAATAGGTGAATGGTTAAAACCGTGTAACATACCAACAACTACCACTCAGCAATAAAAAGGATTAAATCATAAATACATCTGAGCAATAGCCAGCCCTCAGTCATATGGAGGGAAAAAGCCAGTCTCAAAAAGTCACATAGTACATGCTTGAATTTATATAGCATTCTCAAAATGACAATATTACAGAGATGGAGAACAAGTTTGTGGTTGCCAGGAATGAGGATTGATGGGAACAGTGATGAACATGAGTCTGAAGAGGACTCATGAGTGCTTCCTTTATCATAATGGAAGAGTTCTGTATTTTGATTGTGTGGCAATTATAAAAATCTGCAGGGGTAATTAATGCACATATTTTATTAATGTTGATTTCCTGGTTTTTATACTATACTATAGGTACATCAAATGTTCCCATTAAGAGAAATGGGGTAAAGGGTACATTTTTAAATTTTTTAAATTGTAAAATAACATTTAATAACATAAAAATTATTCTTGTTATAAGCAGGATACTGAATATATATGCGTACTTACATACCACCCTTACTGGTGTAATTTAACCTGGGGAGCAGAATGTAAATGTGTTTCTCTTTTGTACTTTACAAAAATCCTATGATGTACTAATGTATTAATTAATTTTATAATCAGCACCCAGAATTCTGTTTTGCTGTGCTCTGCCAGGACTTTACTTTTAAAATGGCAAGTTATATGTGTTCTGCTAAAATTAATGATCCAGAACTTGTCCCTGGGAGAGAATTGCAAAAATGAAAGGAATAGCCCACAAAGATCAACTAGGCCCTCCTAGGAAAAGGACGGACAAATAAAAATGAAGAAGAACCTCATTTGTGTTAGGTCTACTTTTTTTTAGTTAATACAGACCTAAAATTAATAAGACCACCAAATATCCTGGCCATAACATTTAAATCAGATGTAGTATTTTTGTAACTATTAAAGCAATGGTGTTGATTTGCTTGGAAAATATTTCCCTATCCCCACTAGGGTGCATTCAGAAAGCTACTCATGCTTCTTAATATAAATCACCCCTGTGGCCACTAGAAGAAGGCTGACCATGTGGTAACTGCAAATTCCCCTGAGATAAACATGAAGGTTAAGGTCTTCACTGAAGTATTATCTATTTGGTAATTACTATGGACTTATGCTCCTTACCGTCCTCCCCTCTGAGATTCTCTGGTGGTGGTACATAACAAGTAAGTTATTCATAACTTTATAGTCACACTTCATTTTTCTCTTTGGATCATCTACATTTATAAACTTAATTTTCATAAGTATTTCTAAAGTAGACGCCACACATCTCCAGGATGAGTTTCATGACAGAAGATAACAGGGTTTTACAATTTTCCCCTGCTATTTATGAAAACAAAGAACAACCTGTTTTTTATTCAGATGTAATACCTCTAATCATCAAAAAAGCATTGATTTCATGTTTTTGGATAAAATAATCCTGAATTATTTTAAATCATGGAACAAATGTCATCCAAATTATAATTTCAAGGTAGGCTCACAATCAACAGGAATACACACCATGTTGAAATTCAAATACATGTTTAGTGTCATCTTTTTAAAAAAAATCTTGAATTACAGGAATACAAAAGAGAAACACCTAAGTACACACCTAAGTACAAATAAAGAAAAATTCTCTTGAGCCAACTGACATTCCCAGGAAATCCTGCCCACTGTTGCATCAGAAATAGAAACTGACATAAATGTGAGTGTGTTAGTTGGAAGAATAGAACAAATATATGCACAGACATAGGCAATGTGGAGCAGAGAAGGGATGGACAAGCAGAGACTCAAATCCTGCTCCTGGAAAATCATGGTTGAATAATAATCAAGTTCAGGGCCAAACTAGGGAAATTTGGCTTCTGGTTAGAGCCCCAGTTTGGAGCTGAGTTCCTCCAGTACCACATCCCAGGATAGATAAGTCCGTGCTTATGGTGCTAGTCAGACCACTGCTGCAGCCTTCCCTTTAGAACTCAAAGAATGTTGTGAATTTTTCAAAACCACTAATTCATATTCCCCCTTCATTTGATGCTTCCCACCACCCCTGGAAGGAAGTGGCAGAATCTGAGGTTGTGGTCATCTTGAGCACTCTCTCTCCCCATCCCTCTCTGGGATCTTCTAATATCCTGTCTCAGAGAGATGAGTGACCACAAGGATCTGCTGGGGACCCACCACAGAGGCAGTGATACTCCACCAGTCCTTACTCCACCATCTGGGACCACACAGAGAACGCTAAATTTCTTTGCATCATAATTATCACCTCCATGATTCCTAATATTTCTTGGGCCTTGATTCATGTCCAAGATAACTCTGCTAACAATTTCAAATGTTTTGCTTTATTTGATCCACCTAACAGCTTCAATCTGCAGGTATGAATATTTCGTTTAACAGAAGAAATTCAAGGTCTAGGAAGTTTAGTAGCCAGTCCAAGACCACAAAACCAGTGGGGGGTAAGGTCAGAATCTGAACACTTCATTCTTAATCATACGTTGCCCTCCACACGAGAGGCAACAGCTCTGTGCACGCCCTGAGCCTGCTCTCATAAAGATTAGACATTGTTTCTCTATCCATGCAGAGATCTCTAGGACATTGCCGCAGAGATCCTAACTGGATT
The DNA here is from genome assembly GCF_902686445.1 of Sciurus carolinensis. NCBI lineage: Eukaryota > Metazoa > Chordata > Mammalia > Rodentia > Sciuridae > Sciurus > Sciurus carolinensis. Next base: position 127,013,620 of record NC_062221.1, on the reverse strand, counting down.
CAAATAGTTCATTAGAGTGTCTGTTAGGATCCAGACTAAGATGAAAATTGCATAGAGTGAAGTATAAAGGAGATGTCTATTTGCAATGTCACAACAGAAGTAGAGAAGTCTTTGACAAGTTACCCACAGTCCTGCTCCTAACATACCCAGTAGTGCTCATGTTCTTCTTCCATATTGGTGCAGGCACCAACTTCCTTAACAAGACTCCAAACCTAAAGAAATAAAACCAAGAATCAATAAGTGGGACAGCATCATATTCGAAAGCTTCTACATAGTACAGGAAATAAAAGCATGAAGAGAAAGCCTACAGAAATGGGAGAAAATATTTGCCAGTTACTCCTTTGACAAGGGATTAGTATCCAAAATATATCAAGAACTCAAAAAACTTAATACCAAAAAAACCAACAACCCAATCAGTAAATTGGGGGAAAGAACTAAGCAGACACTTCTCAAAAGAAGAAATACAAATGACCAAAAATATATATGAAAAACAATGTTCAACATCCCTAGTAATCAGAGAAATGTAGTCAAAACTACTATGAAATTTCATCTCACTTCAGGTAGAATGGCAATCATCAAGAATATAAATAATAACAAATGCTGGCAAGGATGTGGGGGGAAAAGGGTACACTCATGCATTGTTGGTGGGACTGAAAATTAGTAAAATCACTTTGGAAATTAATATGAGGATTCCTCAAAAAAACAAAGAATAAAGCTGGGGTTGTGACTCAGTGGTAGAGCGCTTGCCTAGCAAGTGCAAAGCACTGCATTCAATTCTCATTCTCCACACCAATTCAATTCTCAGTACCACATAACAAATAAATAAATAAAATTAAGATACTGTGTCCATCTATGACTAAAAGCATTTAAAAAAAAGAATAGAAAAAAAAAAAGAATAGAACCACCATATATGATCCAGCAATCCCATTCCTTGGAATTTATTCAAAAGAACTAAAATCAGCAAACTATAGTGATATATGCACAATGTTTATAGCAGTACAATTCAGAGTACCCAGGTTATAGAGTTGGCCCAGATGCTCATCAGTAGAATAAAAAAACATTTGGTATATGACCAGAAGGTAATTTTCCTCAGACACAAAGAAGACGGAAAGTATGACATTTGCTGGTAAATGGATGGAACTGGTAAATATCTCACTCAGAGAGTCAAAGGTCAAATGTTTCCTTTCAGGTGAGGAAGGCATTGTGAAATAAGGGGAAAAAAAATGGAGGGAGATCCCATGAAAATAGAAGGGGAATTAGTGGAAGGAGATTGAAGGGAAGGGAAGAGGGACAGGAAAAGGAGGAGCTGTGGAATGAAATTGACCAAATTATGCTATGTTTATATATTTGACAATATTGCAGCGAATTCCACCTTTACATATATCTATAAGCACCAATTAAAAAAACAATAAACAAATAGAAGGGGGACCAGGAGAGGAGAAGAAGGGGCTCATGGGAGAGAGGAGGTGAGGGAAAGAAGAAGTGCTAGGGACTGAAACGCATGTATGATTATGTCAGAATGAACCCCACTATTATGTATAACCATAATTCACTAACAAAAATGTTTTTAAAATTCAAAACTATAGAAAAAGTTATATTCTGTGGGGGCAAAAAAGATTCCTATATTTCCCATGCCCTTCCTTCTTCCTAACACCGCAAGAGTCATAGAAGAATCTCAAACAACCTTGCAGTGCTGTCTATGGCAATAAATTTCTATGAATTATAAATGTCTGTTTGTAAATTCTTTGTGAGTAGGGGCCGTGTCTCCCTTAGCTTTGTATCACATACACATAAGTTTTTGGATTAGGCGAAAAGAAAAATCAATAAGCAACAACCTACGTAGACCCAAGAAAAACTCAAAAGTAAACACTGCTTCAACCTCACAGCCAAAAGTCACCCCAGTCAAAACACAATTTGTCTTAGTTTGACTCTCAAAGAAGCAATCCCTGAGATGAGGACTGGGTGAGAATTATTTAATCAGGAGTTAATCCCCAAAAACAGAAATAAAGGACTGAGAAAAAGTGAGACAGGAAGGGAAAGAAGTCAATGAAAGATGGATTCATGAACTGGATTAACACCTGGGCAGCTGTAGCTCACTCTTACTGGAGACCTTCTGGGCAACTTTGTAGGGCATTTCTCAGAACTGCCACACACCGGATGATGGGAGGCTGAGGTATTTTTCTGCAGCACTGAAAGTTTCCTCTGAGGGTGTTAACTCCCCCAAACTCTGGATCACACCTGAACAAGACTAAGAATTCCACAGCTTTGAAGAAAGTAACTCAGAGATTCCCCAGTTCGAGTTTGGTAAAGGACCCAGGCAGTTGCATGGGGCCGCTGTTCCAAAATCAGGGAGGCTGAAAATTTGGCATGGTGCATCACAGTTATCTGATCCAGCATCTTTATTTGCACTTTCTAAATAAACTCTGGAATAGAAAGTCTTTGTGTTCTCAGACTTTCAGGTGAAGCAAAAAAGCTAAGTATAATGAACATTCCAAAGGGTACAACCAAGAAACCGCCAGATACTTCCCAACTAGTGGAAGTGAAGGTGTTTGTACCAGATGGAAATAGGTGTCTGTATTAACTTTCTAGGATTGTTGTAAAATACTGCAGACTGGGTGCCTTACATACAGAATTTGTTTTCCCACAATTCTAGAGCCTAGAAGTCCAAAATTAAGGTGTCATCAGGGTGGTTTCTCCTGAGGCCTCTCTCCTTGACTGGCGAATGGCCTCTTCTGCCTGTGTCTTCACACGCTTTTTTCATACTTATGTGCCCTAATCTGCACTTCCTATTAAGATACCAGTCCTATTGTATTAGGCTCACCCTAATTAACTCATTTGAACTTAATCACTACTTCAAGATGCTCTCTCTAAACATAGTCACATTCTGAACTAGTAAGGGTTAGGATGTCAACATACAATATTGGGGGGACACAGTTCAGTCCATAACAGTATTTCACTCCCCAGCTGAAGGTTTGCTAAGTTAAGAAATTCTTAGTTCCCTGGAGAAGGTCTAAGAACTAACCATTCCACTAATGGTGAAATTGTTCTCTGGAGAGCCAACATGGATGAACTGGAGTTTAGGGGCATATATAAATGCAAAAGCTGGCACCTGCCTCCCACCAGAGAATGTAGAAGATGGGCATATCAATGGGAGGAGGGAGGGAGCCACAGATGGAGTCAGAGTTTAGAATGCCAAGGGTCAAGGACCTAGGTGTTCCCCATGGGTTCAGTGAGAACTAGAGGTAGGCAGGCTTGAGGCATCTTGATGGGATGCAACAGTCCACACAGTGTAGCAGGGTAGAGGACAATGGAGGGAGGATTGGAAGAAGCCACCTGCAGGATGTACTTGGAACACAAAACATGTCACACAGCAGGCCCACAAATGAGCCAGCATTTGGAGGCCCACCACATGGATCATCAATAGTCAAGAGAAACCTAAAATTAATAGGAGATTTCCCACTTCCCTTTAACCCCTGCCTCCCATGCCCCAAACCTGGAGGAGCCTGTAGCAGGAGGAAGGAGGAAGAGAAAGGAGTAGCATGAGGGAAGGCCACACCCCATTTCTAGACCCTAGGTCAGATCTGAGCTGAAAGGAGAGAAACTCAGAACTGGATGAATTTTTAGATTTGACTGGATCTTTGAATACTTGACAGTGGATCATAACAGAACAGGGCTTCTGTAATGAGCAAAAAAGGAACAGAAAACTATGGGATTTTCTCCAGACTTCATCTAAGGACAAGAAAGAGGTATCTGATCAGGCATATTTGAGTGTAATAGATTTTTTTAAAAATTAGATTGTTCACTATTTCTACCCACATTGACTTCAGTTCCCTCCATAAACCAATAGCACTTTATGTTCTCAGGTACAAATTATCAGGAAAAAAAAAAATTCTGAACTGGCGGATGCCAGTTCCCAGAAATCCTCCAAGGTACCTTATACCCTGTAACCAAACTCATATTCCTTAGACACTCCTTCCATCCAAATATCTCTAGGTCAAAATTCACCATTAACTCCTTGGTATGAAGGATAAAGCCCAGAGTTTTCTACTTGACCCTAAAGGCCTTCTCCACCAATCCTCTTCTCCAGAAGTCTGCTGATTCTTCTCTTACAGGTTAAAGCACATTCCTGGGCTTTTCCACTGGTCCTCCCATCATGATCCAGTAGGTTCTGAATGAAGATTGAATCTCACTGATATACATCAAGAAACCCAAGGCATCTACCCTTCAGCAACCATTATAGCTAGTGTGGGCTCTGTGTGTGAACTCCAAGGCCATCCCTTGTCCCAGGTTCCTTAAAGATTCCATATTACACTGAACAGGATCCCACTCCCATTATATCTAACTTCTCCCATGTTAAGAGTGTGAGTTCTTTCTCTTATATTTAGACCTTTAAGTAGGAACCCAGACTCTAGTTCTTCACATTTTTCTTAATCTTCTTTGGTACAAAAGGAGGCAAGAAAGAACATAATATAGACCTTTTTAAATGAGTTTCTCAATTCCTTGACTGCCTCCTATAATCGGGCAGTGTTTTTGTTAGCTATTGCGCTGCTATGACTAAATGATCTGATCAGCACAATTATAGAGGAGAAAGGTTTATTTGAGGGCTCACGGTTTCAGAGGTCTTAGTCCATAGAAAGTCGTCTCCATTCCTCAGGGCTCAAGATGAGGCTGAACATCAGGGTCTGAGAGGGTGGTGGAGGAAAGCAACTTACATCAGGGTGATCAGAAAGCAGAGATAGAGATTCCATTCTCCAGATACAAAATATATACCCCATAACCATGCCCAATTCCCACCTCCTCCAGTCACACCCTACCACTTCAATTAATCCCATCAGGGATTAATTTAACTAATTGGATTAAGACTCTTGCAACCCAATCATTTCTCCTCTGAAACTTCCTGCATTGTCTCACATGTGAGATTTTGGGGGACACCTCACATCCAAACCATAACAGGCAGTAATCATCCTAAGTGAGTACACTGAATCTTTTCCCTCTTAAAAATAAGGAGCCACAAAAAATGTAGATTCCCCCAAATTCAAGGATATTACGACCTATTGGGCAGACTACTGAAGGTCAAGGACAAAGTCTCCATAGAGTTTCCTTGAACTTCCACATTCTCTTGCAACATATAATAACACAGTTAAAGGGCAATGGATCTCATTCTTTATAAAGCAAGAAAATATATTTGCAGAATCTAACGTTCACTCTAGAATTAAGATCAACATCCCCCAGCCCCATCCTGTCTTTATGTTTTTAAAATTGCTTTATTGTTGCCATGCAAGCTTATGCCTGAATTACAGCCTTTAATAAAGCAATGACAGTTTTATTTCTCAGGTGCCCGATGACCATATTAACCTCTCCTCAGTTGAGTTATTAATTGTGTGTCCTGCCCACATCTCTTTGGTGTGGCTTCCAAGGAGAGAGAGAGTCTAAAGCTTCTCAGGAAGGGAAGGACATGTTTATAGTCAGTCCAGTGGGAGTGTTTGCATAATTACTGGAATGAGTGAGGAGGTGCTTTCTAAAATAGACAAGTGTACTAAGTTTTAATATATTTCGTGACAATGCATAAGACAAGAGTGCGTGTCATACCTGATATAAGACCCCTTGGGTCGTCAAAATAAATAAATACGTGTAGAGGCACCGGAATGAATTCTGTCACGGGTATAAACAGAAACATCCAGGGGAAATGAGCTTTGATTCTTGACAAGAGAATCGTTTGTGATCTGAATGAGGACAGCTGTATAGAAAAGGTAACAGAGCGCCTGGGGACACAAAGTCTTCGCTGGTTTTGCTCTAATCCCATGTTGTAAAGACAGCTTAATGTGAGGGAGGACTGGCAAGCAGAGATTTGATGAATCCCAAGATTGGAGTAAAACCTTTTCTAATTTGACTCGCCAGTATTTAATCTTATAACTGTGCATCCTTAATCAAAACTCAGAGGGAATCTTTAATCTCGTGTCTATAAAACGGCAGATGATTAGAGGACCTGACCTGTCTGTGCTCCCTACAGCTTCCTCCCTTTCTATTTTCTAGATGCTTCTTAATGCTCTTCATATCTCCCAGGAGTCCCAGTTATAGAAAAGATAAATTCTGAAATTTTAGGCAAATGAATATGAAGAACATAACAGTTAACATTCTATGTTCAATCTTTCATCTGTTCATTCATTCTTTTTTTGTTTTTTTTTAAGTGGTTAATGAACATCTATTCGTTGGCCGGCAGTTCTTCACATAGTAATACAGAGCACGAGCAAGATGGACACATCTATCTTTACAGACTACATTTTAGAATATAACAAGGACTTTTTCACCCTGTCTTCATGAAGTAAGTAAATGCAAGTGACCCAGAAAGATACATATGCTTTTTAGTAGTAAACAACACTAGAGACAATTCTGTTTCAGACGACTGCAAGGTGAAAACTGTTTACCAAAGAAATTCTGTCATACAGCTTGCTAGAGTGTTTGGATCCTGTTAAAATATTGATAACAGGTGATAGAATTCATCATTCCAGCATCACAGGATTTTGATTACCAGACAAAGGTTTTAAATAGTGCCTGATATATTTTTTATGCATAATGAACAGGACTTGAGGCAAGACTTCTCACCCGTGCCCCGTGTCCCGTCCTAAGCACCACTTTTATAAAGGAGCATGCCCTGGGAAAACAGAACAGGACTCCTGTGTACCTTCTCCCTTCACGCACATTCTACTATATCCAGCTAACACCTGCCTCTTCTGACCATTTTGGGAAACGTTTTTAAGAATATTAAAATCTTTGCATTCTTCAGCACCCAAATTCAATTTAGGTAGAGGAACCATGTTTCAATGATCAACAACTGATGAATAAACTAACAAAACCACAACAATGCAAATCAGAAAATTCCTGAGAAAGTTTATTTATTTTTTTTTTGGTCACTATGGGCAAATTAATGAATTGTATAAAGCACAGATATTCTGAGGAGTGAAAGCATGCTTTTAGTTTTTGGAAAAGTTTTCTAGGTTGGATTCTGACAAATTCAAGAAACAAAAGAGTGACAGACTCCTTCACATTCCTCACCCCTGTTTCCCTCTTCACAAATTAATGAGTCTGATACACAGGACGCTGGTAAGAGCATCATTGAAAAATAATTTTTTTAATAATATTCTGTAATCAGATTTATTCTATCCACCATCCTAAGCTATCTGGGCAAAGCTCACTGCAGCAAAAACCTAAGTGACAATATCCACAATCAAAATGATATTTTCTGTTGACCTTGGCATATGTAAGAGCATAAGCAATTCCAAGATGGTTTATTAACTTGTGTGGAAACTACTTCCCTCTTTTGTGTTGTTCTTTTGGATAAGACCAAATGGATTCCCAGAGATTTTCTCTAAGGCACCTGGGAGGCACCAGACACCAAGATCTTTGGTTCTTATTTATTATTTGTCTAGAAGACCCTTTGGTTCCAGGAAAGGAAATATTAGCTGCCTGTCAATCACATTTTATTTGTGAATTTGTGCACAAGAGCATGTTAATAAAAGGGACACTAGAAAACATCTAATCAAAAAAGGCTTGGCAATCATAAAAGGCTAAATACCAGAATGTACTAGAAGTACTAACTCTGAAAAGGAACTTGACTGACCCAACAGTAGTCTATGCAAGCCAGGAGGAAGAGTGAACTCTAGGACAGAAACATGAAGATTCTAGATCTCAGAAGGAGAAGAGGAAGATTCTTGAAGTGCTTTTCTTTTCCCACCACTGGTCTGGAATAGGAAAAGGAGAGTGAGGGAAGGCAGAGCAAAGACTGTGGTCTCTTCCTGCCTCTTCTAAACAGGAGCCCCAACATCTGACATTCAGGTGAATCTCTGACTGAACCGTAATGGCTGCCAGATAATCTCTCATTTTTAAGAAAAAGTATTTTGTAGTATTTGAGATATAGAAGATGAAATAAGAGTAATACAAGTACCTATGTACCTGACTTAAGAAATGAAATTTTACTACCTAGCATATTGAAAGACCTCTGTCTGCCCACTCCAAATTCATCCTCTGCTTCACGTTCAAAGGCAACCATTGTCCTGAATTCAGGGTTGGCCTTTCCATTTTTAACTCTCATGTATTCTTCTTTTATTTTTAAATCTTTATACAGTTTTCTGTTGTATGTTTTTAATTTTTACATATTCTTCTGCAACTTGCTTTCTCAAGCAACATCATGCTTATGCTATTATTTCATGTGTATATTTAACTCTAGTTTATTAAATCTTGGTGCTATATATCCCATTTCTTGAATGTACTACTGTGAATAAATCCACTTTTTTCTATTGATGGGCAGAGAGGTTGTTTCTGAGTGTCTGCCTGTCTGCTACTACACACTCTTTGGTTCTATCTTCTCCAGTATACAGGCAAGATGTCCCACGGTGTGTTTGCAGGAGTGGAACTGCTGAGTCATAGAGCAAGTGAATCTTCAACTTTACTAAATATTGCAAATACATCTCAAAAGTGGCTACACCAATTTATAGTCCCCCTGCCGTGCATAGTGATTGCTACTGCTTTAAATCCTTGTCATCACTAAGTGGCATCGGATTTTGAAATTTCTGCCACTATGACAAGTGAGAAATGATTTCTCATAATTGTTCATATTCTTCCTAATTAGTAGTGAAGTAAATCATCTTTTTGAGTGATTACTAGTCATTCATGTTTCCTCATCTGTGACAACCCATGTTCTTTCTTTCTGATCCTTTAGTTATTGTTATGCTGCTTCTCCTTTTCTGATTGATGTGCCGAATTTCTTACATAGACTGGGTATTGATCGCCTGTTGATTATACATGCCATAAATATCTATCTCTTTTTCATTCTTATTACGGTTTTTTTGATGAACAAAATTTTTAATGTAATAAATGCTGTCAATATTTTTGTCTACAGTGTGTATTTTTCCTGTTTTATTTATTCCTTGCACGGAAGTCTTGAAAATGTTTTTTATTTTTTTCTTTTTCTTCTAGGTATTTCAAGTTTGCATTCTCTCAGCCAGGTGCTTCGCAGTCAGGGGTTGGATGAATTTCTGTGTGAGGCACAAAGCAGCAGGGCATAGTGACTTAGGAGGATTGGAGCCAGACTAATCGGCTTCACAAATCTCAGCTCCTCCTCTTTAGAGCTTGTCATTTAACCCCTATGTTCCCCAGTTTCTTCATCTGTAAAATGGGTTTAATATCAATAGTACCTAGTCACAAGGAAAAGCAAAATGCAACTGGAAGAGTAAAGGCTCTTAGAACAATATCTACTAAGTTCAGTGGAAGTGATTATTATTGCTATTTTTATTATCAATAATTATTATATGAGGCAACCATCTAACTTTATTTTTGCATGCAAATAGTCAATTTTTCCACTCCCATATATAATCTAGGCCAGTGCTTCCTCCCTGATCTAATAATGCCATTTCCCTTATACATCAGCTGTCTTTTTCTAGGCTTTCTGATCTTCTGTGTGTCTGTTTATCTATCCTCTAAGGAAACTGTAAGTCTACATTTAAAATTCCCTGAGTTCTAAACATCCCTGAGGTTATTCATCTTGCCCCTCCCTTCTCCTATATTCTCACCCAACATTTTGGTTCTTTGTGAAACCTAAAGGAAAAGTATTTTCCTATGGCTGCTAAAACAATGAATCACAAACTAGGGAACTTAAAACAACATACGGTTCTGGGGGCTAGAGGTCCGACACCAAGGTGGCCAGGCTACCTCTGAAATCCATAAGGGAAACCACCCTTGCTTCCCAGCCACAGCTGGCTTGCTGGCAGTCTTTAGAGTGTCTCTCCAGTCCTCTGTCTTCACAGAGCACATCCCCCCACCCCGCCCTTGTCTCTTCTCTTCACATGAAGTTCTTTGTATAAAGCTGTCAGTCATATCAGATTAGTGTCCACTCTCCTACAGGATAACTTCATCTTGGCTAACTCTATTTCCAAATAAGGTCACATTCTGAGTACCACGGGTTGGAACTTCAATTTTTTGGAAGGGACAAAATCCATCTTGTCACAGAGCCAAAAATGCTAGCCCCAGGCTTTCATCTAAGCTTCTAGCCCTCATTTAAACATCTCTGTCCACCCACTGAGGATTAGGGCCATCGCGCCTTCAGGGACAGTGAGTCAGTCCTCCTGGATCTAGTTGCTCTAACTCAGACAGGTTTTAAAGTAAATAATTGCCAACTTCAAATTCTAGCCAATCCCCTCAGGAGCTCATGAAGACTCAAGATCTCTGAATCCTGCCTTCAGGGATTCTGATCCAGTCGTTCAATTTGATCAGTGTGAATGCCGATGATCGAGAGAGGAACTTTGGGAAACGCTACTCCAGACCATATGTGAAGGGACACATCCCTAAAGAAGGGACAACCTTGGAGCAGGCGACCTGGGTACTTAACACTTAAGCAGCTGCTCCTCAGTCCAAAGGTCTTGGAAGAAAGGGGCTGTTGATGGAGAACCAGAGTTTTTCCATTAAGTGTTCAAAAAGTTAGATTAAGGCTACATCACCATTTAAAATCCCTTTCTTAGAGGATCACAGAATTGAACTGGTTCCAGTTTTTAATTAGCAATTCAATTGTGTCTTCGGCTTCCAGCCGCTGCAGCTTACCTCAAGACCCCAAGTAGAACACGGCAGGCCTCAAGTGCACGTTAATGAAGCTGGGAAGCAGGGGTTTCTTTCTTACTTGAAAACAAGAAAAGGAGAGTAGAAACCACTGGAATGTGTTGAGAGCCTACTATTCGCTGGGCATTCTTTGAGGCACTTGGAATACAGCCCTGAACCAAAGAGACGAAATCTCCGTTATCACAGAACTTGTCTCTTGTGGACATTGGGCAGTTGAGAAACAAGGTAACCTAGTAAAATAAGAAATCCCATGGCAGTGGATATTTTGACCTCTTCATTTAATGCTAGACCTCAAGCACACAGACTGGGTCCTTGGGACATGATAGAGGATCATGGTGTCATGCGGATGGAGAATGATAAGGTAGGAAGATGGAACAGGGAGTTGGGGGGTATGATTTTAAAGGAGGGAATCAGGGACCCTCTTGAAAGTATTAGTGAAGTAAAACCTTGAAGGAACGGGGGTGAGAGCCACGTAACACATCCTGGGAAGGTAGAAGCCCTAGAGCAGCCTGTGGGGAGACCTGGGGATGGAAGCACACTTGGTGCGCTCAGGAATAGTGCAGAATGGGGAGCAGGAGGGGAAGAAAGCAGGAGGAAGGGCAAGGGGGCTGAGGCAGGGCCGGGGCTGAGAGGGGGCTGAGGCAGGGCCGGGGCTGAGAGGGTGACATGTGCCACTGTGAGGACCTTAGCATTTTCTCTGAGATGCAAAGCCAAAGCGGGTGTAAAGAGTGGAGTGACTGAAAAATAAAAATTAAAAAATAAAAAAAAATAAACGAAGCTTATATTTCTTTAAATTTTTTATTTGTTCTCTTTAGTTATATATGACAGTTGTACATGAGGTAGAGTTACGATGGTTGTGTCTTCATATATGAGCCCAGGAAAGGATGTCCCATTCATTCTACTGTCTTTCCTATTCTCATACCCCCTGTTTCATTCCCCTGTGTCTAATCCAAAGTACTTCTATTCTTCCCTCCCCCTGCCACTTATTGTGTGTTAGTGTTAGCATCTGCATATCAGAGAGAACATTGGGCCTTTAGTGTTTTTGGAAATTGGCTTTTTGTACTAAGCCTGATAGTCTCCAGTTCCATCCATTTACCAGCAAATGCCATAATTTCATTCTTCTTTAAGACTGAGTAATATTCCATTGTGTATATACACCACAATTTCTTTATCCATTCATCTGTTGAAGGGCACCTCGGTTGATTCCATAGCTTAGTTATTTTGAACGGGCTCTTTCAGTGTATTATCAACACAGAATTGAAATAAATCTGTTAAAATATGAAGCAGGGACCTACTAGAAAGTGGGCCCAAATCTTGCTTAGGAACCAAATTCCTCAATATGACTCCCAAAGTACAAAAAGAAAAATCAAGAATCATTAAGTGGGATGGTATCAAACTAAAAAGCTTCTTCACAGCTGCTATTAACATTGATGTGGTTGTGTCACTTTAGTATGCTGATTTCAAGTCTTCAGGATATATGCTGAGGAGTGGGATAACTGAGTCAAATGGTGGTTCCATTCCAAGTTTTCTAAGGAACCTCCATGTTGCTTTCCAGAGGGTAGCTCCAATTTGCAGTCCCACCAACATTGTATGATTGAACCTTTTCCCCACATCCTCGCCAACATTTATGGTTACTTGTATTCTTGATAACTGTAATTTTGACTACAGTGATATGAAATCTCAGTGTAGTTTTAATTTACATTTCTCTAATTGCTAGAGATGTTGAACATTTTTTTCATATATTTGTTAACCATTCGTATTTCTTCTTCGGTAAAGTACCTGTTCAGTTCCTTTGCCCATTTATTGATTGGGTTATTTAGCTTTTTGTTGTAGTTTGTTTTGGCATTACATTTTCTGAGTTCTTTACATATCCTGGAGATTAATGCTCTATCTGAGGTGCAGGTGGCAAAGATTTTCTCCCATTCTGTATCTCTGTTCACATTCTTGATTGTTTCCTTTGCTGTGAAGAAGCTTTTTAGTTTGATACCATCCCATTTATTGATTCTTGATTTTCTTTTTGCACTTTGGGAGTCTTGTTGAGGAATTCGGTTTCTAAGCCAAGATTTGGGCCCACTTTCTAGTAGGCTCCTGTTCATATTTTAACAGATTTATTTCAATTCTGTGTTGATAATACACTGAAAGAGAGCCAGAGCACAGCAGGAAGCTGTTGCAATAAAACCAATGAAAAATGAAAATGTGTTAGACCAAAACTATAGCTGAAGTAGAACGTGAAGAAGCAAGATTGTAGGTAGGTGCATTTTGAAGGTTTGAGCGATAGGCTATTCTGATGGGTGGGATGTCAGCCATGAGGAAAAGAGAGAGGTTAAAGATGACACTAGGTGAGGATGTGGAGGAACTGGAACCGGGCACTGCTGATAAGTTGTGAAACGGAACAAACATCTTTATAGTTTTTTTTTTAAATTGCACAATAAACCTACCATGCCACCTATGCATTCTGCTCTTAGGTAACTTACTCAAGAGAAATGAAATCAAAATGTCTATACAAGACCTCTACTGAGTGGGCATGGTGGTTTTATTCATACTTACCAAAAACTGTGAATTTTTTTTCACTCTCCTTTCCAGATGAAGTTGGCTGACCCTTCACCTAGGAGAGTCAGTAAGTGAATGGGCTAAGACTGTGCAGTGTGCCAGGAACAGAAAAACCCTTGATCATGACAGGTGCTGAGCTATTTAATCCTTACACAAGTACTCCAAGTTAAATATTAATAAACCAATTTTAGATGAGTTAATTGGGTCTCAGTGAGTCACAATCACTTTCTCAAGGTCACACACATAGTAAGTATGGGATAAAGATTTATCTAGCAAACATGTGGGTGCCTCAAATCCCTGATTCCTTTCCACTTAGCCATGCTGACATGTTAAAAGACTCTTCACCTTGAAAGTGCATCCACAGCTGCAAGGTAAAGCCCAGGGAATAAGAAACACAGAGAAGGAGACGCCAAAAGCTCTAGAGCCAGGTAGGACTTGCCCTGCTCTTGCTGGCTCTGTGTCCTTGAATCAGAAAAGAAACATTCCCAAGTCTCTGGTTTTCTCATCTATAAAATCAGATTAATAATAATTAAACCATTTGAAATTTCTTTGATTCAATTCAGCTGAATTGAATTGATCATTTTTTTTTTTTTTTCCCTATGGTTCAAACTCAAACCTCTCATCCAGGGATTTTGTGTGAATTAAGGCCCATAAAGCACAGGTGCTATGCGGACGTGTAAGTGGTAGCAATTGTGTGGGTCAATAATAATGGGAGCACCCTTTTGCTTTAAAAAGTCTTTATTTAGAGGGAAGAGCTATGAAGGGATCCCAACTATCCACACTTGGCCCAGAGTTCCAGGGAAAAATGAATGTTGGAAGGCTAGAGGAGTCTCAAGTCACACTAGCTCCCAAGTCTAAAGTCACTTGATAACATTTCACCTGGAGGAAACCTGAGGGATATCTAATGGCCACCTTACAATATCTGGAAGATTATCTCACTCTCTTTGACTGAAAAGAATAGATATAGAAATAGTGGATGGAAATTGCACAGAGACAGATTTATATACCACATAAGCTAAAACTTTTTGATAAATAGGATTATTCACCATGGAATGAACTGCATTTGGAGGTAGAGAGTTGAAGGAGAGATGAAAAAAACACTAGATGGAGAAATCACATCATGAGTTAGGGCTACACTATGACCTTTGAGATTCTTCCCAGCTCTACAGTGATTTGAGTGAGCAGCCCCTGGCTCTGGTCTAGCAGTGTTCTAAAGTTGACCCAGCTGATCAAGTCTCCAGTGTAGTGTACGCTGAGCATCCCTAATCAGAAAATCTGAGAATCAAAATACTCCAAAATGTAGAATATTTTGAGTGTTGACATGATACTAAAATTTTTTTGAGTTTTGGAGCATTTTGGATTTCTGCTTTTCCATTTAGGGATACTGAACCAGTAAAATACATGCAAATATTCCAAAATTTGGTAAACTCCAAAATCTGAAGTACCTCCAGTCCCAAGCATTTTGGATAAGGGATATTCAATCTGTAGTTGGAGACAGCAGGCATTTAAAGAATATATATAATATATATATTTTATATATAAAGAATATATATTATATATTCTTTATATATATATATATATAAAATCTCCTTAATGGTTCCTCCGCCCCTAAATGCAAGAACTATAAAGTTGTATTTACACTCAGCAATTGTACTATACCTCCCCTTTATTTCATTAATTTTGATCTATCATGAGTTTGCTAATTAATAAGTAGAGGAGGAAAGAGCTGATTCAAAAAGTAAGAAGTCAAAATTCAGTTTTGAATCCTAGTCTATTTAAGAAGATCAAAGTCAGTATCTTAAGTTTGAGTAGACTTTTCCAAGAATAGATCACTGAATCATATCACTAATTGTGTTTTCTTAAATTTTTTTTGTAGTTGTAGATGGACAGAATGGCTTTATTTTATTTATTTATTTTTATGTGGTGCTGAGGCTGGAACACAGTGCCTCACACATGCTAGGTAAGCATTCTGCCACTGACCTACAGGCCCAGCCCCACTAACAGTTTTAGTCAACTTTTTCACTTCTGTGACTAAAGGACCCAACCAGAACAATTACAGAGGAGGAAAAGTTTATCTGAGTGCTCACCATTTCAGAAGTCTTAGTCCACAGATGGTCAACTCCATTCCTCGGGAGCAAAATATCATGGCGGAAGAGTGTGGCAGAGGGAAGTCGCTCACATCATCAGGAAGTTGAAAGAGAATTCTCCACTTGCCAGATACAAGTATATAACCCAAAGCCACACCCCAATTGCCACCTTCTCCAGCCACGCCCTACCACTTCAGTTATCAGCATACCCTACCACTTCAGATACCATTCAGTTAATCCCAACAAGGGATTAATCACTGATTGGGTTAAGGCTCTCATTACCCAATTATTTCTTCTCTGAACCTTCTTGCATTGTCTCACATGTGAACTTTTGGGGCACATCTCGTACACAAACCATAACAAAATAGGGAAAGAAATTTTCCTAGAAGACAAGATTAAAAAGAAGCTACTGGCATTTGAGCTCATCAGATCACTTCACTCACCAGTGGATGGAGGAAGATGAGCACTTGTGCTGAGATGGTTTCTTTCTGGGTCACAGTCTACAGCAAATTTAATATGATGATTAAAGCAATCTCCTTTTCTTCCCTTGCAAGAGACAGATTATAAGTAGGAATTAATGCCAATAGCAAATGTTTTTCAATTACAGCAATGGTAAAGAGTTACTCTTTTTTTTAGTTAAAAGAAAGAGTCACTTTTTTTTATTAGAAAGTCCTTTCCAGATACCTGACTCTGAGAAGGACTTTTGTATAGAAGTCAGAAGACTTTTCATGAGAATCCTCCTATAGCTGTAAATGAAAATGTCATCCCTAAGTGGAGATCATATGACATTGACTTCATAGAGTTGTTATGAAGATTAAATAAGACAGTATCTGTTAAGCAGTGATCAGCGTACCTGGCAAATCATGAACATTCAAGAAATGTTAACCATATACGTGTCTGTTAACCCAGAAGGGGCAACATGGGGAACTTCGTGTTTGGATGGCACAGTGCTAACAGATCCCAAAGCACCCTCTCCCAAATAAGGTTTTAACCCTTAATAAAGGCCATGATTAACACCAGTGCCATCAATAGCTAGGACTGACAAGCAATTACTGTCAGAATTTCTAACCATAAATTCTGTGGAATGAAATTGCAAAAGTCAATCTGTAGTCTGTACATCTTTGTCTAAATAAAGAAAACGGTAACTTGGATGTCCATATCAGTCTTCACTGGATAATAACCAGGAAAAAGAAAAAAGTAATTGAGCTTCTCTACTGCACAGGCACTATGTTTGGAAGTGATCAGGATGCTTCTACTCTGCCACCATTGTCCTACAACTTTCAAATCTGCAGTTCCCAAAAGAACAGGGAGTCATGGGGACTAGCAGAAAGGATTCTGTCCTGGGTGATATTATTCCAATATTTCAGGCACAGCAGAGTGGAGAGAATTAAGGATCATGCTGGAGATTTCAGGTCTTAGCATTCTACTCTGAGAAGGCCAGAAAATCAAGCAAAAGGAGGACAATCGTGCCACTTAGGCACACCAGCACCATGTCAGTGAGAGCATTTAGATACTTGGGGGGGGTGGGGCACCTCCCTTTAGCTGCATATCTGAAAAGGGCAGAGATGCCTGCTCTCCTCACCTCACAAAACAAATCCAGATAGTTTTCTCTATTATGACTAAAAAGAAAAAAGTAAGAGTTTGAGACCTTGCAAACAATACATCAGAATCAGAGAAAGGAGAATAGCAACTATAGACTCAGAGATAGAACTCATCTCTGAAAATCATCAACTAAAAAAGGAAATTGATGGCTTTCAACACATCACAAGAAGACCCAGCTGCTACAAGAAGCCACAAAGAAAATAGGTAGACGTGAACTGAAAAAGCAACAAAAAGATGAAATTAAATTAAAATCTCACACTGAGATTTAAAGGTAATAATACTGCTGCTCTGTGGAGGCAAATGATTGGCATGAGGAAAGGTTGGCAGAGGAAGACTTAAAGGTTAGGATAATAATAAAAAAAAAAGGAGTGAGAAGCAGATGTCTTGTCTCCCTACCATGACAAGTCCAATGCATCTTATGGAGGGCAAATTTCAGAAACTGTTGAAGAGGGAAAATATAAGTATGCAAGTGATGAACAACGTGATGAGCTTGAAGGACAGTTTGGAAAACCAATTAAATAATTTAATGTCTGCCTCAGAAAATACCAAGGTAATTAGAAGTGAAGCAATAATTAAAATCATGATCAAATAAAATGTTTTTGAGATGAAAAAGACATAAGTATGCAAGCAAGGGCCTCAGTCCCCATGGTCCACAAAATAAATAGATTAATATAGAAATCACACACAGAATATTCTTTTTTTAATAGACCATTATATAGTTATACAGAGTAGCTAGGTTCATACCAACAAAACCATACATGCATGGAATCTGACCTCATCCATTCAGCCTGGTTCCTCCCCTTTCTTCCTCTCTCTCTCCCTACCCCCCTTCGCTCCATTGATTCTCCCGTTGATCATCATTTATTCATCCTTGATTGGTGCTTTCCACATACACATAAAGGTGAAATTCCCTGATATGTTATATATACCTATAATGTGATTTTGCTAAATTCATTCTGTGCTTTCTCCTCTTTCCCATCCCTCTTCCCTCTCCTTCCTCCACTCCACTGATCTGACCTTTATCTTTATGTAATCCGAGCCCCTCCTCTATTGCCTTCTTTCCCTTATTTTGCTTCAGCTTTCACATAGGAGAGAAAAAATTCAGATCCTGATTTTCTCAATCTGGCTTATTTCACCCAACATGTTGTTCTCCATTTCCATCCATTTGCCATCAACTTCCACAATTTCATTCTTCTTTATGGCTAAGTAAAACTCCATCATGTATATATGCGATGTTTTCTTAATCCATTCATCTATTGATGGGTGTAGCTGGATTAATTCCATAACTTGGTTATTGTGAATTGTGCTGCTATAAACATTAATGTGCTTGTATGGCTATAGTATGCTGATTTTAGTTCTGTTAGATAAAATAGGAGGGGGATAGTTGGTCTGCATGGTGATTCCATTTCTTGTCTTTTGAGGAATCTCCACACTGCTTTCCAGAATGATTGTATGAATTTGCAGTCCCACCAACAATGTATGAATGTATCTTTTTCTGCACATCTGCATCGACATTTATTATTATTTGCATTCTTGATAATTGCTATTCTGACAAGAGTGAGATGAAATCTTAATATAGTTATATTAGCATTTCCCTGACAGACATGTTGAATCATTTTTTTTATTTGTTGGTTATTTGTGTTTCTTTTTTGAGAAATGTCTGTTTAGTTCTTTCCCCCCATGTGTTGACTGGATTATTTTGTGTGTGTGTATGTGTGTGTGTGTTTGTGTGTGTGTGTGTGTTGTGTGTTTACAAGCGTGCATGGGCTAAATTTTGGGGGTTCTTTTTATATTTTTATATTCTGATTATTAATCCCCTGTCAAAGGTGTAGCAGGCAGAACTTTTCTACCATTCCATAGGCTCTCTCTTCTTACTCTTATCACGTTCTTTGCTGTGCAGAAGCTTTTTAATTTGATGCTCTCCCACTTTTGAGTTTGGGTTTTATTTCATGAAGTTTAGAAGTCTTGTTAAGGAAGTTGCTGCCTGCACCAATATGCCATAGTGTTGACCCTATGTGTTCCTCTAACAGTTACATAGTTGCTGGTCTAATTCCTAAGTCTTTGATCCATTTTGATTTGACTTTTGTGTAGGTTGAGGTAGGGATCTGTAGGGTGCCAAGCTAGCTCAGGCGCAGGTAAAAGCCGACGGAGTCATAACCCAGACCCTGGGAGTGGGTAAAAGCAGGCTTGTGGCAAGCAACCTGCAAACTTGTTTATTGCAGGAGAAACCATACATTTTATAGACTTTTAACCCAATCACAATGTGCCACGGGGGATCAGACCACCAGGCCCCGATGCAGGTTCCCTTGGTAACACTAGGTAAATTTGGGAACATTTGTTTACTTTCCTAAGTGACCAGAGCAGAATGCTCCTCTCCGTAGGTATTCCTGACTGCGTAAATGTGTGAAGGTTTTCCTTTTACACACTTGAGACATTCACAGCTGCTAGTCAAGACAGGATGTCTCCCAACTGGAATCTAGTTTCGTTCTACATATGGATATCCAGTTTTCCCAAAACCATTTGTTTAAAAAGTTAACTTTTATCCAACATATGTTTTTGGCACCTTTGTCAAGAATCAAATGGCTGTAAGTATGCACACACAAAATATTTTAAAACTATTTTATAACTACAAAGACAAAACATTTACTTGGGAAAAAAAAAAACCTTGACCAAAGTCAAGATGATCTTACACTCTTAGGTAATGTTAAACATGCACACACAGGGAATGATGTTTATAGTTTCAAGAAGAAAAATTTGGAACCTAATAATTTTCAATTCAGTCAAGAGGAAAAACACTTTTAATCAGGTTTTATATCAGGTCTTTAAAAAAAACCCAAAGATGTCTGTCAACAAAGCAAAAGAAAATTATGCTCTAAAGCCCAAGAAAGTTGTATTAGAAAACAAATGGTATCAAGAATTGAAATCAGCTCTGTAGTGAATACAGTCTAGATCGTTAAGTATTATTGCAAACCCAAATGCAAATAATAAAAGGTAAATTCAAAATGAAAAATGAAAAATTGTTAAAATACTTGAAGAACCAGCATACATATTATGTTAGCAAAATCTAGCCAGGTAGGGGACAGGCTCCAAGTTGCAATAAAGGTATCCTATTTCATAGGTCAAGGGCAAATGATCCAATTTCCTTCATAATCTAATAAAAATATATTAAAGAGGGCGTATTTAAAATATAAGGGCCATCACAAAGAAGCAGTTAAAAGGATATGTGACTTCTCATTCATGAGAAAAAATATGAAAGCAAACAAAATGTGGTTCAAAATCATGAGATAACAAAAACTGCAAAATAGAGTAAAAATACAAATGATAATATACTAATTAGGGTCAACCAAATTAATGGTGCTTTAAAACACATGGTTGTGTTCTCATGTATTAAAAAATCCACAAGTAGGTGATCTGGGTGGATGCAGTCACCCCACTTGGGTATCAGGGACCCAGGATACACCTGGCTTTCTGCTCTGCTCACCTAGAGTGGGGACCTTGTCTACTATGGATGCACAAGACCAGTCAGGGTAGCCCTTTGGCCTGAACTCAGCTAAAAATTAAGATTCTTTTTTTACATTCATATAATTTTATTAGATCAAATCAGAGAGAAAAGGATGCAAAGAGCATTGTTGGACATGCAAACTATCACCTGGATTTCCACATCACTTTTTATACCAAAATCAATTTTTTCCCAGGAGGAGATGAAAATAAATAAGCACTAGAGGTAAATTATGCATGTGTATTTTAATAATCATAAGTAGGAAGAGTCTAAAAAAATTTTAAATGAATAATTTGGCATTGAAAAAAATCAAATATATAATTTCATAAAAACAACAAAAATTAAAAGTAATTGGAAATGTGGGGAAATATACTTGGACCATACATGATAATGACTTTATTTCCATAACATGTAAAGAAACTTTATAAAATAAGAAGAGAAAAAAAAAAGAAGAAGGAAAAGCTGGACACTTCAATACAAAGATAAGAACATAAAGAAGTCAACTAAAAAAATTAACACCACTCAACAGCAAATACAGATTCAAGAAAATTTTATTTCAATAATAAACAATGCAGTTAAAATAATGAGACAGAGTTTTGCTTATCAAACTGTAAAATTTTCTCTTTTTTTATTTACTTTATTTTATTATTTATTTTTTGGTATTGGTGACTGAACCCAGTGGGGCAGGGGAATGAAGAACTGGAGAGAAGCCAGACTAGAAGGAATTGAAGAAGAGTTAAGAAAATGGAAACAATGAACAATGTGGCCAACAACCTTTGAGAAGGTGGACAGTGCAGGATAATAGAGAGATGGGTGGTAGCTTCAGAGAGACATGGAGCCAGGGCAGTGATTGTGTCTGTTGTCCATGTGTTAATACAGGGTCTAGAAATTAGAGTACAGTTACAGAAATGACCCAGTAGAAGAGAGGGAAAGTTGATAAAGGGAGGGGAAGAAGATAACCAGATGGGGTGATTTAAAGGTCAAAAAGCATTGGCTCCAGAGAAGAACTGGAATTTGCTAGGAAGAAGAAATGCCTTCCTTGTGAGAGGAGCGAAGAAGGTGAAAACAGTTGCAGGTGAGGGCAGTTTTTGTTCCGTCTGCATGAGGAATTCTCATTTCCCACTGAGGGCTTCTATTTTACTGATATTCATGGCATGGCCGACAACCAAGGGAAGGTAAAACAGGGCAAGTTTGAAGAGAACATAGGGAATGGTTCTGGGGAACATTTGAGTGTCTCTGGTGGAATGAATTACATTTATAGATTTGTGTGTGTTCAACTGTTCTTGCCTCCCTGGGGTAATATCAATAGATTCAGGAAAATCATCTGATTAAATTCAACATCCCTTCATGATAAAAACCGAACAAATTAGGTACAGAAGCAACAAGCCTTAACATAATGAACACTATATATAACAAACCCACTGCCAACAGGCTGAAAGCTTTTCCTCTAAGATCTGTAACATATTAAGGATGTCCACTCTCACTGAGGTCAAGCACTGAGGTCAGATCTTGTGCCTGACTCCCTGTTTGTCTTCACTGACACTTGTTTTCCACACTAACAGGTGAAGTATGTTCTCTTTCATTATCATGAATTTAGTAAACAGCAAGAGAACCTCAAGGCAGTTACCCTTGGACACTTCAATACAAAGATAAGAACATGAAGAAGTCAACTAAAAAAATTAACACCACTAAATAGCAAATACAGATTCAAGAAAATTTTATTTCAATAATAATCAATGCAGTTAAAATTAAACTTAGCAAACTATAAATTTTTTTAAATTTTACTTTATTTTATTATTTATTTTTTGGTATTGGTGACTGAACCCAGTGGGGGTTATTCATGTGTAATATGTTGGGAACTGCATCTAGGCAAATTACCACATTTCACCACATAATTATCACCACCACATTAATGTATGTTCACAAGTACTCTGTGCATCCTAATATGGCACCAAAGACAGTTTTATAATAAATGACTTTTAAGTAATACTGGCTCTTAAATAATACAATTTTTCTTTTAAAAAAAAAAAAACTTCACATACTGGTCACAGCTCACTTTTTTATTTTTTAAAATTGACATAAAAGTTTCAAAGATTTTGTGCAGTGAAATATGGTAATCAAACAATAGCCCAAAGAAATAATGGTCTTTGTTCTTGAGATGAATAGCCTGAGGAAATAGTGATCTTTGTTTGTGAGATTTACAGAACTGAAAAGCATCTCTTGGCTACGTGATTAGGATCAGATATGCATCACTTGGCCTCAAATCTTTAGAGCAAAAAAAGAAAGAAAAGAAAAAACACTGAGAAGTGTGTAGTCACCATCTCCTATATAAACTGTCCCTGAGCCTGCCTCCTGACAAGTTGACCCTAACTGACCCAGGCCAGTGGAGTCAATTTGGCGCGGGGAACAAAAGAATAGCGAGGCTCTTGAATTCGGAACAGTTTATTGATGAATCAGGAAACCCGGGAACTGGAACCTCAGACCTGGAACCTCCAGCCTCAAACCTGGGGCCTCGAACCTCGAACCCTAGCGCTGGAGGAAAGCCGGCTTATATCCCCTTCAGGAGGTGAAGGGTAGGGCTGACGCCAATTATGCAAAGATTAGGCGAGGAGCTAGCTGCCCAATCATGGTAAAGGTCAAAACGAGCAGGCAGATCAGGAGCACTCGGGAACACCTGTGCACGTGTTGTGTGCATGCGTGGACTTAATTGGATAAGGCCAATGACAAATCACCTGGGTGTGCTTATGTTAATCAACCTCCTCACCGCCAATGTGATCAAAGCAACCTCTGGCTGGCTGCCAGGTGCCATCCCGGCGCAGTCCGCACGGCATAGCCCCCAACATCTAACAGAGTTCTTTCTCTGCCAATACCTTGAGTGTGGAGTGATGGGCTTACCATCCTGCAGTAAGCAACTAGAGCGTCTGTACAGTAGCATCACCATTCTAACTCAACACACTACTAGAAGTGTAACTAGAGCAGAAGTCGGGCAAGAGAAAGAAAGAAAAGGCATACAAATAGGAAGGACAGGAGACATACGATCCTCTTGCAGTTGACCCAATTCTGCACATAGGAAAACCTAGATGCCACTAACAGATTGTTAGAACCAATAAATGAATGCAGTTAACATTGCACATCAACATACCAAAATTAGTAGCATTTTTATACCCCAATAATGAGATTGAAAGGGCCTCCCATGTTCATGGATTAGAAAAATATTGTCAAAATGCCCATACTTCCCATAGTGATTTACAGATCTACTGAAATCCTCACTAAAATACCAATGGTATTCTTCACAGGGCTAGAAAACCCAACCCCAAAATTCATTGAAAAGCACAAAAGACCTCAAAAAGACAAAGCAATCTTGAGCAAAAAGAACAAAGCTGGATATCACACTACCTAACTTCAAAATCTACTACAAAACTACAGTAATGAAATGGGCAATGTAGGAAGTGTGTGCTCACCATAGTACTGGCATAAAAACAGTGACACAGACAAATAGACTAGAACTGAGTGAACATAAACACCCCCATGCATCCACAGCCAATTGATTTTCAACAAAGGTGCTAAGAACATACTTTGGAGAAAGGACCAACTTTCATAAATAATTCTGAAAAGAATTAATATCCACATGAAGAAGAAAGCTACACCCCTATATCTCACCAATTACAAAAATCAACTCAAAATAAATTAAGGACTTAAATGTAAGACCTGAAACAATGAAACTACTAGATTGAAATGGGAAATACTTTAGGACTTAGGAGTAGTCAGGGAGTCTCTGAACAAGAACCTAAGAGCACAGGAAACAAAAACAGAAATGCAATTTCATCAAACTAAAAAGCTTCAGCAAAGCAAACAATCATCAAAGTGAAGAAGCATATTGGGAGAAAATTCGCAAACTAGATATCAGATAAGATATTAATATCCAGAAAACATAAGGAACTCCAAAGACTCAATAGCAGAGAAACAACCCAATTTTAAAATGGGCAGTCAGGGAAAGAGCTCAGTGGTGGAATGCTTGCCTAATGTGCACAAAGCCCTGGGTTGGATCCCCAGCACCAAAAAATGAAAACAGAAAAATGGGCAATAAATCTAAATAGACATTTCTTTTTTTCTTAATTTTTTTTTTATTTTTACAGACTGCATTTTGATTCATTGTACACAAATTGGGTACAACTTTTTGTTTCTATGGTTGTGCATGATGTAGATTCACACCATTCATGTAATTATACATGTACATAGGATAATGATGTGTCTCATTCCACCATCTTTCATACCCCCACCCCCTCCTCCCTCTCATTTCCCTCTACATAATCTAAAGTTCCTTCATAATAGACATTTCTTGAAAGAAAGCATCCAAATGGTCTTTGGGGATATTAAAACATGCTCACCATCACTAATCATCAGGAAAATGCAAATCAAAGCGATAATGAGATATCAACTCATTCTAGAAAGAACGAATATTATCAAAAAGAGAAAAGATAACTAGTGCTGGTGAGTATGCAGAGAGGAAGGAATATCTGCATGCTGTTGGTGGAAATATAAATGAATACAGACATTAGGAAAAATAGTATGCAGGTTTCTCAAAAAATTTAAAAATAGAACTACCATATATGATCCGGCAATCCCAGTACTGGGTGTGTATCCAAGGGAAATGACATCGGCCTGTTGTAGAGACTTCTGCACTCTCGTGTTCGCTGCAGCACTATTCGCAATTGCTAGATGCAGAAGCCACCTAAGTCTCCATCAACTAATAAATGAATAAAGAAAAAGTGGCACATAAACACAACAGAGTATTATGTGCTCATAAAACAGAATGAAATTCTGTCATCTGCACCAACATGGACTAGAGATCATTATGTTTAAGTAAAATAAGCCAGGCACAGAAAGTCAAGTGTGGCATGGTCTCACTCATATGCGGAAGTCAAAAAGTCAATCTAATGGAAGTAGAGGGTGGAAGGGTGACTGCCAGCCACCAGGAAGAGCAGGAGGGAAAAGAGGGGTGGAGAAGGTTGATCCGTGGATACGAATTACAGTTAGATGGAGTAAGAAGTTCTGGTGTGGTGTTGCACCATCGATAACAACTATGTGTGACCAACTCAAAAAGCTAGAAGAAAGGAAGGATATTGCATGTTTTCACCATAGCGAAATGACAAATGTGTGAGGAAATAGATATATTTGATCTCATTTAAAACATTACACAACATGTGCGTGTGACTATCACTCAGGACTCCTCGTTATGTATGATTTTGATATAAAATTTAAGAAATGACATAAAAAGAATGTCTCTGAGTCACAGTGGGTGCACCTCAAGGTTTTAGGATATCAAACGAAGGAAATAATTCCATCGTCTCTGGTAACATTCAGTCATTCACACCCACATGCAGGTGCATGAGGCAAAGTTCTTTCCCACACAAGTATCTCAAATAATTCAGAAAAAATGAGTGAATTTGAAAAATACCATTTTGCTATTCCCAGTGAAAGAATGGGCCAAAGCAATCATTATCAATGGTCATTGATGAGAAATTTTACAATGGATGGAACATGAAGACAAAAACTAAATTCATGGATCAGTCTTATAGTGGGACAAACAGACGATGTGTGCTTATCAACACGGTGCAACAGCACGTACCCAGCACCAACTCAGAAAAAAGAAAGTTAAATTTAATCTGAGTTTATAGACTTACTACCAGATTATATATGGTAGCATATGTAACATGGAGCATGGAGAAACAAGTAAAATGATACCACAGCATGCAATGGGGTCCGGGTTGTGGGAAACTGAACAGAAAAACAACATCTCTTCAGTAGATAAATGGCAAAAAAATAAAATAAAAGAGGGAAGGGAAACTGTTAAGTATGAATAGAGGCTTAAGAGATGTGTCAGTCAATTATTAAGACTTTATTGGGATCCTAATTTGAATAAATGTACAATTGGAAATTTGAATGTGAACTGGAATGATATTTAAAATAAGAGTTTTGTTAAGTGTGAGAATAGTATCACAGTTTTGTTGTTTAAAGCCCTTATTTGTTAGAATTTTATACTGATGTATTTATGGATAAAATTATTGTAACTAATTAGGGGGTTTGATTGAATTCATTTGGCAGAACACTGATTGATTACTGAACCTGTGTAATGATACTCATGATACTAACTTGGGCTGTCTGAAAATTCCCTTAAATAAAATATGTTAAACCTAGTTGAAATGAAAAAGACAATGTTCTATTAAAATCTAAGCCGTTAGTCTTGAGACCTGAGGCTCTCAAAGTCCTTTCAAAAGCTTAAATCACCTGCAATTTGATATTGCACAAGAATGATTCAAATATCAATGCATGCTGCTACTCTGCTGAACTGACTTTTGCCTGTTTTCAGTGTCAGTTCCAGAATTCACAATAATGTAAGCCATCCGGCAACCCGTGAAGAGTTTCTTGTCTTTACCATTTGGCAGAGAAAGGAACAGGTTGCTGGAATCACTAAAGTACCCCCCACCTCAATCTTTAAGCAGGTGAATGACTCTGATGGTATTAAAATTCACAGCCAATTACTTCATAGCCAGCAATCTAACCAGCTGATTCATGCAGATTCCTTAAGACAGAAGGGAAGAACAAGGAGACATAAGTATGGAGTAACTGCGTGCAGTGAAATATGCAAACATTTACCTAGCTTACTTCACCAGTGCGTGAATTTTAGTATGTGATCTCAGAGCACAACATGCAGATTCCAGTACTGAGTGTGAGGCTGCAACAAGACCACAGCCTCTGCAGGGGGGTTAAACCCTCCAGGAGTTGCACTGCAGGGAAATCCAACCTGGAGAAGCATCCAGCATCCAGCATACATTGGTTTTTATTTCTTCTTTTCCCTCTCCCTCACATCTTTGGGATCTGGGTTCATGTCAGAACCTCTGTGGTTTTTTCATAATGATCCATACCTGCAAGCTTTTCAATTGTCCAGGTCCTGCCCTGGTCAAACCCTATGCCTACGACTCCTACCAGCACATACATGGACACACACCAGGGAATTCCTATTAACTTGCACATGGTACAATAGGAACAGATCCAAACATGTGGTCCTAAGACCACATCAGCATCCCCTGAGAACTTCTATATGCAAACTCTTAGGCCTCATTCCAGACCTACAGAATCAGAAACTTAGGGAAGGGCCTACAACCTTCCAGGTGATTCTGATTGGAAAAGGAACAGAGATTATTCCGATAACATAAGAGTAGCTTTGGGGGAAACGCTGCAGTTTCTTTTAATTCTTAAAAAATCTCAGACTGGATGAGTGTAAGATATACTCATTTTACACAAGAGGTAAAGGTAATAATTAAGAAATCAAAAGATATCTAGTCCAAGGGTATCAAGGAAATACAGGGAGGAATGAGTCTGATGTTTAATGACTTTTTCAACACTCTCATCCTCCAAATTGAGTATAATAAAAATTTGTTTTGTATGTAATCAATTTGCCAGTAAGTATTCTGATTTAGTCAGCTTTTTCGCTGCTGTGACTAAAAGGACCCAACCAGCACAACTGTAGAGGAGGAAAGGTTTATTTGAGGGCTCCTGGTTTCAGAGGTCTTAGTCCATAGAAAGTCAGCTCCATCCCTCAGGGCTGGAGGTGAGGCAGAACATCATGGCAGAAGAGCGTGGCAGGGGGAAGCAGCTTGCATCATCAGGAAGCAGAGAAAGAGAGTCTCCACTCTCCAGATACAAAATATATGCCCCAAAGTCATGCCCCAATTCCCACCTCCTCCAACCACACCCCATCTGCCTCCAGTTACCACTCAGTTAATCCCATTAGTGATTAGTTCATTGATTAGGTTAAGACTCTCAAAACCCAATCATTTCTCCTTTGAACCTTCTTACATTGTCTCACACGTGAGATTTGGGGGGATACCTCACATCCAAACCATAACATAATCATTGAACAGCTTTGAAGTCCATCTCTTCAAAATACACCAACTGTGGAGATACCCGTAAGGAGGGTGTTTGGGACATTCTCAAAGGATGTACAACTTGGAGATCACAGTTGTGAAAAATGTGCATATGTGTGGTAAGACATTCCATAGTAGACAGTAAAGCAAGTCCCAAAAAGTTAGAAAATACATTCTACAATATTCTCTCCTGTGTCTAGAGTGAAGAAAAAAAGTCTGTATTTTTAGAGGGGAAAAAATAAGGAAAACATGTTCAAAGACTGAATTTCTACTCTGCATCTCAGTTCAAGTATGAAGTAAATTGTTGCCAAATTTGGATTCAAACCAGCTCTGCCTCATATAGAGCCTTATGTTTGCTAGGTCCTGTTGAGAAGGGTACCCAGGGGTCCACTTCTTTGGAACAGCTCCATGGAAAGAATTTCTAGAATGAGAATTCTTAAGTGGGAATGTGTGGGTAATGTTGCTGGTTTCCCAGAATACATACAATTTCACATAATTAAAATGCCCAGGGTTTTTCTTTTACTTTGATTTTTATTAGGTTATAAAACTAGTGGGGTAATTATTCATGTTAAAAAGAATTATTTTCACATTTTAAGCCATCACCATATTTCAAACTCTTTTCATATTATCTTAATTATGGTGAGACCATAGAGTATTTATAAATGTAGAATAAAGTCACCCAGATGATAATATTTCAAATATTCCCTGCGTTCTTGTTAATTAATAAACCCAGAAGGATTTTTTTTTTTTTTGCAGAAATAACTGCCTTAAGCTTCAAAAAAGTTTTCAGTTTCAAAGTAACAAAGTTCAACCTTTTAAAGTGGGCTCTTTTATTACAAATTTCTGTGATGACTGGAAAAATTGAAAAAGTAACCCATGGAAGAGATTCTAAACATCCTCAAGGGAATAATCCCTCTTAAACTTTACAGAACACAGAAGATTCTTCTTTTTCTATTCTGTCATTTTAATGAAGGTCTTTATTATTATTTGGATTATCCATATATATATATATTGCTGTGGAAATAAGGAAAGAAAAACCAAATGAAGAAAGCAAAGCTTGCCATTGGAAGGGAGTCAGCCAGCATGGCTCACCTTTTGGTAGAGACTCAAAAGCAAGCTGAAGAGAGGAAGAGTTGTACACAGGAGCAGCAGAGAACCGCCAATGTGCCCTCCCTAAAGGCAGTTGGCAGGGGTTGCTACAGGCAGGCTCACTGAAAGCTAGGCATCCCGCTGCATATATGACATTCTCTGGTTGGTCCTAGGTGAGAAGAAGGGATAAAAATTAGAGATCCTATTTGTTCCGTCCAGCGGAACTGACACGGAGAAAGGAGACACCACTAATCTTTAGTTTGATGAGATTTATTGCATCCTCCCTGTTTTTCTGCCTCCTTTGTTCTTCTCTATCTTCCTTCTTCTTCTCTCTCCCTCTTTCCTCCCCCAGGCTCCTAGCTTATCAGCCAATTATAGCAAAGCTTTCTCTCATGCAGGAGAGCATGCAGAGGAATGCCAGCATAACACTATATAAATCACGAGCTGTGCACGCGCGGCATGATATTAGATAGCCAATCCTAGAGCCTGGTGTTAATACGTCATAAGTCTCCAAGGAACTAGTAACAGCAATCAGCCTTTTTGGGTACTTCCTTATTTTGGTAGCCAGTGCCCTTTGGCTCATTGCCAGGCGCCATCTTGTCCAAGACGGCCCTCAACACCTATTATTAACCAAGTCCTGACCACTTTATACCAGTTATTCCAGAAGTTATAGTTAGCTTCCTGGATTGTTACCAGAGATAGCAGTCTGACTTGCTACAAGTCTGACTTGGAGCAAGCTGGCTTCCTGAGCTGTTTCTGAGAAATAAGGAGATGATTGTATGGCAAGTGGATTCTTACTGCAGGTTGTGGGTCAGAGTTCTATTTTCACATACCATCTGATCACTGTTTGTATATTCAGTCTCTCGTTTTCAAATCAATGATAATTTAACGTTTAGCTAACATCATGGTATAATTCATATCCAGAATAGGGTGCCTACCTCTATGTAAATGCCTACCCCTATAGATACAGGGGCTCCATATAATTCCACTACACAAGTGGAGACAAGCTGGGAGACTGTGTTAAGAAACAATTGTAGGGTCTGTGGCTGAAGCTCAGTGGCACACAGTGTGGCCCTGGGTTTAATCCCCAGCACCAAAAAGGTGGGGGAGGAAATTAAAAAGCAATGAACAAATTGCACCTAGTAACCCTGGGCAGAGACCAGTCCACAAAGAAAAGTTTGAGAACAGCCTGGCACATGCAGATGCTTTGCAGGAGCCAGGGTAATATAGATGAGCAAAACCAGCCAGCTCTAAGGAAAGAGGCAGGAAAGGAGGCTGAGGATGGCAAAGTGGAGCTTAATCTAAAGGCACTCCAACACATATTTCAAAATCACTTTGTGCACCAAACAAAAATAATTCACTGGCAAAGTTGCCCAGAAGTCTGCCTATTGGGATTCCCTGCACAATCAACTCAGTCAGCAGGCAATGGTTCGGCCATATTCACTGGTCTTTTGCCGATTGTGTCATGGTGCCCAAGACAAGTAGTCATTAAATACACATTTTGAATATCACCCCACTCCAAGATGAAAGACTGGGAATGCCCTCAACTTATGGTTGCCAAAAATAAATCATTTGAGATACAGGTTTATAGGTACACAGATGTTTTCTTCTAGTCCAGGCACTGCTTAAGTTATTTATATTAAACTTTATCTGACTTGTGAGGGCATGAGAACCTGAAAGAAGGAATCAAAGCAAAAGTAGTATAATGAGAAGATGGTACTCTTCCACTGATAAGGGAAAGCCACAAAACCACATTCGAATTGCAAAACTGTACATCCTTGACAGTCACCTAGGTAGACTGGAGGGAGTATCACTGGGACCTTTAGCCACAGAAAGTGTCTTTGTCCACTTCTGCTGTCCTAACAAAAGACCACAGACTGGGAAATTTATAAACAACAGAAACTTATTTA
Source organism: Sciurus carolinensis (assembly GCF_902686445.1). Classification (NCBI taxonomy): domain Eukaryota; kingdom Metazoa; phylum Chordata; class Mammalia; order Rodentia; family Sciuridae; genus Sciurus; species Sciurus carolinensis. Next base: position 126,982,350 of record NC_062221.1, on the reverse strand, counting down.
TCACAATTCTGGAGGCTGAGAATCGAGGTGCCAACTGATAAGGACCCCCTTCTCTGCTTCCTAGATGGCGCCTCTTGCTGCATCTTCACATGGCGGAAGTCGGGAGGACAAAAGAAGACGGAAGGGTGAACTTTCTTCCTCAAGTCTGTTTAGAAGGGCACTAATCCCATCCACAAGGGCTAATTACTTCCTAAAGGTCATTTTTCTCTTCCTCCTAATATTGTTGCTTTGGGGATTAAGTTTCAGCATGAATTTTGGAGGGGACACAGACATGCAAACCACAGCAAAAAGGATTTCAACAACGTAGCAGCTGGAGATTTTTGTAGCAATGTTCAGAGGTAGGGCTTTGGGTAATGATTGGATCATGATGGCTCTGACATCTTAGTGGATTAATACATCTTATGGATCAATAATTTGGATAGACTAGTTATATGGAAACAGTAGGGATATGGGCATGGTCAGAGCAAGTAGGTCACTTGGGGTGTGCCCTTGGGGATTGTATCTTGTCCATGGATCCTTCCTCTCTTTCTCTCTCTGCTTTTCTGCTGCCAGGAACTGAGCAGTTTTCCTTCTCCACCACACCCTTCGTCCATGATGTCTTGCCAAACCTCAGACCCAAAGCAATAGAGCCACCAACCACAGAGAAACTTCAGAAACAATGAGCCAATATAAACTTGTCCTCCTTTAAGTTGTGCATGTCAAGTATTTGGTCAAAGCAATGGAAAACTGATTCACGTACCCTTTTAACTCTGAAAAATACCCACCAGGGGGCAGTATTGCAGCTGCAATATGGACCAGAACCCTCTCAAGTCCAATAATTCAAAAATTTCCATTTGCCATACAGCTATAGCAAATTATTTACAAAATTATAGTAAATTATAACATAGAAATTACAGCAAATTATCTACTAAAACAACAAAATAATATAGAAACCATCAGATGACTTCTCTGGGGACACCTGTCTTGGTAGGGTGCTCAGCTATGTATACAAGACATTTCCAAACTTGAGTTCCAGAGACTCCTGACTAACTTAAAAGTACAGGCAGTGTAGATGATATGAATCGCTTGTCACATGTGAGGTGGGAGGGTTGATGGTTCCATTTTGGTTGTTTCCAAATTGGTCACCAAACCCTGACATAGAAGGCAAAGGCGTATCAAGAACCTCACATTCTAAAAGAATTACCAATAGCTGGAGGCCATATACTTCTCCAAGACATATTAATAGGCCAGTTTTAAATAACTGTTTCTCCCCACCAACCCCACACACTACCGGATACCAGCAGAAGATAAGAGAGAAAAGAGAGATTCCTTGTCACGTGCCATGGACAGAGTGGAGAGCATTGGCATCCCCATGCAAGACAGAAAGGGTGTTTTGGTCAGCTTTTACGTCACTGTGACCAAAGACCCGACAAGAAAAATTAGAGAAGGGAAAGTTTATTTGGCACTCACAGTCTCAGAGGTCTCAGTCCATAAGTGGCCAACTCCACTATTCTGAGATGAGGCAGGACATCATGGCAAGAAGGATGTGGTGTAGGAAAGCACCTCGGGACATGGTAACCAGGCAGCCGAGAGAGAGAGGTACTTTCCTCACCGAGCACAAAATATAAACCCTAAAACATACCGCAGTGACCTACCTCCCCCAGCCACACCTTATCTCTCGACAGTTTCCGCCCAGTCATTAATCAGTCATTAAACAGTGGGTTAATAGTTGGATTGCATTAAAACTCTCATAACCGACCATTTCACCTCTAAATTGTTTTGCATTGTCTTGCATTGTCTTACATGAGCTTTCCAGGGAGACCTCTTATCTAAACCATAACAAAGGGGATCACTCAGGTTTTTGAGTGTATACCAAGTAAGAGGCCTGTGGATCTGGTTCTGAGGCCAGATCTCAAGCTGATTCCCAGTTTAAACCTCACAGACCCTCATCTTCTACAATAATCAGGTGACCTATGTTTCCTCCATCACCTTAAGTTTGGTAAATCAGCAAGAGGGCCTCTGGGCCATTACCTTAAACCCTCTAGCCTATCCATTGTGTACTAGGACAGGAACTGCATGTGGACAAACTAATCAGTGACAAGAATAGCCTGAAGAAATAATGATCTTTGTTCCTGTTATTTGCAGAACTTAAAAGCATCTCAGTGGCTGGATGATTAGGATCAGATGTTTGTCATCTGATCATGAACCTCCAGCAACTACCAGGTCCCCATCAGTCTGTAATTACCATTTCCTGTAGAAACTACCCCTATATCAGTTTCCCAGCAAGCTGGTTCCTTAAGGACAAGAATCCCTGCCATTGTCCAACCAACTAGCTATCATAGTAAAGCTCTTTCTCTACCTCTGCCTCGCCTCTTGACTACTAAGTTTCTGTAGTTCGGCAAGCAGACCAAGACTGTGCACAGTGTCAGTGGAACATCCTATTTTGGAGGTGGCAGACTGATCTGCCCATTTCCTGTGCCTCTCTGAGTTGGGGAGATGAGAACTTAGATGGCAGAAAGAAGTCAACAGACAGAAAGCCAGCCCTCCTACCATCTGGTGTTAGAGACAGCAGCTGGACTTGTGCTATCTTGTTCCTGAAACAAGAAGGCCACCTCCAGGGTAGGAGTCCTTTGTAACAGAAATATCAGGTGTATTATTGGCCACAAAAGTTGGATGGGCTCCACAGAGGTCACACTAGAGTGGATCTCCCTGTAGGGAAATGGAACAGAGACTTAGGGGAAAGCCCTTCCCTGACTCTGGATGGCCCATGTCTACCAAGAAGGAAGCAGCCTGGGATAACATGATGTACCCTTAGCCTAGGAGGCAATAGTCAAGGGATGGCTAGTGTGCACCCGGAGTGGGAGATCTGTGCCTTTCCACCTCCCTTCGCTAAAGGAGCAAAGTGCCCAAGATGGGCATAAGGGTAAGGAGTGAGAGAAACTTCCCAGTCTAAGTCCCCATGGAGAGGCAGTTTATAGCAACACAATCTGCAACAGCCAAACTATGGAAACAGCCTAGGTGTCCATTGACAGATGAATAGATAAGCGGTATATGTACACAGCAGAATTTCATTCAACCATAAAGAAAAATGAACAGGTCACAAGCATAAGGTCAAGGGTCATGTTTTCTCTCGTGTGGAAGTTAGAGAGGTAAAGGGAAAAGAAAGGTGGGGGGATCTCATGAAAATCAAAGGGAGATCAATAGAACAGAGGGAAGGGGAGACTGGAGGAAAAGGGGAAATACTGGGTAATGATACTGACCAAATTATGTTGTTATATTATGTGCATGTACTAATATGTAACAACAAATTCCATCAATATGTACAATTACAGTACATCGATTTAAAAATGGGGGCAGGTACAAATTTTGTGTCAGGGAAGTGTTGCCAAGGCAAATCCTTTTCAAGGGCAGGCTTCACAGAGACCACACTCTCATGGGTCCCAGGGACTAGAGTTTAATGTCAATGAAATAGTCTGTGGTCTCCAAGGACACACAAACCCTGTTATGAATAACAATGCTGAGTCAATTGTGATATTCTTTTCCATTCCACCAGGGGGCACCATTCTCACAGAGTTCAAAACTAATGACCACAGAGGTGACCCAAACTGGTAATCCTGAAAAACAGGCATGTTTGAGGTCTTCCCATATTTGAAATACCAGATACCTAAGAAAACTAATTAAATAAATTAACATTTATATGATTGTTTGTGTCCAGGGAATTCAAGGGCGAAGTAGAAACTACCTATTACATCATTTCTTCCTTCTAGATGGAAGCTGTTGACTCTGTTTTCTGTCCCATTATTTAATGTTTCTATTCTGACATCTATGTATAATAGACATCTTCTCTTTAGATGCATGAGTTTAATTATTAGTCAGGATTAATTTGCTACCATTCTCTTTTAGGTGACTCTGCAGCTCTCTGATCTTATCCTCATCAATGTTGATCTTCATGTCCAGTTCAATTCTGAGTTCGCCTCCACGCAGAGGTGGTTTGCACAATATAGTCTCCAGGTTTCAGCATCAACACTGCTTGGAAACTTGTTAAAAATGCAAATTCTTAGGTCCCAACCCAGATCCATTAAATCAGAAACCCAAGGTGTGGGACCAGCAATCTGAATTTTTTTTTTTTTTTTTTTTTTTTTTTTTGAGGCTAACAGGTGATTCTCACACAACCTAAAGAATGAGAACTATCATTTTAATGTATAATTTCTAACAAAATTGACACTAGAAAAGACCCAGAGCTTTTAATGAAGGTAAATGTCCTAGTTTTTCCAGAAGTACTTGAGGTTTGGGAGGAAGGAAGCTTTGGAAACAAATAGAGCCGGTTCAATTTCTAGTTTTGTCGTTCGCCAGCAATGTGACTTATTGAGATTCCATCTTCTCTACAAAGTGAGGGTGATGGGACCTGCTCTATAGGATCGCACTGGAGCTAAGAGGTAGCAGTTACTTCCTACAAAGATTGACACACAGCAAGTCCCTGGCCTCCAGCACAACTGGAATCTCATTTGCCCAGGCTAAGAGGGTGCCGTCCTCATCTTACCCAGCATCATAAGACACGAATGAGTTGCTAGAACTTGCTTTCTGAAGTTTCACAAATAGCTTCACATTTTCACAGCAGTAGCAGGATTGGGGTTTTGCCATGAACCAGTGGGAACAACGCAGCCCTGAGATCTGACAGAGCCATTGCAAAATCTAGATTGATGAGTAGGGGAATTCCTATGAAGCAATATGTACTGACTGAGAGCGTTTTACTTGTTAAAGTAGCTCCTGTGAGCCAGATCAGATTCCTGCTGACACCAGGGAAGCGAAGAATAAAAATGGGGGGTTGCCTAGGAAAGTTAGAGGAAGCTCTTCAAGTTACCTGCTACACACAGGTTTTGTTTTTCTTTAATTATCTGGGTAATTGCTTTGCTTCCTCAACTTGCCTTTATCGAGAGACAGAAGAGTGAGGGATTAAAGTATTTATGGAGGCTCCTGTCAAGCACAGCTTCAGGCTGCCCATCCCTGGCAGTTACTCCTCGGTTATCAGAGAGTCTTTCCTGTCAACACGCTCTCCACGGAAAACTAATGAGGGCTTTCTAATTAATCTGGGTCCCTGCCCTTGTGGAATTGGGAGGATTGTTTTTAATGTATTTTAAATGGTCTAACTAAAAGTAAATCCTCTCATTTAAAGATCATAATATTCACACTGGCTTCCTAATATGAAAATCAGTGAATATTCCAGATGGACTTTGAGCATTTGCCGGGGGTACAATTGTTTTCTCAGATACAGTTTTTGACAGCTATGTACAATTCAAACCCAAGTTCATCACACACACTCTCTGAATGAGTCTAGGTGCAGGGCTCATAGGCAGCTATTCCAATTCTCTGAACATGATGGGGAAAGGCAAAAGTTGAGATTGGAGCTGTTGAGTTAACAAATGTCTCCTATACATGGATGCAATGTTTCCAGCAGCCAAAGCCACGGAACCTGCCTGGATTCCAATGCCTGGATTTGAACTCCCATGGTCTTCCTCCCAATAACAAATAGGCAAACAATGGAAAGAGGAAAAAGGAATTTTATGCAGTTTGATCAAACTAGAGAGAAGCAGTTAGATCACTTCCCAGATGGTCCCATGAAAATGATTACAATTTAAAGAAACAAAAGCCAGGTGAAATGCATATGTAGATTTAGTTAGGGATTCTAGTCAGAGAACATATCAGTGGCACCCAGCCAAGCCAGAGAGATTTTTATTAGTGTAAGGAAATTAGGGAGTTCTCTGTTTCAGAAAGACATTTCAAAGGAGTAGGATTATACTGCTTGACATCAACATAAACTCCCAAAAGTAAGTCAAAGATTAACCCAGTAGAGACATATATCTTCAGTCTGCAGAAGCTTCTCACTGGATGACAATGGAAGGTTCCATCTTCCATATTCTGTGTCTATGAAAAATACCATTGTATAAGTTAGGATAGGTGAGACGATGCTGCAGTAACAAATAACCCCAAAGCCTCAGTTATCTACGACCACAAAGGTTTACTGCTTTCTCAGGGTTTTCTAGGAAAACAGAAACAACAGTTTCTATGGGTTTTTAGTAAAGAGAAGGAAGTGGGAAGAGATTTGGGGAAAATAGATCTCTTAATTATGGAGGCCAAGAAGTCCCATAACCTGCTATCTGTAAGCTGGAGATCCAAGAACACAGGTGTTGTAGTTCAGTCTGAGTTCAAAGGCCTAAGAGCCGATGGTGTAAGTCTCAGTCTGAATGAAGAAGGAAACAAATGTTCCAGCTCAAACAGACAGAAGGGAAAAATTCTTCTTCCTTCACCTTTTGTTCTATTAGGACCCTCAATGGATTGGATGAAACTCCTTCAACTGGAGAAGACCATCTACTTTACTGAGTCCACTGGTTCAATCACTAATGCCATCTAGAAACACCCTCAGAGACACATCCAGAAATAAAGCTTAGCCAAATACCTGGGCACTCCATGATGCAGCCAAGATGGCATACAAAGTTAACCACCATCACCAGAAGCCATGTCAAGTGAAAGTGGTCTATGGCATTGATGCCCCATGCCTTCACTCCAGGACCCAGGGCCATGGGTGAGGGAAGAGAGATGGAGAACAATACACTGGTTCTTAATGCTTCTGCCCAGAAATGATGCACTTTCTCCTCCTACATCTTATTGACCACAGCAAGTCAAATGGCCTTTCCTAAGTTTACCAGAGTAGGAGAATTAGATTCTTCCATAGCAGAAGGTGAAGGAAAAATAAAATACTTGGCAAACAGAAATATACTCAAATATATTCTTATATAATCCACAAATTAACTCTCATCTGCTGTGTGGCTCCAGAGACCCACCCACGAGTCGCCATTCCCATCCTCTTACCTTCCCATGATGACCGGGCTCTTGTCCTGTGCAGGAAGAGTTGCAGGCCCCTCCCTTCATTCCTGAAAGTACAGCAATAACCAGGATGTATATTTAAGACAATTACTGAAGGCTTTAGGATAACAGGGAGAATTATAATGAAGAATAAGAAAAATACAGCACTGAACATGAATCATCACTACTCCTGAAGTCACATGCATTAGCCATGCCCCCTCCACTGGTTCCCTCTCTGCGTGACTACCCCCAGTCCAACGAAACCATGAGCCACCAGTCCCTGGAGTACACTCCCCAGCCCTCCTAATAACCCACAGCCTCCTCACCCATAGACAACATCATCATAATCCTATAGAGATGCAAATCTGCCCACAACAAATTCAGCCCTTAATAATTTTACGCAGAGCTATTTAGTATGGGTGGTTCAAGCTTCTTGATTCTCCAACGAAGATTTTTGGCTTTGCATGAATAAAGGGCCCATTGAAGAGAAATTTTACCCAAAGATGATGAATGTCTCCTCTTTGAGTAAGAGAAAATTACAAGTAAATTCGAAATATATTTTTTTCCCATCGCACACAAAGAGAACATGACTACATACATTGTGTGCATTTGTATGAATAAAGTCAGTACTATGGGAAGTAATCATATGTAGTTTGTATGCTTATATAAGTACTATTTTATGTCATAAACTGATTTCAATATTTTACATAATTTTCTTAATTAACATAGTTGAAGATGGTATCTTGGTACACTGACATAATTTTTAAAGCATTCTTTTAATTTAGATGTTTTCCTTTATTTGCTATAATAAATGAGGTTATCATAAACTACTTCATGCATATGGATATTTGCTTCTCTTGCATTATTTTATTGACATAAATTCCTAAAGACAAAATTCCTGCGTTAAAAGTATGAATATTTTACCTTTACAAACTGATTTTATATGTCTATCTGAATTTACATTCATCATATATAATTTTCACCACAAATTCAGCAACATTTTCACTTAATACTTGTATAGTTGTTTAATTTGCTAAACTAATAACCTGTGAATTATTGGTGGTGTTTTCTTCTAATATTAAAAAAGTACCCCAAAAAATAAACATAAAAAACTGCATTGGGATAGAGAAAAAGTATTTTTTGAAACAAAGCCTATGATCTGGCAATAAATACTACATATGGGTCATAACCCTTTGGTGGCAAGTAACAGAAATGTAGCTTAGACCAATTTAGGCAAGAAAAGGGAGTTTGGCAAAGTGTGGAGTAGCCTTCCCAATAATAAAGCTGATAAACCAATCTTCTCAAGTGAATCGACGTGGGCATTGTCAAAGACGTTATTAAGAATGTTATAAGGATTCTCTCCCGTTCTCCCTTCCATCTGCCTCTCTCTAGACTTTGGCGTCTCCTGCTGTAGACAGAGTCTATACATGGAACTCATTCCTAACAGCTCCAGGTCCAGATAGAAAAGGGGCTGTGGAACTTTGGAAGACTGATCTCGATTCCACACACTGCCATGTAGCTACACCCTGGCTAGAACCGCCTTTAGGTGGCCTTGGCTTTCAAGCTTGTTCATGTCACCTGCTTTGCCAGTGGCACCTGAGTAGAAGTCACGGCATGCTACTTCAGACCCTAGATCAAGGTGACTTTGCAAGTTCTCACCTGCTATCTCATGGAACAAACCCCACCAATCTGCTAGAGGGGAGGAGACATGTGCAACCGATGTGCAAATTGGCAGTGCAGACCAGAGACACCCCAGCTGCTACCACCTAAATCAGTCAACCCACCCCACCCCAAAGACGTGTGAGCAAGCACAGCTGAGATCATCTGAGCCACCCACCAGCCCTAATGTTGCCTGAGCCTAAGAGCAGCTCACTGCCCCAAGCCGCTTTGATTTTATTTCTTTCTGGGAGGCAGCAATAGCTTTTGAACACTGAGGCTCTTTTTGCCAGTTCTAATTTGAAAAGTCGGGGAAGAATTCTCTGGCCCAGCTGATGTTAAAGGCTCACATCTGTCATCATGTAATCAGAGATCTTAACAGAGAAATAGTGCTGGCTGTCAGGAAAAAATAGTTTTCTAATTTTTGATGCACTTATCTTAAGAGACAATTTAAAATACTCTAATCACCATTTTTAACTGACATAAATAGTGAGCTTTGTAAATACAGTCAATAATAAAATGATGTGTAATGTAAACATATAGTGTATCTCAAGAATAATGGAAAAGACAGGAAAAGACCAAACAAAAAGCGATCTTGGTCAACAATCTGAGAAGCAGCAATATTTCTTTGGAGAAAAAAAAATGCTGGGAGGCATATTTGTTAATAAACATTTTTAAATCTGCCCAAGTGAAAAAAGCAATGGCATTTTTTAAAATAACCTTTTATCCCAACTGAGGAAAACATCAACTGTTTTAGTGTTCCCAGGACACTAAGGAGTAGTGTCTCTGGGTTCACAGGCGGAAGTGTTGCCTTTAAATCTTCCCTATTGCCCTCTGGTTACCAGCATCAACACCCAGACAAGGGATTAGAATAAAGTACTGCTGGATGCCAAATGCAGAGGGCTCAGGCCTGCTGAGCGAGAGGAAGAAGGAAACTAACTAGGAAGGTGATGTCAACGAGAAAGAAAGAAAGAGCAGGGATCACAAATCACAGCCAGGAAGTGTCACACGGGTTCTGGTTCCAAGGGTCTGGGAACAGCTTCAGGGGGAGTCTTCAGTGAACAAGTCAGGACACACCCAAGAAGGGCCCCTGGGATGCTCATGGCAGCTTTTGCTGTTTGCTCCCCAGAAATTGGTCCAAAGTCAATGCAGGAGGATGGGGAGAGCATCCATGGAGATGAAATTTGTCGAGGGAAATGCCAGCAGCTGCTGCCTTGGGAAAGGATACAGGGACAAAACCCCCGCGCACAAGAGAACAGGCAGTAAGGGGCCAGGTTGGTAGCCTGGCTCTCTGGGAAGGGCATTCTGGGAATCCCGAGCATTCAATTATGAGGCAGACAAAAACCTTTTCCAAAGTTCATTATTTGGCAATGATAGTTCTATTGATATACTGTCCCTGCGGTCTCTCTGTAGTCCCAGACTGAATTGCAAACAGCCTGTCGGTAATTGAGTACTTAGTAGAAACAGCTGGGATGGGGTTAAAGCATAGCAAAGAGTCAAATTTGGGGGCCCTTTAGGATTTTACTGCTAAAGACTTTAAAAATAATGTTACATTTTTATAACTATGGGCATGTGTTGCTCCAACTTTTGATATTTGAAGAAACTGGGTCAAGTGCTAACAGTCTCTTCCTGTGCCTTACCCTTTTAAAAGGATTTATGACACCTACAAAGTAGTATTTCCTCCTGCCGCGACCAATGAGAACAATGCGCAAGTCTTATAAATGACAAGTTCCAACCTACAAGTATATTTCTTGATATATTGAACTAAAAGACATATTGTTTTAGAATTGAAGATATGTATAAGTTTGTATATTAGACTATTGTGTTAGACAGCTTTCTGTTACCATAACAAATACCTGAGATAATCAGTTTATAGAGTCAAAAGGTTTTTGGGTTTTTTGTTTTGTTTTGTTTTTGTATTTGCATTTGTTTGTTTGTTGGCTCACGGTTTTGGACATTTCAGTTCAGGACTGACTGGCCCTGTTGCTTTGGGACCTGCAGTGTCACCAGCACATCTTGGTGACAAGACTTGGGAAAGGCATTCACCTCTAGGTCAGGATGCAAAAGAGAGACAGGAGGAAGGCACAGGGGCACAACCTCCCCCTAGGCCCTACCTATTAAAGCTTCCAGCACCTCCCAATAGCACTAAGTTGGGGACCAAGCCTTTAATTCATGGACCTTTGGGAAACATTCCAGATTCAGATAGCAGCCACAATCCTCTAATTAAACCATACTTACTATTGGAGGTCTTTAACGCCAACTGGTATATATTTCCATTACATTTATGAACTTAAAAACATTGTCGTGAATTATCCAAGAAAGCTAGCCATCATTCAGTCTGATTTTTATTAGAAAATGTAATTCAAACTGCTATGCAAATTACTGGGGAGGCTTGAAAAAGTTTTGTCTTTGTTTTGGTTTTTGCATTGTAAACCAGAAACCTCTATTTCCCCTCCCTTTTACTCCTATCTGCAGTGCAGCATTTAGAATTCTTCAGGAAGCAAGGGGCAGAAACCCCAACTCAACCATCTCTATAAGGCAAGTGTATTGGCTCCTGTAACTGAGTGCACAGGTGTTCAGGAAAGGCTTGATCCAGAAGCATAATCATAAGCCCTACCTCAGATCTCTCTTCCCTTTATTCTAAAACTCCAAGTTGTGCACTTCTCTTATGAACCATGAGCCTTAGATTCTTATGTCACACTGAAAATACCCTCTCAGCAGACATGATGAGAAAGGAAGAAAGCTTTTCTATCTCAGTTACCCTGGAAAATGTTCCTCTGTGGTTTAAAGGGTTTTAATGCCCATTTCAGACCTATGACTATGGCGCGGCAGACGAAATTACCTGAATGACTTAACTGAGCAGCAGTGGGGCTCCTGTGTACTCCAGTGTGATGCCAACAGGTCCCCTTAGAGTTACCTGATGCAGATGCTCTCTGTGTTAGTTGGCTCTTTGTCACTATCATGAAATACCTGAGGGAAAAAGCTCCTAAGAAGGAAAGGCTTATTTTAGCTCACAGTTTCAGAGGTTTCAGCCCTGGCCCCTTGGCCTTGTTGCCTGGGACCTGTAGTCTCAGATCACAACCTGGTGGGAGCCCGTGGCGGAGAAGGCCTGTTCACCTCACAGCAGTCAGAAAACAGGGAGAGACACAGGAAGGGCTGGAGTCCCACAATCCCCTTCAAGGGGAGACCCACAGTGACTGCACTTCCTTCTACCAGGTCACCTCCTGCAGCTTCCACCACCTCAGGTAGCACCACAGGCTGGGGACCAAGTCATTAGCACAAGGTCTTTAGGGGACATTTAAAATCCAAACCATAGCAACAGCTGTAGCACCTCACTCTGGTGGCTCACATGATTTCTCCAGGACAACACTTACCTAGAACCAGAAACCTAGTAAACCCCCAACGCCTGGTCACTTTATGAGACGCATCCTCTGACAATGATGGCTAAGTTAAGTATCCAGTTCATTTAAAGGAGGCATCACACAGTAGATGGCAAACACCAATCCCCATGCCTTGCGGCCTACTCTAAATATTGAATAAGTTTTCATCTAACCTAAGTGTCAGACAGTTGATGGATAAAGATCACACTTCATTTTCATGATAAGAACTCAACTTAGAACAAGCCAGACGACATCATCTGAGTGGCTTCTGTATAAAGCAATCACTTTTTCATCTACCTTGTGTAGGAAAAATGAGACTGTGTATCAAGAGTGACTTTCATTAATAATTACACAAGAGTGGCACCTGTCCTTAGGAAATATGGTTTCCACGTGAGATTTTGCCTGCGCCTCATGCAGACACATCAGGAGTTCCACAGTGAAGCCCAGGGATGTGGATGGGTTTGCTTTATGAAATGCACTGGATCATAAATACTCTGACCTTGTTTGTAAAGGAGGCCAGTTTGTTCACTTAATGAAGACATTAATTTGCCATTCAGCTTGGACTGATTCCTCATTAGCTGCTTCCCCCGACCAACAGCTCTGACTCACAAACCCAGTGTGTTCACTTGCTGGTAGGTAGTGGTGTGCTGCCATCTACAGCCAGAAAGACAGACAGACCACGAGCAGCAAGTTCCAGCAAAGTCACACTGTGGAAGAGAATATGATGCAAATAACAATAACAATGCCAGAGAAAACACTCCCGGGTATACAACTACGGCCCTCTCCCCAGGTTTGAATCATTGTAAACCTCCGATTGATTGATTCACAAGTAAAATAAAACCTAAATAAATCAAGTCAGGTAATATCACAGTCACAAAATCTTAATCCAGTTACTCTGGGTGGGGCCGAAAATCCATAATACTGATAACTGAAATGGCATGAGATCTACTAGAATCATTTCCCAAGAGAGCTCCTGCTGGCATTTGCTCAGATTATTTTTTTTCCACTCTTCAGTCCTGTGCCCACTCTGGAATGCCAGGTCACCATGAGCATCTTTCAACAAGCATTTTGAGACCTACTGGTGTTCCAGACATTCTCTTAGGTACCTGAAATGGAGTGTGGATCAAACAAATCTCTACCCCTTGAGACACTTCTGTTCTAGTGGCATGAAAGACAATTCAAAGATACACTGTTCACTAGACAATGAAGATGCCAGTCCTATTCTGTGTCGGCAAGTGGCAGGTGTTTTGGAACCAGGATATGGGATTGGAGGTAGGGTGGAGCCATGGAGGAAGTATGAGGTCTTAACTAGGTCTCAGAGGCACCTCACTGTGAAGGTGACCAGGGGCAGATGTCACCTATCCACAGGTGAGCCTCTGGAGGACTGGAATCACTCAGGCCTAGGCACCATGGAGTGATACTATCTGATGTTTTGAGGAAAAAGAGGCCTGGATGCTAGGTAGCCCAGAGAGGCCCACAGACGGTGAGATCTGAGAGACAGGGAGGCCACCAGCAAAGTGCTGGCTTTAACTGAGTGAAATGAAACTCCATGCTTTTAGATATCCGGGAGACGAAGGCCTGTTAATTTTTCTCCTTTTTTTATAATCGTGTTTGAGGTTTTCATTATTGTGGTGGTGATGTTGTCTCAAGATTCATGAGTGCTCAAGAAAGCAAATTTTCGTAGATAACTGGTCACCTTTCATGGACTTTCGTTCCACATTTTTTTGTGTGTTCATAAAACAATTTTAAAATGCCTGGTTATAATCATAGGGGATACGTAAGTATCTTTCTTTTATATTTAGCATTTATCACGAGCATTTTTATGAAGCTATTTTGTGTTTATCATAAACATTTTATTAGCAGAATAAGGCTTTTCAAGGGGGACATCTGCCTTTTGAGGTTATTGTGAGAATTAAATGAAAAACATGAAAAGAGCTGAGAGTAGTACCGGCACAGGATAAGCCCCAGTAAATGTTAGCATTGGGTAGATGTATAGCAATTTGCTTTTTTCCATCTCTCAAAGTTCATTCATAACGGCTCGCCATGAAAATATAATGCTGTGATGAAAATCTTAGTAAGAACAGGAATTTTTATGATTATTCCTCAGGACGGACTTCTAGAAGTACAATGACTGGGGTCAAAGGTTATGGTAGTTGAAGATATTTTAAATCAAACAACAAATTGTTTTCCTAGAGCATGAAACCCCAGATTCTGGTTTCTCTTCAGATCATATGACTCTCACCTTTTAATCAAAGGACAAAATCTGCTTTTAACTATTCTCCCTGTGTGAGAATGCAAATTTCACTACCTCTAATTTTTCATGTTTTTCAATGGTACCCATTTTCTGTTTTTTCTACTTCGCATTTTTTGCATTTCTAATGAGATGACAATAATACTCATGGATCACCTCAAAAGCACTTCATGTTCACCAACTCACTTGGTCCTTAAAACTATCAGCTAAGTCGGGGCTACACCACCGACATTGTTACCTGCATCTTACACCTGAGGAAGCAGATGTGGAAGGATTAAATAACTTGCCCAAAGACAGACCCGTAAGAAGAGGAGGAGCATTTTCATGGTGCTTGGAGCTCATTCTTGCTCATGTTTTCTCTTTTGTCCTCTGTGGCTCTGTGTCTGTCACTCCTTTGTCCTTTGTAATTGTCTTGTTAATTTTTAACGAGTAAAGACAACAGAGTTCTAGCTCTTGTTTGGATGACTGTTTTCCATCCTGATGTGAAATTTTACCTTGAACTGCCATCATCCAAAATATCCTTCCTGTCCCCATCCATGAAGGAAAGGACAGAGAGAGTGACATGACCCGGGATCAGAGGCCTCTCTCTTCCCTGTGTGCAGGTTAGAACATCAGCATCAGCCCACCTCCCCGGACCAGCCTCTCCAGCAGAAAAGCACAGGGCAAGAGCAGAAGCGTGGGGAGGGATGCCAGCCCACATGACAAGTTCTAAAGGCTTCTGGGGACTCTGGAAGGAAGAGGAGGAGAAGGATTCTACTGTCACCACCAAATCTAATAAGAGGAAACAGGAGTGATCTCTGGACACTGGTCTCATGCCTGTTTGTATCCCCAAAATTCGTGTGTTGGAATGCTAACCCCCAAGAGGGTGGGGACTTTGAGAAATGGCAAGGTCATGAGGAGGGGGCCCTCTGAATGGAATTAGAGCCTTTGCAAAAGAGACCCCAAAGAGACACACTGTGTAAGGACACAGAAGACTTCGTCCCTGAACCAGGGAGCAGGCTCCCACCAAGCATCAAAGCTGCTGGTGCCTCCATCTTGGACATTCCAGTTCTAAGACGGTGACAAATCAGTATCTGCTGTTTATAAGCCCCCCAGCCTGTGGCCGCTTGTTTAGCCTGAATCGACTAAAACCACACTCCACCACTGGTTCCTCTCTCCCTTGCCTGACAACATCCAAAACATGGATGGTCCTCAAAACAGTTTTGGGGATGAAATAGGTGATTAGATTGTTAAACCAGTAAATAACTTACCCATGCTTACACACAACACACTACTAACACGAACTCTTTCTCAAGCACACATTCACACAGATGTACCAGACACCACACACACACACACACACACACACACACACACAGACACTTATATTTACCTATAGAATGGTGTCTGTGTATATTTTACATAATTCAGGCAGAAAGAGAAAGTAATCACATGCCCCCTCACTATAAACCAACATGTATCCCTATGCACCTCCATAGCACCATGACAGCAAGTTTATTTTTTTTATTTCCCCTTTTTAAATATACAGAAGTTTTTACTTTTACCTTCTAAGTGTATCTTTCATATAATTTTACTCCCACTATGTGTATGTCTAAAGAGTCCTGGCTTCTTCAAAGATTCACCTGTATGTTCTTTCTATGGTTTGACTTCTCGTCATTTATCTGTAATACTTTTGGAACTTCTCTTTGACAATGATGTGATTTAAAGTAAAGAATTTTTTTTCCTGATTCCTTTTTGTTCTAGCATCATTTATCACAAAAATAAACTTCCCCTCTCCCAAGGATTTATATGTCTTTCATTCTATGTTGAAAGTGAATCTAGATGCTTAAAAGTGAATATTCTTGGATAGCTACTCTGTTCTATTGAGACATCTAACCACAATCCAATTTTGTGCTACCTTAATTTGTAAAGTTTATAATATTTTCCAATACATGGCATGAAAAGTCTTTCCAACCTACACTCATCCCCATTAATCTTTACCATTCAGAATATCCTTTACTATGTTCTTATCCTTTAAGATGAAGTGGGGAGTCATTTTTTCAGTTTCTCAACTGCCTAGTCTGGGTTCCTTCCCCCGCAAAAAAATAATATTAATTCTTATCGTACATTGGCAAACTATAATTGAATACGTTTATGAGGTACAAAGTGGTATTATGATTTTTAATAAAATGTAGAAGGATTCAATTAAACTAATTAACCACAGAATACTATTTGATCTTAAGTAGAAGACATTAAGTCGTCTGCAAAAACATGGATGGAAATGGAAGTCATTATACTAAGTGAAATAAGCCAAACACAGAAAAACAAATCATGAATGTTCTGATTTATATGTAGAAAGTAAAACAATTAAACTTCTTAGTATTTGTTATGGTTTAGGTATGAGATGTCCCCCAAAAGCTCACGTGTGAGATAACACAAATGAGTTTAGAGGTGAAATGATTGGGTTATGAGAGTTTAACATAATCTGTGCACTGATCCCCTGATAGGGATTGAGTGGTAACTGGAGGCAGGTAGGGTGTGGCTGGAGGAGAAGGGCCAATGGGGATTGCCCTTGGGTTGATATTTTGTCCCTGGTGAGTGGAACTCTCTCTATCTGCTTCCTGATGCCACATCGCCAGTTGTCTTCCTCTGCCATGATGTTCTACCTGACCTCAGGCCCCAAGGAATGGACTCAGCTGTCTATGGATTGAGCTCTCTGAAACCGTGAGCCCCAAAATAAACTTTTCCTCCTTAAAATTGTTCTTGGAGATCTTTTGGTAACAGCATTTAAAAAAAAAAAAAGACTATAACAGTATTTTAATTGAAAGTTCATTTGTTTGGCAGAAGCCAACATCTTTATGATATCCCTTTGTTATGGATTGGATTGTATGCCCCAAAATTCATATGTTGAAGCTCTAATTCCCAATGTGATTATGTTTGGAAAAGGGGCCTTTCAGGAAAGGTTAAGTGAGGTCACAAGGGTGGGACCCTGACTTAACAGCACTGGCATCCTAAAGAGGAAGAGACAACAGACATCTCTCTCTGTGCGGCACACAGTGAGAAGGTGGCTGTCTGCACACCAGGAAGAGCCCTCACCAGAAACTAATCTGCCATGGTCTTGATCTTGGACTTCCAGTCTCCAGAATTGTGGGAAAATAAATTTCTGTTGTTTAAGTTACCCTGTCTTAGTCAGTGCAGGCTGCTATAATAAAACATCATTGGTTGACTCATTTATAAACAACAGAAATTTATTCTTACAGTTCTGAGACTGGAAGTATAAGATCAGGTCACCAGCAGATCTGGTGTCTGATGAGGGTCCATTTCCTAGTTCACAGATGGTGTCTTCATCTGGTGGAAGAGGCCAGGCAGCCTTCTGGGGTCTCTTTTCTAAGAACACTGACCCCATTTGTAGGTGCTCTGCCCTCATGAGCTAATGACGTCCCCAAACCCCTCTTCCTAATATTATCACCTTGGGTTGAGTATTTTATATACGAATGTAGGGGGGCAGACACAAACATTCAGACCACTACACCCCGAGTTCATGGTATTGTGTTATGGCATCCTGGAATAATAATACACCCTTTTTCATACTCAGGAATGTGGTATAGTTGTCCATTTATTTAAGTTTTTTTTTTTTTTTAATATCCCTCAACAATAGCTTTTCAATTTCAGTAAGTGCCAGACATTTTTCAACAGAACTTTTTCCAGAAACGGCTGGGATTTTTTTTTAATCATAACGTAGGGGAATTTTTTTAATCAGGAAATTTTCTTTAAGTATTCCTGATAGAAAGAAAAGTGCTCATTTTATGTACTTCTGGCCACTTATTTAAACTACTATGTGTGATAAATCAATGCAAAAGATAAAGAAGAACCGAAAAGTAAAATAAAGCCAGAAACAAGGCTAAAACACATTGCTCTATCAAGTTCCACGTAGTTAGAAATGGACCTCGAATCTCTGTATTTTCCCAAGCAAAAAAAGACAAAGGAGACGATCAGTTGGAGGTTACTGTAACCAATGACTGTAGTCATTTGCTCTTCTTATTTCTAAGGTCTTTCTATTGCTGAAAAGCAGTTTTTCTCCTATAGTCTCATAAAGGGGACACAGATCCCTCACAAAAGAGACTATTGTGTTCTTTAATAGGCCACGACTTAAACATGTTGACCCCCTTCAAACAAAAGCACTGCAGTGTTCATTTTCGTATCTTGGAGATGCAGGCAAAAGGCCAAATTCAGAATCTTAGAGAGAAGGCACACTAGACGTTCACACATCACAGTTTTTCTGCAATGACAGGATTTTCTGCAACTTAGGCTCACAAATATTCAACTTATTCAGCCCCTAGAGAAGGAAGTGCCTAGAAATCCCAGCTAATTACTAGATAGACTAAAGCAGCTTCAGTTGCTTTCTCCTGCAGTCATGCAATTGATGACCATTTCATCAGCTCCCTAAAACCACGCCCATGATCTCTCATTTCCCCGGCATGGAATGTCCAACCCTGGACACATCGCAGTCATTGCCTGGAATCACTAAGCAGGCATCCTCCTTCTGACTTTGCTATCTCACCAGGAGGAGGTGTTTCCATGAAGATGGGGGAAGCACAGGAGGGCAGCAATCTCCCTAAAGAGACCTCTAGGTTTGCACCTGTTGTGGTGTCTCAAAGTGAACAGAAATCCCTCTCCTGAAAGAATGAGGAAGCTGATGAATAAAATACACAGCAAGATCGGTTGCACATCATGGTGACTATAGTTAATGACATTATGTTGTATACTGGAAAATTACTAAGAGAATAAGATTGTAAGTATTCTCACCACCAAAAAAATGAGGTAAGTATTTGAGAGAGCACAAATCCTAATTAACTAGATCTAACTACATACAAAGGTATGCATAATCCAAGCATCATGTTGTATACCATAAATATATACAATTCTTATTTCTCCATTCAAAAAAATGCAAAGCAATACAGAAGTCAATGAGGAAGCACGCATAACTTTTTTCTCATTTTTAACTCAATAACCCATTTCTTGGGCTAAGGATATGAACAGACACTTCACAGAAGAAGATCTACAAGCAATCAACAACAATATGAAAAAATGTTCACCATCTTTGGTAATAAGAGAAATGCAAATCAAAACTACCCTAAGATTCCATCTCACCCCAATTAGAATGGCGATTATCAAGAATACAAGCAACGGGTGTTGGAGAAGATGTGGGGAAAAAGGTACACTCATACATTGCTGGTGGGGATGCAAATTAGTGCAGCCACTCTGGAAAGCAGTGTGGAGATTCCTTAGAAAACTTGGAATGGAACCACCATTTGACCCAGCTATCCTACTAATCGGCCTATACCCAAAGGACTTAAAATCAGCATACTTCAGAGATACAGCCACATCAATGTTCATAGCTGCTCAATTCACAATAGCCAGACTGTGGAACCAACCTAGATGTCCTTCAATTGATGAATGGATAAAGAAACTGTGGTATATATATACAATGGAATATTACTCAGCTATAAAGAATAATAAAATTATGGCATTTGCAGGCAAATGGATGAAATTGGAGAATATCATGCTAAGTGAGATAATCCAAAAGATGAATGATCTCACTGATAAGCGGATGATGACACATAATGGAGGGTGGGAGGGGGGCAAGAATGGAGGAAGGAGGGACTGTATAGAGGGAAAAGAGAGGTGGGAGGGGTGGGGGCAAGGAAAAAATAATGGAATGAATCAAACATCATTACCCTATGTAAATGTATGATTACGCAAATGGTATGCTGTTACTCCATGTGCAAACAGAGAAACAACATGCATCCCATTTGTTTACAATAAAATAAATTTTAAAAAATAATTATAACCCATTTCTTACCTTCAATAATTTTACTCTGCAGGCCCTCCTAAAGACTTATTGATTAGTATTTTACTTGTAATTTGCTAAGAAAGACATACTATAGATTTGCTTACTCTGTATACTTATGATAGTCAACACAGTATTCCATAATCTTAAAAGTAATTAATACAGTAGCCATAATTATTTAAAAACCCTAGTGAAATATAAGGATGGATAAATAAATTACAGTACATCCACATAATGGAATATTATTAGTTTTAAAAATGAATAAGCTGTGATACATGTTATGATATAAATGAACCTGGAAAACATGCTAAATGATCTAAGCTGAGCACAAAGGGTCAAGTATTATATGATCACCTTTATGTGAGATACTTCAAGTAGTCAAATGGACAGAAACAGAAAGTACAATAGAAGTTACCAGGGCTTTGCAGGAGGAGATAATAAGAAGTTATTATTAAGTGAACAGTTTCATTTGGATGATGAAAGAGGTTTGGAAATGGATAGTAGCAATTCTTGCAAAACATTGTAATATTCTTAATAAAACTGAATTGTGCCTAATTATTTTAGTACCATAAAATATAATTAATTTAAAAAATATCTCCATTCCAATATAGGGAATTTGCAACCCTAAACCCTTTGACATCCTAAAGCCATCATGAAATACAGTTCTCTAACCATGAATATAGTCCTCTAACCAGAGCATAGATCTTGAGCAACTTTGTACATAATAATCTTTAGATTATTATTCATCACACCACTACCAGGAAGTTTGTGCCCATTTACCAGTCAGCTGACAACGTTCGTATCTTCACACACATGTTGACATTAAGTTGTGGCAATCTTGTAGACCTGTGCCTGTGAAATTTGGTTTCATTCCAGTATGCTGGTTATGGGTTGAACTCGAAGGTCTTTCCATGGGTGTCGGCAGCAGAGTGTGTTCTCCACACATTGTTTCTGCCACCCACCTCTTACTCCCAGCTCCTTGAGTCCGTGCTCAACACAAGCTCACCATGACCACCTCATCACATATGGAGGGCAGAGGGCTTGCTCCTTCCTTTATACACTCTTTCCTGACCCGGTCCATCCACATTATTATTCCTGTCTCCTCTGGTGCTCCTTCTTATCTCCTTTGTGGATTCTTCTTTCTTAGACATCAGTATTCCTTTGGAGTCTGTCCTGGGCTTTCTCTGCACATGGTCACTTTCTTAGAAAAGCTGTTCTACGTACACAGCTTCAACAGTGAAACGTCTATTAACAGCATTTTTAGAAAGCTTTGACCAAATCTTCCTCCTGAGCACATCTTGGCTATCAGTGACCACACAGACCACATGGACATCTCCACCTAGAAGATGCAGGTCCTGCTTCAACTGCTGTACAATCATCACTGATTCAGCAACTGACTCTTCAAACCTGCTTTGACCTTGTGGTTCACTCTCTCATTGAATAGCAACATCTTCCCCTCTGTTGTTCAAGAAATTTGAGAATTGTCCATGATTATTCTTCTTTTCTTTTCTTCTTTTATTTATTTATTTTTTTACCAACTCTTCTCCCCACCTCAAATCAGTCCCGTCCTACATATTTCATGAATCTGGCCACTTTTGCTTTCCCACAAGTACATCTATAGTCCAGCCCACCATGACCTTGCCTGACTACAGTCATAGCCTCTGACTGGTCTTTCCAATTCCATTCTTATCTTCACAATCCAATCTATGACCAACGCAAACTCTCTGAAACACGGTTGGTCATATAATACTTCTCAAGTTTCCCATTGTCTCTAAGATAGATTCCAGATTCTGGTATATATCTAAGAAGAGTCAGGCCCTTCTCACCCCCCT
Source organism: Sciurus carolinensis (assembly GCF_902686445.1). NCBI lineage: Eukaryota > Metazoa > Chordata > Mammalia > Rodentia > Sciuridae > Sciurus > Sciurus carolinensis. Next base: position 126,960,561 of record NC_062221.1, on the reverse strand, counting down.
CTGAGGTCACCATATGCTATTCCTCCAACCTGAAGCTATTGTGGACCCACCCCACATACACAGCATCCAACCACGCTAAACATCTTTCATCTCAACACATAAGTCGGACCCTGTCACTCCTCAACATCTGCATATGCAATTGTCTAGGCTCAGAAAACTCTTCCTCAACCCTGCTCCACCCAACTTCCTGTGCATCTTTCAGCTTTCCATTCATTGGTTACTTGCCCTTCTCCATTTCTGAACCTCAGGGTAAATCTCAGCTTCTTTCTTTCAAAGCTGCTTAACTTCCTGCAGAAATCCTCTTGGACAAGATAGCTTCAGAAATGACCCCAAAGAGTCTGCACTTGGGTTGAGACAGAATCCTACAACTCTGACCTCCACCAGTGCCCATCTCACTTATCCTCCATTCTGTCGTGGCTGTTATTTTATCCAGTTTCCACCCAAGTGTTTTGGTAACCCCCCACTCACCCATGAGTAAGGTACCAGTCTTTGGCATCCCTCAAACTCTAGCAGACTCATTCCAAAACTTTTTTTATTGGGGTTATCATAGCCCCTCTCACTAAGATTAGTAGCACTACTACAGATTTTTCTGAAGAAATTCTCTTTAGAACAAACTCCTCTTAGTCTCTTCAGCCACCTTTGTGGGCTGGAGGTGGGTGCTCAGCTAAGGATTCTGTTTTAGTCAGCTTTTTCACTGCTGTGACCAAAAGACTTGACAAGAACAATTTTGCGAAAAAGTATTCTGGGGCTCATGCTTTCAGGGGTCTCAGTTCATAGACAGTTGGTTCCATTCCTTGGGGCCAAAAATGAGTCAGAACATCATGGTGTAAATGTGTAGCAGAGGAAGGCAGCTGGAAATATGGCACCAGGAAACAGAAAAACAGACTCCACCCACAAGGGACAAAATATATACCCCAAAGACATGTCCCCAGTGACCCACCTCATCCAGCCATACCCTACCTGCTTTCAGTTAATCCCTATCAGGGGATTAATACACCGTGTTAAGGCTGTCATAACCCAATCATTTCACCTCTAAACCTTTCTGCATTGTCTCACACATGAGTCTTTTATACCATAAAAGATGCCAAAGCCAGTTCTTTTTTTTTTATTTTTTTTATCGTAAACAAATGGGATACATGTTGTTTCTCTGTACATGGCGTAAAGGCATACCATTTGTGTAATCATAAATTTACATAGAGTAATGCTGTTTGATTCATTTTGTTATTTTTCCCTTCCCCCCCACCCCTCCCACCCCTCTTTTCCCTCTATACAGTCCTTCCTTCCTCCATTCTTGCCCCCCTCCCTAACCCTAACTCTAACCCTAACACTAACCCCTCCCACCCCCCATTATGTGTCATCATCCACTTATTAGCGATATCATTCTTCCTTCGGTTTTTTGAGATTGGCTTATCTCACTTAGCAGGATATTCTCCAGTTTCATCCATTTGCCTGCAAATGCCATAATTTTATCATTCTTTATGACTGAGTAATATTCCATTGTATATTTATATACCACAGTTTCTTTATCCATTCATCAATTGAAGGACATCTAGGTTGGTTCCAAAATCTGGCTATTGTGAATTGAGCAGCTATGAACATTGATGTGGCTGTATCTCTGTAATATGCTGATTTTAAGTCCTTTGGGTATAGGCCAAGGAGTGGGATAGCTGGGTCAAAGGGTGGTTCCATTCCAAGTTTTCTAAGGAGTCTCCATACTGCTTTCCAGAGTGGCTGCACTAATTTGCATCCCCACCAGCAATGTATGAGTGTACCTTTCTCCCCACATCCTCGCCAACACCTGTTGTTGCTTGTATTCTTGATAATCGCCATTCTAATTGGGGTGAGATGGAATCTTAGGGTGGTTTTGATTTGCATTTCTCTTATTACTAGAGATGTTGAAGATTTTTCCATATGTTTGTTGATTGCTTGTAGATCTTCTTCTGTGAAGTGTCTATTCATTTCCTTAGCCCATTTGTCGATTGGATTATTTGCATTCTTGGTGTAGAGTTTTTTGAGTTCTTTATAGATTCTGGAGATTAGTGCTCTATCTGAAGTATGATTGGCAACGATTTTCTCCCACTCTGTAGGCTCTTTCTTCGCATTTCCAAAGCCAGTTCTTGACCAGTTCCTTTTCCAATGCTGCATAGGAGATACAGGTGAATGTTGAGAAGATGAATAACAGACAGGGGATCTCTGACTAGGAGGTAATAAGAAAATGAGGCAATGATGTGAAATGTAGTTGATGGTACAGTGTCAGTTAACTCAGCCTGCTATAACAAAATACCAGAGACTGGGTGACTTAAACAACATTTATCTCTCACAGTTCTAGAGGCTAGAAAGTTCAAGATTAAGGTGCCTGGAAATGCAGTTCCTGGCAAGGTTTTCTTTCCTTACCTGTAGACAGCTTTCTCTTCTTCTCTTCTTACAAGGACAGTAATCCTACCATGAGGGCAACAGTCTCAAGACTTCATCTAAATCAAATTACCTTCCTGTATTAGTCATGGTTCTCTACAGGAATAGAATCAACAGGAAGTATGAGTATAAAAAGGGGATTTATTAGATTGACTTACATGATCAGAAGCTGGATAGTTCACAATGGCCGTCTGTAGGCTAGAGAGCTGGAAGAACCAGTAGCTGCACAGTCCAAGAGGCGGAAGCCCCAGAACAAGAAGGATCAACAGTGCTATCCTAGTCTGAGACCAAGGCCTCTGGAAATTCCCTGGGGAATCACTGACAGAGTCCACTTTGGAAGAGTGAAGAAGCAAGAGTCCAATATCCTCAGATGATCAAAGCAGCAATCAAGAACCCTTTCAAGAAAAGCTGAGCTTACATCTGCATCTGCTTCCTTGTTCTTTCAACTTTTATTCCATCCAAGCCACCATCCTGTTGGACGGTGCTGCCCATGCTTAGGGAGGGTTTCCACTTCAGTTCACTGTCTCACATTCTAATCATTCCTAGACACACCCTCATGATCACACCCAGAAGCCTCTTAATCCAATCAAGTTGACAATTCAAATTAACCATTACACTCCCCAAAGCCTCACTTCCCAAAACATATTACACTCGAGCTTAGGGATTCAACAGATGAAATTTCAGTGATAGGAACACAATGGTCAGTCCATGAAAGAGGCAAAGGTATGGTAAAAAGTTTATTTTATTTTAAAACCCAAGGGATCTGAGGCAGTACAGTTTCTACCCTGTAGATGTATAGTGTCTCTGAAGGTTTCCAGTACCTCACATTTAAGGGGGAGACAAATAATTACAATGACAATGCAAACAATATACAGCATTAAGCCAAATAGCTCCTGCTAAAATGTCTAAACTATAGGACCAGCCTAAATGCCATTCAACAGACGAATGGATAAAGAAAATGTGGTATATATCCACAATGGAATATTACTCAGCCATAAAGAGAAATGAAATTATGGTATTTGCCAGTAAATGGATGGAACTGGAATGGATGATAATGCTAAGTAAAATAAGTCAATCCCAAAAAATCAAAGGCTGAATGTTCTCTCTGATATATGGATGCTAACTCACAATAAGGGGGCAGAGGGAGAATAGAAGTACTTTGGATTAGAGGAATGAAGGGAAGTGAGGTGAAATAAGAATAGGAAAGACAGTAGAGTGAATTAAGCTTACTTTCCTATGTTCATGTATGAAAACACAACCAGTGTAGCTCCACATCATGCACAACCAGGACAGGAAGTTGTACTCCATGTAATAATATGACAAAATACATTCTACTGTCACGTGTAACTAAAAAGAACAAATAAAAAAAAAAAAAAAACACCAAGGGAAACCACTGACATGTGTTGGACAGAGAAGACATGACCTGTTCACAGGTCATAAAAAAGTCATTCTTTCCTTGCGGGGAATGGATGTAAGGGGACAGAAGGAGAGCAGGGAGACCAGTTGGAGGGCATCTTAGTGGCTCAGAAGGGAGTGCTGGCATAGGATAAGGAGACCACTCAGTCAGTTGAAAGCTATATTTGGTGGTAGAACCAAAAGGCATTGCTGACATACTGGGCATGAGAAATGAAGTAAAGCTAGAAACAAAGGATAACTCTAAGGATTTTCACCCCACAATGGCTTAAATAATGGTGAAATTTGCTGAGATGGAAATGACTAGAAGGTTAGTAAGATTCAGGTCTGGGAATTACTCAAAAATCTGTTTTGGTTATATTAAGAGTGAGATGATTATTAAAAAACAAAAAGATGAGATTAAGAAGGCAACGGTGTCTAAAGTTCAGGCGTTCTAGTGTCCTGGCTAGCTACTGCTCTGTAACAAATCGCCCCTAAAACTTAGTGACAAAAACACAAGAGGTTTTTTGTTGTTGTTCTAATTAGATATACACATGACAGTAGAATGCATTTTGACACATCATACATAAATGGAGTTTAACTTCTCATTCATCTGGTTGTACATGATGTAGAGTTACACAGGTGAAGTAATCACATATGCATATAGGGTGATAATGTGCAATTCATTCTACTTTCCTTCCTACTCCATGCCCCCTGCCTTCCCTTTACTCTCCTCTGTTTAGTACAAAATACCTCTGTTCTCCCACCCTCCCCACTCCCTGCTTATTGTGAATTAGCATCCATATATCAGAGAAAACATTTGGCCTTTTGTTCTTTGGGACTGGTTTATTACACTTAGCATAATATTCTCCAGTTCCATCCATTTACTGGCAAATGCCATCATTTCATTCTTCTTTAAGGCTGAGTGATATTCCATTGGGTATATATACCACATATTCTTTATCCATTCATTTGTTGAAGAACAACTAGGTTGGTTCCATAGTTCAGCTATTGTGAATTGAACTGCTGTAAACTCTGATGTTTTCACTATAGTATCCTTTGGGTATAAACCAAGGAGTGGGGTGACTGGGTCAAATGGTGGTTCCATTCCAAATTTTCTAAGGAATCTCCATACAGCTTTCCATAGTGGTTGCACCAATTTGCAGTCCCATCAGCAATGTAAGAGTGTACCTTTTCTCCCACATCCTGACTAACACTTATTGTTGATTGTATTCTTAATACCATTCTGACTGGAGTTAGAGGGAATCTCAGTGTAGTTTTGATTAGCATTTCTCTAATTGCTAGAGATGTTGAACTTTTTTTTCTTATATTTGTCAATCAATTGTATTTCTTCTTCTGCAAAGTATCTGTTCAGTTTCTTTGCCCATTTATTGACTGGGTTATTTGCTTTTCTGGTGTTAAATTTTTTGAGTTCTTTATACATCCTGGAGATTAATGTTCTGAGGTGCATGTGGTAAAGATTTTTTCCCATTCTGTAGGCTCTCTCTTCATGTTTTTGATTATTTCCTTTGCTGTGAAGAAGCTTTTTAGTTTGATTTCGTCCCATTTGTTGATTCTTGATTTTACTTCTTGCACTTTAGGAGTCTTGTTAAGGAAGTCAGTTCCTAAACCAACATGGTAGAGATTTGGGCCTATTTTTTCTTCTATTAGGTACAGGGTCTCTGTCCTACTGCCTAAGTCTTTGATCCACTTTGAGTTGATTTTTGTACAGGGTGAGAGAGAGGGATTATTTCATTTTGCTGCATATGGATTTCCAGTTTTCCCAGCACCATTTGTTGAAGAGGCTATCTTTTCTCCAATGTATGTTTTTGGTGCCTTTGTCTTGTATGAGATAACTGTATTTATGTAGGTTTGTCTCTGTGTCTTCTATTCTGTACCATTGGTCTACATGTCTGTTTTGGTGCTGATACCATGCTATTTTTCTTACAATGGCTCTCTAGTATTGTTTAAGGTCTGGTAGTGTGATGCCTCCTGCTTCATTTTTCTTACCAAGGATTGCTTTGGCTATTCTGGGTCTTTCTCTTTTTTTTTCCCAAAAGAATTTCATGACTGCCTTTCTTATTCCTATGAAGAATATCATTGAAACCTTAATAGGAATTGCATTAACTCTGTATAATGCTTTTGGTAGTATGGCCATTTTGACAATGTTAATTCTGCCTAAAAGCGTGGGAGATCTTTCTATCTTCTAATGCCTTTTTTTTTTTAAATTTTGTATTGTTTTTTACAGATTGCATTTTGATTCATTGTACACAAATGAGTTACATCATTTCATTTCTATGGTTGTGCACAATGTAGATTTACACCATTCATGTAATCATGCATGTACATAGGGTAATGATGTCTGTCTCATTCCACCATTTTTCATACCCCACCTCCTTCTCATTTCCCTCTATGTAATCTAAAATTCCTCCATTCTTCTCTCACCCCACAGCCCTCTACCCCCATTATATATCATCATCCACTTATCAGGGAAAACATTCGACCTTTGGTTGTTTGGGATTGGCTTATTTCACTTAGCATGATATTCTCCAATTCCATCCATTTATCTGCAAATGCCATATTATACTTCTTTAACGTCTTCTTAAATTTCTTTCTTTAGTTTTCTGTGGTTTTCATTGTAGACGTCTTTTACCTCTTTTTTTGGATTGATTCCCAAATATTTTGTTTGTTTTTTAATGTTCACAGATTCAGTGGCATAGGCCCTTGGTTCTACTTCACAAAACTGAGGCCCCACTTGGGAAGATAACAACTGCTGGGCCTGGCTTGAGTGACAGGGGTTTGGAGCTATCTGGAGGGTTCTTTATTCACATATGACACTGAGGCAGGTTGACCTGAAGGCTGGAATCAGTGGTGCCCACACACAGCCTGTGCACGTGAGCTGACTTTCTCAGAATGTGATGAAGTCAGTGCAGCCAGACTTGTTCACGATGACTCAGGATTCCAAGAGCAAGTACTCTGAAGGTGGAAGAAGGCAGAGGCAGCACCACCTTTGTGTCCAACCTCAGAAGTCGCATGGCATCACTTCCACAGTGTTGAACACCTTACTGTCAAAGCAGTCACAAACCCACCTAGACTCAAGGAGGAGTCAGTGATACCACCTCTCAGTGGGACTAAGTGTCCAAGAAACTAAATAGCCCCCATATACCCTGCCAGATGGCAGAGATCTTAAAGAATGGAAGGGTGGGTCATTGCAAAGTGAATATAAGAAACCAGTTTCATGAGAGAGAGAGATGGAGAAAAAAGTCAGACAGAGACAGAAATAGCCAGATATAGTGGTACACATCTGTAATCCCAGCTACTCAGGAGGTCAAGGCAGGAGGATTGCAAATTTGAGACCAGTCTCAAAAATTTAGCAAGACAGTGTCTCAAAGTAAAAAATAAAAAGGGATGGAGATGGGATAAAAATTAAAAGGGTACCCATGGGTTCAATCCCCAGTACCACCAAAAAATAAAATAAAATAAGAAGAGAAAGAAAGAAAGAAAGAAAAGGAAGGAAGGAAGGAAGGAAGGAAGGAAGGAAGGAAGGAAGGAAGGAAGGAAGGAAGGAAGGAAGGGAAAAGACTGTACAGGTGTACTATCAACTTCCTCAGTGTATTCTAGAGCTTGAAATAAAACTAAACTTCTAATCACACGTGTACCATATTTATTAGATGAGCCAAACCCAGAAGATACAATGCAGTCACGGCCTGGATTTTCTTCCACCCTTCTGACACTCTGGATGTCCCTTCCCTACCCTTTGGTGGTGGTAACTTGGGGAAATCTCTAAACATTACCAGTGTTGACTGTAAGAATGGTTTTATTTTCAGATATTTAACAACTTAGAACAGAATCTGTTAAAAATACACACTTTTTTTGAAGATTGGATAGTTTCAGAGGAAAATCCAGCATCCTGGATTCTTTTGAATTCTTGAAGGTCTGATAAAGCTGGACTTGTTTTGCAGCACCTGCCCCCTCTTGGATGAAGCCAGTGCACTCTGGCTCACAGCCCTGTTTTCTGAAGTGCATTAAATTCTTCTACTTGGTCTCCTGACTCTGGGCCCAGCCCCAGCCAATGGGCACATGCTCTCTTCTTCAACTGTCCTGACCCTGCCTTCTTCCTTCCTGTGAGCCCTATTTATAGTTTTCTCTTTGCTGTTAATGTCATCTTTCACTTGGAGACCTATTTGTGAGCCCCTGAAGGTCCTCCTAGGGTCATGGGTGAAGCATCTTCCCACTGACACCTGACAGATACTGTTCCACCCAGGCTGTTGCTCTTCACTGTAAAAACACCGACTTTTCTGTTCTTCATCATGAATTCAGGAACTTATATGGCTTAGGGGCTTATATGTCTTTAGCCTACCTAACCCCTGTGCATACCTTTGGCAGCAACGCTGGCTCCTGTAGGGTGGCTACAAGTACAGGGCAGACTCTATCCCCTGCCACTCTCTCCCCTCACTATGTTTCCCTGGGCAGCTCTGCCAGCCTTTCCACCATTCGATTTCTCCCTGGAGAAGTATGATCTCTCATTTTGCACACATTCACCTCCCAAAATCTTAGGAACCCACAACAACTTCACCCAGGAACCCTTTTCTGCTTGCCTCTAAGAGCAGCAGAGGGGAGCACACACGTTTCTGCAGCTCAGACACACCCAGCCAGGAGTGAGATTCCGGCCTCTTCTTCCTCCAGACAACTCATCTCTGTGGGAGGGTCTCCTGGGGGCTCCCATCACTGACTTGCAGGTATAGAAGCTTCCATTCCACAGTGCTCTCTACTCATGAATTCACTAAAACAAATCTAGCCTCTCAAGGAATCACGAGCTTTACGTAGACTGGAAACCAGAGACAGTATGGTCAAAAGAGTAATCTGGCCACTTGTAAATCCTACAGGACAGTGTGTGGTTTCTCCTGGGCTGTGATAGAGTTTTGTGGATGGGTGAATGAGCTGCCTTCCAGACAAGGTAGATCTTGCCCTATGGAATGAGTTTCTGTTTTTTCCAGTCCCTTGTGAGTGAAGACCATCAAAAGCCAACCTCAGAGGCTGAGATGGGAGAACTGAACGGCTCTGCATATTCCAGAGAGAAGAAAGCAGGTATTCTGGGGTCAATCCAGGTAGGAAGAGAGAGGAGTCTGCGGGATGGAACGCAGCTGAAACAGCAGGAGGCCAGGCAGTCTGTGAAATTTTCAAAATGAGGGGAAGCACTTCAGACAGGCCTATAGAATGGATCTGAATCCATGTGTGTTGGGGCAATGTAAATAAAATCTTCCCCAATTTTTCACTCAAGTCCAGCCTACTCACAAAATTTAATACCAGTTTATATGAGTTATTCACTTAATTTGGTAGAACTAAAGAAAGTCATTGAGTCAAATGCTTCCAACAATATGTCAAACACAGAACATGGCTACTAATAAGCTGGACAGGTCTGACCAAAGGAAGCGCCTCAGTCAGTCACCACAGACACCCACACTTGGACTCTGGAAATCCCCCACCCTGCCACTATCACAAAGCACTTTCAATGAGTATGTGTTGCTCTGATTTAGATTTCCAGAGGGTGGGAATGGAAGTTGGAGTCAGTTTTACTTTGACTTCGATGGCCAGAAGAACCAAGATGGAAGACGTGTGTACGAAAACTGTATCCAAGGGAAATGAAGCAATTTCCTTTAGCTGTACAGCCATTAGGCATCCCAGCAGGGCACCCGTCTACCCTGTCTGAACTCCAGGTCCATTCACTTTTAGTCCTCCCCACCTTCCCCTTACTGGAGGGCTTGGATTTGTGCCTGAGTCATTGCCTAAGTTTGTGCACTTCCTTTCTTCCTTAAGTGCATATTTCGTACTTATTTTAAGTGTGCTGGCAGCAGTCTGCTCACCAGACCCTAGTGAACACAAGATGACTCTAATAAAGTGCTTGGACCTGCCAACTTCCCCCACTTTATCTTAGCAGCTGTGTGCTCCACTCCTCACTCCTGTACATTTCAAACTCCATCCTTCACTCCACAGTGAGTTGCCCTCCCACATTCTTCCCATCAGTTTAGCTGAATCAGAACAGTCTGAGAAGATTCCCAACATTCGAAGAGTGGTGTAGAAGGATCCTCAGTAGATGACATTTCCCAGACCCCCAAACAGAACACTTAAATGTTGAGGTCTTCCAAAAACCAGAACAAAAGCTCAGATGAGGTCAAAACATGGTGCTTTTTTCTTTTTTTTTTTTTTTTAACTTCATTCTTCAGAAAAATTTATGATAAAATTTCTAAAAATTTATGACAAATTTTTTAAGGTCATTATTTAAATCAAAGCAAACGAAACATAAGCATGCTTATTTCACAAAGGAAGATTCTTTGAGGTCAAATCAGTCTAAAGAAAAATTCTGCAAGTTTCTTAAGTGGACCAAAGGGGCATTTCTTTAGAAAAATTAAACTGTACTAGATATTTTAATATTTAATATTACTCTGGGTATTATTAACAGGATTTCTGTACATGAGATGAATATCATATCAGGAAACAGCATATCAAAAAGGTATTAAGAGAATTATTTAGGTCTAGTCTCCTGAAAGAGGGAAATTAACGGTTTAGAAAATAGTTTTGGGGAGGATGATAAAATGTAAAAATAAGAACTAAGAAGGAAAACAATGTAACTGCAGAAAACATGGCTATCTTTAAATTAAAGAGGAATTTCAGTTTCTAAAATCTTGTCCATGATTTTTCATTTACACTTGAAGGACAATATAGGTAAGAGAGATAAGGAATGGGAAGCAAAATGTTGGCAAGAGGCAACACTTTGCTTTTAGACCTGAACCTATAATCCTTCTAGGGATGGAGTGAGAAGATAGAAGGGCAGGTTTGTGGCTTTCATTGGGGGTATCCTGCTGCTTCTCTTCTTGCAAACTTCTCAAAGCCTCAGACCCACTGCCTCCACAAGATTCCTCGTCACATTCCCCCTTATGCCCTGAAAGGACAGCACCCCTTCTTTGTCACTCCTTCCCTGAAGAGGTGCAGTGCCCTGGCTAACTGGTAAATCTGGGAAGAATAACTGATGGTTTTCTGCCCAGCACATTCTTCCTCCTAGTGTACGATTGTCTCCAAATAGCACCAGCTGCTCTCTGCTCCTCCACATCCCCCGCATTGCTGAGGGTAGGTGCAGTCAGAATAAGCAGAGCTGTGCAGCTTAGAGGAAAATCTCTCTTCCTTGAAAGCAGGGGTGGGAAAAAGTTACTTCCCTCCAAAAGCAGAAAGCAAGCTGATAAGGTCAACTTACCTAATGAGTTTGCCCCTAGGCTGTTACTCTAAACTATTCCTCATTAGCATCTGAGGTTTTTATTTTGGTTTTCCATCGATTTCCTTTCTCTAGTTGTTCATCTATGGAATATTGAATATTCATCTAGAAATATGAATGAAATTTTCAGAAACCCAGTATTTGGGGGCATTGTGTAGAGACTTAAATCAGAATAGAGCTTGAGAGGTAGCACATCCAAGGGAGTGGGAATCTTATCAGTCATGGTGTATCATGGACACTTGTAAGGGGCCAGTGGGTCTTTACGGTAAGTGAAGCTGGTCTGGATCCAAGAGCCCATAAAGTGACTCAGTATTAATGATGGACACACAAGATTACTTTGTGCAGTATTTGTACCACCCGCTTTCAACACGAGTCAATCCCCAGCCATCAGAGCAGTTATTCCAGGTAAAGTTACATTTCCAGAACAGAGTTATAGAAGACCCTCTGTGGCTGAGGGAAGGAAAATAGGTGGAGAATATCCTTGTATGGGCTTCCCTGAGGCCTGTCAATTTTTGGAATCTACTACCTACAATCTTTAAGGCCAATTGACAGATATTCCCCCTCCCCCACCCTGACAGAGCAAGAGGCCTTTAAAAGTGGGTACAATGTGGCATAAATTATGGACAGCAGTCAATGGGTGTCCTAACATCAGCAGCTCCTTGGCTCTCCAAGAGATAGTCAACCCAGAGGCAGTGGACCTAGACAGGGGAAGAACTCAGGTACCACTACTGCAGTTTTAGGGGATAGTGGGGGGAGGGGTGTATTAAATAAAATGTGTTGCTTTTCGACTATTTCAGGGCAGCTGGGTTCCCGTGTACTACAGAGTGCTCAGAGGGGTCAAGCTTTCAACCAGTCCTGCCAGTGAGCCCCAAGTTCCACTGAGCATTCAGACTTTAAGAGGGAAGGGTGGAGGCCCCAGCATTGGATCTATGGGGCTCATCCATAGTGGACTTTGGATCACTTAAATCCACACAGGGAAGCCATCCCCAAGAGGCAACTCTCTCAGGCCTACAAAACCCATCAGGTCTGACAGTGCCTACGGATGGGAAGGTGGGCTGGAAGCCCCTGAGGGAATCAGTCCTCAGTCAGGCTGCCAGAAGTGTCTTATTGGTAGAAGAAATGTCAATTAAGGCATCATGCAATAATAGTGTCTTTCCCCCTAGAAACGACCAATGCCTAAGACCAAAATTGAGTTCTGTGAGTTGTCCCAATGCAGACTAAGCACAGGTTGTGAGTTCCGGGACAAGAGAATCTCTCGGAAATGAGATTTTCAGTTGTTTTCTTCCAGATACCACTGAGTTTCTGTCCTTTGATTTAGGAATGGAAAATAAAAGAGGGAGCTAAATTTCAGTTTTTGATAATCTATTAAATTGAATCCATTTCAGAGCTTCCTGGCAGATGTAAAACCTGAAAATTGACTTATTTCAAAACAAGTGTGTTGTGAGGCTCAGGCTGTGATAACTTTCTGATAACTCTTCCTACTTTGAAAGGTGAGCACATCAGACTCCACCTTGAACCTCATCCTCCAAGAACCCTGTAGGAGCCACGAGTCAAAGACAACTGCACTGCCAGCCTCCAGAACAGCCTCAACCTCACCCAGAACCTCCTGGCTGAGACTGACCAAATGAGAAATTTGGTACATTTTTACATATATGGTTTATGAAGTATTCAAACTTTGAACTCATGTGGGCAAGATAATTTGATTTAGTTATTTAATTCCTATAAACTCTAGTATCTTTGGATCCCAACTTTCAAAGGGATCTAATTTTTTAGCTTTTCTCTCCCCTGCCCCTAAAATTGAACAAAAGGGAACGTGACATTGTAGGGCACTCCTATAATCCCAGTGGCTCAGGAGGCTGAGGCAGGATTGCAGGTTCAAAGTCAGCCTCAGCAACTTAGCAAGGCTATAAGCAACCTAGTGAGATTCTGTCTCATATAAAAACTAAAAGGGCGGGGATGTAGCTCAAGTGGTTAAGCACCCCTGGGTTCAATCCCTGGTACCCCTCCCCCAAAAAAGTTGAATAAAAGGAGGGGATTCCCATTCAAATTTGGTATATCACTATTATCAGACAACCTTTCGTGCATTTTCTTATGGGAATCTTCCTGGTTGGGACTTAACCTCAATGAATAACCTCTGATTTGAGACAAATGGAGAGTAAGGCAGGAGGGAATTATGGATGGCAAATATAAGGAAGGAGTTAATTCTCAGTCATTGGTACAAAGTAGTCTTTGAAATAACTAACTAGTATTTTGTTGAATTTATTTCAGAGCCTTCTGAGACACTAAGTATCTACCATCCACTAACAGCCCCAGGAAGTGGTAGCCAAGGCTGGTCTTGGGAAGCATCCTCGAAGGGTGAATGAAGGTCCACCTCCTGAACTGTGACTTCCCTCCTGCAGGTCATCAGCCACGGCCCTAGTGAGCAGTGAGACAATGGTTAAGTCCCATGCTTCTAGAAAACTGGAGAATGTGAGGAGCAGCACACTTCCTCATGCCAGGTCTTCAGAAAAAGCACTGAAAACTCTGGGCCTCGTTAGAGAGTGAATCTAACATGATTGACTCAGCGGGTTGTATTTAAAAATCAATTGGCAGGGGCTGGGGTTGTGGCTTAGGGTAGAGCACTCACCTAGCATGTGTGAGACACTGGGTTCAATCCTCAGCACCACATATAAATAAATAAAATACAGACATTGTGTCCACCTACAACCTAAAAAAATTGAAAAAAAAAATTAAAAATTAAAAAAAAAATCAATGGGGGCAGGGGGTAAGGGAAGAATGGACGAACAATGGATTGTGTAGAGGGAAATGGGGCAGAGGGGAAGGAAAGATGGAGGAACGAGATAAACGTCATTACCCTATGTACATGTATGATTACACAAATGGTGTGACTCTACATCTACAACCAAAGAAATGAAAAGTTGTACCCCATCTGTGTACAATGAATAAAAAATAAAATAAAATAAAAATAAAAATCAATGACTGGTACAGATAAAACCCTTTTTTAAAACCCTTTATTCAAAGACTGAAACTCAGTTAATCAGATGCAAGACTCAAATCTGGACTTTCTAAAACACCTGAGTGCTGGGATAATCTTTTTCAGGTGTGATAGTCAACTAATAAAAATTTCTCTCCTATCAATGCCATAGTCTTACTGACTTCTGATTGCTGATCAAAAGACTCAAATTAGTAAATAACATGAAAGGTAAGAAAATGGAATGGAATGTACAACTCTTTTCAATTAAGTGATTTTAGAGAATTTTATTTTACTGTTAATTTTTCATTAACATAGTTTTACTACATTTAGATAAGCACATTAAGAAGAAAATGTAAATTAAATACTATGAAAGTGTACTTTTAATGACACATGGTTTTAATAGGACATGGATATGTAAGTTTAGTGGTTTTATTGCATTGTTAGAAAATTATAATATGAAAGATACAAAAAAATCAACAATGTTATTATTTCTGTTTATTTTACAATCAGTATGCCATCTTTTACCATATGGCTTTAAATTTTCATTCTACCCAACAGGTTTCAAAGAATAGTTTTATTACATGCCTTAATAAAACATTTAAAATATTTACAAGTTCAAAATAGATGTTTCATAACTGATAAAAGTTCACCTGAGAATTCATTATAACATTGCCATTTGTTTTTCCAAGTTGTTAACGTGGCTGAATGTCCACATGCAATCTATATTGTCTACTGCATCAAATACTTTTAATTCCTTATTTAAAATTGATTAAGCATTAAGCTAAACTGCTATAAAACATACAGATGGAGAACCAAAGTTATATCCACAATTGTTTTGAATATAATAATTTAACCAATTATTTGCTATAGCTATTCAAATAAGAAAAATTTTAAGGTAATATGATTTTACTGAGCTTTTAAAAGATCATCAAGCACTGAGAAGGCCAGTTCATAAAATAAGGAACAATGATCATGTAAATATGCAATATACAAAATGAAAACGACATTTTCAAAATTTTGCATGAAGGAAAAGGCATACACTGTATACACATAATCCTATCATTTGTCTTCGGCAGCCTCAAAAAAAAATTTCCTTGAAACAAATTTTCTTAGAAAAAACTTCTTTAGAAGTTAACATCAGAGTAGGCATAAATGTATAATGCTATGCAATATATAGAAAACTTCCCCACCTTACGGCCAAAAGACAAAGATAAAATCTTTTCTGTCCATCTATAATACAACTTGAAAATCATGGAGGTATGAGGTAGTGTAGTTACTTGTATTACATGCTGGCTATTAAAAGTTAGGCTAAATTTAAGAAACACTACACTTGGCCAATTATCAGATACCATTAAAACAAATCCTTAATGCTAAACTTCATAGCTGTAGAGAAATTTAAACCAAGTGCCTTAAAATCTATATATTTAAACTGTGACGACAACTAGATTTTATCATAAAACAGTAACTTTTCAAAGCAAATATCTACAGTTGCAATTAAAGCAAATGGTTATTCGACATTTGCACAAACCGAAGGACAGACCGCTGAGTGTACAATGAGGTAGGAAATCAAGGATTCCATTGGCTTGGATAAGATTTTACACTTTGTAAACCAGAAAAGTTTTTATATTATTTTATATGCTAAGTTGAAATTTAAAATTACAAATACCGAAGAAATATCTACATGCAGAGGTATACACACAGGTACGCGCGCACACACACACACACACACACGCACACACAATTCTTTCATAGGACGGGATGCATTATCATAGAAAGATCATTCTCCCTAACAAGTCGCGTGTACTTTTGAAAGCTTCCAGAACACAATCCCAACTAGTTTTCTCTTCCAAGTCAATATCAATAACAGAGATAACATAAAAACACTGAATATACACTAAAGATACCCTATCCCCCATGAACACGAATAATGTTGAACAAATTGCTCTGAAATACTGAGACTGGTCCCCCTATTCTTTCAAGGTCTAACACCCTACTTGCTTCTGCTTCATGCACACACAGTGGGTGGTCATCTCCCCTTTAAAGCTACCCAAGCCCTTCACTGGACTGAGGGTGCAGGCTCGAGAAGTGTCATTTTCAAGTCAACTGACAGGATGAAATAAAGTACTTTCCATTTCAAATAAACTACTTTTCACCCTTGGAAACTGGCTTCTGCAAAATATTTGTACAAATGTGGATACAGGTTGCGTATTCATTATCTGAAATGACTGGGACTAGAGTGTGACAGATTTCAGACACTGTTTTTTAAACTTTTAGAATATTTGAAGAGATGTATATATATATACACATATATATATGTATGTATGTATATGTACATATATATAGATATAATGAGATATCTTGGGGACAGGATTTAAGTCTAAAGACAAAATTTTATTTGTTTCATATACATCATGGCCTATTGTTATTTTTTAAAATAATATTCTTTGTGTGCTCATGTTTTGAGTGCTACCAATTACATGAGATCAGGTGTGGAATTTTTCTACAGCATCAAGTCAACACTCAAACAGTTTTAGATTTTGGAGCATTTTGGATTCTCAATTAAGGATGCTAAACCTGTATATTTTCTTTTTTAATTATTGAGGTCTATACCTTGCATCTGACTCTCAAATCTGCAATTCCAGAATGGTTAAGCAGCACTGTAATATGTTATGGGATAGGTACTTAGATTACAAACACATCTTATAATAGGATCAGACAGACACAAAGATCGATTTTTAAAATGCCTGAGAATAATGATCTGTGTGCCTTTATAACACATCAAAATAGGGAAAGAAAGTAGAAATAAACCTGGTTCCCAAATGCAAACCCATAAACAAACAAGATCAAGTTTCATCCTTTTTCACAAACCTGCGGAGTTGTAGACACACTGTTAACTACAATAATGCTTTTTAGAAGTACACCATAGGACTTTAAAAATAGGATGAAAAATGAATTGCACTCCGGGTAAATGCAGGCAATCCCCAACCGACTGCAATGCCTGCTTTCCCGGCATCTGTGACTTAGGGCAGAAGAGTGAACGGTCTTGTATTTTGGCACGCTCCCCTGGATCCTGGGGGTCCGAGTTCTGGCTGCCAGTGCACTCACTCAGGCCATGACACCCTGAGTCCTGGCTCTCCTGCCAAGGGGTAACAACATCAGGAAACAGAAATTTCACAATGGGCTCAGATGGTGAAGATACTTTAGAGGGGAAAAGAGGGAAAATGACACTTATCTACTACTGCAGTGCAGCCAGAAATTCTATAGTCAATAACATGGAGGAGCAGAAGCCCCCACCTGATGTCAACTCCTGCCTGCTTCTCGATCCTCCTTAGAAGTCCCTTGGTTCTGGCAGGGGGCGTGGAGGAAAGTTCTGGGATTCGGCAAGAGGACTTACTTTTCACACCTGCAGCTCTACACAAACATTCCCCACACCGACACCCTCCTGCTACGTGGACTGGAACTCTGATTAGCATTGCTTGGGGAGGTATTTTCTTTAAACCAGTACATTGCAAAAAGGTCAGTTATTAAAGCTCTGCAGGCTGCTTCTTCAGCAGGAGCTGTCTGGAGATGTTTTAAGCTGTTAGACTGTTGGACATGCTGTAGTTTTCGTTCTCATAGTCGTTTTGAATACTGGGAAGTTATTTTATTCTTTAAAATGCAAGCTTTAAAGGCTTACTGCATTTTCACATGTGGTTTTTTTCAGTATCTGGAAAACAAATCACTTCTGTGTCTTATGGAAATCAAGGAGAAATCAGGGTTGACTGGAGAGAAATTTCCTGAACAGAAAGCTAGCAGGGGAGAACACAGTAAGTAAGGGATGGCCTTATTAGGCTTTCAAGACAATGCCAAACGTCAGTAGAAAATCTGCTGGGCTGGAAGAAGGGAATCCAAGTTTACTCATCAGTAGTGCATTTATCAGTCATCTGCTGACAGAAGTCAGAGATCCCGCCACTCTGCCTCTGCTCCACCAGCCCGGCTGGCTCAGAGGCTGTGGTGGAAGTGGACTCCTGTCCCCGGACATAGCTGGCCTCGCTGCTTCCTCTCCCATCGGGAGGCAGCGCAGTTAGAGGCCCACCAGATAGACTGAAAACTGATGGTAACGAGAGTTCCCCATCAGGAGTACTTTTTCCTTTTTCAGAAATTAAAAACGAAAGTGGGCAATCAGATGCTGAGTACTTGGCGAGGATCTGTATTTGCTCTTGACTCAGAGCTGCTTCTTTACAGACTTTCTGGCAAAGCCCAGTCAGGTTCTGCTTTGTCTCACCCAGAGTGGACAAAATGTGATCTCTCTCCTTCAGCAAGCTCTCCTTCTCATTTTGCTGTGAAGGGAAAAGAGAAAACCATGAATGAGGTTTATTAGCTCAAGCAAAAACTCTACCACAATGAACATGCGAGTTATTAAATAAGATGACAGGGAATTTTCCTTTTCAAAACATGTTAAACGCCAACAGTACTGAATCTCTTGAGTCAGACCTATCTTAGAATTCAGAATTTTTCAAATTTTAGAAAGACAGTGTGGGCATACACATAATTCCTTCAGCTGATTTGGGGCAGTGCTCCACTATCAAACCGCTTTATATTTTTAAACAAAACAGTGAAATACCAAACAATGCACAAAGTAGGGGAAAAACTCCATGTTATCAATGTAGGTGAATTTTGGGTCAAGAGTTTGTAACACACTTGCAGTTTTCAAAGCTGTTTGCATTTGAACATTGCACATCTGCAGATAAACAGACTACAATAAAGAACAAAACAGCCCAAGTACAGCCTACAGTGCTTAACTAAGGAGACACCAAGATTGAAGTGATGACTGCCTTTTTGAGCAGCTGATTTATGTCAGATATTATAAAAGATGTTTTTAAACATGCAATCTCAGTAAATAATCCATATAATGACTTTTGATTTAAAACCCATTTAATAAATAGGACTAACAGTTTTGCATGTCCACAGCATGAAAAGAAAAGTAGGGGGTAAATTCTAAAGTGTTAAGAACTTGGAAAGAGTAATTCTGTGCTTATTAATTGTTATTATAATTTTTAAACAATCTTACCCCTATAAAAATCTACTGTAGGACTTTTCCAAAAGTTCTGTTTCCCGCCCTTCTGTCCATGTCACTTACCACTGCTGATAGCATGTCTTTTTCTATCCTCATCCCACCTGGTCCTTACTATTCTACCATTTTATTGCTGCTAATCTGTTGTAAGCTAGGAGACCTAATAATCAAGCTGTTTATAAGGTTAGAGTAAATAAATGTTGATAGAAGGTGAAAGGTTTCCCTTGTGATAAATTTACGACAACTTTCTTGAAAAAACCAGGACATGTTCAGCTTCTTTTTGCTTGCTGACAAGTTCTGGAGAGTTGGCACTGCCAATTAACATGAAAGATGGGTTATTTCATAGTGCTAATCTATAACTGTCATCCTTAGAGACTCTTCTGGCTCAAAAAATAACCAAAATAGTATTAAGAACTTTTGCTTTATACAAAAGTACTGCTAAGATTTTTAGGGGCTGGGGATGTAGCTCAGTGGTAGAACGCTTGCCTAGCGTGTGCACTGGCCCTGGGGGTTCAATCTCCAATACCACAAAAAAAGATGATAATGATAATGAGAGTTTTATATCTAAAAAATCCTACAAAATTATTTGAGAATCCAATTTTTGGTAGTTTTAAAAAAATATTTTAAGGCCATCTAATAATTTTAAGATAGGCAATGAATACAAACAACTAAATTTTTATATTGCAAAGTATTTCAGATTCATATAAAATAGCTTTAATTCAAAAACAAAAATAGAGGTCAAGAAAGAGTCGGGTGTGTCTCTGTGTATATATGTAATCAAGATCAGGGTTCAGCTAGTTAACTTTTTCTTATGCAGCATTTGTCAGTTATAAAATCAATCTGTCAGATAATCTGCAGGTGCTGAGAAGGCAAGAACAGTCCCTACTACCACATGTCCTGAGAAGGAAACATTTGATGCAATTTGTACCCTTGTTTTTTATGGCCTCTCAGAAGCTAATTCAAATGAGGATAGAAGCAAAGTTCATACAAGAAAGTGAGAAATACCTTTCTCTAGTCATAGCCAAGGATGAACCTATTTTAAACGGCAATAGACAAAATTTCAACTGCTAAACATAGTTGAGCAAAATGAGTATCTGAGCTCTTCCCTGTAACTAAGAATTACTTATTAACCTGCACATGCTATGAGGATTATGAATACCTTATAATTTCTGCATTTTCTTATAAATATCCATATGATCTTTAAATATTTTTACCCCTCCTACACCACTAAATAAGGGATGACATCATTTGTTAAGTACACGCCATACAGGACAGCTTGCTTCTTCACACCAACCTAACAAACAGGTACAATACTGGAACTCTACCACGGTTACTCCCATAAATTAAATGTTCCCCTCTGTTCCACTGTACTTCAAAATTCAAGCTAACTCTGACACAGTTCTTTCTAGGCAATTAGCTGATGTCTCCATTTCACTTTAACTTTAAAACAAATTTACTATGATAGTCGTATTAATAACTGAGTTAAATGAATAAACATAATCCAGTTTAATCACATAATGACATCATTACAAAAGACACCTCCCCAACGTACTATCAGCGTCTAGTATTTATTTCTACAATATATTTAAATTTTCTTATAAAGCAATTACAGAAATCCTAAGTTTGTGATACTGTACTTTTAATCACAGATCTACCAAAAACAATGAATAAAACTAGTATTTTGGCACCAATACTACTTTATGCCAAAAAAACGTAACTTTTGGCACCAATACTACTTTATGCCAAAAAAACAACATTATTATCTAGGTCCCTCTTTTAACAGCTATGTATGATTTCATTCAACTATAGGAAGGGTTTTTTTTTTTTTTAATTCTAAATATAACTCACCCAATAAAGAAATGAAGCATAAGAATTTGGCACCAGAAGAGCCAGACAACAATGACAATTCTGACAGCTAGAAAACAGTCACTTATGGTTCCTTATGATATAAAACTCCTGAAAAAATAATTCAGAGAAACGGTCCTTGAAAACATGAACAGAAATGCTCAATTCTACTCATAAGAGAGAGAAAATAAAACTACCATGAGATACCAATTCTTTCCATATGTTGGGGTGGGGGAGGGGGACAACCAAAAGCTAACAAACTCTTGGCCAAGGCCGTGAGCTGGCAGATGCACACTGCTGGAGCAAAGCAAAATGGGACCACTGAAGAGGGGAATTTGCTAATGTCCAACAGTGTTACATGTGCATCTGCCCTCAGTCCAACAGTCCACTTCTAGAAATCTGTCCTAAATGTACCATTTCTCTAAACATGAAAAAAGGGCCCATGAAGTAATTCACTCAGCACCCCAAATGTCTGCCATGAGGAGACTAGTCTGAACACGTGTCCTGCAGCCGTGAGGGAGTGTAACAAAGCTGTACAAGACAGACAACCTCTCTGAACTAAAAACATGTTCCCTAGAAACACGTTTGAAGTGCAAAGATACAATAGTGTGTCATAAAATGTGCAGAAAGGATAATAAGAATACACATGAAATATTAACATGCTTCTAGAAAAAGAAATATGGAGGGATATCCAGAAACAGATGAAAATATTCACTTGTAGGAAGGAGGTATACAGGAAAACAGAGAATAGGTAGAGGAGGAGATCAGGACTCTGCAGTATGCCTTTTTTAAAAGTTTTAACTTTGAACCATATAAATATACATATTCAAAATTAAGTTTAACAGTATAGAGATTCCTAAGAAAACTTTGAATGGAATCACCATTTGATCCAGCTATCCCACGCCTTGGTTTATACCCAAAGGTACTTAAAATCAGCATACTACAATGATGCAGCCACATCAATGTTTATAGCAGCTCAATTCACAATACCTAAACTAAGGAACCAACCTAGATGCCCTTCAACAGATGAATGGATAAAGAAAATGTGGTACATATACACAATAGAATACTGCTCAGCCATAAAGAGAAATTAAATTATGGCATTTGCCAGTAAGTGGATGGAATTGGAGAATATCATGCTAAGTGAAATAAGCCAATCCCAAAAAAACAAAGGCTGACTCTTTCCCTGATAAGTAGATGCTGATCCATAGTGGGGGGTGGTGTAAGGAAAAATGAAGGAACTTTGGATTATGCAGTGGGAAGTGAGGGGATGGGGTGGGGCGGCAGGGATGGGAAGAATGGTAGAATGAGACAGACATTATCACCCTATATACATGTATAAAAAATTATTTTTAAATATTTTTTTAAAAATATAAAAAACTATCGCTACTGTTCTCATAAAAAGCAAAAAAAAAAACCCAAATTGAGCTTAAATAAAAATACAAAAAGTCCTACTAATATAAACAAATTAATGATATATCAAATTGATAACAGACAAAATTCAGATAACTTTAAACCTTCATGTTTTATAATATATTTAAGAAAAAGGGAAATAAATCTCATATTTTACTCAAATCATTGTTAACAACAATATTGACTAAGATTTTGTGACTTTTATATGTATCTTTATATTAATATAATTGGAACCAAGATTTTCTCTGCAAACAATGAGACAAACAAAATACAAATACACGAAAGAAGTAGACGAAAGTTTTATACTCTAAATCTGGATTGTACCTAGCTATATGAACTCACAACTTTAATGCATGTTCTACTTTCTTTTTTCTTTTTTTGAGGAGTGGGTACCTGGGATTGAACTCAGGGGCACTCAACCACTGAGCCACATCCTTACCCCTTTTTTGTATTTCACTGAGACAGGGTGTCACTTAGTAGCTTAGCACTCTGCTTTAGCTGAGGTGGCTTTGAACTCAAGATCCTCCTATCTCAGCCTCCTTCAGCCGCTGGGATTACAGGCGTGCATCCCAGTGCCTGGCTGTTTGTTTCACTTTCTGACTGAAGCTTGTATACAGACATATGTCAAACGATATACACTCGTAATTTTACACACTCACAGGTACACATATTTCCCAGCCTTGTCCACTTAAAAAGGGCCATAAGGAGCAACACTCACGTCAGCAGCCAGTATGCTTTCCAAAGTCCAATACCTAACTCAAAAATAAAAGCTAGGGTGTTTTGGAGAAATGAATGATTCCAAATCTTGGGACAGGAGAGAGAAAAGGTAAGCCTATAACAATGTGCTAGACAGCATAGAAGCTCTAATGGGGTCATGTCAGAAGGACAACAGATGGCCTGAAGGGACCCTCCGCAGCAAGAAAGAACATAAAAATGCAACACCAGAAAGACTTATGATTACTATTAATGCTAACGGTTAGAAAAAATTAATCCACGAGTTCATGATGGAAGTACAGAGCATCAGGAAAGGGAAGAGGTCAAGAAACTTTAATTTAAAAAGGAATGTCAACCAATAAATGTAAATGAAGTTAAAGAATCAGAAAAAATCACTACTTCATAATCCCCACTGTAAAGACCATCAACGCACACTGAAAACCAAATGAGGCAGGAGCACCAGGGAAGGTGATACTCACCAAGTGCCCATGTGTCATTTCATCCACCACTGGGAAATTACAAGGGCAAAAATGGAACTTAGATATGAAGAAACTAGGAATTCCCACCTGCCTGGGTTGGACACCCAGACGAAGTGCCTCCCAGGCGACACACGTGTTCCATCTCCATAACTCAAAGCACTTCCAGTATGCATAAAATAAAAGAATGGAAGAATGAGCTAAAGCTATGGATATGAGAAATCCTACCTAGGTCTTCAAAAAAGTACCTATGAAAGACATCTTGGAGCTGGGCACCGTGGCACACGCCTATAATCCCAGTGACTCAGGAGGCTGAGGCCATAAGCAACTTAGCGAGACCTTATCTCAAAACAAAAAATAAGAGGGGATGGGGATGTAGCTCAATGGTAAAGGGTCCCTGGGTTCAACCCCCAGTACCAAAGAGAAAGAGAGACAGAGGGGCAAATAGTCCAGGACTGAGCAGCCAAATGGATAGTATGGGTTGTTTACTGTACCATTCATTAACTTCTCTGTAAGCTTAAAATTTTTAGATGGGGTGCCAGGGATGAGGAATAGAGATGAAGCTTAAGAAAGAATGAACACATAAATCTGGCTCCTATGAGACTGTAAGTGAGGGCTGCACAGTGTTCCACTACTCACCCTCGAGTTCTTGGTACTCAGCAGAACATTTAACATGTAGATAACGTACAAAAATACAGGATCACTAGAATTTAAAATACCACTAATATTTATTGAGCCCTGAACATGTGCTGAGCAGTACAAAAAGCTTTCCATCCTCAATCTCATTTGATCCTTGTATGAACCCTGGGATAGACAGATATTCTTATCATCTTATTACCACTGGGGGAATGTGGGTCCTAGATATGAAACCATTTCCCAGGCAGGGCAAGTTTTCTACCTGTTTGGAATCGAAAGCCTCAGTGCTCTAGTACAAAGGTCAATGCACATTACCTACACCTTGGAGACTGCTATGAAACACGTGTACCTGGGCCCTGGCACAGGTGTGGGATGGGGCAAAGGAATGTGTGTCTTTAAGGGGAGCCCCCAACGGACTCTGATGCCCTGGTACACAGATGGCATTCAAGAAGTGCCACACATAAATACTATAGCACGTACACCCAGAAAAATGAGAAGTTATACTGTTTATGTATCATGTCAAAATGCATTCTACTGTTGTATATAATAACTATTTAGAATTAAAAAAAAAAAAAAAAGAAGTGCCACTCAGAGGCCCCAGAGAGTGACAGGGCATGTTCCAGAAGGGCCTTCAGAGGTGTGTTTTAGTAGAACAGCCAATAAAATACGACTGGTATAAACAGAACAGGTTTATTTTTGGTTGAATGCCATCTCCAACACGTGTGAACCACACTAAAGACAGATGAGGGTGCTTCAGTCCCAGTCCATCACAACAAAGGTGAAGAAACAAAATGGTATCTGGACACCACAACCCTGAGCATTTGTGATTATTCTGATTTATGATCATTTATAAGTTGGCACCAATCAACAATATCTGATGCTAAGAGAAATACATTTTGGTAATTAATATTTCCTTTTCTTTAAAAAGGCAAGAAGATTCTCTTCACCTCAGGATTACCCTTGATTGATACCAAAACGGTTATAGAAACATATATATTCTAACTTCTGAATTAATCTTCCAGAAAAGAATAAACTTAAATCTTGTGAAGAATCCTACATAGACAAGGGCTTCATAAGTCAAACACATTAACAGAAGTCAAATGATTCAATTCTGTTCAAAGACCTTATGTTTATCAGTTAAAAAAGTTGTGCTATTGGTTTGTATATTATGCATATTCAACCCTTACAGTGAAACAACGCTGAATTAATGTCGAACCCCCAACAGCCTATAAAATTAAAAGTAAATATTCAAGTCAACATTAATTTACCTACCAAGTAAGTATATGTCTTTTCTTCAAAGATTCATTAGAAAGTGACAGAACATCCTGTTGAGAAACAAACTTACTTTTTGAATGGAAACCGACATCTCCCTTTGACTTTCCCAGCAAAATTTTTCAGACTAGGAAAGTGTCCTTTATGCCTGATGCACTTCGCATACATCTCTCAATGATTATTCTCTTATAACCAAAATACTTTTTTTCATGTGCTAATCTATCTAGTCTATTATCCTATTACTCTCAGGACCAACTAAAAACTTGTAAGGGTTCTTCCTAAGAAAAAAAATCACCAATAGCTAAAGACCATACCTACCATGTGGGGCTGCCTGAATATTATCATGACAAAGTAATAAATATTGTGAATTAATTTATGTTTAATCCAATCAATCACTGGATATATGCAAATGAATGTTTAATTTTGAAACAAGCAATTGCCCTTAAATAAATTTGCTAAAAATCTATCCAGACTATGAATACTGGGAACACTGATTAGTCCACATGCCATACTACCAAAAAAAAAAAAGTAGTATCTCAATGCTCAAGAACATTAAATATATACATATATATAAATAAATATACCTGTTCACATTCCTCCATCTTCCAAACTCTCCAGGCTACTAAGGACAAAACTGTGGCTCTAATTCCTCCTGGTTCTCCTCTCTTTACAAACGACAATATCCATAACGTAACCCTTAACAGGGTCCAAGTGAACTTCTTATGGTAGGAAGAGCCACGTGCTGCCTAATGGGGATGTGTGCTAAGAAACAAGCGGCTGGCCAGCATGTCATTGCACAGACGCATCATGGAGCATCATGGAGCACACCTAACAAACCCAGGAGGCACAGGCCATGCCACACCCAAGCTCTAAGGCACTGCCTGTTGCTCAGGAGGCAAGGAACCCACGCGGCATGTCACTGTACTACTGTTGACAACTGTAACATACTGTAGGTATGTGTGTATCTACATGTACCCAAACATAGAAAAGGTACAGTAAAAATATGGTATAAAAGTTTTTAAAATGGTACACCCATACAGGGCCATTACCATGACTGCAGCTTGCAGGACTAGACGCTGCTGTGGGTGGGCAGGTAAGCGGTGGTGAGTGTGAAGGCCCAGGAGAAGGTGGTCACTACAGAATTAGGGCATGCTAAGTTGACAAAATATTGCTTTCTTTCTTTCAAAGCAAATTAACCTTGGCTCACTATAAGTTTTTTACTTTATACACTATATATATATTATATATATGTTTTTTACTTTTTGATTCTTTTGTAATAACATTTAGCTTAAGAAAGAAACACACTGGGCAGCTATATGAAAGTATCTTCTTTCTTAATGCCCTTTTTCTAGAAACTCTTTTCTATTAATTTTTTTAAACAACTTTTAAATGTTTTTGTTCAAAACTAAGACACACATGAGCCCAGGGCTGCATGTGGTTCAGAACTGTCCGTATTACAGTCTTCTGCCTCCACATTCTATCCCACTGGTAGGTCTACAGGGGCAACAGCCCGTAGAGAGGTGTGTCCTCCATGACAGCTACGCCTTCCTCTGGACACCTCCTGAAGGACCCGTCTGAGGCGCCTATGGAGCGGGTCCCGCTCTTCACAAACATGTTCATGGTGCTTAGCTTCATTTCTGTTTTTCTTCATGGATTTATTTGCTTGTAGGCAGATAACGCACCATGAGCATTTCCCACTACTAACGAAAACCTTCCTGTGGCCATGTTTTCAAGCTTTTAAAGGAGCTTGTTGAGGTCTGCAAAGCTTCTGCTAAACTCTTCATTGTGGTTTCCCTGGGGGGGTCTCTTCTCCTGTTGTGTTATTTTCCCTCTCATCCTCTTCAACTATGCATTCGCTACACAATAGGAACTTGTTTTTGTCTGAGAAAGACATCTAGCAGGACAGAAATGCAATGGAGTTTGCTGGTAAGAATCACTAGAACCGAGTAGTGTGAAGGACTGAGTAAGAGAGTTCAGGAAAGCTGAAACACACAGCAAGTCACTCCATACACAAATGCCAGCATGACTCCGGGGTCCTCTGGAAACAGCCAGAGAGCGCACCACGCTGCAGGTGCCGTGCATTTGTCGGGCTGCCTGCTCTGCAGTCCAGAGAGGAGGGCTCTTCGCTATTCCGCTGCTTTGTCCCTGCTCGCCAGTCACAGAGGAGGACACCTGTACCTAATTAAGCCAATTAGCTGCTCCAATTCCTCCTTGAGAATTCAGAACTGATTAAAGTGTAGCCTCTGTCTGAACTGGTCCCCGGAGGTGAGCAAAGTCATTCAGGAGGGGTGCAGCAGCCCCTCTTCCCACACACTGAGGTGCACAGACCACTCTGAGGGAGGACGGAGAAGCAGTTGCCAAGATTTTGAATTTTATCAAAACTGAGGAGAGAACCATTACTTTTGAGAATAACCCGTCCTTATTTTATTGACCAAATGCAGGAACTCTTGTTAGGATGAGAACTAGTGTATGGGTAAGGTCCAAACCAGTTTAACATTTAGGTAAAGACATTAGGAAGGAAGCGAATTATTGAAAACTGAATACTGATGAATAAGGAATGTGTAAAAAGTTCTTCACGTATATAACTCATCTAACCTTCATAAATGAGCACCTTCTTTATCAAGTAGGAAGTAACATCGTCCCATTTACAGATAAGAAACTAAGTGCCTAACCAAAGGCACTACGTGAGAGCTCCATGCTGTTAACCACTGTACCTCCTGTCGATCTCTGCAGCAGCAGGCAGAGTGGGTAGAAAGCCCAAAGGAAGCAAGACCTCTTTACCTTAGATAGCTGGGGTCTATTTAAAAAAAGAAATCAACCCAAAGTCTCCCTTCCAAAGTCTGCCTCCAATCAAAAAATAAAAATGAGATCTTTGAGAGGAAACAGAGTAGTTCTAAAGACTAACTGCTATCCTTGCACATACCTGCTTAATATCTAAGTATAAAATAAAGTTACTGAAGAAACAAAACTCAGTCTGTCTTGTTTTGTCTTTACTTTTGTTTATTTTTAAGAGAGTAAGAAAACTGGAAAAGTTCTGACATCTACAAATTAAAACTAGTTGAAGGGAAAGAGAACTACAAGAAGCAGAACTAAGAACTCTAGCAGTAAAATCTTATGTCAATTTCAAATAGCTCCCCATAAGCCAACAATATAAAAAGCATCTCTATAATTCAGTACAGAACAACAACTATAAAATTGCTATGCTTCATCTAAAGACAGGTGTTTAATTCAAAGTTAGACAAAAGGAAAAAATACTCATGTTTAAGGGTATGACTGACACTCCCAATGTACTAAGTTTTACGGAATGTGTAACACTTCTTTGGTCCTAGCGTTAATTATTCAGCAATATCACATTGGGTTTGTTAAAATATCTTTCACGCCCACGTTGGTAAAACAGCTGGTCTCCCCTGTGTCTCTGTACACACTGCATCACTTTGCCTAATTAAATTAAATGCATAATACATACATAATAAAATTCTATTTTTCAACTCTTCTTGAAGGCATATAAAGGTATTTTTCCTAAACTGTACCATTTAATTGCCATTCATAGCTTCATGCTTGAAGACTTGTTACAATCACAACATTAAATGTTCACCAATAATTAACAAAGAACACAAAACTGAGTATTCGAGGAATGTTCCCACTGCGTTTGGGCTGTTTCCCTGCAGCTCTGCCCACACTTTCTTCCTCTGCTGGCCTGCACTGTCACAGCTGTCCACTCACATGTTGCTCCCTTCTACCAACCACTAGGGAAAACAGAACCAGGAGCAAAATTAATGTTTCCCAGTTGATCTGTGTCTTAATGCTGGAATAGAAAATCAGATTAAACAAACAAGCACTCTTCTCACTTAGAATCTCATCAGATTTAATATTTTCTATTCATATTACCATAACATATCAGAATTTTACCCCTGAATGAGAGAGACTGGTTGGTCTGCTTGTGATTGGTATCAACCAAAACAAGTAATTCAGGTCTACTGTTCATTTAAACCACCCAACTGGAACAAGAGCTTTAACAGATGCTAAATATATCACAGAGAGATAAAAGTACTATAAAATTACTTTAATCTTTACTTAACCATTAAGAATTAGGAAGATAATAAAATTGTTCTTACCTTAAAAATCTTTGTTTTAAAGAAGTACTCAGAAGTAGTTTCCAACTTACAGAGCATATGATAGCAAGCTAAAAATGTGGAATACTTATATAACTAAAACAGTCAATGAAAACCCTCCTGCATATTTTCATTTCCTAATCTTTCTGAAATGCCATATAATCTTTCTTAAAATGGTAACTGGTACATTTTAAATTTCATATAAATTGAGCATTAAGTCTTACCTAGGAATTTAAACAGCAATTTCCTCTATAAAAAAGAGTTGGAATTTAAATAATAATGACAAACTCATATACTTACCAGTTTCTCAATTTCTGATTCAAGATTCTGTATACAGTCAAGTTTTCTCTTGCGACAGCGCTGTGCAGCAATTCTGTTTTTACTTCTTCTCCGAATGTCATGGATACAATCCAGCTGCTCTGGGGTCAGTTTGTGCATTTTCAACAAGGATTGAAAATCATTTCGAGAGAGTGAAATTATTCGTTGTGCATTAAAGGGCAGTTTTACCTAGAATGTGAAATAAATATTAGTGACTTGCTGTATTTTGTAATTAAATTGTATCTGAGAAGGTGAAAATATATATATTTTTTTCTAGAGAGCTTAAGATATAAAAAAAAAAGTCTCTGTTCCCAATTCTATACAATCCATTATAATAAAAACTAAAGTTTTAATTGGTATTTTTAGCCTATTTGAGAGAGGGTTCAGAAGACAAAAGTTAATATTTTTTCAGCAAATCAGACATATTAACACAAATACTACCATATTTAAAATGGAAAAATAGAATTTATTTACTACAGATTTCTTAAAACCCTTTTCTAACATTTTCAATAAGTTTCTCAACTCAAAAATAAAGTCTATTCTCTGAATACTTATGCACTTATTTAATATTGGTGTAATTATGCTAACAATCTTGATAAAGTACTTCGAAAATGTTTGTCTATCAAGAAAATGGTACCTTTGTACAACACATTTTAAGAGCTACACATTTTACTTGCCAACGAGGAAAAGGTTAGGAAAAAAACCTTATGAATATTTTAAAGTCATTTTCAACCTACTTACATTTGTAGACAGAAAATAACTTTTTCTTTTAAATAACAAAATTGTGGGAATCTAGTTAGATCATCAAAAATACAAATGGAACATTAGTAAGCTAGGCTGGCAACCTACTTAGGTTGTCTCTCAAACCTACAGATATTAGTTATACAAAAAGTTAAAATTCTTAAGACCCAGGCCCAGAGGTGCATGCCTGTAACCCTACCTACTCAAGAACCTGAGGCAGGAGGATCACCAAGTTCAAAGTCAGCCTGAGTCACTTAGCAAGCCCCTATATCAAAATAAAAAAAAAAGGGCTGGGGATGTTGCTCAGAGATAGAGAACTCCTAGTAGAACAATGCGCGCGCACACACACACACACACACACACAGTTTTGAAAGATACAATTTGTAACATTCTAAAATTCTAAATGCTGTATTTATAAATGTCCAAATCTACAGATATAACCCATGCACACATAATACTTCTTAAACCACCAAATCCACTTCCTTCGAACATCAATGAAGTAACTGTCTCTTTCAAACTTATATAATATATACTACAAAACCAAAGAAAATGCTAAATGAAGGGATGTAGAGAAATCCAAACACTTCCACACTGCTGGTAGGAAAATGGTTTCTCAAAATTTGAAATGCAACTACCCCACGATCTAACAAGCTTACTCCCAAATATCTATTCAAAGGAACTAAAATCAGAGTCTTAAAGGGATATTTGCAATTCCATATTCACTGCAGCATTATTCATGAAAATTAAGATGTTAGAAACAATTTGAGACCATTCATGCACAGATGAATGTATAAAGATAATGTGGTATGAATACACACACATATAGGAATACTATTCAGTCATACATAAAGGAAATTCTGCCATTTGCTATAGTATGGATGAACCTGGAGGACATATGCTAGATAAAATAAGCCAAACGAAGAAAGCAGGTCCCACGTGATCCCATTTATAAGAGGTGTCAAAGTAGTCAAACTCATAGAAATAGCAGCATGGTGGATGTTATGGCTGAGAGGGGAAATGGGTAAATTGCGGTTCCATAGATAAAGTCTCAGTTACACAATGTGTAAGTTCTAGAACTGCCACACAACACTGAGCACATCACAAACTCAATAAAACAAAAGGCAAGAGAAAAAAACGTAGTAAGACTAAATATAATTTGTAAAGTAAGTCCAGATTACAACTTTACGGAGAAAATTCAACTTTTGAAACTAAACAAAATCCAATTTTTAAATATTTTTAAAAGAAAAGGTCCTTATTATATTAATACTTTATAAAAAGCAACTATTAAGTACAACTCTCTATACACAGAATACACATATCAGGCCAGCTACATGTAACTCATGCTAAATAATTACAACTTTCATTAAACCAATAGCTGAAAGGACTAAAGGGAAAATAAGAAAGAAACAAAAAGTGATGGCCATGAAAAAATAGATCTAAGAAAACTTCACATAAGAAGCTACATTCTTATAACTTAATCACTGCCAAACCATTGTTCAGTGACCAGTCCCATCTAGAAGTCCTCGTGGCAATATACAATGCATTTTCTAGGAGTTATCATGTCATGATCACAAAATCATTTTTCTCTTTCCTCTTGAGACCTAACATTATACAGCCAGTGTGAGAAATCACTTCATGATAAGTAAACCTGCTAGAAATACATGCACACAGAAGTCCTTCAAACTTTATCTTGTTCCTCTGGTGTTTACTGTGGTCTCATCATTATCTGTATATATCTCCCCCTCCCTCCCTGAGCCCACACCAGCCCAGAGTAAATCAAAGGTCGCTAAACAGTGAATGAAGAACATATTCCTACTTACCTCACATTCCTGTTCTCTGGCTGAACAGGATTCACTGTCGCCTTCTGTGTCAGTCTCGGAATCGTCACCCAAGCTGATCACGCAAGCATAAGGACACGGTTCCTGCTGGGGTTCTGAAACATAATCATCGTTTCCAATTTCCAAACTGCTTGAACAGCCTTCAGTACTCAGAGTACTTATAAAAGGGCAGTTGACAGAACTCAGTGTTGTAAAAGTCCTCTGACCTGGTTCTGGGCTCTCACTGATTCTGATACCTAACCAGGGACACTCAGACCGCTTCTGGGAGTAGATCTGCTCTGAGCCATCTTTGGCCACAGCAGGTACCTGCATCTGGCAAGGAGAGTCGGTGCTGCAGATGTCACTCCAAAAGCCTTTTGCTAGGTGCTCTGCCACCTCTCGCTCCACACTACTCCGATCACTAGATGCAATGCTACCATCCTCCCTGGGGCCCGAGTCAGATTTCAAATGTACATCTTGACTTTCACCAAGTGTTTTCTCTTCTTGAACACCTGTACCTGACAAAGGTTTCTCTGTTTTCACTGCTGTGGTTTGCATGCCAGCAAAATTCAAGTCACTGTATTGGTCATATGTGTGTAAAAGAGACAGAGAATACAGCCCATGAGGATCTGCAGAAGAACTGTGGAGGAAAGGAGTCGTTTCTGTTTTTTCTGCTGGGCACTGAGGAGCAGGATCCTTTTTCTTGGTTTCTTCGTGTTCCATTGCTAACTTCCTCTCTTCACATTTTAAAATCACCTGCAAATCCGCAGAGTCCTGGACTCCCCCTAGATATTCATTTTCACATGTCTCATTTGGCTGAACAGAAGCAGCATGAATGTCTTTGACACTGGATTCCACAGTGCGGACTCTGTCCGTTCCAAACGCTTTCTGGAATTTTCTGTATTTGGGGCATAAAGATGGCAGAGCCAGAGCAGAACCCTTCTCCAAGCACATGGATTCATACGTCTGACTGGCACTGTCTTGCAGGGGAGGTGAAGTTTTTACATTTCCTTGATACCTCTGGAGTTTACACTGAGGAGTCTCAACATTTTTATTTTCCAGAAACTCCTCTACTTCATCAATTTCTAGATCCTTCTGGTCCAAAAGTGAACATTTAAGGTCTGTTTTCTGACACTGGGATGAAAAGCATTTTTTCCTTGGGCATTCTTGCTGGTCTGCAGTGGGGTCCAAAAACTTAAATTTGAGAAACTGAAAACAGGACTCCTCAATATTGTGTACACTTAAAAATTCCACACACTTGCACACTTCATCCACATTGTCTTTGCTTAAAATTAGCTTAGCAGTGTAGGCAAACTGAATTAAAGGTTCAAATCCTTTAACTGTCACCTGTTAATATACAAAATAAAAACAAACATCATTTGAAAGCTACCTAGTAGATAAAAACAAGAAGTAGAAGGGGAAGAGAGAGACATATAACTCATTTGTGAGAATTTTAAAACAGAAATTTTCATTTGGGAAAAAAAAAACAAAACAAAACAAAACAAAAAAAACACTCTTCTAGAAAATGTAGAACTAAGGGACTAAGGGAGGGTGAAAAGCAGGAAAAGCAAGCTTCCCACCCTCTACTCACTGGGACCATGACCTGCACTTACAGATTCCACTCTTAACGGCACATCTATTAGGATTTATTCACATGAGGAAAAGACATAAGACCACAATTCTCTCATGTCAGCAGAATTAAAACAAATCATCTATGAAATACAGCAAGACAGACACCATCTGCAGCTCACATGGGGAACTGCCATGTGTCTGTCACCAGCCCAGTTCCACAAAGTCAACCAATTCCAACCACTGTAAACTACAAAAGTGGATGTTTTCAGGATGAAAACACAATATATGTAAAGCACTTATGAAGAAGTCTTGACCCACAGCAATTAATGGTAACTACTCTCTTTATCTCGTGCCCCAAATTCCTACTATTAAAATTTTAAAAGATTCTGATATTAACAAGTGATTCAAGTGAAGTTCCAAAAATCACACATCAATACTGTTTCAACAGAGATTCATGGACTCTAGGTAACAGAGTCTTTAAGCAGACACTTGTACAATTACACTGAACCTGCAAGGTAAGGGGCACGGGGGCCCTACTTACACAGAGGAAGCTTTGTCCTGGGTTAAAAACAAAATTAATTTACAAACACTGAATTTCCACAATAGGGATCAAAATATTATTAAAATTTGTGACCTTTTTAAGAACATGCTCATCTCTGAATATTTAACTTTAAAAAGGCTAAAATAAAGAGACACTACCAAATCTTAGTGAGAATGCAGAGAAACTGGATCACTCACACATTGCTGGTGAGAATGTAAAATGGTACTGACGCTCTGAAAAACAATTTGGTAGTTTCTTATATACCTAAACATGCAACAGTCATATGACAAGTAGTTGCACTTCTGGTCTTTTATCATTAAGAAATGAAAACTTATGTTCTCAAAAAACCTGTACAAAAATGTTCAAAGCAACTGTATTTGTAATAGCCAAAAACTGGAATCAGCCTGATCTCCTTCAATAGCAGAAAAACTAAAAGAAAAAAAGTTTCATACTGTATGATTCCACTTATGTAACTTTTTTTAGATGACAAAACTTTAAAAGAGGAGGAGAGATTACTGGTTGTCAGGGACGAGGGATGGAAGCATGTTCAGAAGTGAGAGCAAGGGTAGGAAGGAAATGGGTGTGGTTCCAGAAAAGCAGCTCAGACGCTCAGGGTTGGGACTTATTGTCTTCACTGAGCTGGTGCATACACAAACATTCTCAGGGGAAAAATTGGATAGAATTTAATACACACATAGCGAAATTAGCGCAAGTGATCTGCAGCAATCTGAATACCATGAGAGAGTGTAACAATATCAATGCCCTAGTTGTACCATTATACTATAATTTCTCAAAATGTCACCACTGGGGACATCGAGGAAAAGTGTAAAAAGGAACTCCACATTCTTTCTTTCACCTCTGCCTGAATTTACAACTATCCCTCCCCAAAATTTTCTGTTAACATTTTTAAAATAAGTTAAAATAATTTGAAGTCTCTAGGAGAAAAATTTATAATGATATTTTCAATCTGTCACTATGATGAAACATTGGAAATGTTTGAAAACTCATAATTTACCTTTAAACTAGAATAACATACACATATGCATGAATATATCTTTTCTCACAAACCCATGAATTAAACTTTGCTCTACTTGGTAAGTCGCATTAAATAACTGGAAAATACAAACCCTAACATGTCTCCATTCTGATTTGTATTGTTCCCTCTTAAAAATCAACTTGTCTACAGTTGACTTCTGTCTTCTCAGTATTGCACCCTTCACTCAAACCTCTACCACTCTAGTGATCAATAACCTACCAGTTGACAAACTAGCCACAGCCCATGGACGTATGCACAGTCAGCAGTAAATTATGCTGCAGACTCAGTTTACAGTTTATCCCACACATTCAACAGGAAACTTGCCACCCAGATCTGTCATATGCAGGAAATTCTACGCACTTTCTCCATACTCCTTACCCAACCCAGTGGCAGTTACCAACTAAACAGCAGCCCATATGAGTAAGAGGCAGCGTAATCAGCACTTGCTGCCCCAGAGAAAGGTCTCTTGGAGCCAGGACACTGACAAAGACTCCAGTATCTCTGACCTAAGCTCCACCACAGGCCAGGGAAAACGTATGTAAAAACAGGGCTGCCCACCAGACAAAACACAGCCAATCCCCGGAAAGAGGAGAGAGCAGAGGAAGAACACTTCTGGAGTGCCTGCTCTCTGTGGCAGATGTTTTGGGAAAAGGGACGTTTTACAGAACCCTAAACCCATCATGGAAAAGGTCCATAAGGAGAGGAAGTCGCACAGCCTGGCACTTCTGAGCCACAACCTGTTCAATGTCAGTAACGTTGGAAGTGCCCTGAGTTAGTCACTTTGCCAAAATAACAGCAGGTCAATTTCTCCACTGCTCAATACATATTAACATCCAAAATGAAACATTTTATAATGTACGTGTAATAATAACGTCTATGAAAAAAGGCAAAGAAACCTGGGACTGCTCCTCAGCCACCTGACCAGGAGCTTACACTCTATCAGTAGTTTTACAAACCACAATGTATTTAGGAAAACTACATTAAAATCACTAGAAACACGGCCCCTCACCTCTTCTGGTAGAGTAATGTTAAGCTCTGCGTCAGCCTGGCCTACGATTCTGGCGTGGAAGTAACTGCTGCATGCCGCCAGCACTGACCGGTGGGCACGGAACCGCTGGCCCTCCACGAGGACAGTGACGTCGCACAGCACGTCCTTCTTCCGCTGGTCGTTGAGGCTGAGCAAGACGTTGGTGCTGTGCACCGAAGACTCGTAGGCAAACACCGGGTTCTCACGCAGAGACATCCTGCACAGCCAGTGGAGTCGGGTATGCAGAGGAGAGCATGCTTCTTACCGTCCTGCACCTGCAAGCACACGCCAGAGTTTACCTGAGTGGGATCCTGTTTAAAGCTTTCCAAGGAATGACCAAGGGTCTTGACAAGGAGAATACATATTCTTCTCTCAAACAAAAATGCAACAGAAGCCTCCAGAGGAACTAACTGGAAGGTTCACTGAATATACCTCCAATTAGGTTCTTGGTAATTTTTCTAATTTAAGGGAAAAGGTTCTTGGAGAAGGTGGCGGAGAACATTTTCAACCAAGGATTCCTTGGCTCCCCAAAAGTGAGGCAGTTCACACAGGGAAAACTTTTACTGTGGGCAATGAGATGGGGTTAGGAAATTTCGGGGTGGCATCCCAGCCCTGTTGCTTTAAGGCAGTTGGTGGGTGTGGCAGGGGGAGGGTCACACTTTAGGAACACTTAGGTAGAACAGGTACCGGTTGTTCCCATTCTCATGTCCCACCCCCTACTCCTGACAGAAGGCAGGAGAGCTTAGTGCTTTATATCAAGGGACACCTTGGTACACAACGTGGAAATGCCCCCAACACCAGAAGAAAATGGCTCAGGCTGCATCTTGGTAAACAGTCTTTATACAGCAAGTCTTACTTTATATTATAAAAGGCAACAAGCAAAACTACTTCATCACTAAGGAGATGCTGCATCACAGGTGGAAAATCAGTTTTCTCAAAATGTTAAAATATTAACAGGAAATTATCAAAAAAAATTTTTTTAAAAACAAATCCTGACACATAATAGCCTCCAAATAGTTTCTGATCACATACATGAAACTGGCAAAAAAAAAAAAAAAAAAAGGGTACTCCAACACACATATTTTTATCCACGTATTTCAGACATGTATGACTATTCTGACATCTATACTCTAAGACATACAAACGTGAAAGTAAGAGATCAAAAGGGATATCTAGTCTGTTCTGGTCCCCATGCCTGCGGCGAGCACCCCAGGTGCGTGGACCCCACCGAACAATCACACAGATGAAGGCCCACAAGCTTCCTGTGGTATCCTATCTGCACCACTCCTTTCTCGTCTAATGCTTTACTCACTGAAAACACAAGCCCCTCTAATGAGAAGTGAGTTAGGAAATGTGATTGTTTTCAGATTTGCTAGACCGAAAACAAAAATGAAAGGAGATCCAGGGACTGCTGAAGTTCAGACAGACCTGATCATGAGTGGATTCCATCTCAAAAACTGCTTGTTTTAGTTACAAATGCATGAAATACATCCATAAATTCTCTTCTACTTAGTGTTTATTTAAAGTCCTCAATACAGCTGAAATGTTAGGCTCCTGTAGTAGTACTCCATGAAAATAAAAGCTCTCCTTTTGTGATTAGAATTCTCCCAAGGTTAAGGACCACAGCCTATCATTTACTGATTCGGCAACAACACATGAAATCACTGGTAACGTCATAATTAAACAGAACCGACTTTTGGGTTCTGCCCTTGGTAAAAAAAAAAAGTTCCTTTTACTAATTGTTCTTCATATTTCAGTAATCAACACAAGAAATAGTGTCAGGAATAGTAAGAAATGATGTTTCCTCTCATGGGTGGTACAAGGACCACTGCCCTCCTCCTTCCCCTCTCCAGCCCAGTTGGACTCAGCTGACCACTACGCTACGGTCCCTGCACCCAAGTTCCCAGCTTTTTTATTCTCTTCTGCCATCTGGTTTGTAAATTTTAAAGGTATCCTAATCTTATGTTTATAGGTGTCACACACGGCACAGCAAGGGAAAACTTTAAAATCATACAGACCGAGGTCACTATAAATGAAGGGTGTTCAACCTCAGCACTGTTCACTTATTTTGCATGTCCCAGTCTCCTTTCCCCACAACAGCTTTCCAACTTGCCATCCTGTTCCTCCATCAGTCTCTTTCAGTACACCACTGGAACTGGAATCCAAACTCAGAATAAATACCTCTCCCACCACCTCCACCTAGCTCCTCCTCCTGTTGGGAGACAATCCGTGAATGTCTTCTCCTAACCCCTGACCACATTTGCTTCCCTGATATCTAACACCACACACCCTTTCCCAGACATACCCAACTTCTTCCTCTATACAGGCTGGCTTCTTCCCAGTTCCTTGTTTTTGTTTTCATAGAAATGTTTGTCTCTCCAGTTAGTCCTACCAACGACTACTAGCAGATATTTATTATGCTCTAATTCTGTACCAAGTCCTGAGCTAAATCACTAATGTTGATCTCGCTGACTCCTCGTAACTACCCCACATAACACTCTTTTACCACAATTTTACAGATGAAGAGGAGTATCTTGGTCAATATCAGGAGACCAGTAAGAAAGAGAAAGGGAATTGATACCAAGAATTTTTAACTACTTCACTCTTCTATTTTCCGATAGTATTTGCTAAATGCACAGTATGCAGACACCGCAGTGGTCCAAAGAGAAGAGTCCAAACCTTGAAAACCAGAACCTAAAGGTTCTCTGGATCCCAAGGTGACTCCAGCAAAAACAATTCCCATGCCTTCACTCTTGAGGAGCTGCTGGCAGCCCCTGTGCACCTGTGACCCCTAATTTCTCATCCTGCCACCAGCTTGTTCAACGGCTTACTTCAAATTCCAGCAGAATCATGCCTAGCTCCACACCCATGCTCAGATTCTGGTAACAGACCACCCCATGGGTTCACAGCCCACTTACAGATTGGCTGCCCTTGGGCAGG
Source organism: Sciurus carolinensis (assembly GCF_902686445.1). Lineage (NCBI taxonomy): Eukaryota > Metazoa > Chordata > Mammalia > Rodentia > Sciuridae > Sciurus > Sciurus carolinensis. The sequence goes on along the minus strand of NC_062221.1, from coordinate 126,921,003 downwards.
ATGCCAACCCCAAGTCCTAGGCCCCCTCTAAGAAGGGGACATCTTCCTTTAAGTGAACCAAGTGCAGAACACACCATGACAGATGCTGCTCACACCAGAAACCTGGGGCTCACTCCTGACACCTCCCTCGGCCAGACTCGCAATCTAAATGCTCACCAAGTCCTGCTGCCTCTGCCTTTTGACACTGAGGTCCACTTCTCCCCCTCTAATCTAAGCCATGGTCACCTCCTGCTGGACAGTGCTGTTTAACTTCTGGCAATGGTCCATAAGCTCATGCGCATACAGTTATGTAAAACATAAGACGAAATTTCACATGTCTAAATTTTATCCTTGCCATACACAAAGTACTCTGTTATTTTCTCCTCTATGAAAAAAAAAAAAAAAAATCCCAGTATGATCTACTCAATTTGAAGACCTACTAATGGACAATCACCCCACACACTGAAACACAGGCCCAGTGGCTAATAGCTTAGGGCTTGGAATTTTATGAGGTCAAATCTCAATTCTGCCACTTACTAGCTAAACGTCCTTGGCTAAGTTGCTCAACCTTGCCGTGTCCTCGCTGGGATGTGGTGAAGCTTCCACGCGGTGATGAGGAAATGGTTCAGCACAATGCCTGGCCCACAGCACGCAAATACTAAGTACGAGCTGCCATTTATGATGATGATATTAACAAAAACTTCACATCCTCTGAATCGCTCCCATTCATTTTCTCCATATCATAGTGATTTTGCCCCTCCCACAAACCCCTATAACATCTTCCTAATTAATTAAAAGCACCTCAAATCCTTAATAAGTGCTTAAGACCTCTGAGGTCAGTATTTCATCTATTAACCTAGCCTCCCCTCAAGCTGTTGTCACCTTCTCTGTTCTCACTCTTCCTGCCCCACTGTCTCCAAGCTCCCACCCATCTCGGGGCCCTCACAAATGCTCTGTCTGCCTGTGAGGTGAACCTCACCTGACTGACTCCTGACCTTTTAAGTCTCAGCCTACATGTCAAAACCTTGTTTGATTTGGTCTCTGACAGAATCCAAGTATATAACAGAGTACCTGGTCCAATACCACTACTCGCTTCTGAATGAGTTACTTGGCATCTTTAATACAAATCCCAAACTCATATCGTCTAGATCACCTTCCAAACACAGTCCAGTAAGCTATTCCAATACAAATGGAAATGTCACTGAGCCAAGCACACAGAAAGTTCTTAGATGGCTTTTCCAGAACCACAAAAGGCGAAGAGAGCCTGGCTCATTCCTCGGGGAGCTACAAACATACTTGCAAGACAACTAGCCAAAGAGCAAAGGTTGCAACTATACACACAGCCAATACAAATGACCCGCCTGAGTGAAGACAGTACAGAAAGACGTTCTAAAAACTAAATCTTCCTAATTTTGAAAGATAAGTGGTGAGTAATCCATTTTTACACAATAATTTATGTACTACCACTTCTCGCACCTGAAAAGTAAAATATAACACTCCAAGTCTTTTCACATCTAAAATTCTACTGATTATTATTAATAACAAATTTAGAGTCCTAAAGTTACTCCTGAATTTTTGTATACTCTTGGAAATATATACCACTATTATTAAGTCAAAATGAAGTTGACTGACCTTAGCAAAATGCTGATTCACTGGCTAATGCTGACAAAGGGTGAAGAGGCAATTTAAAGCTTCCTGAACCTCAACTTGCAACAACTTCTGCTCTCCACTCACATGGCCAAGTTAAATTTTAATACAGTTATCATTTGGTGTTTCTGCTTTCAAAATGGTACAGAAATAAAAGAAGATGCTGAGACTTTATCATATCTTAATAATGTCACAGAAAATAAAATCCTATGGTAATCATGTGATCATGGATCCAGGTCAACAACACTTATACACCAGGAGTTTAGAAGATAACTTTGTAATGAGAATGAAGTTCCAGGATTATAAAGGAGCTAGGATTTTATTCACCTCAAGAATCAAAGGATCATGCTGCATTTCAATTCTCAACAGGGAAGGGAATGATAAAAAACCTAACACCAAGCAGAAGGATGCCTCTGGGTGGAAGAGGAGAGATCTGCACGAACCACCTACACAGGCATGGGGCTTCAGAGAGGTGTCTGTGTAAGTCTTCACACAGAAACACCTTTCTCATCCACTTAAATCTAACCAGAATATTCAATTAACGAGGAAAAATATTTCTATAATAGTTGTGCTATTCAAGTGTCTAGGTGTGTGTGTCTGGTCACAAGTGTGACCAGCTGACACTGAAAAAAAGCACACAAGGGCATTTGTTGGGCTTTTCTATACCAGCCATGCGCTGGATCTCTGCAGCCCAGTCGACTTCTCAAACCTGCCTTCCCTTGGCTGCTTCTGCCTCCTGTCACCTTCGTCATCTGTCAAATACTTCTGCCTCACTCAATTTCAGGGCCGTCTTGGATGGCTCAGAACTCAGGCATTTCCTCTGACCACGACATCTTTGCACAACATCTCTCCTGGCTCTCACCTAAGCTTCAAAATTCTCCAAGTCACTTTCAGTTACAATATGTCCACTATTCCCCATACTTGAGTGTTCTTCTGAAAAGAGGTGAATCTTACCTCCGGTTTTTCTAGGGGATGGCAAAAACCCATGTACACACTACGATTCCCACACAGGCAAAGTTGGGGCATTTTCCCATTTACTTTCCTAATATTAAAAATTGCACAGTTAGGTCATGGACCTTTTATTTACTAGATCTAACTCCATATCTAAATTTTGAAATGAAGGTTAAATTTAGGGGTAGGAATCTGTACTGTTAGAGAAGTCTGATGAAATCATTTTTACAACGTCAGGAAAAAAAAACAAACAGGTTTTTTACTTCCCAAATTAACAAATCCAACTTAAATAATTCTGGCTTATAAGTTTAGAGAAACTTGAAAGAGAATTCAGAAAAAAGAAGTGAAAAACAGAAAACCCAAGCTGCAAAAACAAAACAAGACTAAAGGATCCAATGTACCTTCTTACTACAAAGAACTTAGGAAATAATGAAGTCTTGTATTTGCTTACACACTTGGCAACCACTTAATTTTTTAAAGGACAGGTATATCTCTATGTATGAAAACAAGAACTAGCAATCAGAACCGGTCCACATCAATGAAGCATATTTACTGAACTAGGTATTTTCTATCATGCATTTGCAGCCACTCTTGTTATCAACTTTGAGGTATAATTTATATAGAATTCAATAAGTTTTGACAATTGTACATGCACACAAACCACTACCATCACTATTAAAATACAGAGATTTCCAACCCTCCTCAAAATTCCATATGTCCCTTTAAGATCTCTCCTTCCCTATGTCCCTGACTCCAGGTAACCACTACAGACCAATGTGTGTTTCTTATTTTTATATAAATGGAATCACATTATATACTCTTGTTTGGGATGTCTTTCACTCAACTGAGTGATTTCAATATTCATTCATGTTGTTTGTATCAGATGTCTGTTCCTTTTTATTGCTGAATAATACTCCATTATATCGTATGCTACAATCTGTTCACTTAACAGCTAAAGAACTGCTGTAATAAAATTGGACAACTGCCCTGTTCTCAGTATGGGTTTATTTCAATAAAGCTTCAATGAACATCTAGTATGGAAACACACTTCATTTTCCTTGGGTAAATAAATACCTAGGAGTAGAAGAGCTGAGTCATATATGGTAGGTGTATATTTAACTTCGGAGAAATTGCTGACTAGTTTTCCAAAGTGATTATGTCACTTTACATTGCTACCAGCCATGCATGACAATTCTAGTTGCTCTACATTCTCATTAACCCTAAGCAATGTCATCTTTTTAATCTTAGCTTTCCTAATAAATGTACAGTGGTATTTCACTGAGGTTCTGATTTGCACTTTCTGATGACTCATGGTATTGAGCACCTTTATATGGGCTTATTGGATATTTTTATATCTTCTTTTGGGAAATGTCTACTTAATTCTTCTAGGCTTTTTAATTCTCGAGTTAGAAAAACTAGTAGAATTTTGATTAAGGTTGCAACTGCAACTATGTATCTGGGCAGATTCAACAGTTAAACTGAGTCCTCTGGTATATGAATATAGTATCTCTCTCCATTTACTTAGGTCTTCATTTCTCTCAGCATTATTATGATATTTTAGCAAATATTCATGCATCTTATATTAAATTTATTCCTGGATATTTAATGGAGATTTTGGTAGCAATGTAAATAGATTTGCATTTATAAACTTCACTTTATAGGTTTTGCTGCTACTATATAAACAAAAACATTAATTTTAAAATATTAACACGTACTCTGCGATCTTAATTCACTCAGTTCTGACAGCTGCATTGTAGACTCCTTAGAACTGTCTACTTACATAATAATCATGTCATCAGCAAATAGAGAGTTTTACTTCTTTCCCATCTATATGCCTCATTTTGTTTTCTTATTGCAATGACTGCATACTGAGAGTGGTAAGAGTAGATATCCTTGCCTTATGTTCTTAAGGCAAGTGTTTGAAATTTCACCATTAATGTGATGTGACTATTGGTTTTCTAAGATGAACAACTAATGGGTAGAGAGGGAAGTTCAACATTTACTATCCCAGCTAACTTAAGGCTCCCACAAGAAGTTCAGAAGAGAGAAAAAAAAAAAAAATCAAAGAATGAAATTTCCAAAAATACCCCCAAAGAGTGAGTTCCAAAACACTCAGCCTTCTCCAAGGTATGCCTATTATCAGGTGGTCCTCGGACTCACACCTCAGATACCACAGGACCCCATAATCAGGGGCTGAACACGAGAAGGCTGGAGGGCTGATATCAGGGAGCACAGGCAAGGCCTTAAAGATTGTCAGAACCTTGCCAAGTAACAGCTAGTTGCTCTGGGGACCACTGGAGGTGGACAGCATGAAAGAGCGCTTCATCACTTTGTGACACGCCTGCCAGCTAAACAAGTTACTTTCCATCTGTATCTGTGACAATTTTTGTTTTCTTTTCTCCTGGCAAACCAGGAACAAGAATAGTAATTTTTTCTTGGGAGGATCCAATGAAATGCTATGACATTCTTAGTAGAGTACCTGATGTACAACAGGTGGTCAATAATAATTCGCCATTATTTGAATCTGATGTGCAACAGGGTGACACTGAAATTGGAGGCAGCAGTATATAAACACAGTGCTCAGCTCCACACCCAACACTGACACAGGTATAAGGACAAACACTGTTAATCGGTTTTCACAGAAAAATAATGGAAAGCTTACGTATGGTTATAGGACAAATTGTAAATATTATCAACCCTGACAAAATAAAACTGACAAGGTAGAATATGGAACTAGAGAAAGGAATAGTAGTATGCATTACTTATGATGTGCAGAGACAAAAGACAATGTCTTCTATTAATAACATCAAAACAAAACAAAATGACATTTAGAGTTGGAGATGTGACCAAGAATAAAAAGAAAAGTAATAATACATGATCATAAATACAGATAGGAGTAAATAAAATCACCGTCCATAGTAACAGGCAATCAACAGATGAAGTCCTAGGTTGATCAACAAACCAAGACATAAACATCTGAGAAAAACACAGGTAACCACCAAGAAATTTAAATAGCAGAAATGAGCAAACACTGCATATATGAGAACAAGGGGTGGGGCAGGTGCAGCAGATGAGGCTGCTCACTGTATTTAAAAAAAAAAAAAAAAAAAAAACAAGAACATACTATATTGAGTAAAAACACACATTTAAAATGCGTTCAAATACTAAACAAAACAGTAGTAAGATTTGGTTAGATCTAAATGTTTGCTAACTTGGTTATGAGTCCTAACTCAATTTTTTAATGATTCTTCATATAAAAAAAGACATCTGAAAGAGAAAAATCAACCTTGAACAAAAACATTAGATTTTTTACAAAAGCAGGAAATGGGGAGGTTACAAAGCATACATTAAGACTTCTCCTCTTTGGGGAATAACTGTTATACACACACTGCTTAATATTTAATATTGACAGATACCAATTCAAATAGGTGCTTTAAAAAACAATATATAAAGATATCTCCCAGAGAAATGATCTGAAATGCCAAATGCTACAGCACTGCTGTCTGCCTTACAGCACCTGATGAAATCTACTGAAGTCCCATCAAGAAAGCCACACACATAATAAAATTTTGCATTTTATTAGTAGAACAGAAAAATTAAATCAAGGCCTGATTTTTCAAGAAAACCAATAAAACTGACAAATTTCAACAAAGTCTCATCAAGAAAAAAAAAGAGTGAAAACTCAACAATCCCACCATCAAACAGAACAAACTCTAATGATTCCTTTCTTAAAATTAACACCCCCCCCCCAACACCCATCTGCCTAGGATTCTCTGCTTCTCTTTACAGAATCCCCCAAAGGAGCAATTTACATCTACTGTCCCTACTTTCCTTTCTTCTCAATTTCCTGTGAGTCCATTAAACTGAGACCTTCCCTCCACTCCACAGAACCCACTTCATGAAGCTCCATGGCCTCTGCATCACCTAATAGCAAATTCTCACAGAGTATGTCAGCGGTACGCAACACTTTGATCATTTCCTCCCTGAAACCTTTTCTTCACTTGGCTTCCCGATAATGGCAAAGTTCTGATTTCCCACCTACCTCACTGGCAGCTGCTATCAACTTTTTGGGGGGGATTTTCCCTTGCAAGCCTCTAGAAGCTACAGAAAACTGTGCTTAGTCCTCAGTCCTCCTCTAGGTCTGCACTCCATGGGTGAACTCATGCAGACCCATAGGTGTGACATGATCAGGATGATCATGCTGGACATTCCTGTCTATGTGTGGTTTAATCCTGACTTCTCTCTTCAACTTCATAACTATTTACCCAAATGTATACTAAAGTTATTATAGGTATGTCTAAATGCCATCTCAAATTCAACATGCCCAGGAATATGAGCTGCCACCCCAACACATTCGCCTTGTTAGGATATCAAAATATTGGTCAATGGTTACATTAGATAATCTTTCTTTCTGTTTGTTTCTACACTCAAATTCTCAACCATAATTTCATGTTACTTTACAAATGTTAAAATAAACAATAACTACAAACACAAATTATGTGCCTTGGTTAAAAATGCAGTACACATTTATTAAAACAGTTTCTTGAAGTCTCCCAAAGAATGCCAATTATTTTTCCGCCTTTATAATGGATACTTCCTCCAGTCACCAAAAAACACTGGTTTGAAACCAAGTGTAAAACTGAAGCGACTCTAAAACCCAGCAGCCTCAACTGATATCATCACAGTAATCACCAAAGAACGAATTAAACTCTATAGGAACCTAAAATACAAATCTGGCTTGACTTGAAAAAAAAAAAAAAAAAAAAAAATACTGTTCCAGGAAGACTGGGGAAAGGACTCCTGAAGTCAGGTGCAGCCCTGTGAGGAGGACACATTTGCATCTGTGAAACGAGGAGGTAGGTGGCTTAAGTAGGCAGTTCCTGCCCTCTTTACCTCACAAAGCCCTTGGAAAGTAGGAACTAAACAAACACACAGAATTATGAAAGGAAAAGAGAAACATCAAGTTTTAGGTTACCACCACCAGTACTGGAATAAAATCAGAGGTCTACTGCTATCACCAAGTGCCGGGGCTTCTATCAGCTACCCAACTTTATGGCCTCAGGTTCTCCAGCAGAAAAACACCCCCAACCCTCTATGGACTGATTGATGAGTACACTTAACAGTACAGTGCTTGGCACAATACCACTAGTACTCCATCATTATTCTTGCTATTATTATGCACATGACGGAGAAAACTGTACATATTCTACAAACCCAAGAATTATCCAAAATGCAAGAAAATTCAAAATGAGGTTTCTTGACCCTTTAATAATAAAAAATTCAGAACACCTTATTAGGTGTTCAACAAGGTAAAAAGAAAACATTAAAATTATAAAAGCTTGCCTAAGATAATCACTAATTTCACAGAGCTAAAAAATTTCTAATTAAGAGCACATTCATCTAGGATGGCCTGCTTCTGTTACAGATAAGGAACAGATAAGGAAAAGAGGCCCTGAGAGGGTAACTTAAAAGGATGAAAAGATCCAAATGTTACACTTCAATTCCTGGTACACGACTCCAGCAGCCTGTGGGGGAGGGGTAGGTAAAAGTGAGGAGGGACAGAAGAACACGGAGTAGGGAAATGCCTTAAATTGGCTTTTATAGAAAAGCAACTTTTCCAATATTAATCAATATTTAGCAAATTAAGTTCTAATTAACACTTGTTGGATTACATAGCCAACCTCCTATCATTTAAGGAACTCTGAACTATGCTGAACTTCATTCAAAGTCTGTAACTATACTACACCTGGAAAACTCAAGAAGGAAAGAAGTTAGGAGTTATTTACCAAAAGTTGTTCTCAATATGTAGTATTAAGTGTCTGTGTTCTACGATCAAAACTGAATTAAAGAATCTTCATGTGTCATTTCATTTACAATCTGTAAGAATTATAACTATAATACAAAATACTTACTTCCAACTGCCTAGAGGAGGTGAGAGCCCTAGTTCAAGGTCAGAATGACCTCCGCAGGTCTAAGAGTGCACACACAATACAAAACACTCATTTCATATACACCAACTCATAATGAATTTGACTCCAAAAACAGGGAAGATTAAGAATAAAAAGAATTTTAAGCAACAATTTTAATTAAACAGAGCAACAGTTAGAGCAGAGCAGTGAGTGAGTCACATGAATCACAAATATGGAACTCTGAGTTTCAAGTCCCTAGCACAGAAGTGTTACAAGAACACCACATAAACTTGGGGAGACATTATTTTTGAGTATCTGAAAAGAATGCAGAGTGAGTTCAGCAGAGGACAATTTTCCTTCCAGGAGGGGAATACAGTGAGGGAGAGAGACCTATTTGTATCTTTGACTCAAGGATTTGGGTTCTGAAGAGCCCTGGCCCATTTGGCCAAAGAAGCTTTTGGCTGAGCAAGGTTACCTCAGTGAGAGCTGCAGATGTCACAGGTGTGACCCCTCCCTGATTAAGAGGCAGCAGTCCTCTGGGCACAGACACAATCTGCAGCTACGAGGTTTCATCATCAGCCTGCTTTCCCTCGGAGTATTAGGGAACAGCAGAGAACTTTAGAACTATTTAGAGTACGAAAAGAAATATATTCCTTCAATGTACATGTCACTGGTAAAGAGACATCTCCGAGGGAAAGAAGAAAAAGAATAAAAAGTAAAAACAAAAAATAGTGTCTCTCCTCCCAGGAAACTTTAGTTTTATTTACTTGAGACGTGTGACTGTGGCAGACATCTTGCAATTCTAAGAGGAACTAGCCAAGGACAAAACAAGCACACTGCCTTCATCTTCAAACTTTTTACACTGAGGGGTTGGGGGAATTAACCCAAAGGCACTTTACCACTGAGCTACATTCCCAATCCTTTTTAATTTTCAGAGAGTCTCGCTAAGTTGTTGAGGCTGCCTTGAATTTGAGATCCTCCTGCCTCAGCCTCCCGAGTGACTGGGATTACAGGCATGTGCCACTGTGCTTGGCTACTGACTGAATTTTTTTTTACTTTTTTTTTTTTTTTTTTTTTTTTTTTTTTTTTTGAGGAGGGGACTGTGGATTGAACCCAGAAGTGCTTAACCAGTGAACCACATCGCCAGCCCTTATTTACATTTTATTTAGAGACAGCGTCTCACTGAGTTGCTTAAGGCTTCGCTAAGTTGCTGAGTGAGGCTAGCTTTGAACTCAAAATCCTCCTGCTTCAGCCTCCCAAGCCGCTGGGATCACAGGCATGTGCCACTGTGTCCGGCTGACTGAATTTTTAATCACACACACACATGTGCATGCACATGCACACCTTTCCTGACCCAACCTCCCCCTACTAAGATCTGTTTTTCTGTACTCTTCTTCACATCTAAACTTCTCAAGAGTTATCAAGGCAAGCCATTTTCTCCACTGAACTATGCATTCATCTTTATATTCCTAAGGCTTTCCCAAAACTTAGGCTTCTCGAAGTCTATGGTTCCACAGTGCATTTTACATGTTGCTTTACAGCAAATAACACAAGCTGAAACACTGACTTGCTTGTCCATTACACTCACTCAGGAAAGTTCTGTGCTGCTAATATCTTGAAAAGTTTCTATAATAAACCTAATACCCAATAAGCAGGAATGTCATAAAAGTTGAAATGAATTAATAACCCACTCTACTATCTACACAGGTCAAAAGTTGACTGCGAGTTTGTGTGAGTCTGTAGAGCAGAGCAGCAAACACAGAAAGGCAGGAGAACAAAGTTCTGTGAAACTTGAAGAGAGCCATTCCTCACTCCTCAGGCATTAGAGAGCTGGGGTCTGGAACACACCAACTGGGCAATGGCGAGAGGCGTGCCCGAGGCAAAACACATTTTGTAAAAGTCCAAAGAAGTACACTGAGAGCTTGATCTGCGCTTGCAACAGTTCTGTGCCACAGAGAGACAATAAGTAGGGAAAGGTGTCAGAAGCCACGCACTCAACTTCAACTGGCATTTCCTCTGATCTCTCTAAAGGACAGCTGGAACTCGAGGCGTGTCAGCAAAGGACCCCAAGTGAGCAAAATGCTTTTCTACTTCAAACGTCTTCTGCTAATGTGAAAAAAAAATTATTAAAAGAGCCATTCAGTTTTTTTCCTTACTTCTTCTCATTTTAACTCCTACCTAGGAGAAAACACTGAGCCATGCCAGGAACACTCCTCAGAAAAACACAGTAAATAAAAAAACATCAGCTACTTTAGAAATGAAGAAGACTGGGTCAAAATTTGTTAACAGCTTTACATTTTTAAAATAATATCTGCATATAAAATATATGCTAATAAAATTACTGATCTTACCAAAAACCACTGGCTCTGAAATTACAACCTAATAAACTGATCAAAATGTTAATAAATCATTTATAGCTACATATTTCAGAACCAACTCTTGAGATGCGTAATTACACTGTTGACTTCCAAAGATGCTGGTACTCTGGAGAGGAGAAATAAAGCATTAAGTATACAAAGATATCAGTAAGCAATGAGTATGGGTGGGTCTCCCTCTTTCTCCAACAGAATCCTGTAGACTTCACCTCCTCAAGCCAAATGCACCTCCCCACAGATTCCTAGGGACAGATAAGTCAATAAAAATAAGAGATTAATGAAAAAAAGGTAATGGGGAGAGGCAATTCCTTTAATCTACTATTTAAACTCTAGTCTAGGAGGTAAGCTAGCCCCATCGCATGAAGCACTTCTTAGTGTACCTCCAGTTTAAGGAGGGATGAGGAAGAGGAGTGCCGCTGTCCACTACTATGACTGATCCCATCTAATAAAGCTGACAAGGGTAAAAACCACTTCAACAAATAAACCCTGGGAATAATCACTACAAACATCCTTTTGAACAAGTTTCCTAAGGCATTAAGAAAAAAGATTAAATTTATTTTTAAAAGAATGTGATTTGCACACAGGTTCAGCAGTATGATGGTAACATTTTCTCAACTGTACCAATGCTGAGAAAGGAATCTGCAGCCAGCCAGCTCCATGGTATGCCCGCTATGCTCATGCAGCAGTCATTAGCATCCAGGATCCTGGCAACCACTGTTTCTTTGTTCCCTGTGTTTGTATTAGCATGATTTTTATTACCCTATTAATATTTTCCAAACTCACTCTGATTCTAAACTAAGGATCTGTTCTGGAGGAGTAATGACATTAAAAGAAAAGAATTAATGTATATGATGGTTAACAACTCATGAGCTTTGCTCATTCATTCTAAGTCAATTACAGGTAAAAGCAAATCACAAGGTAACTATTCTTTTTATCTCAGGAGATGAACCAGCTGCTTCCTTAGTCATCTCACAAATGATGAAAACAAAACAGAAATCTAAAGAGTTTCAACTCAGTACACACTTAAGAAATATGACACAATGTTCTCTCCTTTGATCTGCTAAAAACTCCTAAGTTCCAAAATTCACAGAACTAGTATTAATCCAATTAGACCATCCAGTGCAGCGACCAACTGATAGCTCAGCAAACCAACACAGGAAGGCACATTCAGTGTGGCGCAGGAGAGAAAATAGATCCTCACCAGCAGGAAACTTACACTCTATTGAAACAATAGTTTTACACTCTATTGAAATAAAAAGTTTGACACAACCTTTCTGAATTATTAACAGGTGTAACAAGCTCCATGACAAACATATCCACCATATTCAACTGTATTCATATCATGGATAATTTCTCCACATTAACATGGGGATATCATCTTTTAAAAAAAGTACTCAAAAAAAAAAAAAAAGGTACTCAGAAGTAGTAACTGGCAGATAAATGTACATTCTAAATATTCCAAATAAACTGGACAGAGCTCAGGAATAAGAACTGAGGAATGAGTTCAGCTCTAGAATTAATAAGCAGGGAGGGAGAGACCAGGTGACTTATACCTGACAGGCCAGGATGTCCTCGACTATAATGTGGAGGAAAAAACACAGCAGAGTGTGGCAAGTGTTTTTATGTCTTCAAAAGTCAATTTCAATTAACTGGTACTGACAGCAATCTGCTCTAGAGCACTCTGCTGAGACTGTTAGATTTCCTTTAAGTAAAAAGCTGTGTGTTGGGTTACCTGCTCTCAGAAACTGGATGTGTGTGAGAAAAGTAGTGCTATGAACTCATCCTCAGAGTTCACTGAACTGTTTTTCCAGTGACCTCCTGCACGCCTCAGATACACTTGTGTTCAGGGGCTGCTTATTCAGCTCTCAGAAGCTACAAGATGTGGCTATGGAACCAAGCACTTCCCTGACTCTGGACAATAGAAAGTAACACCTAACATTCGTTGATGTTTAATATAAACTAGCACTGTTGCAACCACTTAATCCATATTACAACATTTAATCCTCACAACAATCTAGATTGTACTGTCAACTCTATCAAGGAGACAAGGCACTAGTCACCAGGTGGAACTGGCTTCAAAGGGGATGACACAGCCAGAACTCAACCTTCAGCTGTCTGTGGCTCTGTGGCTCCCCCTCTCCTACTTTCAACAACTTGTATTGTTTCTCTGTCACCTGTACATTGACCCAAGTACAACTTCAGTTCTACTAATGCTATGCACTGAGTAAGCCAGACTGCCAGGCTTCACGGTGATGTAAGTTAATATTTTATCTGTAGTCCTGAAATGTTTACTCTCTCCAAGGGGCCTGGATTTTGGAAAGTAGCCCTCATATTACCCATACCCTGGACATCAGTAGATTACTTTACTTGGCTTATTTTTTAAAAAAATCAAAATAATCTCATAAATCATCCACTCCACAACATTTTCTAGAACCCTCAGGCAACGTGGGTTTTAGGGTTTAAATAATTTTCCCATTAAGAGCATCAGTCAGAAAATTGAAGGGAGGAGGTAATTCCTAAAACATAAGTCTTTGAAGAGATTAGCACAGTGAAGAGAATCCCTAGTAATCTTAAAGGGGTTTGCACTGTTTCTCTGGACATCACATCTCACAGTACAGGGGTATAGAAGGTAAACAGCATATGAGCTTTAACTGAAAGGTAAATAATCACTACCAGCACTCCTAGAAGGTTAACTTTTCTAAATAAATGCCATTTCCCAAAGATTACCTGAAAACTAGCCAGCAATCCTCATCAAGGAGGTGTGAGCTTAGTCAAAAAAAAAAAAAAAAAACCTATGAGCTTGACCAAACAAAAACAAAAACAACCAAAAAAAAACAGGCTTTCAAGGACAATAGAACAAAGCAATTTTTAAAATATTATATACATATTATACTCCAATGTATAAATTATCTTCAAGTGTTCCCATTGTAACTTCTTCTTACATATCACTACACTTCAGATTACAAACATTAAGCAAACCAACCACTATTCTGAACTAAATTCAAAAGAATGGTAACAAATGGAATTATATTTTTTTTAAATCTCTATACCTAATTTCGGTATAATAAGAAATTTAAATGCAAGCTTCTAATCTTTAAAGTACAATATAAAAAGAATAGAACTAAACATGTAATATAATTAAATAGACCATTAAGAAAAATTTTAAATACTATAGCTCTTAAGAAGACATTAAAAGTTAAAAAAAAAAAAAATTCCAGGTATTAAAAGAATTAAACTCTTATATTCCCCAACAGAAAAAGGATGTGGGACACAAACTTCCTTTTACAATATGCATGCACTACTGTTACTCTATCTTTCAGCTTAATGTCTTTCTTATTTATGTAAGTCTTAAAAAGTAAAGTTTTAACATTTTCTTCTCAGATGAATCATCTGGTACCCCACCTCAGAAACCCTAATACCTAAAAAAAGTCATGATTGCTAATCTCTGGTTTCAAACTTACAGCAATGAAAGGATCAATTTTCCTATTACAAAATATTTTAAATGAACTACCACCAAAAAGGATTAATCACTCCTCTAGTCAAAGATAAGGGCCATATTGCTCCCCACTACCACAAACTTTTTATTCCTAAACTCTGCATTGAGGGCTCCTATGTGTACACCCCTCCCCCTCATTTTTTAAGCAAAATGCAATGACACAAGATACAGACACAGGTATCAAAAGAATGAAACAGATACATTTGTTGCTTTTTAACAGACAGCTCTTTCTAGATTTGTACCATAAGACCTGCCAATCCACCCATATTCTTCTCACCTATTCTCTGATGGTATCAAACTACTCCTGTATGCATGAAAATCCAAGGGCCATGAAAAATGAAATGGAATACCCTTCTAAGATACTATAAATAAATTTTTATAAGGAACAAATTAAGTTCACTTTCTGAAACACATAGAACACTCAACAACAAAACCACAAAAAGGAAACAATTAAGTACAGTACAAATGGTAATTTTTTTGTTACAACACGGTTGATTGGGTTACTCCTAGCTGCAAATTTTACTGCCCCACATTCTCCCACAGTAGGTCACAAGGCTACACCTCAATGCTACTCAGCCACTTCCTAAGAGGGCTCAACACTTCACCCACTGATTACCTGTATCAAAACAGACAACTGTGGCCCAGTCCCCTTCGGCCTTCTGAAGCAAGCCCTCTAGTGTGCTCCCTGGCCTTTTATAGTGGAGGCATGTGATGCGAGTATCGCACCAGCTGTTCCTAATTACCTCTCAGGCTGGGGCGAATGACTCAGCAACCCAACTTTTTTAAAGAGTCACCCTACCTTGTTAACCAATCAATATACTGAACAATGGTAAACCACTTGACAGATTCATAAGTTAAACACTAATACATGAGTTGTCACTACACCAAGTCTACTCTACTCCAAACCGACTCACCAGGGGCCTCTTTCTTTCCTACACTTCTTTATGATGTCCAAAGACAGAAATGGCAAGTGCCTTCAAGCCCAGCCCAGCCCTTGCACCACTACCCCAACACCAGGAAGAAGCAGGCCCACACCTCTTCCCATTTCTCGGCTTGACCATGTGAAGCGCTCAAGTGCTCTGCCCGTGTCTGGGATTTCCACCCTTTATCTTTCCGAAATGCCTTAAATGCAAACTCTCTGAGATGCGAGAAGTGTCCAAAGACATAAACAAAGGCCCAGTAGTGGCCCCTTCCAGGTAACAGTTCCGACACTGAAACAATTCTCTAGAAAGATCAGCACCCTACAAAACAGCCTTTGTTCTTCCAAGCATGACGCTGGAGCTTGTTTTTCCCACACACGTTCTTTCACAATTACTACGACGCTCTACCTTGAATCAGCCCAAGTGGAACGCAGAAGGCTCCCTGCATAAAAGCGTTCCGCAACATTCTACTCAATGGCACGGAACTGCCGCTAAGAATGAAAAAGCAATGGCACTCGCGCTACGCTACGCGAGCACAAAGCTGGTGTCTCCAGAATTTACACCCACTCTCACCATATTGTGAGAGTCTTTAATTTACAACGTGTGGGCAAAACTCCAACAAAGGGAGCTCGGGGATCTCGGGGAGCTCGGGTCCCCCAAATCAATTTTGGCTAAACCCAGCTCTGCCAGGCGCTGTTTGGGCTCGGGCCACCAACTCGGCCTTCCTTACGTGGTTGCACGCGCGACACACACGCAGGCTACGGGAGCAGCAGTTCGCTGGACGCCGCGGCCGGGGCGAGGACAATACCCGGCCGGGGCCGCGAGGGCGGCGCGGATGTGTCGCCGGCGGGCGGGGCGCGGGTCGCACCGGGGACGGCACTCGGCGGCCCCGCGCCCCGCCCCGCCGGCCCGGGTAAAGTCCGCGCGGCAGGCAAACAGCAGCGCTGGCCGCGCCGCAGCCCGGACGCCTCCGGCCGCCCCTTCCGCGGACGCGGCCGCTCCAGGGGTCCGCGGGCCCGGCTGCGCACCACCCCCGCCCACCAAGCACCTCCCGCGGACCCCCGGCCGCCTCCATGACCTGCCCCCGGGCCACTCCTCGGCCGGCGGCCCTGTCCCCGCGCGCTGACCCACCCGGGGGAGGACCGGCAGGCGAGGCGGCCCAGCCACTCACCAGAGCCGAAGCGCGGCGCGGCCCGACTGACGGCGGCGAGCGCGCGGCGGGCGGCGCGGGCAGCGGTCAGGTGACTCACTCCCTCGGCGCGGCCGCCGGCCCTTCCCTCCCCTGCGCACCCTCCGCTCCGCCGCCGCGGCCGCCAGCGCCCCGCGGCGCCGACGCCCCGCCCACCCAGGGCCCGCCTCGGAGGCCACGCCCCGCACCCGCGAGGCGGGGGCCGCGGCCGGGCCGCGCGCGTCCTGGGGAGCCGGTGCTCGGTGGAACTGGCAAGCCACTCAAAGACCACCTCCTCTCACTCTGCTGAGTGCTGACGCCGCTGGTATTGACAGTCCGCCGGAATAGGGCCAAGCCAGCCCGCCGCGAGTCCAGGGTGTCCACCGACGGCTGGAGGCAGAAGGGGCGCCGGACCCAGCCCCTCGCCAGAGTCCCACCGGGGTTGCTTCTAATGACTCCTCCACCGAGCCTCGGGGCTGCTTTCCCCTGGGGTAGTCAGGAACCCAGGCTCCAAAGTTGTTTGAGCGTGCCTAAAAGAAAAGAGGCATCAAGTGCATTTGTTGGCAGCTAGACAGGAAATTTTAAGGACAAGCTTTTCAGGGTGGAGGCTCTTGCCACTTTAAATGACTGCTAACATCCCTTCAAGTTGTTTGTTTCAGATAAGACCCTCAAAGAAAAACACCAGGAGTGTGAACTTTGCACAATATAATCTCATTATTATGTCTGTGTTTTCCTTTGCTTCTATGTCCAGAAGACACCGCATTGGGAGTTACACACAGGGCTCTCCATACTTGCATAAGTAATCTTTCTTCACCCTTCTCTCCTGGTTGTGCTTATGGACTTTGCACTTACCAAGCGCCGGGCCCATTGTGTTGGGTGACACATCAGAATTTTGTGGAAAGCATCTTCTGGCAGCCCTACTTTTGCTGACAATGAAAACAAAGGCATCCTGTAACAGGTATTCCCTTAATGCTGTGGCTGCCAGGAAACTTGGAACCAGGTTCAATGTCCAGTGGTGTCACCTGGCTCATCTCAAACCCTGGTTACACTTTCATCCTCTGGTGCTTTTTCTGATGTTTATGCAATTTGTCAGTTTTTAAATTATGTTCCCAAGTCATTTAACATCTCTGGAGTTCAAAGCCTTGTCTGTCTTTGAAGTGAGGTGCACATGTGGCAATCTTATCCACCTTGAAAGGGCTGACTATGCTAGCCAACCTTCTGGAAAAAGTGGCACCGCCCTTGAGGCCTGTAGCCACAGAAGGATTGTATGAAGGGATTTTGTTGTTGATAATTGAGTTCAAGTGGAGAGAGAGATGGAGAAAAATTGGTGGCAACCCCAGAGATTATGTACTCCCTGTACACAAGAAGACAGCCCTGGAGCTCTCTGGGCAAAAAAAAAAAGGCCTCCAAGATAATAAATTCAGATATTATCTCTAACAGGACTGCCTCTGTGCAGTGCAGAAGTTGTGGGACTTAGGGACATTTGACTTATATCCAAAATACATAAGAAGGTGATATAAGTGAAACTGGATGGCGGTGCAAGGTGTGAAGAGATTCTATCACCTAGAATCTGGGGAGGCTTTCTGGAGGAAGTAACACTTGCAATGGGACTTAATTGAGAATCAGAAAGGTGCCCAGCTGTCCAGGGAAGTTACAGAAGTAGAAGACAGGTGGCGTTTCAGCCTGATTGAACTCATGATGGAGGTAAGGATTTAATAAGTAAGGAAAGGACACTTGGGAATAGATCATGAAGGAAGGATGAGGGTTCTTACAGACACCTAAGAGGCCTCAACGCTTCCACCCTGAGCCAATAGAATTATATTTTTCTTCTTCCCAAAGCTAGGCAGATTTTTTTCAGGGGAAGAACATACCCTCCTCCTGAGGAGAAACTCTTCTTTTCCCTAGATAATGGTGCTGGTATTTTCTATCCTGAAAATAATGACATACACTCTAATGAGTTTAATAATTTGAAAAGTTCTTACAAAAGTACACCAAGATATTAAGACTGTCAGGGCAGTTAGAAATGACTCTCAAATTTCAGTGAGTAAGAATATCTGGAGACTCATTAAATGGTAGATGTCTGTCCCTGCCTCCTTAAGCTTCAAATTTCAAAGGTCTGAGTAGAACCCAGGAGTCTTCATTTTTAATGCTGATGCAAATGATCTTCAGAACAATTGAAAAGCACTAAGTTAGAATTTAGGGTATGTAATACAGAAGAGACTGAATGAAAAATGAATTGAAAATGAAAATAAAACCAAGTCAACGGAAGGGTCTCATGCACTGGCCTAACGTTTGGATCTTCCCCTAGTCTGAGGGAGTGAGTAGGAATCTTTTTCACCTGATTGTTTTTAAATGCTAATTCTAATGTTGAGAAAGGAGAGGAGTGGGACAGATCACAGGTTGAGAGAGTGAGCACATAATGATGCAGTAATTACTCAGTAAATTATGTGGCACTTTTTGTTTCCGTATTCCTTGCTTTGGACAAAAAGACTTAGAATATCTTTTTCTTTTTTTGATAGCTAAATATCAGCCAGGTTCGATGGTGCACAC
This sequence comes from Sciurus carolinensis, assembly GCF_902686445.1. NCBI lineage: Eukaryota > Metazoa > Chordata > Mammalia > Rodentia > Sciuridae > Sciurus > Sciurus carolinensis. The sequence continues at coordinate 126,902,008 of NC_062221.1, read as the reverse complement.
CTGTAATCCCAGCAACTCAGGAAGCTGAGGCAGGAGAATCATAAGTTCAAATCCAGCCTCAACAACTTTTAGTGAGACCCTGTCTCAAAAGAAAAAAATAAAAAGGGTTGGGGAATGTTGCTCAGTGGCTAAGCCCCTTCTGGGTTCAATCCCTGGTACCTAAAAAATAAAAATAAAATAAAACCTGAATATCGGTGCAAATATTCACAAGTCACCATGACTTCTGACCTCTGCCTTCTAGATTCCTGAGCTAGCATAACATTAACTGCCATGCCAACAAAATCTTGAATAGTCCTACTGCATTCAAGATCAAGAAAAGTTATTTAATTGATCAGCTATTAAGACTATCAACCTCATTACCTTTTACATTGACACATACATTTATTAAAATATCTTGCTGGGCTCAGTGGTGCACACCTGTAATCCCAGCAGCTTAGAAGGTTGAGACAGGAGGATCACGAATTCAAAGCCAGCTTCAGCAAAAGTGAGGCGCTAAGCAACTCAATGAGACACTGTCTCTAAATAAAACACAAAATAGGGCTGGGGGTGTGGTTCAGTGGTCAAGTGCTCCTAAGGTCAATCCCCAGTATCAAAAAAAAAAAAAAAACAAACCTTACTAAAACAAAATTTTAAGTATCTTTAGTCATAATGAGATATGGTACCTCTACCCAAATTTCATTGAAAGAAAAAAATTTTAAGGTCTTGAGGAGAAAAAAATCATGATTGCTTTGGTGTTCATAATGGTTTGGAACTTAACCTAGCAGTACAGCATAGATACTGTGCTCCTGTTTCACAGTGATTTGCAATCAGTGCTTCTTTGTCAGTGCTTCTTTGTCATTAAGTTTTGAATTTAGTACCTTTTTTTTTTTTTTTTTCAGTGCTAGGGATAAACCCAGGGCCTCACACATGCTAGGCAAGTTCTCTATCACTGAGTCACATTCCCAGCCCTTTTAGTGCTTTATTCTTTAGAAGGATTTAGCCATTTGCACTTCTCATTGACTTGAAAAGTGATGACAGATTTTTCTTCTGTGAACAGTGTTTGTCAACATACCATACTGATCACAAGATGTTATATATGTGCATTGTTATATTTCTTTCAAATATATTGTTCTCTTTTCAAAATTTTCCCAATCATACATATTCTTTTTCTAGACATTATACTGATTTTATTACCAAAATAAATTCTTATCATTAGCTCTGAATACAATTTAAGTAACTTCAAGCCATAAGCCAAGGAAAGATTTTCAATCAAAGCTAGATATAGGGGCTGGGGAGATAGCTCAGTTGGTAGAGTGCTTGCCTCTCAAGCACAAGGCCCCGAGTTCGATCCCCAGCACCGCAAAAAAAAAAAAAAAGCTAGATATAGTCACCATCATTTTCTCCTTCAGTGACAGATTGCCTTGCCTGACTCTCAAAAATGAGGGAACTAAATCATATCGATGGTGACATATGATAGGAATAAGAACAATATGGCAAAATATTTAGACAATAGGACTAATACATAACCTAGAAAATCCTTGATGTGTAGACTGGATCACTTGACCTTGCTCACTTCTCCTTCCCAAACTCTACACATCCACCTTTATTCCCCACCACCCTTAGTTTCTATCTTTCTTTCCTCGGATGTAACATACCTATCTTCTCCTACCCCACCCTACCTGTCCATTCTCTCTAGAGTCTCTCCAGAACCTCATTCACCACATCTCCATTGCCTTGCTACTTTTGTCCTTAAGTATTGATTGACTAATTTATTCAACAACGTTGGAGGAGTCAAAAGCCTAGGCTGTGAACTGGAGTTGGGGAAGCGGGGAGTATCAAGATCAAACAAACATGACTCCTTCCAAATTGGAAAATGGCCATTTGACACTTCCCTCAGCAGTGATGAAGGATTGAAGTCATAGCAGCTCTGCTCCCTCCTCATTTGGAGGTTTTTTTTTTTTTTTTTTTTTTTTTATGGAAAATGAGCATATTTTATTCAAAGTTAATGAAGACTCTCTGGAGAACCGTGTTTACCTGGTAACTGAAATGAAGGGGACAGTGAAGGGATTGTAGCCTCTGATTTGAGATGCCCACAAAGTCTATGGTCAGAAAAAAGGAACAGGGAAAGAGAGTATTGGAGCAGAAGAATTCAGCAGGACAGCAGCCAAATAGGTAAATGAGGTACCACTGAGATACCAGATTTAATGTCAACCAAAGTGGCTCAAATACAGAATACTTCTCATGCTTCTGAAAACCAGTAGGATTCTGTAGTGGACTAAAGGTGGCGGTGTAATTTTAGTCACTCTTCCCATGAGAATGGATTTATTTTCCATCATCTCAAATCTGGCCCTGTGACCCTGTAGCTAAGAAATCACTGCAAGCAGGGATGCAGGAGACATCACTGGATCTGGTCTTTTGGGAGAGGGACAACTTCTACTTCCTCTATCTTTAAATGATCTTCCTCAGGAAAGAACGCTTCCTCTCAGGACCAGGCCACTCTGCTGTAAGAAGCCCAGCATGGGACACGTGTCCCATCTCCAACTTGCCCCAGCAGTCAGCATCAAATGTCAATCACGTGATCAACTTCCTTGGAGTCTCTGGTCTAGTCAGGTTTGGTCAGAAAAAGCTTTCAGCTGATCCCAGGCAATTCAGAGCTATGAGATAAAATGATCATTGTTTCAAGTCACTAAATTTTGAAATAACTTTTTATAAAGCAATAAACCAATAAAATAGAGACTAAAGAAAGTATTTGATGCTGGAAGCAAGCATGAAAGTAGAATAAAATTCATAAGAACCACAACCCCAATGATAAGGTCTTAGAAGAAAATTCAAGTAAATAAAACTGAAAATATGTAGAACAGGTTTAATTTTAAACCTGTGTCAAGTTCCTTGACGAGATGACACTCAAGATTTTCTTCAATTACAAATTAATTGTGCTCCCAATTTTCTTCCACTCTGTTGCAAGTATTTATAAAATGAAGTAAAAAAAAAAAATTGCTATTCTCTCGTAAGCTAATTCTGGAAATTGTTGTACATATGGTAGTAAGTACTTGGGACTAGAAAGTGAGACCCTCAGGACCCTAGATGTAGCCTGACTGTTCTGCACCCAACTTGGAAAGTGAGAGAGGAGACTTGGAGCTAGAAATAGGACAGAAAATGACACAAAGCTTGATATAACCAATGCCTCAAGCCTGCAGAAAATTTTCTAAATGTTTGGTGCCAGTACTTTCATGTGGCTCCAGGGATGTTTGTACTTGGTAATGAATCAGAAACAGCACAGAAAGAGCCTTTGGCTTGTACAAAGGACTGGAAAGCCCATCTTCATAGTTCTGTTACATGTTTCTGTTGATGTTTACATCAAGGATTGGAACGTGAAGATCTTGGTCTTTTATTTTTAAAATTCAAACAAGTATTAAAGTCAATTATGCATTTGTTTAAATAAAAGTATTCTCAAATAGAAATTGAATTTTTAGAAAAATGAAACTAGCATGCCCAGTAGAGGTTCATTCTTTAAACTCATAGTCTTCCTTAATGCCTGGCATATGCCACTTCTTTCATCTAGAGCATCTGTTCTCAATAGGGACTCATTTGGCACCCCCAACATGAGATATTGGTTCTGATAAGGGTGGGGTAATAGCATCTAGTGGGTAGAGGCCAGAGAGGCTGAAAAACATTCTGCAATGCATAGGACAGTCCTTATGGATATGTGTCCCTTAGTCCCCATTCATAACAATGGACTATCTGGCCCAACAATCCCAAGGATGAAGAACCCTAACCTAGTGATACACATGCCTTAGTATGAGAAGTGTGTGTATGAATTAAAAGGAGTAAAGGAAGAGAGGAACTAAGTAAAAAGACAATGGAAGGAGATGACTGACCTCTGAGACTTCAAAGCTGTAAAGTAAGACCTATTGCATCAGAGAAGAGATACATATATTACCATGAAGAGAGAACTGTTGACCGGTTGGGGGTGCTGAGTTTTCACCATTGGCCACTCCAGATCCCCGCTCCAGCTTTCTCCATTCTGTTGTGTCCCCAGAGGCAGCCCTGTTAGGGTGTTACCTACAGGTTCCTCCAGTCCTTCACTTGCAGCTCCCCTTGGATAATGGCAAGTGTCAGCAGCAGCTCAGCTGCCTCCCCACCAGGCCATGGGTTGACTGTAGTCTTATTCCTCCACCAAAGTCATCAACTCCTGCCAGCCTACCCTCACCTACAGCTATAGCCAAAGCAATAGAACTTTAGGGATGGTGGTACCTCCCACAGGGGTCAGCCCTCAGGTGCATCACTCCTCCTTGATTCATTCCTTGTCCCCATCCTTGTAAGCAGTCAGTTCCCTGACTGATTCACCAGATCAAGACTTGGGGTAACCAGAGTGAATATACTAACACATCCATGGAAACAATATGACCATGATAAAGAAGTTAATCAAATCCTTGAAGCCAAGTAAAGGGAGAGCCAGAGATACCAATGGGGGCAGTACATCACTGGCACAGTCTAGGGGTGAGGGCACATGGCCAAGGACGCAGTACTTTACTCCAGGGCACCGATACCTACTGTGCAGTGCAGCCTACTGTGTTTTGGTTCAACCAGACTCCAGCTATCCAGCTCATTCCACTTGCTTTCTTCTTCCATGTCTAATGATAATTTGACTTTGCAGGTACACTTGCTTACAGGGAGAAAATGGGTGGTTAGTAAACATCAATATTTACCATGCTTTCTGGCAGTGTCTCGTTGTAAGTTAATTATCTTTCCAGTGTTCTTCCTGCCTGTGCAGCTGTAAGTGAGTGTGCATTTGAAAACTGAGTCACATATCTGCATCCAGGTTTCTGCATCGTCAAGGTCAGAGTCATTGTGAGTTTGACAAGGTAAAGTCTGACATGACCTGGTCAAGTCCATCCCTACTTTACAGAAACACCCTTCATACATACCACTGGTGGTTTCAGGACTGATCTTTAAACCAGGGATGCTTTATCCCTGTACACATACTTTTCTCCAAATTTCTTTGTGGTAGACCCTGCTAGGTGCCTACCACTATCTCTTTACCCTCCCTCTTTCCTAACATAGCCCTGATTAAATATGAAATAACACCTTCCCAGATTCCCTTCACCATGTGACTTAGTTCTGATCAACCAGATAAAAGTAAATGAGAACTCAATGGAATTTCCAAGAAGCTCTTACTTTCCTGACAACAAAAGACCAAATCATCTGGCACGCACTTTCCCCCCTGCCTTCCCTCCCTTGGATGGCTAAAGGAGTCTTTTCTTTCATTCATAAGAATGAAAACCACACATTAAGGATTTCTTCGAGCAACTGATCAGTCCTGGTGGTTGGTTTCTTCTTATCATACCACAGAAAGAACACTATTCAGCCAAACTTCCAGAGTGGAGTTTCTATTACACCAAACCACTCACAGTGTGGATTGAAATCTATTTTAATCTCAACTAAGTCTCAAATCCCCCATGTCATTCTGATATATCTTAGGTTAAGAGAGAGTCAGTGGGTTGCTATGAAAATACTCAAAGTAATAGCCAGAATCTATGTTGAAATCCTAATCTTCAATGTGATGGTGTTATGATTTGGATCAAAAAATGTACTCCAAGAAGCTCATATGATAGGCAATGAAGCAATGTTCAGAGTTTTAAAAAAAATTAAATTATGAGAGCTATAACTTCTTCAGTGGATTAATTCATTTGATGGATTAATAATTTGAATGGGCTACTGGTTGGTAACTACAGGCAGGTGTGGTGTGGCTGAAGAAAAGCAGATAACTAGGTACATACCCTTGGGGATTATATCGTATCCCTATCATCTCTCTCCCCCACCTATGGCTACCATGAGCTAACACCTTTCCTCTACCGTACCCTTCTGCCATAATGTTCTGCCTTACCTCAAGCCCAGAGCAATGGAGTTGACTGACCGTGAACTAAGACCTCTGAACCTCTGACCCCAAAACAAACTTTCCTCCTTTAAGTTTTTCTTATTGGATATTTTGATCCCAGCTATGAAAAAGTTGATTAACACAGTATTAGAAGGTAGGATCTTTGGGCTATAATTAGATCACAAGGATAGAGTCCTCATGAATAGAAATAGTACCCTTATAAAAGGAACCCCAGAGAGTTCCATCATTCCTTCCACCCTGGGAGGACACAGCCAAAAGACAGCCATCTGCAACACAGAAGAGGGGCCCCACCAGAACCAAACATGTTAGACTCTGACCTTGAACTTCTAGCATCCAGAACTGTGAGAAATGTTTTGTAAGCCTCCCAGTCAGTGGTTCTGTTATAGAAGTATAAATTGACTAGGACACTCAGCCTATACGTGTGACCCTGGAAGCTGGCAAATGAGTGGCAATGAATAGCATTTTAATAGTGTTGAGAGTAACAGAAGTGCAAAAACTGGATCTTACTATGGAATTGTGAAACTGCTATTATTGACTCTAGGACTGCTGCTTCCCCTTGGATGTAAGTAGGTCACAAAGAAGACAGAGATGCAGATATGCTTGTAAAATTCTGATAAAGTTCAGGAAATGGTTCTTTTGAAATATGGGATGGCCCCCAAAGCAGGGGGAAAAGGAAGTTAAAATCTTCAAAACAATTGCATGGATTTAAGCTAAGTTCTGTAAAAACATTGGGAGCATATGAGAAGTAATGTGAAATTATTCTGATATTTCAAACCCTTTCTTTTTTATTATGCATTTTATTACAGAATAACCAATATAAGATCTTCAGAATTAACAGACTATATGAATTGAAAAAGGCAGATCCACTTACCGAGGACCAAATAAAGAAACAGAGGGTGTGCTAAATCCAGATCTATGAAATGAATCTATGGGAAGAATGAGATGTTGAATTCTGGTCAATAAAAAGAAATATCTTCTCGAACTAATAATTTGAAAAATTTTCCTAAGTAAAAGGAGACTTTAGAATTCATAGTAATCTTGAGTTCTAAAGACGTAGATTTAAATTGACTAGAACACTAAAAAGTTGTTCATTGGCTAAATAAGATCTCCAGCAGAATACCACTGGGAATGTCTTTTATATCCCTTAGGACAAATAGAGACAGAAGACAGGGGGCATATCTCTAATGAACTGCATGTGCCCCTTGGCTGTCCAAAAATAAACTCTAATATAATTTGATTCTTTATCCTTAGTAATGAGAAGTGAAGCATAAAGCCTTTGCAAATGCCACATGATGCAACCCAGGAAAGAAAAAAATCAAGCATAGATATTCCTATCATTTTGTAAGAGACCAAACTCCATGTTTCTTTTTTTTCTTCTCTTTTTCCTTTTCTTTTCTTTCTTTTTTTCTTTGTATGTGTGTGTTTATATGTGCATATGGTACTGGGGATTCAACCCTGGGGTCCTCTATTACTGAGCTGCACCCCAAGCCCTTTTTATCTTTTGAGACAGGATATTGGCTAAGTTGCCAAGACTGGCCTCCAACTTGCAATCCTCCAACCTCAGCCTCCTGAATTGCTTTGATTACAGGTCTGTGCCACCAGGTCCAGCTCAAAAACTACGTTTGCATTAGCAGGTACAACCAGATCACCTTGCCTTTATTACTTCCCTACTTGTTACCTGAAATCCCTTGAAGATTGATTGCTTGGGGGTGAAAGTTCTGCATGTTAAAACGTTCTCCATTAAAATACAAATTATTTCAGAAGTTAAATACATGAAGCCACTTTCAAAGACAACCACTCACTCTAGTAAGAAGAAATATATAAAAATATTCATGGTAGATAGGGTTTAAAGGCATTTTGATAGGAATGTTGAAAACATGGAGAATAGGAAGCCACTGCACCATGAGAATCTTTGAGAAGATTTGTGGGGCTGGGGAGGGCAGTAGAAGGGTACCAGATTCTGAATTGAAGGATGGCAAAGACTAACTCAGAATTAGTACCAAGATCACCTCACTTTTGGGAAAAAGTGTTACCTATGTAATAAATTTTTTATGCAAAATCCATCTTTAAGTATGATATGGGAAGTAAGAATCTGAGACATTATCAGTTCATTGTGATTAGTAGAAAAATAAGGGTATGTTATGAAAGTGCGAAAAATCAGAGATTCAGATGCATCATCATTGGCATTATAAATGTATTTTTGTGTATTTCATACTAGCTAATTTATAAAGAATTTTTATAGATTCTTTTTCAGCTGATACACCACCCCCTAAAGCAGAAAAAACAAAAACAAAAACAAACAAACAAACAAACAAAAAAACAGGAATTATCCTAAATGAGAAAATCAGGTTTTTAGGCCAACAGCTGACAAAGATTTCCATGCAGCTCTTGGGGTCTTTCCTACACCTGAAAACCTCCCAGAAGATCCCAAAAGTAAACCCAGGTAAATAAACTCCACTCCGTGGATTTCAAGATTATCCTTATACATTGATTTATATGCATATTTTCAAGCTTTATATTACAGTGTGCAGTTTTAGTCTCTATTAAGTATGATTTGTGGTCATTTTGTAAAAGACTATCAATTCTTTAATACCAGGGATATAGTGATAGAATTTATATATAAGGATCAAAGATGGCAAAATCCTGGCCTCTGTGGAGTTGGATTGGGAGGGAGTTTGAAGCAGACCAAGGGTGACCTAGAGCAGACACTGAGAGGAGGCTGTTAGACCTCCTACCATCTGTATCACCAAGTTCACAGAGTAAGTGTTCACTAGTGTTGAGTACTAGTCCAACTCAGGTGACTCAGAATCCCTGAAGAGAGGGTGGACTTGTGATGGGCTGACAGATCTGGCTCCATGAGAACGTCATAGGCCAAACTCTAAGGGAAATGACTAAACAGACTCCATTTTGCTCTGAGACTCCATGTTATGTAGGAAATAAGCTTCTCCCATGGGAACACTCCATCTCTGTACCCATCATCAGTTACTTGGTGTGACATGTTTAATAATATACAATGGCAACTCCTATGTAGTAAAGAATTGCTCTCTTTTGATTCCTATTGCTCCTAAACAATGTACCATGTGAATGATGATTGTGTGGATGTTAGTAACCATTCTCTAGTTTGTACCTAGGTAAGGGTCATTTTGACCCACATCCCCCTCTGTTGATGATTTTATGATGTTAGTTTGTAATTTCAAATCATAGCAACAGACACTTATGATTAATGTGATTTTTGGTGTAAGAACCCCTACAACCCTGTGGTCGGGGCTGTTCTCCCAATAGCCAGTTTTTGGGGCATTGTGTGAGACATTCAGCCAGCCGGTTTAATAAAGACTCTCAAATTTGGACTTCTCAGTGGTGATCAGTCTGTTCTTAAGTTGCACCCCATAACAGACACAAATCAATGTCGGCTGCTGTTGAGGTATTTTTATCCTCATCCAGATTCATTTCGGGATAATGTTGACAAGACTGGGCTTCAGAGGGAGATTGTTCAAACACCAGCCCCACTACTTACCCTGCTCATCTTGTTTCATTGGCCATCAAGAGAGGTTATTCTGGGACTTAGTATCAGAGTTGTTGCAAATATTAAATGGGCTGATATAAAGAGAGCATTTAGAACAGCCCAGGATTATATAAGTATCAGCACTATGATTACAGAAGCAAAGAATAGTTTAGACAGACTAAAAGCAAAGGCGGATTAGGGAGCAGGTCCTGCACACTCCTAATTTGCTGATTCTGAGAAGGAACCAGAGAGCATGAAGGAGTAATGAGATGACGACGCAGAGGATTTTGAAGTTTGGGAGTTGTGGAATTAGGAACACTAATCATTTGTTCATGGGAAATTATCCAAGAGATACAGCTCTAATTTAAACCTCAGTTATAAGCTACTTTGATGATGGGTTTCAGAAAAGAGAATATATGTGTGATTTGAACAAGCACTGTCTGAAATAAAGAGACTGCATTGGAATAAACTCCAAGGGTTTGAGTGTGTAGTGGTAATAACGATGATCAGCCCAGGCCCTTTGAGGCCGGGGGACAAAAAGACAGTCAGTGTAGGTAACACATGATTGGGTCAGAAAGATGGGGATTCAGGAGGAAATGAAATGCTAACACCTCCAGAGACCTTCCCCCTGCTGCAACCTGTGGTCAAGGTGAACTGCCTCCAGGGAAATTGTTCCTCCCTACAAGGGGCCGTTCACGGATGCTTCCTGGGCTCCTCCTTCCTGTCTGGACCCCTGGTCATGAGTCACATATGCAGGATGGCACAGGGTTGGGGGTGGTGAGAACAAAGGAATCCTAAAATATTTAAAACTTTGCCTAATACCAAAATTGATATCATCATTATAGGTGACAATCCGTATAAAAGGGGCAGGAGAATTAAGTGAAGTACTCCATGCAAAGGCCCATGATGCCTTGCTGGACCAGGTCAAAACAGCTCAAGGAATGTTCCTATCAGTCAGCAGTTGAGTCTTAGCTCAGATCCAGTTCTGATGGATGCCAGTTCCTGTGTTCTTGGCCACTCATGCTGAACAGTCATCAATGCAAATTCAGTATTTCCATCAGATAGTATTGGGAGTAGCTTAAAAGACATTAAAAAAGAATTTTTTTTTTTTTAAACAAGGAGGGCTGGAACTAAATCTTCCTTCAAGAAAGATTATCAGTCACACAGATAGAATTCAGTGATAAGAGATACTAGAAACATCAGGTTTACTTCCTTTGGTTCCCCAGGGAAGAAAGTCACACAGGTGTGGCCTGTTTCCTGCTTATTCATAAATAGAAATATGAAAGATTTATGAGACTAAATGCCCATGAGAAAAGGATGAGACAAGTTTCTCTCTACACTCTTTTAAAAGAAAACAGAAGCAAAGGTGTCTGTAGAAGACAACATCTAGACTTCTACTTATGACCAAGATGGGGTCACAGGGATAAAATGTATCCTCCCACCAGAAACAACCAAAAAACAGAAGAAACGTGAAATGGTTTTTAGATGTTAGATTCTGGCAACATGGGACAGTGTTCCTGAGAGGGGAGAAGTAAACCCATTGAGTCCTGTTAGTGTCACCAGATTACTTCCTGAAGAGAGAAAGTCCAAGCCCAGCCTGGTGGTTAAGTAGAGGAAATGAAGCTGGAACTCATAGTCTTGAAAAATGTCAAAGTAGCTAAATTCACAGAGCAGAATGGTGAAGAATGGAAGCTATGGGAAAAGGGGAGAGGGGAGAGAGAGGGAGAGAGAGAACTCTAATAATCTGCAGAGTCCTCCTCACATCCTCTTGATGCAGGCCTGCGAGGATGCCTGTGAGGAAAGAACCACCTAAACCAAAAAACATAAAAATAAAACAAAGCAGAAGAAGCAAATATGGGAACTCACACAGATCTGGAAATAGATCAGGTATCCAGTGGCCAGAATGGAAAACCCCTTTCATGGAACTTTGAGTCAGGTACTCAAAGCTTTTTGTGCTTTAGTACTAGAGCAAATTTAGCCCTAAAGACTGCTGTGCTCCCACTTAACAAAGCATAAAAATGTGAAAGGGTCAAACTGTTTTCATAACTGTATCCCAACAAAACTCAAGAATATTTATGGGAATACAAAACTATCCAGAACCCTGCAATTCATAATGAATGGCATGAAATTAAATACTGTCAGGTGTAGAAAGAAATAGGAAAACATGACAACCCATAATGAAAAGAAAGACCAAGCAATATAAGTAGATATAGAAAGAGTAAAACTTTATTTATTTTGCAGTGTTGGGGCTCAAACCCAGGGTCTTGTGTAGCAAGTGCTCTACCACTGAGCAGCATTCCACAACCCCAAAGATAAACATTTTAGAGATGTGGGCTACATTAAAATGACCCAAATTCAATTTCTAGAAATAGAAAATTCAGTGTCTTAAATGAAAGTTCCATCTGTTAGATAAGATTAACAGCACAGGAGATGTTGTAAAAGAAAGGATTAGTTCACTTGAAGACACAACAATAGAAATTATCCAAAATGAAATTGAATAAACAACCAGGAAAAGAAATCAGCAGAGTATCCCTTACCTGTGAGATAGCTTCAAGCAGCCTAAGACACATGTGATTGGAGTTACCCAGGAAAAGGAGATATTCAAAAATATTTATAGAACTAACAGCTGAAAATTTTTCCAAAAATTTAATGAGAACCATAAGTATCCCAAAAGTTCCATAAACTCCAAACATGGAAAATAAGAAAATTGGCTCTGTACATTTCCACCTTCTACTACCTCACCCTGGCAAGCCTTATGCCCAAAACCATCCCCCTTTACCTCTTATTTGCCAATTACTTACCCTCACAACCCAGCTCAATATTCATCTTCTGATTGGAAGTTTTCCTGACCTTCCCAGGAAAAAGTTAAGGATCATGGTCACCAAATGAGGCTCTGGGTCCTTTCTCAGATGGCTCACCTGCCTACTGCTATTTGTTGGCAGGAGGCATCAGAGCCTCCTTTTCTGAATTCCTCTAGGGGCTGCCTGAATATCCTCATTTTATAGCAACTGGCATCTGCCTAAAAGGGAGATGTCCAAGAGAACAAGGTGTGAGCTGCATTGCTTTTATAGTCTAGCATCAAATACCACACATGGTTATTTCCACAGTATTCTATGGGTTACACACTCCATTCTAATCACAGTGGGAGGGGACCATGGTAACACAGGAACATTTGGATGTAAGGTCATTAGGGACCATCTTGGAGGCTGGCTACCATGAATATGGAATTTATATCGGTTTCAAACATTGTATTAAATTCAACTCAACAAAGATCCTTGGCTTCGTTTTCAAATTTTTACCTTACGTGTATTTCTAAAACATATATACTGTCACATTATCACTTAACAACAGTGATACATTCTGAGAAATGGATCATTAGGCAATTATGTCACTGTACACACATAACAGAAGGTACTTACACAAACCTAAATGATATAGGTCAATCACTCCACAGAGCAGCCCCTTGATGCAAATCAAGAGATGTGGCAAACATGAAGAGCCTGTTGCCAGGGTAACATGACACACTGTTTCAGAGTAAACTTTATCTTTCTACTAAATAGGAGTACACTCTAACAATAAAAAGTCCAGTATTGTAAATGCAAAAGCTAGTAGTATTGTTGCTTATTATCACTATCAAGTATTTTGTAGTGTAGCTAATTGTACATGTTTTTGTATACTTTTATACAACTGGTAGTGTGGTAGATTTCTTTACACCACTATCACAACAAACACCTGAGTGACACACTGAGCTACAACATTAGGACAGCTATGACATCACTAGAGGATAGAAGGTTTTCAGATCCACCATCATATATTTGGCCCGTCATCAACAGAAATTTTGTTATGCAACACACACCTGCACTTTTATGTTTGTTTTTAGTCTCATACAAAATTTGGCATGCTATAGATAATCTCTTAGCACTTAGTTTTTCCAATTGCTTTATGACAGTAAAATTTATCCAATTATGGATGTTGCAATACTTAATTAATTTAGAATGCTATATAATATTCCATTCTGTGATTATTCAGCAGTTCTTTAATCCACTCTCCTATTGATGGGTGTTTGAGTTCTTTCCAGGTTTTTGCTGTTGATGAACAGTATTGCTATGAGCATTCTTAGAAGGCAGATGCTTCTCCCAGAGGTATTCCTAAGAGCAGATCTCCTAGATCACCTGGTATGTGAACATTCAACATTAAGAGGTAATACCAATCAGTCTTCCAAAGTGATCACACCTAATTTCATTCCCACCAGTGACACTTAAAAGGTTCAACAGAGTTTTAAAATCCTTTTTTTAGTTTAAAATAACTCTAATTTTAGAATTATTCTAAAAAATAAGCTGTAAATATAATCTGGTCTTGAGGAATGTAATCTAAATCCAAAGAAAAATCACATCTAAAACTAATAGGCAGAAAGTCCAAGATATTATATAAATATTATGACAGCTCCTTAATGGGTGATAGTACATCTCAAACCAACTTTACTGTGAAAAGTTTAAGCTTTAGCTTTCAGTCTTTAAACAGGGAGAGTACTGGGTTAACAGGCACAAGTTGGTCACCTTACTTGACGGTGGGTCAGCTAGCAGGAAAAGGACTTGAATACCTGTGTTAATCAGCTTTCTGTCACTATAACAAATACCCAAGATAATCAACTTATAAAGAAAAAAGTTTACTTTGCCTCACAATTTTGGAAGTTCCAGCCAAGGATCAGTGAGCCCCCTTGTTCTGGGCTGTGGTGAGGCAGCACACCATGTTGGGAGTATAGGGTGGAGCAAGACAGCTCACTTTGCAGACGGGAAGTAAAAGAGGCAGAGAGGAAGCAGCCAGCCCCCACCATCCCCTTCAAGGGCTGCCCAGGGACCTAAGGACCAATAGCACCACTCAGGAGCAAAACCTCTGGGCCTTTGGAGACATTCAAGATCCAAGCCGTCGCAGTCCCTTGACACCTGTTTTTGCCCTGTGGCTTCTGTTTGACTTTTTCAACACAGGAGCTCAGAGGGAACTGAGAAGGCTGGAAGTATAACCCAGAATGTTGGGTAGTTTCTAATTTTCTCAATGCTTTTAGTAAGAAAAATGCCACTGACCTTTTTTGAAAAAATACCTCAGTATCCTAAGTTCTGGGTTCTTAAAACTCTAACATGGGATGATTCTGAATGTTACTGTTAGAGGAAACTGTCTGCAGAGGAAAGGTTATGTGCACTCAAATAAAACTGGGTGTTTTATTGTTAGTGTTGTGGACAATTATGAATCTGCTCCTCAAAATTCAGACTTAATAATTTAATTAAATGTTTAAATAATGCTTATAATTGGCATGCTAATTTAGAGAAAATTTGCATGGAGTGATGTTTTTATATGCTATATATTTTGTAGCATATTAAATTTCTTTATACTTACAGTGTATTTTATTCATTTTATTGGAGTTGAAGCATTAAATTTCATATTTTAAAAGCATAAATAGGACCTTTACTTACACCTTCTCTTTTATGATGTTTTCAGAGTAATGAATCATTTAATGTTGAGTCAGTAAAATAACCTACAATTATATCATTAGCACTATGACAAAATACTGTTTTTAAATGATGAAGTTTCTGGGAATACACAGTGTCTTAGTTCACCTTCTGTTGCTAATAACGCAATACTACAGAGTCGATAAATTACAAAGAAAAGAGAATTACTCTGACTCATTTTCTGTCCAAGGTCAAGGGGCCACATCTGGTGACGGCCTTCTTGCTGGCATGGCAAGAGACAAGGAAGCAAGAGTGAGAACTAGCCTAACTGGCTTTCACAGCAGACCCACTCTCAAGATAACCCATTAATTCCATAAATGGATCAATCCATTCATAGAGCCCTAATCACCTCTTAAAGCTCACACCTCTGATATCTCATAATAAGGATTACATTTCAGAGGGATCAAACTGTATTGAAGATACAGCACACTGCAAGTAAAAGTAAGGATAATAGAGATATCCTTTTTGGTGGTGAGGGGGGCCAGTACTGAGGATTGAACTCAGGGGCACTTAACCACTGAGCCACACCCCCAGCCCTTTTTCGTATTTTATTTAGAGACAGAGTCTCAATGAGTTGCTGAGGGCCTCACTAAATTGCTGAGGCTGGCTTTGAACTCACGATTCTCCTGCCTCTCAGTCTCCTAAACTGCTAGATTACAGATGTGCACCACCACACCTGGCAAAAGTAGGGATATTCTTAGAAGATGCTATTTCAAAATGCAAAGTCCACATTTTCCCTTAATTACACATATTCTGTATGTGTGTGTGTGTGTGTATGTGTGTGTGTGAGAGAGAAAGAGAGAATGAATATCTTGGCAGCTGCTAGCCACAGAAACCTGCTCTTTGGTATTCTGCACCTCTCAAATTGTAATGTACACATGAATCCCCTGGGAGGTTATTAAAATGCAGATTCTGATGATGGAGTAGATTTCAGGTGGTTCCTGAGCATCTGTTTCTAACTCTCAAGTGACACTGGTACTCCCAGGCTGCCAACCATCCATTGAGCAGTGAGATTCTAGTAAGTCTACATGATGTAGGGCACACGCTCCCCAGTAACAACTATGGTTTTACCCTGCTGTGTGTTGCTAATAGCATCCTTCCCTATCAGAATCTTCTTATTTCTTTATCTGATTATGGTTGTATTATCTGTCTCCCTACCATGTCTGTGAGGGCAGGGACTTTTTCTGTCTTACTCATGCCTGTATCTCCAGCATCGGCAGCATGAGTTATCATTATTAAAGATCTATTGTTAACTACATACCTGCACAAAGACCTAGAGCGTGTATAGTGTAAGTTCTCAGATGCTCACCAAGTAGGCAGCAGGGGATATAAGTGCACACACTAGCTATGTGACATTGGCAAATGACATAACGTCTCCTGCTCCCATGTCCTCATCCATAAAATGGAGATGACAACAATAAACGTGCTTAGTACCATGGTAAGGACCAAGTTACTACATGGGATAGAAAAGGCCTGTATATAAAAGCACATAATAAACATGATGTAACTGTGACTCCAGAAGTTAGGATATTTTCCAACACTGATAGATGTTTTTCCTTATAAAACCCAGTCCCTCCTATGCTATCTGGAAGGAATCAAGACTGTAGGCAGATGAGTGGTTTCCCAGCCTGCTTCTCAGAGATGCAGAGATCTCAATAAATCTCTCAAGGGTCTCTAAGGGAAATGTGGAATAGACCCAGCAATCAGGACTCCGGTCCCAGCACCACCTCCATGCAAAGTAGCTTTACCCTCTCTTTTATTACATATTGATTTACTTCAGATAAGCTTCCCAAAAAAAGGAATGTGTTGCTTTTTAAAAAATATTAATTTGAGAACTGTGGGTCAAGGTCATCGCCAGATCCCATTCAGCTCTATTATCTTATCAGTTCTTTAAAAGTAAGGTAGTAAATACCACTGCTTATAACCCACAGCAGCCTTTGGGAAGTCTTCAATATATGTTAATATCATACATTACTTATACATATTAATGCGTATTAAATGAATGATCGATTGGGGCCCAGCCAGCTGGGTTTCAGGATAGTGAAGATTATGAGTGAAGTGATGACAGAGAGACTGGGCAGCCTCACTCTCTAGAGAGGAGTTGCTCTGAAGGAAGCAGACAGTCTGAGGAAGATTAAGATCAAAGGAAGATTCTTGAGTGGATGCAGGACCAATGAGCGCATTGATTTTTTCTTTTACAGACCTGTGTACTTAATTCACTTAGGCAAGTATTTACTGCCCTGCTCCATTAGGTGCTTCTGCTCTTCCTTAGCAATCAGCAATCTCCAGCCCCGACTGCCTTTAGAATCACAGGGGAGCCCCCCAGTTAAAACCCTGTCTCTAGAACTGTGTCCAGCCTATGGTGGTAGGGGTGGTTACTGCTGTCTTAAAGCTCCCCAGGCAATTCCAGAACTATAGCCAGTTCTGAAAGTGCCTTGGACTGTTGAACTTTTTTTTAAATGAAAATGTCTAGGATTTATATCAATGAGTTTGTTCATTTTAAAACTGGGGATTGAACCCAGGGGCACTTTACCCCTGAGCTACATCTCCAGTCCTTTTTGTTTTTATTTTTTATTTTGAAACAAGGTCTTGCTAAATTACCCAGGCTGGCCTTGAATATGGCAAAGATCCTGCCTCAGAGAGTAGCTAGGATTATAGGTGTGTGCCACTCCATCCAGCCATCAATAAGCTTTTAACATATTAATAAAAAAAGTAAAATTTATCTCTTAAATAGTTGTTTAAGGGTTTCTTGCTATTTACATGTGCTATGTTAAGTCTCATGGTCAAAGAATATTTAATGAAAAAAATTTCTAATTTTATAATGAAATCTCAGGAAAAATATAATTTAATACATGGGAATTTAATAAAAATGTACTTTCATCTTCAATTGGAAAAAAGGCATATACTATTCCCATGTATTAAATTATAATTATTAATTATATTACGTATTAAAGAAAAATACATATAATATGTATTTGTGTGTGTGTGTGTATATCATCAACCTAATGAAAAAACTACCAGGGAGATTTTCCAAAGAATATTGATATTTATTTAGAAGTAGCAGAGCATTACAATGGGAATACACATGCCTTCAGGAACTATGGGCATAGTCAAAGAAGCTGAGGTAAAAAGAAGATTTTAAAGACAAAAATGAAGGGGATTAGGTCAGATCTCTTGAAATAACAATAATCCTCGTCCACAGTGATTAACAAGGGTGGCGTCAGTTGGAGGCTGAACAGACATTGCTGGACAAATGTCCTTTTAGAGGTACTTTCTGCATGAGGCTCGGTGGTCTCTGTGCCAACCTGTGATTCCAGCAGTCTTGTGATACTCACTCTCAGGCAGTCATGCATGAGAACCCTTCCTTCATAACCTCCTGACTTTATTTACTTGGTTTTTCTTTTGGTAGGGTCAATACAAACTTGACTCCATTTTGATTCTGACAACTTTCACATTTCGTCAGTGATGTATATGTATTGTGTATATAATGTTAATTCCAGCTTCTTTATTGAGTTATTCAAATCCATGGCCTAGAAACTAGAGGATGAATAGGATAATTTTCTATGCACTAACCCCACCCTCAATACTAGACTCATCTTGGCCTTTGGCAGTACAGAAATTAGCAATGAGATATAGAGGAAAGGGCTTCAGAATTAAACCAAGCTGGCCTAGATACTGACTCTGATTCTCCCCCATCCAATCTCTAGGATGAATTTATACACATCTCTGAGCCTCAGATTTTTTTCACCTAGAAATGGGGATGATCATGCCACCCATTTCTCACGATCTTTTAAAAAGCAAATGTGATAATAATTAACAACCCAGCAAAATATCCAGCATATTGCAAAGACAAATACCTCTGCCACTGGCAGCAGCAGTAAGAACACATCACGTCTGCTGATCACTTCCTGTGTGTGAGCACTGAGCTCGGCATATATGAACTAATTTCATCATAATACAACATTGTCTCATTTCTCGTGCATAATAGGAGATGGAAAGAATAACCGAATAGTAAAGGGAAGTTAAGTGTAGTTCAGACTCATTGGCATGGCAAAGTCAGGGGTCCGCTTTACTCTCCAATGTGAAACTACAATACACACTACATAACTTAAAAATAAGTCCCATATCTAAATAGCCACATGCACTGTAAATTCCCCTCCAATATGAAGGTCTGTCTTAAGTTGTGACATGCACCAAATGAAGTATGTTTTGTTGCTTGATAGGCTTGGTATTAGAAAAGTTAGAAGAGTTCTTTAAATTATTGACTTGCCAGGGAACCCATACCCAGGCCACCTGACTCAAGCTACATATCCCCAAGGCAAGGGCAGGGACTCATGCGTGTTCACTCCTGCAGTTGCTGTTGCTAAGACATATCTTCCTAGCCACAAAACTGTTTCCTGTGGCAGAAGTAACTAAGTCAAAGAAAACATAGCTGAGAGTGATTTTTAATGAGTTCTTATTTTTCCAAAATAACAAAAATGCAAATTTTAAAGATTACACTTACAAACATCCAATATCATTTATATTATTACGTAGGTATAAGTTATCTCATTTACTAGTCTCTAACAGTTTCGATCCCTGGTTAATCTGACCCTGGAGCCCACAAGCACTGTCATCCAACCTTTGATTTCTTAAAGCGTAGTTTATAGCTACTCCAAGAAATGTGTAATTTGTCAGGCATGGTTGTGCATGCCTGTAATCCTAGAGGTTCCGGAGGCTGAGACGGAAGGATCTTGAGTTTGAAGCCAGTCTTAGCCACCACAAGGCACTAAGCAACTCGGTGAGGCACTGTCTATGAGATACAAAATAGGGGTGGGGATGTGGCTCAGTGGTTGAGTGTCCCTGAGTTCAATCCCTGGTACCCCCCAAAAATGTACAATTTATGATAAAAAGTATTCCTTCCAAGTTTCTCTTCTCCCCAACCCCCATCTCATCTCTGGATCCAGCAAAAGGAGAAACATGAATCATCCATCACTGCTGACACAAATGAAACGTGATCCTTCTCTAACTTATGAGTTCCCTGACAGTTTTCTTTTAAGCCTTGATCAGTGTTTGGAAAATTCTATAATTGGAAAAATTCTATCTTTTCCCCTACCTAATTTCTCATCAACATCTCAAATACAGATTTTAGAGAACAACCTCTCACATGAATTCCATTGTGTCAACTCTGTTGCTGAAAATTCACCTTATAAGAGATCTTAATTCTTTAAAATATATTTAATCAGCACATATTATAACTTCAAGCAAATATATTAGGTATCATCTCCATAATTATAATATTAGATTATAATTTGGACACCTTTATTAAGTGTTATAACTAAAATCATTTGTGACATTGTTGCAGAAATCCAGCATTATAAAAATCAGTTCTCAGCCAGACACAGTGGCACATACCTGTAAACCCAGCAACTCAGGAGGCTGAGGCAGAAGGGTCACAAGTTCAATGTCAGCCTGAGCAACTTGTCAAGACCAAGTCCCAAAATAAAAAATAAAAAGGGTTGGGTATGCAGCTCAGTGATAAAATACCCCTAGGTTCAATTCCAGTACAGGGGGAAAAAACAATTATTTTAAATTCTGTAGGAAACTAAGAGTAAGTCAGTCCTAATAGACCATGCCAGAGGAGGAGCCTTCCACTTAACAATAACAATAGCTGATACTTAGTGCAGTGTGATCATTTGCAGGTGCCATTCTGTTCACATCCATCAACCTGTAGACTCTCTGATAACCTGATGAAATGTCTGTTGTTACCAGCTCCATTTTACAGATGAAGAAACTGAGGTGAAGTAACTTGCCTGAGGTTACACAGCTAGTTAGGAGTAGAGCCAGGTTCCAGACCCAGACATCTCCTGCCAGCTTCCTTCACCGTTGGGCAACGCTTCTTTATTCATTCACTTGCTCATTTAACAAATCTTTATTGAGTGCCTACTTCAACCGTCAGGGCTCCTACTCTAATGGAGTAATTGAATCATTTCAAAGCAGTACGATATCATAATAGGCACAACAAATAGGAGTAATAGGAACACTAAACCCAGGCTAGGGGGTATCAGAGAAGGCGCCCCCATAAGAAGTTGTGCCTGAGTTAGGTCTGGCTGTAACGTTCATCCCCTCCAAAGCTCATGTTGAAACTTAATTGCCATTGTAACAGTATCAAGAGTGGTACCATCAAGAGGTGGCGAGGCCATAAGGGCTCTGACCTCAGGAGTGGACTTGAGCTGTCATATCAAAGGAGCGGCTTCATTATACAGCAATGAGCTGGGCCGCTTTCTCTCTTCCTCCTTCTCCCTCCTTCTCTAG
Organism: Sciurus carolinensis; assembly: GCF_902686445.1. Lineage (NCBI taxonomy): Eukaryota > Metazoa > Chordata > Mammalia > Rodentia > Sciuridae > Sciurus > Sciurus carolinensis. The sequence continues at coordinate 126,880,830 of NC_062221.1, read as the reverse complement.
CTTCCACCTTTCACTATGTGAGGATGCAGCAGAAGGCCCTCACCACATGTCAGCATCTTGACGTTGGGCTACCCAGCCTCCACACATAAGGATCGAATTTTTTCTTTATCAGTTTCTCAGTCTGCAGTATTCCATTATAGCAGCAGAAACAAGCTGAGGCAGATCCTTGGCAACTGGTGGAAATGAAACAGGCAAGAAGCAGCTAGGGGGATGAAGCTGGTGGAGTCACTACAGCAAGAGATTAAATGGTCTGAACTGTGCCAACCAACTTGAGTGGTAGGGATAACAAAAAAGGGATAGATGATTATCCTATGACCCAAACCTAGAATGCATAAAAATAATGGCATACAAATTCTATGTGTATGGTAAATATATTTATTTCATATGTATTATATGTCATATGTCATATATGCACACTATCTTAAGTAAAGTGCTTTGCATAAGTATTAGAATATAGAGAAGCTACAAATATTTTTTTTAAATAATTTAAAACACCCAAGAGAAAAACAGTACTTTTTAAAAAAAGAAACTGCACTTAAGAATGAAAAAATAATGTAGGATAAATCACAAAGAAATCCTCAAGAAGTCATTAAATTATAGTGACTGTAAATAATCATGTCCTAGAGGAAATCGCAAGGGATGAGATTTTCCTGCCAGAGATAAAGGGAAGGAAGTCCTAACAAAAACAAACAAGAAAGAATTGCACAATTTGCTATAATTAAAAAAAGAGAAGTGACTGATGTGAGATACAGGACAGGCAAAATCACGTACGCACAGCCTCCAGGAATCAGAAGGACAAGACAAGCACGTGCCGGGAGTCTGGGCCCAGATCCTCCTCTCCTGCAGAAACTGAACTTCATGCTGTCACTCAGCAACCCTGGGTTTGATTCATGCTGTCATCTGTCTCTTCATGCCCCGTCCCCCTAATGTTTTGGAATTATATTTCAAACATTCACTAAGTCTTATTGATTTAGGGTGTTGCACATTTGTAAGCACCATTGGACAGCATCGCTGTGCGTGTAAGTGGTCAAATCATTCCAAATCAGGTCGAGCCCTTCACATCTTTCCTCTGTGGCTCCTGCTCAGTCTCACTTGAATCACCTCGTGTTTATGAAGTGGTCATGGCTGCAGAAGGATAAAGGGAAGGACTAACATTTATGGAATGTCTTCAAAAAACAAGGTTTAAAGCAGGTGATCTTTGTATGTTATCTTTTTGTTTTATCATTATATCCCATGAAGGAGGAGATGGTTGCTGTTTAGAGCACAGTTTAGAAATTTCCCGGTAAATACTCAGATCTTTAGTATCAAAGTCTACCCTTTTTCTGTAACATCACATTCTAAAGTCCTTTAGTCTAAAGTCCCTAGAAATAAGAGTGATAGTTTCTTCCTTCACAATTCCTAAGGATTTGGGGTGGATTAAAGAAGCATTTAGGAGAAATTGACCCCATTAAGAATGTCAAAATAGGAGCCAGGTGCTCGAATGCCTGTAATCCCAGCAGCTCGGGAGACTGAGGCAGGAGGATTGCAAGTTTAAAGCCAGCTTCAGCAGAAACAAGGTGCCAAGCAACTTAGTGAGACCCTGGCTCTAAATAAAATACAAAATAGAGCTGGGGATGTGGCTCAGTGGTTGAGTTCAATCCCAGTACCAAAAAAAAAAAAAAGAGAGAGAATGTCAAAATAGGAAATGTTTTATGGAGGCTACTTAAGTGAAATCCTAAGAACTTTTGACTTATTTATTCATTTTATGATTTAAGTAACAAAGTATTTTTTAAACACCTTTGATTGAGAATTACATATTAACGTTCTTGAACAAAGAGGCAGGTGGTAAAGAGAAATAACAATGGATTCTGTGGTCAGATAGAAATCCTGCAATTCTGACTTTGCTAATTGGGCAAAGTCAGAAATTCTAGACCATAGATGTGCTGCTCTGAAAAATACAGGCAATAGAACTTGCTTTATATCTTTGTTGCAAAGATCAAAGAATAGAATGTAAAGAGCCCAACATAATTCCAGGCACATTATACGTGTTCATTAATTATAAGCATTTGTTGAATTATTATTTGCTTTTTTAATTAAACTGCGGGTGATTCTAATGGACAGCCAAATTTAAAATGTGGTAGTCTTTCTCCAGAGTTTAAAAAAATACTGATGCCTGGTCCCCCTCCCCCAAATAATTCTGATTTACCATAGTCTCCCCTTATTTTGAAAGGATATGTTGCAAGAAATCCATTTGAAGCCTGAAACCTCAGGGAGAACCAAACCTTATATGTACTGTTTTTTTTTTTCCCTGTATATAAGTAAACAATGTTTTTTCTCATCTTAATTAAATACTTACTACACACTGAATTTGTGTGAAGATGTGTTTGTAATTTCAGGTATGACAGCAAAATCAGTGCTGGTTTAGGTAAGTATCATCAAAATGTCCATTTTTAAAAGGCATGGTCCCCAGGGTGGTCTTATGGGGAGGTAATGGGACCTTTAGTAGAGGAAGCCCCATGGACAGTCCTTAGGTCATTGAGGGCATATCCTTGAAGGGAATTGTGGGACCTGGGATTTTCATTCTCTTTGTTTCTTGACTCACGAGATGAGCAGTTTACTCTGCCATAGGCTCCGCCATTATGTGCAACCTTTACCCGTAACCCAGGGAGAACTGGGTTCTGATCTTGGACTGGAACCTCTAGAACCATGACCCAAAAGTAGACCTTTTTCTATTTATAAGTTATTTGCCTCAGGTATTTCTTTATGGTAATGCGAAAGCAGCCTGAAATTCTCTTACCTTCTTTGCAATTTCATGATTAAAAGATTCATTTTTACTGTAGATCTTAGCAAACTGAGTAAAACATATTTCTTTCCTTATTAGGTAAACAACTTCCACCTTTTCACTTCAAGAAAGCACTTACAGCTTCTCTTTGGCATATGGGTATCTCCAGCATCGCTGCTCTTACGCTTTGGGGTTATTAGCAAGTAAAGTAAGGGTTACTTGAACACAAGCACTGTGGTACCAACAGCTGTCAATCTGATAACCTAGATGACTATTAGGAGACTTCCAGGTGAATACCATATGCAGCGTGGATACACTGTAGGAAGGGATGATTCACATTGTAGATGGGACAGAGCAGGAAGCTGTGAGATTCCATCAGCTTACTCAGAAGGGCATGCAATTTAAAAGCTATGAATTTTTTATTTCTGGAATTTTTCATTTCATCTTTGCAGACCATGGTTGATTGCAGGTACCTGAAATCACAGAAAGTAAAACTGTAGATAAGGAGGGGCTACTGTCACTAGGTCTGGGTCATATTTCATTGTAAAAGACTGATTATTCCCTCAGATAAAAAGCAGGGCAAGAATCTCCACTCCAATCGCTCCTATTCAACACCATGCTGGAAGCCCTAGCCAGTCTATTAAAGTAATAAACAGAAATAAAAGACATATAGGTTAGAAAGAACTAAAACTTTCCTAATCATAGATAATATATGTGTAGATAGAAAATCCCAATGTTTCTACAAAACAAAGAAAAAGAACTCCTGGTAATAAGCAGACTTAGCAAGATCACCACACACAAAAAAAGAGTATTTCTAAGTGCTAGCAACACGTAATTGGAAACCAAAATTAAAAACACAATATCATTTCCAAAAGCTCCACAAATACAAAATGCATTTTAGATAAGGAGAGCAAAATGTCAATTACCTTGATTTAATAGGTACACAGTGTAAGTATGTGTTGAAATATTGCACTACACTCCACTAATACATGTGATCAATACATTAATAATTTTTTAAAAAATTAATTGATTAAAAACATACTGGGATTTATTTTTTGATTTCACATATTTTGAAAAAGCAGATTTAGGAAAACATGCATCTGACTCGAAATCAAAAACGAGCCTCATATTCTAGCATATGGTCCAAGACGCCCAAGGCAGGTGCTATGTAGTGAGCAGTGATTACGTTCTCAAAAAATACCTTGTTAAAAATCATTTTGAATAATCCTTTGTAACTAGAATGGACAGGAAAATAAGTGATTGGATGTCCTCCCCTACAGCTGGCAGCTCCAATTTGCTGCACTTTTATTTTTCCTAGAGAGATAATAACTGTGAATCATACCAGCTCCTGCTTTGAAAACAGTCCACAGACGCTGAGAGCAGATGGGCTTTTTGGCAGCAGTACACCTCTTTCCTGTCTGCCACAGGTGAGCAAAAGTCCACCTTCTTAAATAAGCCATAATGGCTAATTCAGGGACCAGCAGATCCCACACTTCATAACCAACTTGGGAACACATGCCACACATATGTAAAGGAAACCATCAGTCCCTGTACGCTACTTAAAGGAGTTTTCACAAACCAGAAAATGGTAGCCAGTCCAAGCATCATTAACTATGCCAGTTTTCATAGTAGCCTATTATCAGCGAACCTTTCTTTCGGTCATACAGACATGACAGATGAGACTTGTCAGATTTTCAAGAATGTTGGTAGCAGAAAACAGTATGGAACAACAAAGGGAAGAATTAGAAACATGAGAAAACACTGAATCAAAGAGATAATAGGCCACACTAATTTCTGCCAGGTGTGTGTGAAACTACAACCCACATACAAGGAAACACGAATTCTCTTAAATATCAAACCTCAGTGACAGATCAACAATTGTAGCTATAGCCAATGTGGTGTGTGCGCACCATGGGCTTGTGCGACGAGTTAGAAGGGAAGGAGGAGGACCCCCTGCTAAAGGGCTTCTGGAGAATGGGAGGAAAACAGGACCATATGCAGGCTAGTTGAAATGTTAAGTGGTTCAGACACTGTTTCTCAGTTTCCTCTAAAGTTAAACCTATACTGACCATAGGCTCAGTAATTCCACTCTAAGCATTTACTCGAGAGACGTGAGTACCTCTGTGTGAATGAAAATGTTCATAGAAAAATTGCTCATATTAATCCAAATCTGGAAGCAACCCAAAAGCCCTCTAAATGGTAGATGGATAAACAAAACTGGTATATTCATACAATGGAATACCACTCACTCAGCAGTAAAAGGAATGAATTACTGACACGTGATAAAAACATGGATGATCCTCAAAAATAAGCTAAGTAAAAGAAGTCCAGCATAAATGACTACATATAACATGGCTCAACTTATATGAAATTTCTAGTAAGGACAAAATTATAGAGACAGAAAGCAGACCAGTGGTTGCCTGAGGCTAAGAATTGGGGGTGGAAAATTAACATAAATGAAGGAATTTTTTGTTGTTTGAGAAGAGTCAATAGGTTGTAAATTTGTTTGAGAAAAGTGGAGAGGTTATGAATTCTTTAAATGATACATAATAATTATATCCATGGGGTTCAGTGTGATAATTCAATACATGTACTCGATGTGTAATGATCAAATTGGGGTCATTAACATTAACCTATCCTTAAACATTTATAATTTCTTCATGTTGGGAAGTTTCATGCTTCCATTTAGTGAGAAAAAATGTTTTAAGTATACAGGTTTTAATAAAATGTTACTAATGCTATCAACAACCACAAGACCTCCCACCTGAATGGAAAAGGCAACCAATAGATGGCAAAACAGTCTGAAAGGATGACTTAAACTTTTCACTAATGCTTTTTTTTTTACTTTATAGGATAAATTTAATAGAATAATGGTTTTGAGAATTTAGAAATTACAAAATCACTTTGAATGTAAACTTCATTAACATCAAAGTTTCCTCAGCCAAGACAGAGTAGTATTGATATAAGAAAAGACATAGTCCACACTTCCTTATTTACACAAGAGAAATTTAAACATAAGTCCACAAAATATGTGCAGATAAATGTTCATAGTATCTGTGTTCATAATGACCAAAAATGAGAAAGCATGGAAGTTTTATGAATAGGTGGATTAAAAAAAATTGTGGTAAATCCACACAACAGGACACTACTTAACAATAAAAGGAAACACACTAGCAATATATGCAATGCCATGAGAGATCTAAGAAACATCTTGCTGAGCAAAAATGGTGTACATAAAGGAATACGCTCTATGTGATTCTCTTTATGTGAAAGTCCAAGAAAACTAATCAAAATGATAGGAGGATGTCAGTGGTTGCCTGGAGCCGGCAGGAAAGGGAGTTGGTTGCACAGGGACTGGAAGACACACTCTGGTGGGATGGAAATGCTCTATATCTTGACTGCTGGGGTGTTTGTGTTGCCTCTTCTGTAACTAGGCCCGGGCCACCTGATTTGTGTCTTAGCTCTGTGACTTACTTCATTCAGCATGTTGTTAACCCGTAGATGCCTGGGGTATCTGATCTGTAAAATGGACATCATAATTCCTATTGTTAAAAGCAAATGCGACTGTTAAAACATGAGTTGGAGCAACTCAGTGCAACCCTGTCTCTAATAAAATAAAATTTAAAAAAAAAAATGATCTGGGGATATGGCTCTGTATTGAGCACCCCTGGGTTCAAACCCCAGTACCAAAAAAAAAAAAAAAAAAAACATGAGTTAGTAAATATAAAGATGTTATATTGCCTAGAAATTTCTATGTCATAGTAATTAAGGTTGTTAACAAAAGATGAAGTTATATAGTTAGTGTGCTTCATTGATAAGGTATTTTGAAAACTGGCTTGCATAAAGAAGAATGAAATTAAGGCATTTGCCAATAATGGGGACTATCATGCTAAGTGATAATCTGAAAAACCAGAGGCTGAATGTTCTCACTGATATGCAGATGCTAACACACAATAAGGTGGGGGAGGGCAGGAATAGAAGTTCATTGGAGAAAACAAAGGGCAATGAAGGGAAGGGAGGAGAAAGGGAATAGGAAAGATAGTAGAATGAATTGGACAAAACTTTCCTATGTTCATCTATGTATACACAACCAGTGAAACTCCACACCATGTACAACCATAAGATGAGATCCTAATTAGAATAAGTGATACTCCATGTATGTAAATATGTCAAAATACATTCTACTGTCATGTATATCTAAAAAGGATAAATAAAATTAAAATAAAAAAATTAAAAACTGGTTTTCACAGAAATGCCACCTATAATACTTTCACTTGGAAGAATATTATGCAGTCAGTAACTATACTGCTGAACATTAGAGAATCTGTAATATAATTTGTGATATAATAGTTTGCATGAAAAAAATCAGTTTTAAAAATCTCAATAAATACAGAAATGAGTTGACATAAAATATGGCATCCATTCCTGATACAAAGCAAAATAGATCATCAGTTCTTATATTTAAATAAATCAAAAGCTAGCACAAAGTTTAATGGAAAACTTCCAACTTCTCTCAAATTTTATAAACAACAATGATGCTATATGTTACTACAACGATATCATTCATTTTTCTAGAAGTAAAATCCATTGTAACTAAATAAGAAAAATAGATAAGAAATATATACGTTAGAAGGGAAGAGATGTAAGTGCCATAATTTGGACACCACAGGATTACATAAAAAAAAATTAAGTAAAGTGGCAAGTTAGAAAAAATAATTTATAAAAATAAATAGCTCTCCTACATACAAACCAGAATGAGAGAAAAAGTCATTAAAAGAAATCTCTCAATAGCAAAATGAAAAAAATAGAAATAATTTTAGTGAATATCCAGGTCAAATTAGAAAATATAACTTTATTGAGGAGATATGAAAGGAGACTTGAATAAATGCTCCTATACATAAAAATTCTAAAACTATTAGCTTAACCTCCAAAAATACAATTTAAAAAGCTACAGGACTTTAGGAGGTATATGACAACATTATATTAAATTCACCATGAAGATGAAATGTACCAGAATATCCTGAAAAAAAAAATCTGGAATATTATTTTATCCTGAAAATAAAATCAAAAGGATTCATTTTGATAAATATTAAAACTATTATAAAACTACAAGAACTAAAAGATTTGGGGATAAGACTAAAACATTATTTTGCCTGTTGCTGCATAACAAATTTTCCCAAGACATAGTGATTTGAAACAACATATATCTATTTCCCCCAAACACACATCTATGTCCCGAACTCACAGATTGTCCCAGAACCCATTAGCTTAAAACAACACGGTTTCTCTGAGGAATCGGGTTGTGGCTTAGCAGAGTTCTCCGACTCTGAGTGTCTCACATGGCTGCAACCAAGGCGTCCACAGGGCTATAGTCTGCTCAAGGTTCAGCTAGGGAAGGACCTTCTTAGGAGCTTACTCTCTCCGTTGTCAGAAGGTTTCGATTTTTTGCAGGTTGTTGGACTGATGGCCAGGTCCCTCCCAAGCTGCTGGCTAGTGATCTCCTTCATTACTTGCCACCTGGGCCTCTCCCTGGGGCAACTCACAACGTGGCAGATGGCTTCATCAACACAGGAAAGAGGATGGGAGGGAGTAAGAGGGGACTAGTAAGAAGGAAGTCATAGTTTTTGTAATCTAAGTGCAGAAGTGACATCCCACACTTGGCAAATTCTATTGATTAGAAGTAGGTCACTAGGTCCAGTCAACATACAAGGGGAGGAGATTACACAAAGGCTTGAATACAGGAGGCAGGGATCAATGGAACCATTTTACAAATCTGCCCACCACAGCTGGAGAGTACAGAAATGGACTCAAATTCCTTGAAGAGGTTTGGGCATAATAAAGATAGCATTCCATATTAATGATGAAATGTTGTATTCATTTTCATGTCACTGACAAATCAAATCATCTCCAAATAATATGCTAGTCGTCTGGGAAAAAAACATTCAGGTACCTACCTTTTCCATACAAAAATAAAATTTCTGATAGATCAAAATCTGTACATGTACTAGAGGTAGACTTGGAATTTTTTTTAACAATTATAATCTTGCAGTGTGAAAGACTTTTCTTAACCTGACACAGAACTCAGAAACCATGAAAAAAGGTTTTATATCACTTGCCCATACAAAACTTTAAAACATTCATAGGGAATAAAAAAACTGGAAAAAAATTTTGCTACACATATACATAGCACTTATTTCCTTAATGTAAAAACAGTACTTACAAATAAGTAAGGGAAATTAACGCAATAAAAGAAAGACCATGAATATGTAAATATCGAGAAATATATGAAAAAACACTGAGCCAGACTCATAAGAAACAATGTCAAAAAGAAAAATGTGATACCATTTTCACCTATCGAAATGCAAAAAAATTTTGAAGTTTTATAATCTACAGTTGGCAAAAGCACAGGAAGAATGTAAATTGAGGTTATCTTTTTGAATAGTCATTTGGAGAAATCTTGTTAATTTAAAAAAAGTTTATAACTTTTAACCCAACAATTCCATTGCTAGTAATTTATCCTATGAAATTCACATAAGCACACAAACATCACACACACACACACACACACACACACACACACATACACATATGCAAATGCCATTTTGGTTGTGATCCAGGCTGCAGTGCCTTGTCCAGGTTTTGTCTTGCACAGGACAGACGCCATGACAAGGCTGCAGGGAATTTGGGGAAGAGGTGATCGTGGTAGGAAGAAATGAATTACAGTACAAGTTCAAATCACTGAACTTAGCATCCTGTCAATTAGGAGGAAGATGTTATCAGACAGAGTCTAAACAGCAAATTTATGGCACATTCAAATTGGTTAACCTGAGCAGAGTTTGATAAAGTAGGGTACTTAACAAAGTTTGGGCAAGGTAAAGGGGAACTAGAGATAATGCAGTAATCTAGGACTAAAAGGCCAAGAGAGGAGGCAGATCTGAGAGCAGACAAACAGGAGCAAGAGAGAGAGAAAGCTTAAGAGAGGAAGCCAGCATCTATAATCAGGGAGGAAGAGACCCTCAGAAACTAACATACCCGCCTCTCCTTAACTCTCCTTCTAGTTTCCTGCATCTGCTGAACCCAGCCCAAAATGAGAACTACCATTAAGGTGGTTCGCTGGTGTGGTCCAGATGCAGATCAGCCTGCCAAGGAGAAAGTGGAGCGTAGGACCGGAAGGGCCCAAAAGAGGATCATTTTGCATCAACACTAACTCATCACATCATTGGTGTCTGCATTTTTTACTTGCAAGAAAACAGAAATCGTGTAAAGGCTCATCAGTAGGGGACTGAAAACACAGGGGAGAGAATGCAAAAAGAAAAAGAAAAATGGAGGCAGACCTCATGGACCAGCGATGTTTCATTCCGATGTTTCATTTCATCTTGGGGACAAAATAGCTGCGGGCCACCAGGAGGGTCTGGGTTTTCTATGCAGCCTTGGCAGAGCCAGGCCACAGGAGGAGTTAGTCACTTTCAGAGGGCCCTTTTGGCGGGCAGGGGGCAGGACCAGGTCTGGGAGGAGTTTTGGTGGCGGAATCATTTAGGGCAGGATGGATAGGTAACCATATACTTCAGGGACCATATGCCAAATTAATGTATATGATACAGCAGAATGCTAATGAGCTATTAAAGTCAACGAAGAAATTCTGTATGTACTGATATGAAAAAGAAACCACTAAGACATTAAGTTAAATAAAGGAAACATAAATGATTCAAAGTATTGTGCCAACATACATAAGATAACATAGTGTGTAGGAAATGCTGCATTCTATAAGAATATATTTTGTATGCTGGAACTTTCTGGAAGGATATCTGAGATTTTTAAAAATAGTTGTCTCTAGGGAGTATAGGAAAGGTGGGGGGCTCATGAGGAAGAGCAGAGCATAGGAGACATCATATTTTTGTTGAATACTATTCTTATAATAATAAAACAAAAACATCTTAAAAGGTTAATTTGGCAACAACGACTCAATGTTGCTTACCAGGGATTTGATACTGCTATGGAAAACACATAGGATACATTAAGCATGAGGACATTACACATGAAATATTATACAAATGTTTTTTAAACATTTACAGAAAAGACAAGTTTTTTTAAAAGGACATGCCAGACATGAACAGCAGTTGTATATAAGTGGTATTATTGGGATATTTTAACCCTTTTGCATTTTCAAATGCTTTTAATAAGAATGCAGCACTTTTATCATGGAAAAAAAGAAAGTTTTCTAAGGCATGAATTCAGACTTTGAAAGAAGTGAACATCATTTTCCAAAGAATTCTTACACAGAATCCTAACCATAAAGAATACATTCAAATATTTCCTGAGTGAATTTTGAATATATAAAGTTTAAAATATCTGGAAAAGTCGTACCCCATTTGTGTACAATGAATCTAAATGCAGTCTGTAAAAATATAAGTAAATTTTTAAAAAATATCTGGAAACACCCAACAGAGCAAGATATGAAAATATCTTTAATCTCATGATACAAAAACCAAAGAAGACAGATATTGTTATTAAGTCATTACTAAATTTGTTTAAAGTACATATAACAACTTAGTCCTTTTTAAAAACAAGATCTGATTTCTTAATTTTATTCTTCACTAGTGAAAGAACCAGATTAGAGGAAATCTTTAAAAGCTGGAAATGTTGACTTTAAACATGAAAATAAAACTAAGTCCTCACTTATGCTAAACAAAGAGTCTAGTCCTAAAAATCTATGCATACAGCCTATCACAGAGGAGAGACTCACAAAAGTTACACAATCTCAAGAGCTGGGAGGGAACCCAGGTTTCTAGAATCTGGAACAGGAGGAGGACAAAGGAGTGTTTGTCTTTTTTAAATGCAGTGCTGACTCCCACCCACATGGCTTTCTGTGGAGAATGAAAGCTGTGTTGTAATAAATTCTGTTTCTCATTTGTGACTAAAGGAAGCATCGAAATGCTTGATGAACAATATAGCTTTTAAAGGAAGGTTAGCCAACTTTCTTCTTGGAAGAAGAAATGAAATCTTCCCCCAAAAACACTTTGGGAACTAGGATGAAATTGGGGAAATGAGGTCTTCCTCTTGTGAATAAAGATTCAGTGTTACAATAACTAACAGTGTAGGAAATGTTTAATGGGGAGCTCAATGTCTGCTAGTCAGAGAAGGATGCATTAAATAGAATACTCTGAATATTCAGATTAAGAGATTTTGTGACCAAGTCAGTCCTGGTAGTGTACACCTGTAATCCCCGTGTCTGTGGAGATGAAGGGAGACAGGCGGGGCCGAGGCAGGAGGATGACAAGTTCCAGGCCAGCTTTAGCAGTCTCAAAATAAAATATAAAAAGGACTAGGGATATAGCTCAGTGGCAGAGTACCCCCGGGTTCAATCCCCAGTAATGAAAAACAAATTTTATACTACCAAAAGACAAAACTTCTATTGGGAGAAAAATATGGCAATGTATATTCTATTTTTGCTGACTAATTTCTATATGTAAGCAAGAATCATATAGAGGAGATGTCAAGGTGCTGAATAAAATAACATTGGGCAATTTTCATTTTTAATTATTTCAAGAAATGTAGAGTTACAAGGAATCGAGATGTAGGGCATAGACCAGTTTCTCCATTTGGGAAATGAGAAAACCTACATTCTTTTTTTTTTTTTTTTTTTTAATTTAGTTTTTAATTTTTTACAGACTGCATTTTGGTTCATTGTACACAAATGGGGTACAGTATTTCATTTCTATGGTTGTACACAATGTGGATTCATACCATTCGTGTAATCATACATGTACATAGGGTAACGATGTCTGTCTCATTCCACCATTTTTCATACCCCCCTCCCTCTCATTTCCTTCTACATATTCTAAAGTTCCCCCATTATTCTCTCATTTCCAACCTACATTCCTATCAGAAGTCAAATCAAAGTCCATTACCAAGGTGTCCTCACCTTCTTTATCCTAAATTTTGAAGTGTGAGAAATCTTCATGTGGATATCCTAAAAATAGAGGAAGAAACATTTCCCAATGTTTACCTTGTACATCCAACTTGAAGAATAAATTTTAAATAAATGTGAATGTGACTGTAATTTCTTAATAGGAAATATTCCTCAGAAGCATATTCAGGTCTTTTCTACAGAAGAATAGTCTAAAGAGTAACCAACCTCAAATTCATTTTTCTGCATAAATGTTCAAAACTGCTAGGTAGAGGAATTTTTCTTCTAAGAGATCTTCTGGGATTTTCTGGAGACAGCAAATGGCTTTCAATCTAAAACCTGGATTCTGACTTGACTCACCCTTAGAAACTTTGAGCAAGACACAGATGCAGATGCTTCAACTATAAATTAACAGCAGGCACCAAAAGACCACCACATCCTGTGTTTCCAACTGGGATCATTTTGGAATCACGTCTAGTAAATCCAGATTCAAGAGAAGATTTAGAACTCTCTCCTCTCAATGTCATTTCATTAAGACATTTTAGCTTACTTGAGATAATGTCCTTTAATAAACCAATAAAGTTATTTTTTATTTCTCTCATAACCAAGCATTCTAATGAACAGATTCCCTTTAGCTGGTAGCAAAGTAGCCTGTACACGGGTAGTTCTTAATACATATCTTTGAATGTATTTCAAAGTATCATCTATATATTCCTCTCACTGGTGTGTTTTTTTTGTTTTTGTTTTTGTTTTTAGCTTTATTAAAACCATCAGGGCTGGGATTGTGGCTCAGTGGTAGAGTGCTTGCCTAGCATGTGTGAGGCACTGGGTTCAATTCTCAGCACCACATATAAACAAATGAATAAAATAAAGGTCCATCAACAATTAAAATATATATAAAACTTTTTAAAAAAAATATCCAATGACAATATGAGGTCTATTTTCTTTCTTAAGCCATTTTTTGTACATACAAATATTTATGTAGAAATCATGAATCTTAGGCATATTCATGGAACATTCCTCAAAATCTCTTATAAGTTATGTCATTATACCATTATCACATACAACCACTCAAATATAATAATGCAATATTATAGATAATAGTAGTAATATTCTTATCATAAGACTTAAGAAAATTAATACCTATAAGACTGGTCAAAATCCCGTGTTGAAAATAAAACATACAGAAATATATTTTTAAACTATTTTTTTACTATTTACAGATGGCATTTTGATTCATTGTACACAAATGGGGTACATCATTTCGTCTCTATGGTTGTATGTGATGTAGATTCATACCGTTCATGTAATCATACAAGTACATAGGGTAATGATGTCTGTCTCATTCCACCGTTTTTCATACGCCCCCCTCCCTCTCATTTCCTTCTACATAATCTAAAGTTCCTACATTCTTCTCTCACTCCCCACCCCCTCACCCCCATTATATATTATCATCCACTTATCAGGGAAAACAATCGACCTTTGGTTTTTTGGGATTGGAAATTAAAACAAATTTAAGATTTCATCTTATACCAATTAGAATGGCTATTATCAAGAACACAAACAATAATAGATGTTGGCATGGATGTGGAGAAAAAGGCACACTTTTACATTGCTGGTGGAGTTGCAAATTGGTGCAGCCACTCTGGAAAGCACTGTGGAGGATCCTCAGAAAATGGATCCACCTTTTGACCCAGTTGTCCCACTCCTTGGTTTATACTGAAAGGACTTAAAATCAGCATACTACAGTAACACAACCACATCAATGTTTATAGCAGCTCAGTTCACAATAGCTAGATTGTGGAACCAACCTAGATGCCCTTCAACAGATGAATGGATAAAGAAACTGGTATAAATACACAATGGAATATTATTCAGCCATAAAGAAGAATAATATCATGGCATTTGCAAATAAACGAATGAAATTGGAGAATATCATGCTAAGTGAAATAAGCCAATCCCAAAAAAACAAAGGCCAAATGTTTTCCCAGAATAAATTTTTTGTACTTGGTGCTACCATTTGATTGATGTTATACTGGGAAAAGAGTATAACACTCACAAGCCAATTTTATGTAGACTGTAACTTTTGGTCATTGATTTTTAACCTTGACTTGCTGATCTGCAATGTGGCCATCATTCCCACCTGTACACCTTTCAGTTTGATGTGTGAGTAGTGGGGAAAATACCCACAACCTCCACTTGACAATTTCAATACTGAGGTAATGGCTCCCAGAGTTTGGTTCAAATGTTCCAGGTAGCGTGCTGGCGTTGAGAAACAGTTGGGAATAGCATGGCACCACTGAAATTTGTCCTGTTGTTAGGGTGGTTGGGGCGGTTGTGGTTTTGGTGGTTGAGTTTGCAGAGAGTGGGAAGGGAGCTCGAAGTTCACTGAAATTTATCTGACCAAGATCTGCCGTAAAGTGAAAGTGTGTAAGTTCTTTGAGGAGTGGCAAAAAGAAGAGAATTTGCAGTAATGATATAGCTGGACCAGATCTATGCATATAATAGTGGATCTTCCATTTGTTTACAGAAACATATACCTGAGATGAGTTCACCCTCTTTAGCTTCCAGGATTAATGCCCCTGCGGAGCAGGTCTGAGCTGTTTTTAGGGGCAAGGCACAGACAAGCTGTTGAGAAATGCGGCCTAGAGTGCATAGGATTCCCGGCATAGGTAATTAGAGCTGATGGTCCAGTTTCCAGAACAACCCAAAATTACAGAGGAGGCTCATGTGGGGTCTGGGCTTGCCCTGCTCTGTCATCATTGCTTCCTGTCTCTCCGGTAAAGGGCCTGAGAATTTGCCTGCCAAGATGAGCACGTGGACGGACCAACTTACTTTCAGATTTGGCAGATTGGAAACAGAAACTCAGTTGCCCGAATATTGATCTAGTGTATTTCCCAACCACACTTGGGGAGAGTAAATAAACTATTGCTATTTTAATCATTTGACTATGAGAATAATATTTTCAGCTCTCCAGCTGGATAGAGTGTGCATCAAAACAGCACCCTTGGCCATATGCTCTGGGCCAGTCTGTGAGCACAGTTTTATTTTAGAGGCTCTGGGTTTGGCTTCTTCTGATCTACAAGACACCCACACAAGGACTCCTGAGGAACAATGTGTTAAAATACTTGACAAAGTCTAGCCCATCTTCTTAATCTTCAATGCACCATCTCTAACAAAATTGCTTAGTATTTTTCTTACCATGAAAATGTAAGAACTCAGTGGTAGTGAGTTTTTGAAACCATCCTCTTGAAACTGCTTTCATTTTTTTGAGTCATTAAAATATTCAAGAATAAATACATGCCACAAAAATCCTACATAAAAAAGTAATGAGACAATGCCTTCTTCTCTCCAAAACTAAGTTCAGAAGGATGCATATGAAGTAGAACCACATATAATCAGCACAAGAAGGGATTCAGAATCCATCCCCAACTCCTGGTTTTACACAAGAGGATGCCAAAGGAAATATCTCGGAACCAGAGAGATCTCCTGTTCCTTTCCATGAAAACATACCTCCATTGCTCAAACCCAGGTGAATCAGTGGTGTTCTAAACGCACATCTTTATTCCATCCCACCTTTTTAGTTAATAGCCTCCCATCTTAACCTGTTTCACAGTATAGAAAAAAATAGAAGGAAAGTAAAATTCCTTACTGCCTTGAGTATCAAGGTAAAATACAGATGTCCCACAAAGTCGGGAAACATGGGTAACACTCATTTTTTCAATAGTATGTCAGTTGTATTTTCAAACAACATAATCTATATTTCTTCAACTTCCAGACCCCTTAAAAAGTAAAATGAACCTACTATGTTCTCTGTGCTTTCAAAGTTTTTGAACAGTCAATAGTGTTTTAGAGGAATTATGGGTCTCCCTCCACCACCACCTCCAGGTTAGTGATTAAGTCAATTATTTTAAATCTAGACAAAATCTACTTCATATTATTTGAAAATTTAACTACTACATAGTTTTAAAGCTTGTCCTATTTTCTGAGTTTGGAAGATGCCTACTAGTACAGGGGCTAGAAAAATACAGGAAGAAAGTATTTGTCAAGAAATACAGTTGCTTATGGGGTAAACTGGCAGAGACAACTGCCCAAGACCTTTGAAAGATGCTTAATATAGAAATCCACACCTGATAATTCTGAACTATTTAACCTTCAAAAACCAAGAAGTTCATTTTTCAGAACAGGTTGTTTTGATGCCTAAGATCAGTGTGTACGCTCCCTAAGGGCAGGAGGACATGTTAGATTTGTTAGTTGGTACTCCCAGCATTTGGAAATGTGTCCAGTACATGAAAGAATTCAATGAATACTTTAAGTGAATGGTACCATACATGGAAAGAAGATTAATTTGATTTGACTAGCTAAATAACCAGTTATCTGAACATATCTGGTTGAACAGTTTCCCCTGTGCCTCTGGCTCAAGGATGGGTTACACAATAATACTCTCTCTGACCATGTAACTTATCTGGTAATTATATCAAACATGTCAGCTTAACATAGACATCTCAGTGAGTTATCTTGGGAGTCCCATCACCTTTTTTTGTGTCTAAGGAAACGCAGCACATTTTGACAGAGATCCACAATTTATGATTTCCTGACATAATTACAACACTTAAGTACATTTGTCTTGCTTTTAGATAGAGCTTGCTATGCATACTTTTTAAAAGAGGATAGAAAGGGACAAACACTTAAGTCATAAAATGACAAAAATATGTTACCATAGTCTTTTTAAAGAAACTTGCCCTCATTTCTAAGTATCTCATGTCAATTTATACTTATATTGTAGACCTTAATTGTAAGAGACTACTCCTTTCACTGTTGGGGTGGAAGCAAAGGGAACTAAGTGATTCATAGAGAAAGTGAAAAAGTGGAAAATATTGGGAAATAAGACAAGACAGACCAGCCAAACTTTGGGTTTCCATGGAACCAAAAACCACCACTCTGCAATTAGAAATAGAAACTACACCTGCCTGACATACTTTTGGGGAAATCCTAGGTTGGAGAGGGGAGGGAAATGGGGCAGTTGCTAGAAAAAAATTAAAAGAGCTGTATTCATTTTGAAATAAAGGAGTGTACAAATGATAGAAGAGTTACTTCCAGAGGCACGGCAAAAACTCAGCAACTTGACTGTAAAAGGCCTACCTAACAAGGACTGAAAGGTTGCTTAATGAATCTTAAGGAAAGGGGATTTTATGCTGAATCAATCTCTTTGCTGAATAACTAGAATTATTTTATGTAGACTGGCTGCTTCTCAAAGCACGGGGTATGGAATCAAATAGTTGTTGCTCTCAACACAGCTTCAGCCCTCACCAGCTGTGGGATTTGGACCAGTAGTAACTCTCCCCAGGCCTCAGTTTCACATCCAACATGAAGAGAGTAGTCCCTCTTCCCAAGTATGTAGAAACTTTTGCTCTGGGCTTGACATACAGGACTATGTCAATAAGTGGTAGCTGTTGTTGTTCATCTCTTGCATGGGAGGTGTGAGTTGCTTTTCATTTCTTTTTATATTTTCTCGGTATTTTAGTCAACTTAGTTTTCAGATAGTAGTTCTAAATAAGAGTGCTAACATGGAGTAAGCAAATATGACATTGTCACTACTGGATTTGGAAGAGAGCAACAAGTACTGGGAGTCTTAGCACAGTTGCTGCCAGAAGTGGTGTAATTCTGCATAAAAGGGAGAAACTCCCAAAGAAGACAGCTTGGGGCCCTGGGGCAGTCTTTCCCCTCTCTGTTGCCTTGTCTGCTTTAAATGGTCTTTTCTTCTCTGGAAGAAGACTGTGTATTTTATTCATTCATTAGACTAGTTATCCGTTTCATTCTATATGCATGCGAGGCCTTGGGCAAAATGTGTTGAGAGACGCAGCAGAAAACAGCTAGAATCACAAACTCTCAAATCCCAAATTCCAGTAGAGGAACAGACAAGGAAACTGACTGATGCAATACCAATGGTGGAGGGAAGAGTCTAAGGACGTGGATGTTCCCATGCAATTCCAGAGTAGAATGAATCGGACATGATTACCCTGTGTGCATATGTGACTCCACAACCGTTGTGATTCTACATCATGTACAACCAGAAGAATGAGAAGCTATACTCCATTCATGTATGGTGTGTTGAAGTGCATACTACTGTTACGTATAACTAATTAGAACAACAGCCAAAAAAGGATCACTGGTTTGGGGTGCCAATAAGCATGTTGACAGGGATGGTAAAATATTCCTAATGACATTATGTATTTCAATACTTGTTTATTGTCTTACAAGCAGACCAATAAAAATAAGTAATTACAGGAGGACTTATTTTACTTCATTAGGATGTTTTGCATATATTGAAAGTAATTTAATTCCTGGAAAGAGAAGAAATGTTCTGATTATTCTGCACTAAAATCAGATTTTCTTTCTATTTTTAAGTTATTCCAAGAATTCGTTGTTTTTACAAGTCAGAAACATCCATCCTCTTTTAGACTTTAAAGAAAGTTTAAAAGTCAAGAAAAACAGTTTCACCCCCTAAACTATATGTTCAGTGAAAGAACTCATTGATAAAACAGTAAGATAGTCCAAAAATAAGTCACCTATAAAAAGTGAGCAAAAAATGTTAACTTTATAATCCCTCTAAAATCAGGGGCATCTATGCATCTGTTCCTGGATATAGCTCTTTTTTTGTCGTCTTAGACTTCTTGAACTTCTCTTGAGGCCAAGAAGACCGGGTCTCTGGCTGTAACCTTTCCTACGATTCCTGGCTTGACTCCAAACCACAGTGATTTTGCATCTGCAAGAGCACTATTTCAGAGCCAGCCTAAAGAAGAACAAAGTATGCATTTATAAATGCCAAAGCCATCAAATGCAATCAAAAGATGAAGCCAAAAAATGGAAGAAACTTGCAGAAAAAGGATCTGGTCTAAGGCAGGAACAAGAAAATTTCAAGGGAGTTAAATCTGAGCCAGGCTTCATCTCATAAAAAAAACCTTGGCACAAACCTTCCCAAACATAAGAACCAAAGAACTATTCTTCCCTGTCTTCTTTTTATGACAATACTCAAGGTTAGGAAAGGCAGATTTATAGATCAGAGGCTTCTGTCCAGAGCCTCACCTTTCTCAAGAAGTTACATGTCTAACATGTCATCCTGTCTAACATGTCATCCTGACATGATGAATGATACTAATGTTCCCCACATTAACTTTCTTCCCTGTAAGGCGATATACATCCTAGCCTATGTAGTATCTCTCTACAGGAGGAGTAAGCATCTCTGCCACATTGACAGGCTTGGCCATAGAACTTGTCTGGGTCAATGTAATCTAAGCAGAGACGACTGAGCACCAGTTCCAAGAAAATACTTTGAGGTATCACATTTTTCAGTGAATTTTCTGTTTTACTTTCTGCCATAAAAATACCATGTCCTAATTATATGCTGCAAATTTGCTAGTTCCTGGAAAGAGAAGACATTTGGAGCAAACTTGGAGCAACCAACGCACAACAATCATTGTGTAATACAAGTTGGAAATGCAGAGCTTGGGAATGTCATTCAGTGGCAACATTTTTGCCTAGCATGCATGAGACCCAGGGCTCGATCCCCAGCATGGTAAAAGAAGAAGGAAGAAAGGAAAGGGAAAGAGGAGTGATTTGTTGGTGTGAGCCCTTGAACTTTGGGGACTGTGTGTTACTGCAGCAACTAATACATCTGATACACCAAAGCAGTAACACAACTGCTTTGAGATAAGCAAATTTATTTTCAATGCTAGGAATCCACAGAATAAAGTACTTACTCAGGGTTACAAAAGTCACTAAACAGAAATGCTTCCTTTGGTCGCTAGTTCTGCAACTGCTTTCTGACCCCACCTCTTCCTTTTAAATTGTTTATTTATGAGCTTTTTGACGACTCTACTGCTAGGCCAGTGGCCTTGGGGTATAATTACAAATACTTTAAAACTCAAAGTTAGCATGTTTTTCAAATCAATTAAAAGCACTTAAAGTATCCAGAGAAGCCAAGACAGCCAAAGTCCTAACCACCTGGACAGGCCCACAGCAATTCAACTGGGCCTGACAAACTATCTTGCCAGGAGTTGTGAGATTCAGAAAATGAGTTGAGCGTCAGGGAAGCAGGACTAAGCAGAGAGGTTTGTTTCTAGAATGCTGCCATCTAATCCAAAAACAACAGACAGAGCTGGAAAGCTGACTTCAAGTGTAGCTGTAGGATAGCATCCCTCCTTGGCAAGCTTAGCCTTGATGGGGGGCCAGGCCTCATAAGTTCAGCTAGCAATACACAGAGTGGCACATTCAGATCTGATTTCTACTATCTCTGGAGTGCGTTAGTCTTCAGAATCCTCACAGCTAGACCATCTTGTGGGTATAACTCATCCTCCAGGTCTTACAGAGTCTGGGAAAGGATGAGCAGAAGGAACTCACTGGCAAGAAAGCCCAGTGGTATCAAAAGCAAGGATGATCCAATGAGGATGTCTGATCACTAAGCAGCCACAAGCTGGAAAGGACTTGAAGCTCCTGGCAGGACTGACCCCTACTCTTAGGGATGAAAACAGCGCAGAGAGACAAAAGACCCCAGACCAGACAGACAGCAAGAATATGGCAGAAGCAGGGCTGGGCTGAATTTCCTGACTGCTGATAAGAGTTCTTTCCTGTCTCCACACTGGCCTATTCCAAAGCTTCTAGCAGTCACCTCAAGGAAGAAGTGGGGTCGGTCTGTATCTGCTGACCTGAACAGTCAGGTAGGGTATTCAGGTCAGCAGATACAGAAGGTGTTACTACAACAGAAAGGGCTTATGAATCTGAAACTGTTGACACTGACAATTGATCAGCCCAAGAAACTGACTTTTTCTCTCAAAGATTCCAGATTGAATAAGGGTATGGGATACTCTTGTATATATATATTATCTGCATATGGGGAAAAAAATCAACAGTGGCATGTTGAAAATTCAACCATGTAATATATGAACCATTGAAACTTCCTGTTTGAGAATGCTACAAGTCAAACATCATTGTCAGCAGGGAAGATACTCCCTAATGAAAGCTTCATAAAGCATAAGTAAAATGCATTATACCCCAGGAGGGGCTGGAGATAGGGGAGTGGAGCGGAAGGGCCCAGAGAGGAAGGAAGATGAGGGAAGTGCTTAACAAAACACACACTGACAAATAATGAAAACAAAGAACTTGACTGTGGTGGGTGCAGCTAAATTAAGTTTTCATATGAGAAAGAGAGCAAAAGACTCATTGAAAATGCTTGTAGGTAGGCTGAAGTTTGTATTAAAACACTGGATTGACATACAGATCTTAGAAATACACAGAAAATGCAAATGTCTGTAGTCTCCCTCACCATTACCAGTGGGTTTGCTTTCATTTCCTCCAAATCAGATTCTAAATTATCCATTCAGCAAGATGTGACTCATGAGCTCATAAGCAGACATCTTCAACTACTATAAAAGCTACTTAACTTTATTGTACAATATCATATGTCAGACCCCATTGGAAGATGTTCTTTCCTTCATCACTTAGTTGTGCTTCACAAAATGAACTTCTCAGGAGCACTGGGCTCCTTAGCACTTGGAGAAGCACTTCTGTGACCCGACTCTCTTTTTGTGCCTGTTATTGTTACTTGGGGAAGGCTATGGCCAGTTTCTCTTTGCACAAACCACAAAATAATCATGACCTAGAATAGTCTTCGGGGCTTCCTGACTATGACAACATTTGTGAGCATTTGAATGCTCCTGAAAATGATTCTGTCACCGGGCTATCTCAAAAGATCAGAACAAATTTGAATATTAAGAGTGAATGGAAAATATGATTCTGTGTAGCTTGAACTCTTCTTCTGCATCTCAAGGTAAAGCAGACACAAGAGGGTACTTGAGCTCATACCCATTTTAGAAGCAACTTCTCATAACTCGGTTCATTCTCCACCCTCCGACTGGGAGCCCCACTTCAGACCATGAACCTGATCCTTTAATATATTAAAACCCACTTCTACAGAAGTAAAAATATTAAATTGATTGATTTAAAACTTCACATGGTCATGCCTTAAATATCAGGCAACACTAGATTTCAGGTTGGTTTTTGAATGGAAATTTAGTGTTTTGCCAGAGTAGTGACTTTATAGCCAATTCTTGATGACAGACATCATAGAGGTCACAGAGAGAAAGTATAGCTCACACACAACCCACAACCCACAAGCCAAGGGCTTGTTCTGAACTGTAGTTCCAAATTGGGTGATCAGAGAAATCCAGTTGGTCAGTTTGATGTTCATTTACCTCGACTCAAGAAGTAATGATGAAACACCACAAAAATACTGCTTTAAACACTGCCTGAATTCCCCAGGTTCTTTCAGATTACCTCATGGGAAAATAACAGAGTAGACAGATTTAAAACTTTACTAGTTTGGGGTTTTGATTTGTTTTACCAAATAAGACTTCAGAGAGGCTTAAGTAATGAGCTGAATTGTGTCCCCACATCTTTGCCCAGATGATTATGTTGAAATTCCAGAACCTCAGAATGTTACTTGTTAAAAAAATACAGTCTTTAAAGTGGCAATTGAGGTGAAGTGAGGTCATTAGACTAGGCCCTAATCCAATCTGACTGATGGCCTTATAAAAAGATTAGGACACAGACGCACACAGAAGGAAGATGTCCATCTATAAGCCAAGGAAAAAGGTGATGGAAGAATTCACTCTGCTGACACCTGGATTTTGAACTTCAGTCTCCAGAAGTGTGAAAAATAAACTTTTACAGTTTATGCTACCTAGTTTGCTGCAGCCCTTGCAAACTAACATGGTATATTAGCTTTTTCACAATTTAAATACATACCACGGTACATACATTAAGTAAGTTAAAAATTCACTACTGGGAAGTCACTTAAAAACCAAGTAAAATCTGTCTCTCACATTTAATGTTTTGTTAACGTCCACATTTCATTAGAGTCGTGTCCACAAAATTGAAATAATGGCATAGCCAGTTGGGAGGTTTGGGCCTCCTGAACCATAGCACCTTATGCAACTCTGTGGACGTCAACGCTTACAGTTCGTTACTACCGTCTCCATTTTACAAATGTGGGAGGTGGGGCCTAAAAATGCTAAATGACTTTTTTAAGATGTACAAATGGAAAAGGGAAGGGCTAGGAAGTGAATCTAGACAGCTCAAAGAAGAAGTTGTACTCCTGAAAACTGTAGGACACTGCCCCTCCCAGCAGGGAGAAGGGACTTTGGACATGTTCTGAGCCTTCATGGCTTGAGGGGATGGTTGTACCACTGGCACACAGAGGAAATTCCAAAGTTTTGTTTTGTGGGGAAAGAAGACAAGTTGGATGTTGAACCTGTTAACTCCGGTGAAGGGCTCTACCAAGAGCTGGGACAGGTAGGCAAGGCTATTGGTGGGAAACAGCTGCTCTACACAAGACCTCTCAGAAGAAACTGTAGAGAAGACGTCATTTGGATGGGGCAACATTAAGATGAGAATGAGAGGAAGGAAGCATGAAGAAGCCAGAGAGGCAGAGTCTAGCCAGAAAACACAGTGTTCAGGAAATCAAGGGTAAAATAATATTAGGGGCACAGTAGTAAACATGCAGAATAGCAAATGGCTGTTGTGTACTGTTTGTGAATTGAGATAAGTATTAACGTTGAAGTATTTGAGAACAGACAATTGGTTGAATGCAAATTTACTCCACTTTTCATTATTGAGATATGCTGGACACTATATAATAAAAAACTAGCATTAAAAAATCTTTTAAGCTGGGACCAATGATGCACACCTATAATCCCAGTGACTATGGAGGCTGAGACAGAAGGATCACAAGTTCAAGGACAGTCTCAGCAATTTAGTGAGACCCTGTCTCAAAATAAAATAAAATAACTATCTAAAAGGGCTGGGAATGTAGCTCAGTGATAAATTGCCCCTGGGTTAAATTCCCAGTATCCCCCCCAAAATATAAAAATAAAAAACTCAACAATCTGAATACAAAAGAATGCTCTAAAAGTGTTTCTTACATTCAGAAAAAAAATATTTAAGGGCTCAAAAAGAAAACAGAGAGACAGCTACATTTTGACAAAATAATGAGTATTAAAAATACATATATCTAGTAACCTCCACCTTGTGACAAGTTGAAAAAAATAAAACCCTAATCTATTAAGAAACAGGAGAGACTGTTACTTGGCTTAATTGGTGAATCGGAAAGATCTTTCAGTAAAATGTCATCGTTCACGGAAAAGTACACACACACACATCCCAGATGTTGGTCATCATTTTTTAAAAGTTAGAGAAACTCTTCTACTTAATATAGAACCTCTGAGACGGAAAGACCATCCCAGTTAAATCACCACACACCCATATAGGCAGGAATTCCCCTGCATGATGTCCAACAGATGGCCTGCCATTGCCCACATCATTGTCTCTATTAATTATAGAATACTCATCTTAATAGTGAGTTTAAAACCACCTCCCTCTAACATCCATCAGAGTTCTTCTCTTGAGACGGGACAAAATCTGTCTGAACCAAAATAATTAGACTGTTTTTCATTAATCATTGCACACTCCTAATTCTTCCAGTGAAATAGGATGTAGTTTTCTGACCTTTCTATTGAGTCATCTTTGTGTGTGGACCCTCCAGTTTAGAAACTGGCTCTTAAAATGTGACCAATTTTAGTATACTACTCCAGCTATTTTGTGATCATTACCTGCGTTATTCAACAAACAATACTTAAGACTCTATTAAATACAATACACTGAGTTGGAAAGTTCATTGTACTTTACAGTGCATGGTATTTAGAACTCACAACTTCTGGGCAATATCTGCAAAATAAGACTGGTGGGTTTTGGTAGCTGTGGCATTTTGGTCTCACAGCAAATTCAGAGTTAATTGATTTGTTCACATTCTATTTGTTTTTAACAAAAGTTGCTGTCAGAAGGTTTTGGGATGTTCTATCCTATCATTGTAGAACTGCTCTTTTGAAGTTGGCAATAGACATGGCAGCTAATATATTTCAAGTCATTCATAGCCACTGTCTAGTCTAGTCAGAGCATTTAGAACTTTTCATCTTTAACCCCCAGTTTTTTAAATTGTAAACTTTTTAATTTGATAAACATGGTTTTTATATTTCTGTCTAAGTCACTGATAAAAATTTTCACAGAAGTTCAAGAGCAAAGAACTCTGCCATGTCTAGAGAAATTTTCTTCTGGAGCCATCTCCCTTGACTTACATCCTTTTTTGTGTGATCTTCTGTCTGCCTGACAGGTCATCTGTTTACAGCATCAGTCCATCCCACTTGCCTCTCTCCTGTTCATAAGATTAAGAAGTTTTACCCACTAAAATATATTAATGAAAATTGTCAAGGGCTCATTTGTACCTTCATAATACTTCTGTGGAAAGAAGGAAAACAAAAATTGCATAGATATCTAACTAAGGGAGAAAAAAGAAAAAACCAAAGGAGGAACCAACCACAAAAACAGCAGCAGAAACTGTCTGTAAAGGAATCACAGGGCTCAGATAGTGTGGCACATAGCACCAAAGCATGTGCAAAATGTTCATGAGAAGCAAAATTCTTATCCCCTTAGAAGACTCTCATGTGTCTGTGCACTTTCCTAGGAATAACTGAATAGCTTAGGATGTGTGAAAGTATACTAAAATATACAGTACATAAGTATATTAGAGGGTGCTATAGATGAAAAGTGAAGTTTTCATGAACTTTGGCTCAAGATAATTCTTTTTTTAATGCTAAAAACATTTATTGACCAAATTCTTTCTTATTATAATGAACTCATGTAAGTGCCAAATTGCCTCTTCTCCAGTAAACAGTGCACAAAATATGCTAATGGTGACACAGGGGCATAGCATAACCAAAGTAAGCAATTGGCATTTGCCTTAACCAATTTTTGTGCTATTTTAGTTCTCTGCTGCTAAACAGATTCCTAAACAGAGTGAAGCAAGACCCAGCAAGTTATTCAATTTCATAGGTATTATCATTTATTTTTCGGTCTTCAGTTTTACTCAGAGCATGTGGCAAAGCTCTGTATGAGGACAGTCTTTTTTTTTTTTTTTTTTTTAAGATCTGATATTGTAATAGTTTTGAGACTGGTCCTTACAGACTGTCAACTGTTGTGACCTTAACTTCTCCCATATAGATTTTGACCCCATGATGGCAGCTGGGAGTCCCACACTGAATAAGTGTACTCTTTGTTGGCTGTATACAGGATGCTTTGCGAGTACACAGGGAACTAAGTTGACCAAGGTCCAGGAGGCCATCAGAAGAGTTTACTCTTAAACTGAGTCTTTCAAGTAAACCTGGCCAGGAAAGGGCATGTGACAAGGATAGTACTTCAAGCACAGAGAGAAATTCGTGTGAAGACACAGAGATGAATAAAGGCTTGCTTGGAAAAAAATACCACAGTGAATCAGTACATATGGAGTTCAAGGACAGGAGAACAGCAAGATGTAAATATGGACAATATAAACAGAATAATAGGCCATGACCAAGAAGGCGTTAGTAGAAATGCAAGTTTGGGTCAATTAATGTAATCCACCATATCGACAACCTGCAGGAGAAAAACTACATGATCATATCAATTGCTACAGAAAAACATTTGACAAATTTCAACATCATTCTCGATGTTAAAAAAAAAATGACAAAAACTCTTTGCAAAACTTCTTGCTTCTAAGAATAGAAGCAAACTTTCTCAACATAACAAAAGACATTTCCAACTTAAGATAACATCATATTTCATTGTAAAAGACTGCTCACCCCCTCAAATAAGGAATAGACCAAGGATGTCCACTCTTATAACTTCTATTCAACATCATATCCACCTCCTAAAATCATCACATCAAGGGTTAGAATTCCAACATATTAAATGCAAGGGGCGACACAAACATGAAATTCAAACAAGACTATCTCCCTGACTTTTAGAGATAAGAAAATACTAACTGGATTGAAAACTATTTAAAAAATATTTCAGATATTTCAAGTGAGTGCTACATGCATAGACACACACATATACTGCTTGAGAACAAGAGATTACTTTTAAGGTGGAGAGTGAACTGTCTTATCACACCGTTCTTCTAATATCTAACAAAAATGTCAACTGTTTATTTATCTATCTATCTATCTATTTTTGGTACCTGTGATTGAACTCAGGGATGCTTCACCATTGAGACACATCCCCAGTCCTTTTTATTTAAATTTAGACAGGGTCTTGCTAAGTTGCTTAGGGCCTCGTTAAGTTGTTGAGGCTGACCTTGAACTTGCCATCCTCCTGCCTCAGCCTCTGGAGTCACTGGGATTACAGGCGTGCATGCCTGGTGTGTTAACTATTTTTGAAACTTCAAAATAAAACTGTTTACCAGAAGATTACAATGCAAGTAAGAGACACAATCCGAAGTCGATAATGTTAGTAGAAAGAAATAAAGGATGCTAAAGTTTGTATACCACAGCAGAAGCTTTTAATTTCACTCCTACTCCCAAGTTTTATTGGTTCATCAATAAAATCTTGAGAATCCCCACTAATACACTTGCTTACACACATGTGAAAAGAAGTAATAGAATATATCTTCTTATCTTTTCCCTCTTCTGACGGGGAAGGGTGAAAATAGGCAATCATTAAAAGCAAGAAATCCAAACAATGTGACTGATCCTGTGTGAAAGAAAAAGTCCCTGAGATGCTTGAACCAAAGGCCTGTGCAGACCCAGGATCTAGGGAGGGAATACACCCCAATCAGAGAGAGAGAATCCAGGTAACTTATAGTCAAGAGAACCTCAAAAGTGAAAGCAGATCCCAGACATGTACATACACACGTGTGTGGCTGAGCACACTCGCTCATGCCCTCGGGCTACAGAACACTCAACCAACACAAAACACCACTGGGCCACCTCTTGGCTGTGGTGGGTAGAGATGAACTGCAGCCAGGCTGGATGGACGGCAAGTCTGCAGGAGGTCTGCATGCTGTTGAGGATGACCAGTCAGGTGCCACATAAGTTACCTTCACTTGTTTCTCAATCAAATCAGGAAACAGGACCAAAAAAACCAAGCTTTCAGGTGAGTAGAGGTGGATCCCAGTGCCTTTCTCTGCACCTCGGACAGGATCACCAACATTCAATTTTCTTGAGGAAAATGAATAATCTGCTGGTTAGAGGAGCAAAAAGCCATGCCCAACAATGAGCATAAATGAAATTGATAAAGATAATAATAAATAAGTGGTAACATAGGAGAAAGATACTGTGAACAAATAGAAAAAGGTACTACAAAATAAACGTAAGGACTCTAAACTGGAGGTTAGGGATGCAGCTCAGTGGTAGAGCACTTGCCTAGTATGTGTGAGGTCCTGAGTTCCATCCCACCTCCACCAAAAAAAAAAAAAAAAAAAAAAGGTTAGTTTTCAGGAAGACTTTGAGTAGTATATAAAAGCCACTCGAGTTTGACAAAATAAGAGCAAAAAAAGTAGCATACAGAACAGAAATTTGCATACAGAAAAGAGGAAAAACATTCTAAGAACACAAAATGAGAATCAAAATAATGTCATTAAAAATAAGCAAGTTAAAAAGAAACTTCATAAGAAAAAGAAACAAAATGAATTTACTTACATTTAGAAAAAAGATTGTGATAATGACAGTAATACAAGTGCACACGAGGTATTTAAAGAATCAGAGAAACTAGTAAGAATGAAGGACAAAAATAGGTAACCCAACAAGTGCATAATTGGTGCCACATAAGGGAAAAGAGCCTCCATAGGTAGAACAAGAAAAATATTGCAAAGATACAGCTTCTTACAAAATAATATCCCTCAAGTACAATTTCAAGGAGCACAATGAATGAACATGAAAATTAGGTATAGAGTTCTTCATGTTGTTATGTTCTTGTTAAGTTACTGAATTTTAAGAACAAGGAAATCATGCAGGCATCAGGAAACTAATCACCTAAATGTATTTAAAAAAAAAAAAACACAGACCTCAGAGTCCTGCATATCAACACTTTATGTCCACATATAATAAGAACTGTCTGTAGTGTGCTATCTAATATGATAGCACTGCTACATGTGTGCTATCCAATATGGTAGCACTGGCTATACACATGCTATTCAATATGATAACATTGGCTATATGTATACTATCCAATATGATAACACTGATGACAATAATCTACATAGTTTTTAAGGAAGATTCTAATAGCTATTCAAGATGTGTTAAAGTAGATATATATTCAAATTGAATATAAGGAAATTCGGCCCAATAACCTTTATCAAAGAAACTATTTGTTGAAATCTAGAAAAGAAGAAAAATAAAAGACTTGCAACTGAAGGAGCTATGGTAAAGAGGGATAGTGGTTATTTAAATACACTGGTGCCAAAAAAATTGGGAACCGTGGTTTTAGAATGAAAGTGCTATAAATCTTTATATAAATAGTAAGGATACTAAATGAGGGTCAACAAACTTTTTCTGTAAAGGGCCAGATAATAAACATCTTAAGCTTGTGGGCCATATGGTCTTGTCAAGGCTATTAATTTCACAGCCATTGCTCAAAAGCAAGAATAGATCATACAAAAACAAAAGAGCCTGGCTCTGTACACTAAAATTTATTTACTAACCCAATGCCACACTGCCTATTTCAAAACTATTCCATTTCACTCATAGTTCAAAAGCAGGGATAGCAATACATTAGCAAATGGACATAGGATAGTCACAATAAAACTTTATTTACAAAACCTTGGCCTGCTGGTTCTGGCTTGTTAACTTTAGATCACAGGGGAAGAGAAAGAAATACTGTGTAATAAAATCTCCATCTTTGTAGGGTTTATATACAGAAAGTACTCCCTAAAATTGAAATATATAGATTTTTAAAATATAAAAATTAAATTTAACATTTAATATATTTTCCTTTAAAGAAGGCATTTTACAAAAAATAATATCTTTGGGAGTAAGAATCTTTAGTCTGATATTCAGTTATTTCTTTAGTGGTACATGAGTTTATTTTCTATCAGTTGAATTTTAAAAATTGAAATTTTATTAAAAAAAAAAAAACCAAAGATTCTTTTCTATGCCATTCTATGAATAGCATTCTTTGTATTGTTTTTTAACTTTTTATGTGCAAATACCAAAAAATGCATATAATTGCCTTTCTTTCAAATAGTGGTCTGAAAAATAACCCACTGAGATTTCACTTGGAATGGAAAAATGGAATAAAATAAGCAACTGTGTTACAATTCTCATCCGCCATCTTAAGCTCCTTCTTACAAATTTGACCCTATCCATGCCCTCTCTGGCCTCTGCGTTCCCAGCTGTTTTTCTCTATCACATTAGTTATTTTTTAAAATAACCTGTTGCTGTTTTTGTTTCTCCAGCTTAGGCACTTTGGTCAACTCAGGTCAACTATCCTGATATTGCGTGGTCCCCTCTCATATCATTTGACCCTAAAAATAAACCCCTCCAAAGTCAAAGAACGTGCTTTTCTTTCCGAGTCATTTTGACAGGTATCTGACTCTTAAAGAATTACAACTGTTGGAATTTCAGGCATAAAGACCACTGGAGTGAGAAAATCCCTTG
The DNA here is from genome assembly GCF_902686445.1 of Sciurus carolinensis. Taxonomy (NCBI): domain Eukaryota; kingdom Metazoa; phylum Chordata; class Mammalia; order Rodentia; family Sciuridae; genus Sciurus; species Sciurus carolinensis. The sequence goes on along the minus strand of NC_062221.1, from coordinate 126,849,644 downwards.
GTTGAGTCCCTGTGTTTGCTGCCATTTCTGCTTTAGTTTTCTTCCATAAAATTAGAAAAAGATCTTCTGGTCTCAGGGGTGGAGTGCTGTTCACAGAACACAACTAAAATCAAAAGGGACTTCCCAGGTCCCTAAGAAAAGCAACAAGTGGAGCTTCATAAGAAAGTACCAGTAACTCATAAACAGCTCAGATATCTTTTCCAAGGGAGATTAAGTTCTAAAAATGATAAATCTGTTTCCTGCTTTGAATCATTTATCAAATACTGTCTTTTGGTATAATTACATTTTTAATATTTAAAATTGTATACTACCATTTCATTCATGGCTTGGATACCTTACGCAAAGTTGTCAAACATTAATTAAATGCCAACCACCTAAATTTTAATACTTTAAATAGCTTCTATGATATATTTGAACATTGGTCTAAATATACAAGTTTAGGCCTGAAATGAAAAAAAAACCTTTTTTCGCTCAAATAATGCGCATTGTACCATACAAGTAATCTCATGTCGGTAACCACCCATTTTCTGAAATTCACTATCACTGTAATAGATCCAGTCTGTTGCAAGAAAGAAAAAGGAAACTGAATTCCCTTGTATTCTGCAAATCAATCCATTTTCCTCTGATTTTGGCATGGCCCTGGGCTGCATCATCTTGGTGGCATTGTAAATTTTTGGACAATTTTTATGATAGATACATTTGACTCATAATCCATTCAAACATTTAAAAATAATTTTCTCTGGAAGAGAAAGATCTATTCTAGACTTCAGATAGGATAATTCTTCAGTGCTCCTTAAATAGTAAGGTGCGTCATCAAACCCAACGTGCCACACGCTCAGGGTCCCTACAGAAATAGTTATTTTGTTTGTTCAGCTGCACATATCCCCACATATCTCAGCCCCATGCCTCCTTGGCATATTTAGTAACCGCTCAAGTTGCTTATCTTTCTTTAGCCTACTTTTTTAATAATCCTAAGGGACTTCTACTGTTCTAAGAATTCATTCCCATTTTGCTTATACTCATTGAGTCTGGTTTGAGATTCTTTTGACCACTCCTGGACTCAGGAGATTATTTCTTCTCAACATAATGCCACCAAAGGAGTTTAGATACCAGATGAGATCATGCAAACCATTCAGGGATCACGGGTGCCTGCATTCACAAGTGCAGGCCTAGCTAACTACCCCAAAGCAGTAGAATCAGGATAGCTGGGCGACAGTCTGTTGCTTCACTTCAGTATGTCTTGATTCTCACTTCTTGGTCAATGGTGGAGGAACAAGTGAGGGCCTTGGTGATTTGGTATATACAAAATATTGCTAACCCACCTTCTAGATTCCAAAGAAAAAGGATGTACTACTAAATGCCTTCTAATCAAGGCATTGAGCTTACATTTTTAGGAAGACAAAGAAGCGGTTATTCCTTTTTATTTTTCTTCTTACTGTGAATAAGGAAGGAGAACCAAAAGGTAGGCAGGTATTTAAACAGCAACATCTGAGATCTGGATTTAATTCTGAACAGATTTTTAGACCTATCAGTTAAATATCAAAGTGTTTTACTGGGTGAAGTTATCTTCCCCCATGGAGCATTTTAAAAAAACTCTGACTAAGTTGTCAGAAAACAATTATTTACTTTCATTTTACAAAAGCATATTTAAAAAAAAAATCATGAATCCAGAAAATTCCTTCTGTCCCCTTCACAAGTATTGAGAAGTTTTCTAATGTTTTGGTTATAAGCAGACTCTAGAGCCAACCTGGTCTCAAGTTCTAGCTCTGCCATGTATGAGGTTAGTAAAGCTATTCAGCCTTCTGGCAACTCAGTTCCTCATCTGGAAAAGGATAATCATCTTATCCACATCACAAGATTTTGTAAAAATTAAATGTGTTAATTTAACATACTTGGTGGGTATGTGGCACATGGCGGTCCTACATGTGATTGCTGCTGTTATTTTAAATACACAGTTTTCACTCCTTATCAGGATAAGTCAAATAGGATACTTTCTCAACATCTATATAGACATGACCTCCTATGGAAAACTGGCATAAAGGCAGAGATGGTGGAACTAATAAAATTTATTATTCTTTATTTGTTCCCCCACTTTTTGTGTTCATTCATTATTTGGGACCCTGAAGACACAAAGATAAACAAACAGAATCTTCGAGAACGAGTAGAGGGTCATGTGCACAATCTAAGCACGTGAGTGCAAGATGCTTGGGCTAGCTCCCAAAGTTGAATAAGGCTCCCAAGGGGTCTGGGATATTTTGAGGAGGCAGCATTATACATAAAGGGGGACGTGAGTGCGACACAGCAGGTAGCCTGGAGGCCCTCCAGCAACCTAGTGGACAATCTAACAGATTATTTCACATGTCAGATAAAGCAGTACAGGAAAAACAGCTAAGCTTGAGAAAAAGAAAAGGAAACCAGCCAGCGGTTCAATAAATGAAAAGGAAAATTTAAATACAGAGTAGTAAATGGAACTGATGTAGCAATCTCCCAAGAGGTCATCAGCTCTTCTTTGCAATAGGATTGAGACTTAACATGCAGGCAGGTGAGGATAAGGATGCTGGCCTAGGCAAGGTGGAAACCTGCAACAGAGACATCTGCACCTAGCTGGGCTCATCTGTGAAAAGAAGACTGGAAATGCTCCTCCCAACTACCCAGAGAAGTAACAAGGAAGCTTGTCATGTGCTTGGGACAAGGGTGGGGCAAAATCTGAAAACCCCAAACCAAAAGCACACATGCATGTGAGGATCTAATTCATATTATCCCCATGATACCAAGATCCCAAGCTAGGACCTTGACACAGAGCTCATCTAACCCATGAAGCCATCCACAGGAACCTGGCAAAACTGGAACTTCTACTACCTAGGGTGTTACTCCCACGACTGGGAGGGAAGGGAACCAACCCCAGCTGAAGATAATCTCACAATAAAATAAGGAAACACACACACACACACACCACACACACACACACGCAACGATCTGCTTGTTTTCTGACAACTTAGTCAGGTTTTTTTTAAAATGCTGCCATGGGGGAAGATAACAACTTCACCCAGTAAAACACTTTGATATTTAACTGATAGGTCTAAAAATCTGTTCAGAATTAAATCCAGATCTCAGATGTTGCTGTTTAAATACCTGCCTACCTTTTGGTTCTCCTTCCTTATTCACAGTAAGAAGAAAAATAAAAAGGAATAACCGCTTCTTTGTCTTCCTAAAAATGTAAGCTCAATGCCTTGATTAGAAGAATCAGTAAACATAACAAATGGAAACTTCACATCACAAATACTAGATACAATAGATCTCAGCAAGACTATACAATAAGAATGGTATAAATAATCAAGGAGATAAAAGAGAAGAAGCAATAATAAAAAAGATGATGGAAAAAGGCAGCTCAGAGCTCAGTGCAGCATGGTCCATCCTGACCATTACTTGTAGTTGAACGTCTCTAAAGTGGGCAGGGGGCAGGGAGCGCAGGGCACAGGGAAGGTTGCGTGTGCAGGTGGGGCTGAGGGAAGAAGGGAGAAGATGCATGAAGAAATAAGTTGTGAAAGTGAGACTGCATTGAATTGCACAGGGTCATGAAAGCCACCCTGACAACTTAACTTTTCTCCTTAGCAAGGGGAAGTTTTTGAGGAGTTTTCCTTAAGAAAGCAACAAGTGGATTTGCTTTAGAATGTCCTTTTTGGAAGGAAATGAAGAATGATTGAAAGGATAGAGGGATGAGAGAATGAAGACCACTCCGAACGTTTTCACAGAAGACCACATCTTTAGTTCCAAGCAGCAATTATAGGCCAGAGAAACTTTCAAATAAACTCATCAGAATTCCAAACTTTGATTTCCCTGTGAACACCAGCAGGACTCCAAAACTGTAGGACCACTCCCAACTTTACATGCAGAAAGCACTTATCACAGATGTTGGACGTAGAGACACAAATAAACAACAGTGTTTTCTCTTCTCCAAGTGCTCACAAACTAGCAGGAGAAGCAAACATGTAAATAAATAATCGTTACACGGTGTGATGTGTATAAAAGAGTTATGAACCAAACACACGGGAGGGTGAGAACAGAAGGTTGTTAACAATGACATTCCAGAAAAGAGGACATTTGAATTGAATCTTGAAGAAAGCTAACGATGTTCAAAATTGAAAGAATTTTGTAAATGCAAAGTCTCATAGATAGGACATCAATATGATATGATTTTAGGAAAGTCTTCCCTTAAACTTCATATCTTGATGATGCCACTCTCATATGAGTCATAGTGTGATATAAGAGAGGAACAAAATGATGCTTGGTGTTTTTGGTTTAGATATGAAGAGTCCCCCAAAAGCTCATGTGTGAAACAATGCATAAGTTTGGAGGTGAAATACTTGGGTTATGAGAGCTTTAGCCTAATCAGTGCCTCACACTGATAGGGATTAATTGGGTGGTAACTGTAGGCAGGTAGGATGTGGCTTAAGGAGTTGGGTCACTGGTGGTGTGCCGTTGGGGTTTATATTTTGTCCCTGGTGCAGAGAGCTCTCTATGCTTCCTTTTTGCTGTGTCCTCAGCTCCCTTCCTCTGTCACACTCTTCCGCCATAATGTTCTGCCTCACCTTGGGCCCGAGCAATGAAGTCAGCCATCTATGGACTGAGACCTCTGCGACCATGAGTCAAATAATTTTTTCCTGCGTTTATTGTTCTTGTTGAGTCTTTTGGTCACTACAATGGAAAACTGACTAAAACACTCAGGGAGCTTTTACTGTAACAATTCTTTATTTTGGATGCTGTATCTCATAATAACTTTACAAGCATTATTCACATTCTCTTTTTCCCACGACGACTGTGCAGGGCTTGTCTTATTCTACCCATTTTTAGATGATAAAATTTATTAATAGAAAAGTACTAAAAACCTACTAACTCACAAAAGATGACCAACATTAAAGGCCACGCAGTGTGCACAACAGTGGTACATCCAAAGCTGTTCTACCTCATAGGGAAATTTCCAACTGTTCTGATCAGTTCCACTTAGGCCAGGGTGATCATGTGTGTCTCTCATGCTTCCTGCCCTGACAAAGTAACCAAAAAGACTCACCTTCTTAGGAGGTTGTCCATGGGCAATGAGTTTCTGAGGTCAAGTTGGTCCTGCTTCTATCTTCCTAGTTCCTCTCTGAAAACTCTTGTTGTCTCCACAACTTCCTCTCATGTACCAATTTCCCTTCTGCTGTCTTCTGTTCCTCAGACTTAACATATCTTCACAAGCAAGTATTGAAAATGCACTGATTGACTACTTTCTGAGGGAGCCTCTAGGTTCAAGTGAAGGTAAGACACAGAAGAAAAAGGAAATGTTCAGAAATCAAATTAATAATAGATTATTAATAAATACCAAATATCAAATTATTAATAAATTAATAATCAAATTTAGCAAGACCCTGTCTCAAAATTTTCAAAAAGAACTGGGGATGTAACTCAAAGTAAAGCACCCCTGGGTTCTATCTCCAAGACTGTAGACAACAAGAAAACATCCTGCCAAATGTTCTGTAGCCTAAAGTGGCAATTGGAGGTCAAAGAAGGAGGAGATAATTTAAACTGAAATGTTCCAAGGCCAGGTTGTACAGGGATAGAAAAGATACATTTGGAGAGGAGAAAAGGGCTTATAAATTTGAGGATTGGTTGGGACCTTAGGGATCTTGGAATCTGTCCTCCCTCCACCCCCACATTCTGGTAGGAAGAACCATATAAGGAAAGATCCAGCTTGGACCACATGAGACCTGTAAGCAGACTGGCCTTCCAGAGGAAGTCATTATTGTCAAGAAATAGTGGGGAAATGGGCATTAATTTAAAAGAACTCAGATGAATATAAATCTATGAATAATGAGCACTTCTTTTGTGTAAGCCAGTGTTAAATTTTTATTAAGCACATAATTCTTGCCCATTAAAGCATCCATTTCCTTATTAACCCAGGAGACCCAAGAGGAACAGATTGTTCTTAGGAAAGTACTATCTGATCGAGCAACCAATATTAATTGTATCTTCCCACTCACAAGAACATTCTAGTGGTGGGGATTTCTATTATTTTCTTAGTGAGGAGCCATCTCTTGGTAGTCAATTACACATCTTTGATTGAACATTAGATCTTCAAGCCACAAGCAAACTATTGAGAAGCTTACTATTCTACCATACTGTACTATAATTCAAATATGAAAAATACTTCCTGAGTTCTGTCATATGTAAGTAAATCTAGGTATGGAATGAGGTCAAGTCAATAAACCACTCTAAGTTGTACAGGAACTAGCAAATTAGAACCATAGGATGACATTTGTGTGCCATCAGTTTTGGTGAATAAGTTTCTTGAACACAAGCAGGCCCCCATTTTTTGCATATTAATGTGACTGCTGTACCGCAGAGTTGAGAAGCATTAAAGAGATGCCAACAAACCATTAAATATTTACTCTCTGGGTTCTTTACTGAAATAGGTTGCCCAGTCCTTATTAATCTTGGTTTCTTGTATCTGAAATGTGATTAGGAAGATATCTCAATCTTACCTGTTTTCCTCTGTTCAATAAACATTTATTTAGCACCTACCAAGTGGTAGACACTGGTATAGACACTTTGGGTAAGGATAAAAAGTTGAATAAGTCATGTATCCTGCCAAGAATATTACAAGGGCTGAGAAAGAGGAACAAGTACAATTTCAAGGTGTAAGTTAAGTACTATGATAGGGGTATGTGTTCACACAATGAAGGAGAATATCCCAGAAACTGGAGAAGATGTTCTGGAGAAATGAGTCCAGAAACAAGTGATAAAGGATGAGTAGTATGTTTCATTCTGCATAATCTAATGATACTGTATTGTGTACTTTAAAAATTGCTAAGAGAATAGATTTTAGGTTAAGGATTTGTTATCACTAAAAAACATAATAATTAGAAGAAGAAGAAGAATGTAGAAGAGAAAGAAAGTAGGAGGGAGGAAATTTTGAAGATGATTGGATGGTTTCGGGGGTATATACTTATCTCCAAAGTCAACAGGTTGTATACATTATGTACAGCTTTTTGTGTGTCAATCATACCTCTATAAAGTGGTTCAAAAATGAGTAGGAGTTAACCAGTAAACGTGCTGAAAGAAACTGCAAGGATTTAAGAGCTTATTTTGGCAACCAGCAGTCAAAAATTGACTCTTGTCTGCATTTCTGCTGTAATAAATTCTTGCTGAGATGGCAGTGCCTTAGGCTAGAGTGGGCAGAGGAGCATCCTGTGCTTTCCATGCTTTACTTGAGAGTGAGAACTCCATTCCTGAAGCTAATGAAGAGGAAAGAAAGAAGGAAAAGCTTTAATATTAAACTTACAGAAAATGAAGCTTTAGTCTCCATGAAATTCAAATCATTATTAAAAAGTCACTTGGAATTAACTGATAAATAATACTACTTGCAAAGAGTAAAAATATCATGCAGGTTTTTTTAATGTCTAAAAATCTGGACAATTTCAACTATGTAACAGTATAAGAAATAAGACTTTTTCTCTGGTCTCCTTTTTGACAGAGTCTCCAAAATTGATTCAATAGGTGTCAATCCCTGAGAAAGGAATTGTTTGCAAATTTGTCTTCCCGGTGTGAATTAACAAAGCCCCCAGCTTCGGAAGTCAATTGCCTTGGTACCTTAAATTCCAGTGAGAAAAGTCACTCCTCCGGATTATTTCAGTAAATTTCCAAGGGCCACTTACCTGTCAGGTGTGTGCATTTGGTACCTGAAAAGTATCATATGTGAATGTGGTTCCATGAACACTAGTGGGAATGACTTTTTTGTGTATTGAATAGAAAGTAAAGTCCAAGAGGCCAGAACAAAAGACACACAAATTCTGTCACTGTTTAGAAGACAGAAAAGAACACCAGAGAACATACAGGAAGCACAAAGGACAGGGCTTGTTTTCCTATATTCAGGGGTCTGTAAATGTTAGTGTATGTGAGTACACACCTGTGTCTCTGGTAGATGCAAGGGATGCAGAGTAGCAGAGGGAAGGGAGTGGGATTTTACCAAAAAGAGGAAAGCATGAGTGGATAGTCTCAGAGATCAATTTTCCTACCTTCCAGTTTTTGCTTACCCATTTTTAAATAATCTTGACTTCTACAGTTATGGTATAAATATATCCTAAACCCTGTGAGAGTATTTCCACAATGTTAGAGTACAACATGGACTGCCTCAAGGTGATCCATGCTTAACAGAAGATGAATATTGGTATTTTTTCATTTTAGTATCTCCCCTGAATATTTAGAAAAGTATTTTAAGTATGTGGAACCACCATTTGACCCAGCTATCCCACTCCTCGGCCTATACCCAAAGGACTTAAAATCAGCATACTACAGAGATACAGCCACATCGATGTTCATAGCTGCTCAATTCACAATAGCCAGATTGTGGAACCAACCTACATGTCCGTCAATTGATGAATAGATAAAGAAACTGTGGTATATATATATACAATGGAATATTACTCAACCATAAAGAATAATAAAATTATGGCATTTGCAGGCAAATGGATAAAATTGGAGAATATCATGCTAAGTGAGATAAGCCAATCGCAAAAAAACAAAGGACGAATGATCTCACTGATAAACAGGTGACATATAATGGGGAATGGGAGGGGGGCAAGAATGGAGGAAGGAAGGACTGTATAGAAGAAAAAGAGGGGTGGGAGGGGTGGGGGGAAGGGAAAAAATAACAGAATGAATCAAACAACATTACCCTATGTAAATTTATGATTACACAAATGGTATGCCTTTACGCCATGTACAGAGAAACAACATGTATCCCATTTGTTTACAATAAAAAAAGTATATTTTTATTCTTTTTCTTTCAAAATCATATGTCTTGTAATTTTTAGACTGTTTCAACCAGATCCCAACCAATTCTCTCAGAGTGGAGGGTGTTACCACAGCACACCATGTTTCAGGTCCTATAGAGAAGTATTAGGGCATCTGTGCATGGTTTGGTGAAAGATGACTCAAAGCCCATATACCCCACCTTCCTTCAGCTTCATGCCAGAGAAGTAAGTAAATTGATAATGATTTCTTTGTATGTTTGCCCTACCTTTCCCTGAGAGTAGGAGGGTTGCTTCTTTTCCATTCTCATGTTGTTATAGTCTGTTTGGGCTGTTATAATAAAATTACCATAGACTGGACAGTTTGGATAACAAAATTTATTTCTCACAGTTCTGAAGTCTGGGAAGTCCAAGGTCAAAGTGCCAGCTGAATCAGTTCCTGCTAAAGGCCCTCTTGCCTGTTGTGTCCTCACGCGACACAGAGGGAGTGCAGGATAGGTCTCCAGGGTCTCTTCTTAGAAGAGCACTATTCCACCACAAGGGTTTCACCTCCTAATCATGTCCCAAAGACCTCATCTCCTTAACCTCACATTAGTGATGTGAGTTTCAATTCATGAATTTTGGAGGGACATAAACATCATCCAGTTCATAGCACATGCCAACTGAGAGTCTTCAGGAGAACTAGCTGTAGAAACTGGGGTGTCTAGCAAAGGGGAAGCATGGCAACTCACCACTACTACTCTCTCCCCTTTCCTCCCCCACCCCTAGCCAGTCAGATGCCAGTAAAGTTGGGCCCCGGTGATGACATGGACCCTGAGTGGAGGGACTTGGAAAAACTGAGGTAGAATTTCCTAGATCTGTGTGAACCAAGAATGGGTTCCTGACTTTCATTTGGAAAAGTCTAAAATGATGTTGACTAGAGTTCCCTCCTAAGCAGAATGAAGAGATGGCTTATACTTTAGACTCTGTCCAGAGCCAGGTGCTGAGTGTGCTCTCTGGAAAATGAACACTAGGGAAGGTGGCCATCTTGGGAAGTCTTGGAAAGACCCTATGTAAGGGGTCTCCTGATGGGGCCCTTATAGAAAATGCTGGGGGGAGGATGCTCCATGACACAAGGGGGTGCGAAGCAGGGATCATTGTCATATAGGGGCACACAACTTAATTCACAACAGAAGATATTCGATACTCAAAGTCAGACATTGAGGTAAGGTGAGGGCCCTTTGGTCATTCTCATGAGAAGAAGTATGGAATGTACTTTTGGGCATCTATCTCCTGGAGACTGGGAATGCCCAGTTACAACAGTGCCAATCAACTATGACTTTGCCACCCATCCAATCCTTCTGCATCCTACCCTGGACACAGACATGTAGGCAGCGGATGAAAGAGAACGGGGTGGGGAAGAGCAAAGAAGCTGACCAAAATACCTCTTCCCCTCTGTAGGATCCGGAGCTGGACAGACCTGAGCCTTGGGAGCAGGTTGGGTGAGTGATTCACAGTTTGATATTTCTTGGTGTTATGGTTTGAACTGAAATGTTCCCCAAAGGCCCATATGCTAAATTCAGGCATAGTTGCCAGCCTATGGTGCTACTGGGAGGTGGTAGAACCTTTAGAATGTTGGGCCTTGTGGAAGAAAGGTAGTTAGGGGCATGCTATTGAGCGGGATGTGGTATTGGGACCCTGACCCCTTTCTGTCTCTGATTCCTGAGCAGACCTTTTCCACTTTGTGCTCCCTCCATGAGGTACCATGCCACCACAGACCCAAGGTGATGAGACCAAGTGGTCCTTCACTGAAACAATAAACCAAAATAAACGTTTCTTCCTTTTAAGAAATAGCTGATTGTCTCAGGTATTTGGTCACAGTAACAAAAAGCCAACTAACACACATTTTAGTACCTGAGAACAGAACCTATAAGACAGATATAAATTAGGATCAAGAAAAGGAGATCTGACAAGGAGTTTGAAGGAAAGAGATAGTTTTCTACTTTGTCTCCTAGTAAGTTCATCTCATTTAAAAAAAAACTGTATATTAAGAGCATGGTTATCAAGTAATAAAACTGGTTTCCTTGTGTGGTATATAGATGTTTTAGTCAACTTTTTCATTCCTGTGACCAAAAGACCTAACAAGAACAATTAGAGGAGGAAAAGTTTATTTGGAGGTTCATGGTTTCAAGAGGTCTCAGTTTGTAGATGACCAACTCCATTCCTCAGGGCCTGAAGTGAGGCAGAACATTAGGGCAGAAGTGTATGGTAGAGGAAAGTAGCTGGGAACATAGTACCATTAAGCACAGAGAGAGAAACTCCATTCACCATGGACAAAATATATACTCCAAAGGCATGCCCCAATGACCTACCTCCTCCAGTCATGCCCTACCTCTGAAGTTAATCCCCATCAGGGGATTAATGCACGATTGGGTGAAAGCTCTCATAAACCAATCATTTCACCTCTAAACTTTCTTGCTTTGTCTCCCAACTGAGCTTTTGGAGGACATATCTCAACTAAACCATAACGACAAACCAAACCTAAAAGAAAATTACCGAGAAAAAGAGATGATGTTTCAAGACACATCATTAGCATTATTTTTAAATAAGAAAAGAGCTTGAAGAGGTCTTCTGTGGAGGCTGCCACAGAGACTGGTTCATTCTCTGAAAGTGTGGCCTGTGGTATGCTACAGGCAGGCAGGGTCCACATCTAAAAAATGGGTTTCCTTATTTAGTCTTATCTCAAGATTTAAACCACAACCAGAAGAAAGCAAAATATGCAATCCTCTTTTTAAATTACAAAAATAAATCAAAGGCTTAACTCAAACAAATACAAATCACAGTAAAAGGAAGCAGAAGTGGTAGGTCTAAGGTACCAGCAATGATTCTACCTCCTTCACTGTGCTTGGATTCCCCTCAATCCTTTTTCTATACAACAGTCAAGCCTTCCTCGAAGACCACATGTGTGAGGTATTTTGGACTTTGTGCCAGGTATTTCTACGACTTATATAACATCATCTAATGGACCATTTATATTCTTATTTTCAAGAAAGTATCTCTAAGGAATAGCACAAACATGTAAAAGTTTATTCTTTTTTGTATATGTAAACTGGAAAATAACTTAAGTCATAAAAATATTGCTCTACATTTTATGTTCACAATGGACACAAAATATTCCCAGTGCTATATTGTCCAGTACCATAGCCACTGGCCAAATTTAGCTATTGAAATTTAAATTTTAGTTAAAAATTTTAAAAGTTAAACATGCATGTAGTAGAGGCCATCATATTGGGCAGCAGATATACAGAACATTTTTATCATGACAGAAAGTTCTATTGGACAGTTGCCATCCCAGGGTTTTAGAACCAATTACTTTCGGAACTGAGAACAAAACTCCTCTTTTCTTTGCATGACTAAGTTCTTAATATTTTAATCCTCAGTGAATTTGAACTTTTTGTAAAGTAAGGAGGTATGTGATAGCAGAAGCTTGACACAGCAGAATATTATTCCTCATTTTAGAGAGGCTGAATTCCCTTGATACTTTATTTTTAAATGGCCTTTTAGGGCCAAAAGACAGGCAGAAATCCAGAGTTGCAACACTTCTTCCTAGAAGCCTGCATGCCCTTCAGAATGCTGGCAAGCCATGAAAATTCAGCACTGGGGGATTTAAAATGTTGAGTTAGTGATCTCATGCATTTAGCTTTTTTCTCAGAAGTTTTCATGGTTTTTCTGCTAAACACATAAAGCACTTCTTTGTATCACATTCTTTTCCCATATTAGCCATTTTCACTTCCCTTTTGTATGATTCATATTTTAAAATATTAAGGCTACATTACTTACCGACATGGATAGATGTTAATGTGAGCACTGCAGACAGAACTTGCAGTAATATTTTTGGAATTCTGTCATCTTAGAGAGTGATAAACCCAGAGACTTGTTATTTACTTGGAACAAGAAAAATTATGAGTTTTGAATATTTGATATTTCACTCTATAGGTCTTCTTCTCCGCCAAAGGAAAAGTTCTATAAATCTTTGTTGGAATTTAAATTTGTCCCTAACTGCTTCCTCCAGAAAGATGTAGAGACTGAGATCCTCTACATGAAACCCACTTTCATTGTCTAGTGAAGATTTGTCCACATCTCTAGTAAGAATATGTTATTTCATTTTCCTACAGGGGAAAACAGTCTGTATTTAAGGTATAGATTCCCATTATGATTTCATTTTTAACTTTCAGTTGGTTGTAAAGAGACTGAAAGGACAAAGTTCTTTTACAAGCAATGTGGCCACTAACAGGGCAACACTTTGTCCCCATGAAGAGCAGCGAGGACAATAAGGAAGCAACCTTGCAGAGGACTTCTAAATACGCTCTTCCTGATACATGCGGTGCCTGTCACTTTATGGTTCCAACAGTCAGACTTCCGAAATTAAACTATTGCAATAAAGAATGTTATTTTTCCTATTGAAGAACTTACATGTTTATTTCTTAGCAACCTTTATTAAATGGAAAGGGATCAATAGTATACCCACAATCCCAGCTTCTTCCTACAATTGAAGAGAGGTTTAGAAAAACTGATGTTGGAAAACTAATTGTCAGTGTTCAACAATTTAGGGAATTTAAAAAAAAAAAAATCTTAAGTTTCCTATCGTCCTTCTAGAATTTTCCCAGATCCAGGCATAATATTGGCATAAAAGAAATCACATATGACATTAGAATTCAGAGAAGAGGAGAGGAACAAAGGTTTGGAATGAAATAAAGCGTAAAAATTTTTTATTTCTAGGAAGAGCATTGCAAGGAATTCCAGACAGGGTAAGCAGTTTGAGAATGGAGGTAACAGGAACACTCCTAAGATCTGTCAGGAGGATAAAAGCACAACATGCTCTTTCAGTGATTTTCAGACTTTCACATGCATAGGACTTACATCTTACCACAGTGAAGCTCTCAATAATAAGTCTGGATTAGGGCCTGAGATTCTGCATTTCTAACAGGCTCCTAAGTAATGTCAATGCTGCACTTCCATGAGCCACCTTTTGAGAACGAAGACTGTAATAAACTCAATCACCAGGATTGGGCCCCACATATTTTACTTCATTTGATCACCGTGAGATATCTGGTCTTATTTCAATTATTCTGTGGAAACATGCTTAAAGAGGCTTGAGGGACTCCGCACACACCACATTCGGTTTTCCAAGGGATTCTTCATTCTCAAATTCTGAAGATCACCTCACGTCTACACTTGCCCTTCCCAGATTGGATGCAATTAGATATATCAGTGATAAAAATGCTCCATGCTTAAAGAAGTTTGAAAATGTTGAATTATGCTAATTCCCAATAAGGGGGTGGGCACTAGGGAAGAATAGAGTTACTTTAGATTAGATAGAGGGGAGTTAAGGGAGGGGAGGGGGTATGGGGGTAGAAATGATAGTAGAATGAAACAGACATTATTACCTCATGTACATGTATGACTGCATGACCAATGTGATCCTACAACATGTACAAACAGAAAAATGAGAAATTACACTCCATTTTTGGATGATTTATCAAAATGCATAAATGTATTCCACTGTCATGTATAACTAATTAGAACAAATAAAATTTTTAAAGACGGATTTCTTCACTGTAAGATTTCTCAGTGTTTAACATGAATGTACATTAGGAATGTCAGAGAGAAAACTATAAAACTCAGCCAGACATGGCAGCACATGCCTGTAATCTCAGAAACTCAGGAGGCTGAAGCAGGAGGATTAAGAATTTGAGTCCAGGCTCAGGAATTTATCAGGAGCTTGTCTCCAAAATAAAAACAAAAAAATTAAAAAGAGGACTGGGGATGTAGCTCAGTGGTAACTCTGGGTTCAATACCCAATACCAAAAAGAAAGCAAAAGAATTTAAACTATAAAACTCTTAGAAGAAAATGTAAGAGTAAATTTTCATGACATTGGATTAGACAAGTGTTTCCTAGATATTACACAAAAAACACAAGCTACAAAAATGAGTAGATGAATTGGATTTCACAGAAGCTAAAACCTGTGTTTCTGAAGCCACAATCAAGAAAGTGAAAAGACAGCCCGAAGAGTGGGAAAAATTGTTTGCAAATCATCTATCTGCAGAATTTATCAAGAACTCTTACAATTAAAAAAAAGAAAGAAAGAAAGAAAACCCAATTAAGGTAGAAAGAATTTTACAGATATTTCTTCAACGATATCCAAATAAGCAATAAGTGTGTGAAAAAATGCTTATCATTAGTCATTAGGAAAAAGCAAACGAAAGTCATAATGTGATATGGCTTTACCAACCACTAGAGGGCTATAATCAAAAAGACAAATATTAGGGAGGATGCAAAGGTAGAACCCGCAAACACTTGGAAGTAAAACTATGAAGTCACTTTGAGTTCCTCAAAAATTTAAATATGTTTAAAAAGTTAAATATCAAGTTAGTAGATGATCCAGAAATTCCTAGGTATCTAACCATTCCTGCCCCCACTCAAGAGACATAAAAACATATATCCACCCAAAACAAAACACTTAAAGATGGATGTTCATAACAGCATTTGGCACAGTATCTAAAAAACAGAAACAACTCAAATGTCCATTAGATGTTAGATGGATAAATGAAATGTAGTATATCCACATAAGGACTATTATTCAGTCATAAAAATGAGATACTGAGTATACTACCATGTGGATGAACCTTAAAATCATTTTGCTAAGTGAAGGAAGCCAGAACCCAAAGTCACATATTATGTGATTCTGTTTGTAAAAAATACCCAAAATAGGCAAATCCATTGAAACTGAAAGCAGGTTTGTGGTTGACAGGGTATGGAGCAAAGGAGGAATAGAAAGTGCTAATGAGTATGGGTTTTCTTCTTGGGAGAATGAAATTGTTCTGAAATTAAATACTGGTGATAATTGCACAACTGAATGTACTAAAAAAAAAAAAAAAAAAACCCTCTGCATTGAATACTTTAAAGGGGTGAATACCATGGTGTATGAAATTACATATAAATTTATTTTTTTAAAAATACAATGATGCAACTTCCAAGCTCCTTCCTCGCAGTCATCTATTTGGCCATTTGGAGCTGAATTTTTGTCCTGTAACAGCCAATGGATGGCAATTAAAAGTATGCACTCACATACACACGTGCATTTAACAAAAAGTCCCAGATGTATCTGATTTAGAATCTTGATATTCTATCAATCCCATCACCAAAAAAACTGAAGGAAACTTCATGGTCATTATCCAAATCACACGCCCTCCACCTGCCCTCCCCCACCCCCCGCCATATTATAAGTTAGGAAGCTAAGGGCTCCACAGGTCAAATGAGTTTCTCAGAATCACCATTATTTATTTAGACCAATCCAAGATTCTCTCCATGACATCATGATATGTGATACAGAATAAAATTCATCAAGGTCAACACAAGCTGGGGGTAGGACTCAAAGAGCTTCCTAGGGAAGGACCCGCACTTTCTTACCTGTTTCTGAAGAGTCAACAGAATCACCTCAGATAAATGTCTCCCTGCTTCTCACACCCACCACCAAGCCAGTCCCACTTCCCTGGAAGATACGACTTCTAGAATACCCTTCACTCTGTTGAAGGACTACCCCTGCCCACTGTCCTACATTTTTCCCTGCCTTTCCCTACTTCTCCCTTCTTAGTGACAGAGGTGACCTGGTCAGGTGCCTCAAATCACTTTCTGTCCTCCACCACAGGAATCAGGCTCTTCCTTACCCTCCAAGACCATCCAGAAGCCCCTTTCCCATTGCTCAGCATTTAGCTGGAGGGGCTCCTCCTACCACCTTTTAGAATCTGGGGGAAGGATGGGGAAATGTTCCTGGAAACCAAACTGGAAAGTTGAATGTACCTTCCCCACAGAAAAAAGACGCCTTGGCAAGCGTCAGGTACTGGGGCGTAGGACATGCTTCAGTAGGCTAGCCTAGGAGAGCTTCCCAACCACCAGAAAGGATCTGTTCATTAAAAATGGAAACTACATCCCACTTCCAAGCAACCACCAGCTCATGAATACAACAATTCTTCTAGATTTTTAAGAATCTGTTCTTATTCTATTTTGTTGCTGTTTCTAACCAAGTGGATGATGCATTCCTACAGAGAACCCCAGAATACGTGTTCTGAGAACTCAGCTCCTGTGACCTGGGCCTGATTGAAGGAACCTCTTGGCACAAGAGGAAGATGGAGCAGGGGTTTTCCTGAGGGTGTGGCCATGGCAATGACTCACACAGCTTCCTTGTTCTCAGCCTTTCCATGGGTAGGGTGGAGAAAGCTCACAGGCTGGGGGAGGCTGTCTGTCTGTCTTTAGAAGCTGCCCTTGGTGTGGTGATTACTTTTTGTTTTCCTTTTGCAAGTATGCTAAGCAGGGAAATAAAAATGCAGAGCGGGAAAAAGAGTTCAGAACTATAACCGTGTGGCGTTGGGTCTCAGTAAACGATGCCCCAAAGTATGGTTGCAAGGGCATGCTGAGTACCTCAAACGCAAGGGCATCGCAAGGCTTCAGAGGCAGCCAGAGCCAGGACTTCTCTGACCTTCTCTGGTCGCTCTCACCTCGCCCTTCACTTTTACCTGAAGCCAGTTACAGAAACCAGAATTCCTCTTCCCCGAGGCGAGTCATAGACACCAGAACCCCTTTTCCTCAAGACAAGCTGTAAAGCTTAAAAATATCACTCTACAGGGCTGGGGCTCGAGCTGAGTGGCAGAGCGCTTGCCTAGCATGTGTGAGGCCCTGAGTTCAATCCTTAGGACTACACAAAAATAAACAAGTGAAGGCATGCTGTCCATCCACAACTACAACGATTTAAAAATAAAACTATCGCTCTAACCTTCCTCCAACCTTTCTGTGTCACAGTTGGTCATAAAGACATTCTCTGACCTACCTTGACTGATAGAAGATCAGAAGACCTTCATACCAGAAGAGATCCTGCCCTATGTCTAGGAGGTGGGGATGCCCCACAGAGAGGCCAATGATACCGCCGTTTACCGGTGACGAGTTCTGCTCCTTCTAATGTTGAAGATTGAACACTAGAGATGCACGCCAAGGCAAGCAGATTAAGCAGGTCTATTTAAAGGTAATAATAAGACTTCTCCCAGCAGGAAGAAGGGGGCCATGGCTGATGTTCTAAAGTCCCAAGAAGTGAGCGCACCCTCCATCTTTTATAGGTTAAATTCTCTTTTGTTCTCCAGTTCTCTCTCCCCTTATCTCTCCTTCCTGCCTACATGACTAGGCCTGGTTTTGCATTAAGTGAGAAGCCATGGGCAGGGGGAGGGCTAAAAGGCCCAGGGGGCATTAATTAGCAGCTCCTTGCTTGCAGTCCTTGATAAAGGCAGGTAAGTTTGGTAATCAATGGGCTCCGGAGCTCCTTGACATTCCATTCTTCCAGGTGCAGTCTCCAACTTCCAGAGGCAAATGGCTTCATGGCTTCATTTCCTCGATTTGACCCGATCCCCTATTTCTTTTTTTTTTTTTTTTTATTGTAAACAAATGGGATACATGTTGTTTCTCTGTCTGTACATGGCGTAAAGGCATACCATTTGTGTAATCATAACTTTACATAGGGTAATGTTGTTTGATTCATTCTGCCATTTTTTCCCTTCCCCCCCTCCCCTCCCACCCCTCCCCTCCATCTATATAGTCCTTCCTTCCTCCATTCCTGCCCCCCTCCCTAAACCCAACTCCAACCCCAACACTAACCCTTCCCACCCCCCATTATGTGTCATCATCCACTTATTAGCGATATCATTCTTCCTTTGGTTTTTTGAGATTGGCTTGTCTCACTTAGCATGATATTCTCCAGTTTCATCCATTTCCTGCAAATGCCATAATTTTATCATTCTTTATGGCTGAGTAATATTCCATTGTATATATATATACCACATTTTCTTTATCCATTCATCAATTGAAGGACATCTAGGTTGGTTCCACAATCTGGCTATTGTGAATTGAGCAGCTATGAACATTGATGTGGCTGTATCTCTGTAATATGCTGATTTTAAGTCCTTTGGGTATAGGCCAAGGAGTGGGATAGCTGGGTCAAATGGTGGTTCCATTCCAAGTTTTCTAAGGAATCTCCACACTGCTTTCCAGAGTGGCTGCACTAATTTGCAGCCCCACCGGCAATGTAAGAGTGTACCTTTCTCCCCACATCCTCGCCAACACCTGTTGTTGCTTGTATTCTTGATAATCGCCATTCCAATTGGGGTGAGATGGAATCTTAGGGTGGTTTTGATTTGCATTTCTCTTATTACTAGAGATGTTGAACATTTTTCCATATGTTTGTTGATTGCTTGTAGATCTTCTTCTGTGAAGTGTCTATTCATTTCTTTAGCCCATTTGTCAATTGGATTATTTACATTCTTGGTGTAGAGTTTTTTGAGTTCTTTATAGATTCTGGAGATTAGCGCTCTATCTGAAGTATGATTGGCAAAGATTTTCTCCCACTCTGTAGGCTCTTTCTTCGAATTGCTGATAGTTTCCTTTGCTGAGAGAAAGCTTTTTAGTTTGAATCTATCCCAGTTATTAATTCTTGCTTTTATTTCTTGTGCTATGGGAGTCCTGTTGAGGAAGTCTGGTCCTAAGCCGACATGTTGAAGCTCTGGACCTACTTTTTCTTCTATAAGATGCAAGGTCTCTGGTCTGATTCCGAGATCCTTAATCCATTTTGAGTTTAGTTTCGTACATGGTGAGAGATATGGGTTTAGTTTCATTCTGTTGCATATGGATTTCCAATTCTCCCAGCACCATTTGTTGAAGAGGCTATCTTTCCGATCCCCTATTTCTACACTAACTACCTGTTCTTAATTCTGGCTTCACCAAGAGGAATCCTAACAGGCTTGCTGGCTCTCCCTGCTCACTTTAATACCTTTAGGTCCCACCCTTTTGTCCAATCACATTTCTACCCAGCTGTTCATGCTTTATTGAATGTAAGCAGAAAAGTGACAGTTTTCCCTGGTTCTTTGGGGGTCTGCATTCTGAAGTCCCCCAAGTCACAAAGAACTTGGATTCAATAAATTTCTTACGTTTTTCTCTTGTCGACTTGCCTTTTTGTACATGAGCGTCAGTCATGACCCTTTTGAGGGTGAAGAAAAGTATCCCACCTTTCCACCCCTACTGGGTCAACAAGAAAGATTCGTCTATAAAATCCGTGCAACATATACTGAAATGAATTCCTTGGTGTGTGCAAAAACTGAAAGTCACACTTGGCATCTTTCAATTTGTGTAGTCAGGTTCTAAGTGACTCTCCAAGCATGCAATGTAAATGAAAAGAACAAAGGAAAAAGGAGAAAGAGGGAGTGGGACCATCAGCCAGCTGTCCAGTGTGGCTAGTGTAGATAGTATCTCAGTTCCCCAAACAGTATTTGTCAAGTAATTGCACTGGATGCCTCTCTCTGATGTTTTCTCTCCGAGTCGCTAGAAGTCAACAGCGCTAGGCACTGGATCTGTGAAAGCAAAGCACTCAAGCCTTTTTCAAGTCTCTCCACTCACAAAAAGAGAAATAATTGAGGTTTTGGTATCTTAAGAGATGTTCAAAGCATTGCTCAGATATGAAACATCAGCAAGCATTCAACTGAAAGCCACCCATAACTTACAACTGAAGGCAAAGAAGCCAACTATTGAGGAAACCAGAGCCCAAAAGAGGAGCGGGGAGTTGTTTAGTCCACAGAACAATGCTGCTTTTGAAATACTGCAATTCCGATCATTGAATAAAACTTACTTGCTTAAAAACCTCTTCTTTATTGAAAAGTGTAGCTGAGAGTAGGGAAGTCATCCATTGCTAGTCCATAAAATAGGCATATTTATACACACTCTGTGAGGAGTTATTAAAATTAAATGTAAAATGTTTAGGTAAAATACCTAGTAGAGTGTCTGGCACATATTATTGGACCAATACAACTTTTGTATCATAATTATTATTATTATTACTGTTATTATTGTTTTTATTATTATAGAGGTGGATCTGTGAATTATAAGGAGATTTCTGGTAGTTGTAAAACATACCCAAATCATTTGGAAGGCTTATGTTGTAGCTCAGGGACCAGGTGGAGAAAATAGAATGACATTTTAGTTTTTGTGTCGAAGTATAATTAGTTAACGCTAAATCCTCTAACAACCTGTGTATTGATTTTTATGTTATCAAAATGAATCTCAATCCCAAATTCCTGAATATATGTTCAACCTGTAGGAATTCCTGAGCATTTGACCTGTAGGAGACCAGAATATGCCCCACAGAATTTGCTTCTTTGGCATAAGGATTATTTTGAGCTGATTAGATACAAGAGAAGTTACTCTTTGGTAAGGAAAACTCACACCTTTAAAGGAAATCTTCATTTTAAGAGTGTCTTCCTCTCCACACCAGAAAGAGAAGGATGACTAGAACATCGGAAACTCTCATCAAAGTGAGAGGGCACCAATTTAAACCATAATAGACCTTCCCCGCATCCCTTTCTTTGCTTCAGTAGATGACACTTAAATTCCATTCAAAGCTACAACTTTGATAATTGCCACCTCTTGAGTTTCTCTTATTATGTCTCATGAATACGTAAGACATCTATGTTATTAAACTTCTGTTTGTTTTTCTGTTGTTAATTTGTCTTTTGTTATAGGGGTCTGTTCCACCTAAGAGCTATAAAGGGGAGAGAGAAAATTAGTTGGTTTTTGTCCTATATACCCCAATGACTAATTTTATTCCCTAACTAATTTCTGTATCTTGATTTACTTACCCGTAAAAAGATGTCAGATCCACCAAAAACACCTTACAAAGAAGGAATACTTAAGAAAAAATAAGAAACATTTTCAAATTTACTAAGTGTCCTATCTCATCCACATGAGTTTACTACCTGTGTTTGCCTCTGTATCTAGGCTATTTTACTAGTTTTTAAACATAAAAATTACTTTGAAGAAAATTGTATTACAAATAATTTCTGTGCATAAAAATGCAAAATGAGTTTCTGTGAATATTGATCAGTTTTGTGTTTATTTGTAAATTCATTTTACATTGCTTATCTGACTAAAAATATGGATTTACTTTGAACTGACTGTGTAACAAACCTATTGGTACCCTTGTTAATTCCTGAGTGAAGTTCTCTGATGTATGTTCGTTTTGTATTGTATAAAGGTCAAAATTTTATCCTTACTTAAAATGTATCCTTCAATGAGTATAAACATTAAGCTTACATGATTTTCTAAGGCATATACTTTTACTTTCTTTGCCAAATTTCCCTCCAAGGCTAGTATCACACTCTTTTCTCTGGGGCTGCCAATAGTCACTGGTGTCTGTTTACAGATACTGAGTGAGGAGAAGTACCCTAGTGTTTTTGAATAGCTTTTTCTGTGCAAGGAAAACCTGCATTGCTTCTAAGGGAACACACAGATAAATTGCTGAGGGAAAATATGTCAGCCTTAACCAAAGGAAGAAAACAGGAACTTTTGGAAGGAGGATTTGGAAGCCAGAAGTTTAAAGAGATGGTAAACCAGACAGTAGCACTTGTATATAATCCCAGCTATTTGGGAGGCTGAGGTAGGAGAATGTCAAGTTCAAGCCCAGCCTGGGCAATTTAGGGAGACCCTAAACAACTCAGTGAGATCCTGTCTCAAAATAAAAAATAAAAAGGACTGGGGATGTAGCTCAGTGGTAGAGCACCCCTGGATTCAATCCTCAGCACCAAAAAATAAATAAAAACAAGAGGACAATAATATTAGTTCCTCTCACAGAGGTATATTCAAAACAAACTCTTTGAATTTTTTAATTGAAACTTGTTTAACACTTCTTGAGGGAGCAAAATGTTGAAAAACATTTTGTTTTCATATTTAGTAATTATAGTTGTAGTTTTAAAAATTATAGAAATAATAATTCAGCAGCTTTTCTCTAGGGGATATGTTGCTAAAGTTTCAGGCCTTTCTTTACACCGACTTTAATCTCACATAATTACAGAATTGGATATTTTATAGCTACAATGACATTGTAGTTAGTAAGTAATTGAAATAATTATATGGCAAGAATTTAGTTAACTCAAATATACAACAATGCGTATAGGTCACAGAATTATAAAGAAATCTAAAACATTTTTCTATGTGAATGTGTAGTACTGCTGACAAAAAAATAGCACCAAAGTATAGTCATATAAATAGCTGAAGATTATAACTAATGATTATCTAATGAATGTGACTAATGATGCTGGTGGGCGTTTAGTAGAAAGGAAAGCAAGTACAGTATTTTGTGTCTTCAGTGAGGAACATTTAGGAAAACATCACAGAAACTAGAGATGACTAATTAGAATGAAATGCCACATTCGATTGTAAAACTATTCGTTTTCCTGACTTGTGAATATCTTGCATCCATTGCCTCCTATTCGATGGTGAGATCATTTTGTCAATCACTATTCAAGCATTTCCTCCCTGCAAAGCCATCCTTGATGTCCCCGAGACAGAACTAAATGTTCCCTCTTTTCTGCTTCCATAGTGTCTCTCCCATAGGTGCTCAATCAACAGCATTTATCTGGGAGTGTTTATTTATAAGTGTGGAATGACAGAAACAATATAGATGTTGGAACCAAACCAGCAATTTCAAAACAACCAATTGCTAGTCGAGTGACCAGAAATGAGCAAAAGAACATTGCGAAACTCAGCAAGATGCACATTAAATTGTCATAGTATCCTTGTATTAACTTATATATACAATAGTATCATAGTATTGCTGTGAAGCTCAAGGGCAATAGCATGCTGTAAAGGTTAATAATAACCTTTACTAAGTACTTGGAAAAGGTTACATACAGGCATTTCCTCTTTCTTTCCTAGATCATCAGTAAGCTCTGTTTCATTATACATTGATGCCATCGTTCTAAACTAATGTTGTAACAAAATGTGGAAACACTAAAATTACAAATGCCATGGAAGGTAATAATATTTCTCTGACCATCACCATCTTTGGCAGGTCATCATTAGTGTTCTTCCTTTTTCCTCAACTTTGCTAAAGATGCTGTTTTGACATCAATGTTTGGGGGAAAAAATGCAAACGTTGAGTAATGTATGACCCTTGTAAAATGTTCCTGGTCTTTTTCTTCACTATTTGTGAAGGAAGATTAATGTCTAAGTCTAATTAACTGGATGAAACATTTGCCCAGGCAGAAAGATTTAACTTTGTTTGTTCACAAGTGTGGCCAGGATGCAGAGGGCAGGATGCTCAGCAGACAGGCTTGAATACACGCAGCATCACCAGACTCTGCCCAGCCATCTGGCTGGGATTTCTTCATTAAGCATGTGTTCAATCAAATTTCATAGGATACAATGGATTTGGACTGAGCCTGACAGACCAAACAAATACGGAGTTTAAATTGGTCCCAGGAGATTCTGTAGCCGGTTAATTATTTAAGCTATAAATAATTAACTGGTTAAGATGTAACCAATTGACTGTAGTCAGTGAAGTTGTTTTCTATATCTCACTGCTACTTTTCTGCAAATGCTATCAGATCACCCACATGGAGACCTCTCAGAACGTGCTACAATTCTGGGAAGTTCCCAATTTGCAAATTGATTTAGTTACATTTTGCTCAAATAAACTTACTAAATTTAATTTGCACTAAGAAATTTTATGTTAACATGTGAAACTAGATATTTTAAATGTTATATAGAGTTTGTGATGACAGATGATCTATGATGATTTATTTCACATGTCAAATTGGCAGGGCATGGAGGCCCCAGATATTTAGTCAAACAGTGGTTACGTGGGGGTGTTTTGGGATGACACTGATATTTAAATAAAGTTGATTGTTCTACCTAGTTCAGGTGGGCCTCATCCAATCATTTGAGGACTGCATAGAACAAAAGGCTGGCTGTCCCCTGAGTAGGGAGAATTCTTCCTGCCTACTGCATTCATACAGAGCCATTAGCTCCTCCTGAGCCCTGAGCATTCTGGCCTTCAGATGGGAACTACACCATCTACTCTCCTGGGTTTCAAGTTTGCTGGCTCGCCCTGCAGATTTTAGGACTTTCCCAATTTTATAATTCTATGAGCCAATTTCTTTTAATAAATTTCCTTGTGCATATATATAGGATGTATACTACATATAATATATAAGATATATAATAGGATATATATTTTAGAACATACTACATATAATGTATTATATTACTCATAGTATATAGAAAATATTTATATCCTATAACATTATATATACATAGGATATACACACACAATCATATAAATACAAAAGTCTGTCAATTGATAAAGTGACAAACTTTTATCTTTATAAAGATATTTAAAGGGGCTGGGGAGATAGCTCAGTTGGTAGAGTGCTTGCCTTGTAAGCACAAGGCCCTGAGTTCGATCCCCAGCACCCAAAAAAAAAAAAAAAAAAAAAGATATTTAAACTTAAAGTACTCTATATAGGTAGTAAAAATGAAGTAGTTTGGATATAGTGGTTATTTTTCATGAACTTTAATCTGGTAAGGCAGAGGAAGACACTGCTACCCAAAGTGAGATATACATAAATACACACACACACACATACGTCTTATTGGTCTTGTTTCTGAAGAAGTCCCATATAGTATCACAGGAAAGGAACTCAGAAGCTACTTTGATTAGAGTACATCCTTTTAATCTACTTCATAAATTCTTCATGATCCAGGTAAATCTTTTCTACTTTTCTGCTATTTCTAGACCTGTGGTGAAGCAGAACATCATGGCAGAACATCATGGTGATGGAGAAAAGTTGATCACCTCATGGTAGCCAGGAAAGAGAGAGGAGAGAAAGAAAGAGAGAGAGAGAGAGGAAGAGCCCAGGGACACCCAAGGAATGCCCCCGTAACACCTCTTCCAACTAGGCACCACCTCCTAAAGTTTCCACCACCTCCCAGTAGCATCGCCGGCTGGGATCAAGCCTTCAACACACGAGCTTTGAGGGGAAATTTAAGATCCAAATCATATCATCAGACCCTCTCATATTCTAAGTGTTGTGCAAAAGGAAAGATCATGGAAGAAATGGAAGAATGGGGGACTCGTGGGGAAGGGTGAGATGAGTTAAGGATTTCAATGACCTCAAGATGCTAACTATATTATGCCGAACAGAGTCCCCATCACAGGTGTGATGCCCGCACAGTGACATGGGCTCCTGCACTTGGGAGGGACCTCAGCTGGCTTCAATGCTCTGTCACTGTCTTGAGATTCTTAAAAAATTTTGAAACAAGGGGCCTGATGTTTTCACATGGTACAGTGCCCTGAAATCTTTGTAGTTGATCCTGATGCTAAGTAAAGCTTCCTTCAGTTCAGCGCCAGTTTTAGGTCAAAAGTAAAATGTTTGTTCAACTTTCCACCTAATGAGTCTGAGGGCCTAATAAGAGCAAGCCAAACCGAAGCTTCATATTATTCCGTTTCTCCCCATGGATGGAAAGAAATGCAAGCAAGGAATACGGAGCAATAACCTTAAGGGACCACATTCCATTGGTTCTTACATAGCACTTGAGAAGAGATGCATATTCCTAGGAGCGTTTCTTACAAGAATATAGATAACTGTTCTGAAGTCAAGGTGATATCTACCCCTAGCCAGTGGAATGGCTTCAAAATTCCCTCTCTAGGAAATGAGTAAGTAGTTTGGCACTGTGTCAAAACCTTTCTTTGTCATACTTCACCTTTGACAAACTTTGTCTAATGTTAGAAAAAGGAAATGCCAATAATTTAGGAGCTTAGAACTTGCTATGCAAAGCTAATCACGCTTACTTTCACTTCCAGCATTAAAGAAAACTAAATAACCTACTTTAATGTTTTATACACACACACACACACACACACACACACACACAAGTGTGTCAACTAACAAAGTGACAAACTTATCTATATAAAGATATTTGAACTCTGGGTAGATAGTAAAAGTGAGGTAATCTAGATATGATGGATATTCTTCATGAACTTTGATCTGGTAAGACAGGAAGATGCTGCTACCCAACGTGATTAATGAAGAGAAGAGATGCTGAAGTACTGGAGGTTCATACTGTTGATCTCCTCCTTAATAAAAAAAAAAAAAAACTGTGTCGGTAGGTAGGTGGGTAGATAGATATTAGTTTATTATAAGGAATTGACTCATGTGATGAGGGAGACTTGTTTTAGTCAGCTTTTTCACCGCTTTGCCCAAAAGACCTGACAAAAACAATTTTAGAGGAGGAAAAGTTTATTTGGGGCTCATGATTTCAGAGGTCTCAGTCCATAGATGGCCAATTCTGTTGCTTTGGGCCCAACATGAGGCATGGTGGAAGGAATTTGGAGGAGGAAAGCAACTCAGGACAGGACAACCAGGAAGCAGAGAAAGACTAAACTCAGCTCACAAGATATATTCCCCAATGGCCACACCCCCAACCTTCTCCAACCACACCCTGGCTGCCTACAGTTACCACCCAGTGAATCCCTGTCCGATGATTAATGTACTGAGTAGGTTCAGTCTCTCATAACTCAATCCTTTCATCTCAACTTTCTTGCATTGTCTCAAGCTTGAGCTTCTGGAGGACACATCATATCTAAACCATAGCAGAGAGAAAAGTCCTAAGACCTATAGTTGACAAGCTGGAGACCCAGAAGAGCTGACAGTGAAGTTCCAACCCAAAGTCTGGCATGCTCAAGGCCAATATTTCAGTATGAGTTTGAAATAAAAAAGAAAATAAAACCAAGAAAGAAATCACGCCAAGATGGTCAGGCAGGAAGAGTTCCCTCTTACTCAAAGGTGACTTGATTCAGGTCTTCAGTTGGTTGGAGACTAACCACATTAGGATGAACAATCTGCTTTACTCAGTCTACCCTTACAGATGCATGCACAATACTGTTTGACCAAATAGCTGGGAACCTTGGGACCCAGTCAAGTTGACACACAAAAATAACCATGAAAGGTTGTAACTAGAATCACCTGTGGTGGCTTCCAGGACAGTCAGCCCACTCCTTTGGGCCTTCCTTTTCTTTGTTCCTTCATCCCCTGCGACCTGGAACATGGATGCCGCCCTCTTGGACCATAAGAATGAAAGACATTCATCAAAAGTAGCAGAGAAATGGAGGCCCTGAAGATTTTAAGCAGCAGAACCTCCCTATCAGCCCAGGACCACACATCCGCCCATCTTTTAGAGGAGAGAACAAATACACTTCTGTCTTGCTGAAGCCTCTGTTACTTAATGGGTTTCTGTCCTTGGCAGCTAATACGAATCCTCCCCTTCCTTTGACTCCCATTGCCCACAAGATAACATTACAGATTGGACAACAAGTCAGAAAAACATCTGTGACTAGACAGAAAAAAGTAAGACCTGTATAGCCCACCAAGCCTACAGTGAGGGCAACAGCCAAACTCTGTCAGCCCAGCCTTGCACAACATTACTTCAGAACTTTCCAGAAATAACTGAGAAGCAGAGAAGCCTTGTCTTTTGATTCTCATTTTTCTCTCTGAATAATCTAGGATTGTCCCTGCTTAGATGATAATTTGATTTTAATTGATTCTTTACATTAGACTAAGCAAAACTATTCAGTATCAAGTAGACAATCTAATCACTTATTAAATAGCATGCTATCTCTTTGCAAACATTTATGGGGAGCTTTGAAGTATCTTTATGAATGTAAATTTAACCTTAAGGCAAGATTATGAGATAAGGATAAAATTCTGCTTTAGTATAATGAACGTCAAAATGGCTTTGTTAAATTTAAACTGCATTTCGATGGAGACTGTGGTCATGGTGGAACAGAGACACTGAGACTGTTACTTGTTCATTGTGATTTAAAAAAAAAAAAAAGCAAGGAAGCACATTTATTGGTTTCTTGAAGCATAGTAGTGTTAAATGCCAGGAGAAATCCTCTGGCTGTGAGAACTCATTTTTGTGCATGTGCATTGGGGATTGAACCCAGGGGTGCTTTGCCACTGAGCTACATCCCCAGTCTATTGATTGATTGATTGATTGATTGATAGGGTCACCTTACAAAGTTACTGAGGCTGTTCTCTCAGTCTTAGGAGTCTCTGGTATTATAGGTGTGTGCGAGGTGTGACAACTAATTTTAAGGTTTTATTTGACCTTAAAACCTTTGACCAGTGTTTCCTTTCTTTCTTTCTCATTTTCTTTTCTCTTTTTCTTTCCTTCTTTCCTTTTTTCTTTTTTATTAGAAATACTAATTAACATTTTAAACACTGGTGTTGAAGATCGTGATTTCAGAAATGCCTTTCCATATTCTACTTCCAGGTCATTTTCTTCTCCAAGGATACAACAGGGAAGCACTAGGTTGAAGGGGTATGCTATTCTAGGGGTGCTCTTGCAGAACCTTCTCCAATCCAGCCCCCTAATTAAGATTGCCTATATTTATAAAAATACAGCATGCTCAGTTAAAATTGACTTCCAGTGAGTGACACAATTATTTTTAAGGGTAAGTATAGCTCTTGCAATCTTTGGGACATACTTATACTGAGAATTATTCCTTGTTCATCTGATTTCTGAAATTCAGTTTTTCAAGGGGTATGCTGTGTTTTCCTCGGCAACCGTACCTGTGATCATCCCAATGGAAGAGTTATTGTTTGTCCCTGTGACTCAGACTTCCAGACATTCAATGGGGCCGTACTGCTAGGTTGTCACAGGATTTTTTTTTTTTTTTGTAAACAAATGGGATACATGTTGTTTCTCTGTTTGTACATGGAGTCAAGGCCTACCATTTGTGTAATCATAAATTTACATAGGGTAATGTTGTTTGGTTCATTGTTATTTTTTTCCTTTCCCCCCACCCCTCCCATCCCTCTTTTCCCTCTATACAGTCCTTCCTTCCTCCATTCTTGCCACCCTCCTTAACCCTAACCCAAAACCTAACCCTAACCCTAATGCTAACCCCCTCCCACCCCCCATTATATGTCATCATCCACTTATCAGCGAGATCATTCGTCCTTTTGGTTTTTTGAGATTGGCTTATCTCATTTAGCATGATATTCTCCAATTTCATCCATTTGCCTGCAAATGCCATAATTTTATCATTCTTTATGGCTGAGTAATATTCCATTGTATATATATGTCACAGTTTCTTTATCCATTCATCAATTGGAGGACATCTAGGTTGGTTCCACAGTCTGGCTATGGTGAATTGAGCAGCTGTGAACATTGATGTGGCTGTATCTCTGTAGTATGCTGATTTTAAGTCCTTTGGGTATAGACCAAGGAGTGGGATAGCTAGGTCAAATGGTGTTTCCATTCCAAGCTTTCTGAGGAATCTCCATACTGCTTTCCAGAGTGGCTGCACTAATTTGCAACCCCACCAGCAATGTATGAGTGTACCTTTTTCCCCACATCCTCACCAACACCTGTTGTTGCTTGTATTCTTGATAATCGCCATTCTAATTGGGGTGAGATGGAATCTTAGGGTGGTTTTGATTTGCATTTCTTTTATTGCTAGAGATGTTGAACATTTTTTCATATATCTGTTGATTGCTTGTATCTCTTCTTCTGTGAAGTGTCTGTTCATTTCCTTAGCCCATTTGTTGATTGGATTATTTGTATTCTTGGTGTAGAGTTTTTTGAGTTCTTTATATATTCCGGAAATTAGCGCTCTATCTGAAGTATGAGTGGCAAAGATATTCTCCCACTCCGTAGGCTCTCTCTTCACATTGCTGATAGTTTCCTTTGCTGAGAGAAAGCTTTTTAGTTTGCATCTATCCCAGTTATTAATTCTTGCTTTTATTTCTTGTGCTATGGGAGTCCTGTTAAGGAAGTCTGGTCCTAAGCCAACATGTTGAAGATTTGGACCTACTTTTTCTTCTGTAAGATGCAGGGTCTCTGGTCTGATTCCGAGGTCCTTGATCTATTTTGAGTTGAGTTTCATGCAGGGTGAGAGATAGGGGTTTAATTTCATTCTATTGCATATGGTTTTCCAGTTTTCCCAGCACCATTTGCTGAAGAGGCTGTCTTTTCTCCATTGCATATTTTTGGCCCCTTTGTCACAGGATTGAAACCACAAGACCAGCCATCCTGCTCTCTGCTTGCTAGTGCAGTATGTTCATCTCTTCAGCTCATCAGTCCATGCTGGAGACTATCCATGGACCCCTGCAGATCCACTGTCTACTCTCTTTCCCATCTGCTTAGCGCCCCAGGAGACTGGCTGCGTGGATCACAGCAACGAGACTCCTTTCTCTTGGCTTCTCGCTGGCCTTGGACAATGGGAGCCTCGGGAAGATGAAGGGACAGAAGGAGAGAGAGTCTGAGGCATTTATCCTTTTGCTTCCTGGGTAGGCTTGGCAAAGAGAAAGCAAGCTGCTTCCCACCAAAGGCAAATCCCCAAGGAGAGTTGGTGCAGGGGTAGGGGGGTCTCCACCTCCTCCCCCATAGACACAGCCAAGTCCAGGTCCTAAAGTTTCTCCTCCGGTGCCTGCCATTGGCTTTCCAGAGGTGGCCAGTCCCAGGGCCTTCAAGACCCTCTGGGTTCCCTTAACTCTGTCCCCAACTTAGTAAATGGCCCTTTGTTGAGTTCTGTATCACCCCTTTTGGAGTGCGTTTCTCTTCCTGACCGAGACCCTGAATTTCATAGGATTAGACTGAGATATGCAGCAAATAGACAGTCCCTGTCCAAACTTTGGTCCTAAATCTCAAACTTGTGACTGGTTTTGCCAGAAAGTACTGCATTGGGAGCTTCGGCACCTAACAACACAGGGGTCCTTGTTCTCCTTTTCTGGATCAACAAACGCTCTATGGGCCTGACATAAACCATTGATAACACCCCCGCTACTAATTATCATTACCGCCCTCAGTATCTGCCTTTATATTGAAATAGTTGAGTGACAGCTTGGGGGCGCAGGCCAGGCATGCAGGTCAGTACCCAAACACAGGACCACATGGAGAAGGGCCAGCAGACCGCAGCGACTGGGGTGGGGAGTCTCTTGCTTCATTTCTTGCCTGGGATCTGACATCTGAGCAGAACATTCATGTCATTAGTTTCCAGAAACAATAAATCCCTAACATTTTGTGGGGCAAACTAGATGTTCTCAGAACAATTAGGTTTAGCTAGAACGCAATTCAAATGAAAAACAAAACAAAAACCCACAAAACTACCCCCACCTTACCCCTGACCGAGTTTCTCCCTTTTTTTTTTTTTTTTTTTTTTTGTTCCCCCTCGGTTATTTTTAAATAATCAAATCACCATAGTATCTATGGCGTTTTGGAGATTGCAGGGTTGGTGAGTCATATCCTTATTTACAGGAATGATGGGGGAAGTCGGCTTATTCAGCACTTACTCCGCTTATGAGAAACGAGTGGGCCCGAGGAGCCGAGGGGACTGCTGCGCATGTAACTTCACCCTGTCGGACAACCACCTTCTCTCTCCCTTCGCAGGGCGCTGACCTGAGAGAACAGCCCCTGCCCAGACACGTTCGGGGACAGATAAAACCGGCTGTCGTCCTTCACAGTCGCAAGTTCCTTCTTTCTTGGCTGTGGAAAACGTGGCTCTTCCTTTACACACACTGACTCAGTCCTGAGGCTCAGGATACAGCTCTTCAACCCCTTCGTCTATAAACAGCCAATAAAAAGATTTTAAAAGCCCAACTCCTGTCGGGGGGAGGAAGAAAGTGTGTTTTCCAGCTTGTGTGACTCAGACCATCACATCACGGTCATTATCAGAGCCTCAGTAATCTACGCTCGTAAAAGCCTCCCCTTTTATCTCTCTGCCTCCAGAGTCGCCCGGGAAGTGGGTGCAGCACAGACACCTCAGTTTCAGAGAGCAAAGTAGATGGAGATGATGTCGACGTGATGTCTGAAAACTCTCGAAAGTGTGGAAAGTTTTTCTTCCAGGGAGAATTTGATTGTAAGTATGAGAAATGTGGCCAGTTAGTGGAAATGGAATGTTGGAACTGGGGTGTATTCAGAGAACCTAATGATGCTTTTGACTCTGTGAGTTATTTCATCTCCGCTTTTGTATATTTCTTTCTTTTTTATTGTTTGTTCTATTTCATTATACGTGACAGTAGAAGGCATTTTGACTCACTGTACACAAATGGAGTACAACTTGTCATTTCTCTGGTTGTGCATGATACAGAGTCACACCATTTGTGGAACCATACATGTACATAGGGTAGTGATGTCTGTCTCATTGCATTATCTTTCCTTCCCCCGTCCCCTCCCCTCCCCTCATTTCCCTCTACACAATCTAGCATTCCTCCATTCTTCCCTTACCCCACTCCCTGATATGTATCAGCATCCACTTATCAGAGAAAACATCTGGCTTTTAGTTTTTTGGGATTGGCTTAATTCACTTAGCATGATATTCTCCAACTCCATCCGTTTACCTGCAAATGCCATAATTTTATTCTTCTTTGTGGCTGAGTAATATTCCACTGTAAATATATACCATGGTTTCTTTAGCCATATGCTTTTGTTTGATGTGATTTGCATTCCTAGCTCCTATTACTCTCATTCTTTAAAGCTAATAGTGAAGTTATGTGCACATATGTCACAATGAATCCCACTATTATGTATAATCATAATGCATCAATAAAAAATAAAGTGAAAAACAGTGACAGGGAAAAATTTTTTTTTATGTAGATGGACACAATATCTTTATTCTAATTATTTTTATGTGGTGCTGAGAATCAAACCCAGTGCCTCACACATGCAAGGCAAGCGCTATACCACTGAGCTACAATCCCAGCCCCAAAATGTTGTTTTAAATGTTTAAGTTCTAATTGTTTAAGAATTCTCTGAGTTTTGCACCTTTAAAACCTGAGCTAAGCGTTAGAAAACAGGAGATTTTAGAATTTTTTCATAGACAGCAGGATTATTGGTGTCACCATATTAAATATGTTAATGGTAAGAAGAGAGACAGACTCAATCTTCTTTTTATTCTGCCAGGCTACTTGATTGCCTGAGTGTACTTGTTCTCTAAGGAGGATAATATTCACTAAAATGACTATAAAAGGTACATAATAACCCTATCTGTTTATCCATCCACCCATCTAAAAATGTGTAGTATAAACTGGATATAGACACTAAGCAACTAAAAATGGAGTATCTTACAAAAGAAAATTCTTAAAATATATTAGCAAACAAATTGTTACCCCTATAACATGTTTAAAATTCTCTTTGCTTTTAGAATTAAGGCCACGATTCTTCAAGTGATCTTCAAGATTCTGCCTTACTTTACAACTTCATCATGAACATATTCTTCCCACCTCTTCATACTCAGATGGCCTACCTTCAAGTCTGAGTGTCACAGGACCTTTGCACATGATTCCACAGTCTAGACCCTCTTCCTCCCCCTGCCTTCTTTGTGTCTGTAGCTCTTATCTCATTAGTCACCACATTATGGAAACCATCTCAGATTCCTCCTTTCAGATTCTCTTTTTGGTGCACATTCATAAACTGTAGTTGTTTTTTTTTTTTTTTTTTTCTCTTTGGCACTTACTCCATTTATTTGGCATACTTGTTATCTATGGATACATTAAAAATCACCCCAAAACTTAGTGGCCTAAAACAACAAACATTTATTGTCACAGAGTTTCTGAGAATCGGGAACCAAGGACAGTTTAGTAGGGTGGTTCTGGCTCAGTGTCTTCCGTAAGGTCTCACACAAAATGTCAGCCAGGCTGCAGCCACTTAAGTCTCACCTGGGGCTGGAGGATCTGCTTCCAAGTTCACTTACGCGGCTGTTGGCCAAAGGCATCTGTTCTTACCCATGGGCTTCTCCGTGGCCTCACTTGAGATTCTTTACGACATGGCGCCTGGTTCACCCCAGGACACAAGAGCCCAGAAAGCGCAGCTGAGAGGGAAGCTCCAGAGTCTTCCATAACCTACTCTTACCAGTCAGTCTCTTCTGTTTGACCCCATTTTCTAGAAACACATCCTGAAGTCTGATTCACACTGAAAGGGAAGAGAAATTAGTCTCCGTCTCCACAAAGAATTTTTGGATATATTTTAAAACTACCCATGTTGGTATCTGGGCAAATGCTCACCTTCCTTACTAGGAACAGGACCCTGTTTTTACTGTTTCCTTTTGTATCCCTGGTCCCTTCCAGGAAGCTTGGGAAGGCATGGGCATTCGGGAAGTATTGAATGAACGAATGAATGAATCAACCAACAAACAGATCTGAGGAACTGTGACCCATTTCAACCTCAGTTCCTGGTTTGGGGGGAAAAAGGATAATTACAGCTTCCTGGTGGGTTGTTATAAGAATTCAATAATATAACCATATATAGCACCTGGTCTAGCGGGCACAGATAGGGGTTCATTTTTTTTAACTTATTTTATTTTAAACTTTTTTTTTAATTGTAAACAAATGGGGTACAACTTGTTTCTCTGGTTGTACATGAAGTAGAGGCGTACCATTTGTGTAATCATACATTTACATAGGGTAATGATGTTTGATTCATTCTGCTATTTTTCCCTCCCCCCCACCTCTCTTTTCCCTCTATACAGTCCCTCCTTCCTTTATTCTTGCCTCCCTCCTATCCCCCATCATGTGTCATCATCCACTTATCAGCGAGATCATTCATCCTTTGGTTTTTTTGGGATTGACTTATCTCACTTAGCATGATATTCTCCAACTTCATTCACTTGGGGGTTCATTTTAAATGTTACTTTTCTTCATCTTCCATTCTTAACTCACCAATGTAATTCATTCCAAGCCATGTGGATCTAATTCACCTTAACTCTTTTCCATCCCTTTTAGTCTGTTAGTCCATTTTAATTGCTACCACTCCAAGACTCTTACACACTCCTACTAGCCTCCCACAATCCCCAGTGGGTCTCTTCCCTATTTAGCACAATCTAGCCCAAAC
This sequence comes from Sciurus carolinensis, assembly GCF_902686445.1. Classification (NCBI taxonomy): domain Eukaryota; kingdom Metazoa; phylum Chordata; class Mammalia; order Rodentia; family Sciuridae; genus Sciurus; species Sciurus carolinensis. The sequence goes on along the minus strand of NC_062221.1, from coordinate 126,814,121 downwards.
ACTGTAGCTAAACTGGTTATCTTCAAGACTTTATGCCATTCTCCATGTTTTTTTGTTTGTTTGTTTGTTTGTTTTTTGTGGGGCGGGTACTGGGGATTGAACTCAGGGGCACTCCATCAATGAGCCACATTCCCAACCCTATATTGTGTTTTATTCAGAGACAGGGTCTCACTGAGTTGCTTAGTGCCTCATTTTTGCTGAGGCTAACTCTGAACTCCTGATCCTCCTGCCTCTGGGATTACAGGCAGCCCCCAAGCCTGGCCTATGCCCTTCATTTTTGCAACTTTTATTGCCATTGCTCTGCCCTGCTCTTGGTAAGTATATAATACATTTTTTGGGGTGAATTGAATTTGAATTCCAGGTCCCTTTCACTTCCTTATTTGTACTGAATTACTAGTACATCCAAGAACTGCTAACCGGATAACATAAAGAAACATGCTCTGCCATTGCCAACACTCAGAGTTTGACTGTTAGCCTCATATAATGACATTCTTTTCATGTCCACACAAATAGCAGATTCTTTAGTAGAGCATTTACGGAGTATAACTTGAGTTACATTTCCCTATAATTCTAGCACTAATGCAAGTGCCTTTACCCTAATACTACTAGGACCTCTGTGCTTATTTTTAATGCTCTATAAACATTATCATTTCTGCTCATATCAAAAATATTGTAAATATGTTTGTTGATAGATTTTTTTTTTTTTTTTTTTTTTTTGGCAATGCTGGGGATCAAACCCACGGTCTTGTGATACTAGGCAAGTAGCTCTACTCAGCTACAGCCCCATCCTTAAAGATGGAAAATTCTGCCTCGTAAGCACGAGGCCCTGGGTTCAAATCCCCAGCACCAAAAAAAAAAGATGGAAAATTCTTAAATGATCTATATTATATAGACAATGTTCTAAATAAAATTGCTGGAAACTCATCAAATGAATGAAAAGATGAGACTGATAATATAAGAAATCCTTCCTTTAGATTTCTCTGACTTGCTATGAAATGCATGATGTTTGGGAGTTTTAGTGAATGAAAACCTGTTGGAAACACATTCACTCAGGGAAATGTTTACTTTTGGGTGACAAATGTGTATCTTTTGGAAACATATAAAATTTCAGGCTGAGACAGGCAAAGATATAAAAACTGTTTACTTGGTGATTCCCCCATAAACTACTAGTGGAATTCCAATATTCTCACCCTATTAAATTATTTTCATTCTGCAAGTCCAAAGAGATTTTGGAACCACATTTTCCTACCCCCTATCCCTACAAAGGGCTGTACTGTAGCTATGCCCATTCTATATATATAAGCAATGCTCTTCAGATGAGCATTGACCAAAAATGAATCCCTGTGTTTGAAGTTATAAGTTACTCTGCTTCCTGTCATTTCATTAACCCTGGATTTGTATAGACTTAGTGAACAATATGTTCTTTATGTTACAGAGTTACTCAAAGAGAAGGTCCTGCCAGGATCACAAGGACTTTCATCTGTGGTCAAATATTAAAGCAGCATAAAGGTAAATAGACTCACGTAGCATTAAAACTTTGAGATCTGCAGAAAAGCTTCATTTTATGATTGAGGAAACATGCTTAAGGGTTTCAGAGACTGTGTTAGTCAGCTTTGCATCACATCGACCCAAAGACCTAACAAGAACAACTTAGAGGAGGGAAAGTTCATTTGGGGCTTATGATTTCAGAGGCCTTTGTCCCCATTGATGAACAAGCTATTGCCCCAGACCCAAGATGAGGCAGCACATCACGGTGGAAGGTGGTGGTGGAGGGAAGCTGTCCCCCTCATGGCAACAGGAAGCAGAAAGAAAGAGAAGGGGGCAGGGGCTGCAGGGAAGACCCCCCTTCCAGGGCACCCCCAGGGCCCTACCTCCCCCAGCCACGCCCCACCTGCTTACAGTTACTTCCCAATCAGTCCATTCACACTAGGATGGACTGATGAGGTTACAGCTTTCACAATCCAATCATTTCATTTCCAAACATTTCTGCATGAACCCACGAACTTTGGAGAGACACCTTATATCCAAATCTTAACAGAGACCCCCACATCACAAGGCAAGAAACCCATGACCCTGCAATGTGCTTCCTCTTGGCATTACCCACAGGCCTTCCCGGTGATTAATCTGCCTCTGTGTACATCAATCCTGGTGCTATTGACAGGGTCACATTATTCTCTGTTAGAGAGACAACAGAAGAAAATATCTCCAGACCTTGTCAAATGTCCCTTAGGGGCAAAATCACTCCCACTTGAGAACCACTGATCTATCCAAGGTCATTTTATTATTTTAATGAACTATTCTTTATGTTTTGTGGGCAAATAGCTCAAAACACAAATATATCATAATCAGTATTGCAGCTCTGAGTTGTTTGCATGAGAAACCACAATCTTTTCAAGAAAAGGGACTTTACATCTTTTTTTTAGCATATACAGCTAAGAATAAATTCTAACCAGTGTTAGGCAATCCCAACTTCCAGCATAAAGGGGATTAAGAAATGAGCAAAGATAATCTGGCAGTTTTGATCCATGTTTAATTAAAAAGAAGTTACATGAATAGAAATGGACTTATAACAAAGATATCAATTTGGGAAAACATGGTGATACCTAGAACAAGGGGGAAATCATTTTTATTCTGAATTTACTCACATATTCCTATTGGTTATTAGTGACTTAAAACACATTCTTAAATCCAAAGTAATAATCATAATTTCACTGATGTTTTCATGGGAACTCACCAAAGCAATGTCTGAAGTATATCTTTTCACCCCCCAATCCCCTCCCTCCTGCCCCCTGAACACGCACAAGCAGAGGCTGAGCTGTTTACCATGTGTCAATGCAGAGTGAAGAAAATACAGCCTTTTCTGTTTCTTTATTACAACAGCAAGTCAGCACTGGCAAATGAGCACCTGGCACAGACCTGATTTCTGCTAATATTTTCTTGAGAAAACTTTTATGATATGCAACCATTTATTCTTAGGACAATCAGTCACTGAAGGATTACATCTGGCTCTGGTGAACATAAATATATGTAGAGAAGTATCTGTCGGTTTAGATGTGAGCAGACTTGAACTAGTAAAACCAGTAAAGGCATGAAATTTTAAAATGCACAGATGTGGAACTACAGTGAGTATCTTACTGGTTTGTTTCATGGCTCATGATTCTGAGCAGGGTCAGTCAATATTCTATTTTTATTACTTTCTATCCTGGTGGACAGTAGCATCTTATCTCCCTAAATAAGAAAATATATGTGTGTGTGTGTGTATGTGTGTGTGTGTGTGTGCGTGCGCATATATATATATTTATATCTCTTTGGGAAAGAATCCTGATCTCTGAAAATATATAGTGGTAATAGATTTGCATTAACAATCTCACTTAAAATATCCCTTCTTTCAAGCTAGAAGCTGGCAAGCATTAAACGCATTCTGGAGATTTTCCATGTTGATAATAGAGAAACGATAGATTTTATTCTCAACCCCTTTAAAATAAAAATCTTTTGGCCGATACATAGCAGTCACTGACCACTGAGGCTCACATTTAATAACTTAAGGTTATGATGACCCCTGCCTCTTCTGATACTGTATTCTAAGTTTTTCCAGTTGTTCCACACACTGCGACTGGGCCAACTTCAGTGTCCGATTCTCCTCCGTCAAAGCCTCAAATTCCCGAACCAGCTGAGCAGCGTCCACCTTCTCCTTTTCTGCCTGGTCCAGCTTGGCAATGAGTTCCTTTCTGAAGATTCAGGGTACAAGGCAGGAAGAAGCATGGGATTCAGTGCAAATAAATCAAATGACCCCAGAATAGCCCAATGAAAGCCGAATGTTCCATTCTGCTCTTCTACATTTTTTACCCATCTACCTCTGATGACTTATTTTTCTAGCTTTGAAATTTCATTTTCTATTTTTCACCTCTACTAGACATATCCTGTATATTAAATACAAAAGGCCCTATAAGACCTTCAGCAGCCCAAAGCACTAATATTTTCAAGAGTACAACAAATTGTCAAAATTAAAAGTAAGTTAGGAAAAAAAACTCAGTTTATAATTTTTATAAATTAAGCTTCTGTCAGTTGTAGGGGGAAGGACTAGTTTGTCTCTTACTGAATCTCTGTCCTCCAAATTTGTTATCTTCATTTGTTTCCCTGGCCTTCTTTGAACTAAAAAATCCCAATTCCTTTCTTGCAGATATTACTTTCCATGTCTTTCTCTAGTCCTTACATATATACAGACATCCATCAATATCCTTGGAGGACTGGCTCCAGAACACCCAGTGGATACCAAAATCTGCTGATTCTCAAGTGCCTTACATAAATGATGTACTATTTGCATATAAGCTACACACATCCTCCTGTATGCATTAAATCATCTCTAGATTACTCATAATACAAAATACATGCTATGTAAATAGCATTATATTGTATTTATAATATAGCATAACAGTATAATAATGACAATGGTGGTGCACACCTCTAATCCCAGCTACTCTTGAGGCAGAAGCAGGAGGATTCCAAGTTTGAGGTCAACCTCAGCAACTTAATGGGACCCTATCTCAAAGTTTTTTAAAAAATTCTTTTTTGAGGTAGTTCAATAGTAGAGTGCCCTTGGGTTCAATCCCCAATACTGGGGGCAGGGGAGAAAGAGAGAGAGAGAAAGAGAATAATAGCAAGAAAAACACACATCTGTAATTACATAGCATAAGGACACAGTTGAATCCATCCATATGGAACAATGGATACCAAGGGCCACTGTATTGCATCCTGAGTTAACCAAAGAACACATCTGCAGTTCCGATGCTGGCCTGACTTAAGAATTGAGAAAGCAGGCTATGAGTACTGGAGGGAACTCAGTAGTGACAATGCCTTAAACAATTCCATTCTCAGCAAATATTTGTAAATAAACCATTGATGTAAACTCACCTAATGAGATGCTAACACAGTCTCTGTCTAGATTTAATGATCATGAGAACTCTAAAGGATATGAGCTCCACCCCCACATGGAGTCAGTGAATCCTGTCTGAGACCAGCTCTTCACTAGACTGAACCTAACTAAATTCTCTGCCTCACATTTCTTGCTCCTTGTGTAACTTGTGCAAATTTGTATTGTCATCACCACTGTTGACCACATTTCTAAAAGCTTCTCTTCCTCCTTCTTGCGTTGGTCAGACACTGATCTGATACTTCACAGTCTAAGAGAAGAAAGAAAATGATATATTCCTGACAAACAATAATATTCAAGTTTGTAATGGAAACTAAAGGGCCACTGGGAGATAGGGAGATCCTGATCAAAAACCTAACCTACAATGTTCCAATAATCCATAACCAGAAAATAATCTCATCATCTCATTTATTCAGATCTCCAAACATTTATTATATAAGACTGTTAATTAAAAAAAAACTGTACTCATACCCAGACTATTTCAATGTATGTACATTCATTAATAAATCATATATGTACTAATATATTATAAAGCATACTCAATTATAGATATGTAACAGAATAAGATTGGGTGCTAAAACCAGCTGGTAAAATTCTGATGAGTAATAAAGCATTTATATATTCTCAAAATGTTTTCCCATAATTAATTGCAAAAGGTTTAAAGGGAGGAGATACTTAGAAGACCACTTGAACCAACTGACCAAAGTTGACATCCCTCCTGAGGAGATAAATAGATATCACGAAAAACAAACCAATGCCATATTCACTGTGAAGGACACAGCATCCTTTCTACGGCATTTTTGCCACAAACGATTCACCTGTCTAGTCACGAGGAACACCGACAACATCAAAGTGAGGGAAATTCTACAAAATTGCCAGCCTGTATCTTAAAAAATGCTGTGAGCTGTCCCATATTTTAAAGAGACCAAAGAGAAATGACAACTAAATGCAGTGTGCTATCTGGAAAAAATATCTCTGCAGGATGCTATTGGAAAATTGATGCAGTTTGAATATGGACTGCGAATTATGCAATAGCACTGGGTCAGTGCTAACTTTCTTGATTTTAATAATTATATAATGGTTGCATTAGTCGCCTGTTTCGCTGCTGTGACTAAAAGGACTCAACCAGCACAATTATAGAGGAGGAGTTTATTGAGGGTTCATGGTTTCAGAGGTCTTAGTCCATAGAAGGCTGGTTCCATTCCTCAGGGCTCAAGATGAGACAGAACATCATGGTGGAAGAACATGGCAGAGGGAAGCAGTTGGCATCATCAGGAAACAGAGAGAGAGACTCCATTCTCCAGATACAAAATACATACCCCATAGCCTCTCCCCAATTCCCACCTCCTCCAGTCACACCCAACCACTTGAATTAATTCCATTAGGGATTAATTCACTGATAGGACTAAGATTCTCACAACCCAATCATTTCTCCTCTGAACCTTCCTGCATTGTCTTACATGTCAACTTTTGGGGGATACCACACATCCAAACCATAACAGTAGTTAAATTAGGACAACCTTGTTATTATAAATTACTTAAGTATTTAGGGCAATGGAGCATGATGGTGTATATATGTATGTATGTATACATATATATAGAACATATATACATATATTTATATGCATGTGTGTATATGAAAATACAAATATATTATTACATATTAATGAGTGAGAAAGAAAACCTCAGTAGTGTTGAGGGAGGAAAATAATGCACAACTAGGGAAATTTTTAATAATTGGTAAATCTAATAAAGGATATATTTTTGCTACTTTTCTGTTACCTTGATTTTTTTTTTTTTTTTTTTTGTCTTTCTTTTTTTGGATTTTTTTTCCCTTACTTTTTTTCTTCCAAGGCCGAGGACCAATTCAGGGTCTTACACATGCTAGGCAAGCATTCTGCCACTTAGTTCAGTCCTCAATCCCTGTAACTTTTTGGTAAGTTTGAAATCATTCAAATAAAGTTATCTCAGAAAAAAATGCAAAGAGTAAATCAGAATAGACGTTCTAGTATTTTCTTTCTATACCAGTAGACTGCCTGTACATCACTGAGCAAAACCAGGCTTTGGAAAGAAAATACCCAGTCAAGGGCCAGTGGAAGACACCCTGGTACTTGGCTCTCACTGAACTCTGACTCTTCCTTGATGGTTAGAATAGAACAGCCTCCCAATAAGCACTTGCTGGGTGAATAATTTAAGAAAAAGGTAGCTCATAGGAAGATTAATTTATATTTTAAAGGGGAGGAAACAAGACTCAAAGCGCTCCATTAATTTAAAAAGCCACAGAGCTAATAAGCAAAAGGCAGAAATCAAGCCTATCCTTCTGATTAAATGGTTAGAGCTCTGTGCCCCTGAGCAGGGTTTAAAGCAGTCAATATCAATAATTATTGATTAGAAAAGCCCTATAACTATCTTAAATAAATTAATGAGTAAAACCTATATAAGTACAGAGAGATAAGCAATAAATTCCCTGCCCATCAGATCATCTATTCCTCTTCTATTCCCCCCTTTCAAATTATTTTTGTCTTAGAAATAATTTTGGTAGAAATAGAATTTTGCCTTCAAATCCTAGTCTGGGAGTTGGTAATGTTGAATCTCACCATGACTATTTTCCTGAGTCCTTCTCTGACTTCATTTACAACTCCTGAAGTCATCTATTATTAGTTTTGACTGGTAGATAAAATAAATCACAAATCACCAGTTTTATAACTACAAAGATGGTCAAGATTGTCTCATTCTATCTTCCTGCACTGGAGAAAGTCAATAATAATTTCTACTTTACAGGAATCAAGAAGATTCAATAGATAGGTTTCTAAATTAGTTTCATGTAGTTGATAAGCAATTACACAGATATCCAATGAAAACTGTCAAAATGTCTGTTGTCTCCTGTCCAGTACCTATTTATGTAGACCATATTTATGCTCATTCATTAGCAGTTCATAATTAAACCCTGGAACATCAAACTATGAAGACTATCTTATAAATAGACGATCTGAAGAACAAATCAATATATATAATTGGTTAGAATGTGGTCCTGCCTCTCAGTTCTTTCCCTTCAATGTAATGTGATATGGGAACCAGAGTTACAGGAATCTTATTTCTGAAGTCAAGTACCTGTAATTTAGCTTTTGAAATGATGTAATTTTGTGATTTAAGTGCCAAAAGCTTGGAGTCTACTGTAGATCATCTGCCACCCCCATCCTAAGCCACATGCCTAGAAAAATTTTTTGCAGCTAAAATAAATGGGGAAAAGGAAAGCCCAAGTATGTTGACCAAGAAGTTCAAAACTTTATAGAAATGAATGTCAAAATTAAGGAGGTTCTTTATGCTGTAGGAGGTTGAAACACAGTTTCATCATTGGGACAAATATTTCTCTGTTCTGGAAAGACCACTTCCTTGGTACTTGGCACTTTCAAAGTTAACTATGGATTTTATTAGGAAATGTGAAATATTAGACAATTTGACCCCAAAGAACTGGAGAGTTTGAGGTAATAATAAAATAATACCTTCCTCATTGGGTGATTTTTATCTTAAAACAGAGATTTAGACTACATGCACTGTTGGTGGTTCATGAGAGATGTATGTCCAAGTATAGGTATTTATAACAAGAAAAAGAGTAGATGCCTCAAGATGATAAAAAGGATTGAAAGGTCACCTTCATTTTATGCAGATTGCATTAAGATAATGTTTCTAAAGCTCAATCTAGACTAGGGTATTGGAGCCCTGCAAATGAATAATGCACAAACAAATGTACTAATATCATTTGGAGGCTGAAGGGACAGCCCTGCACTCTTGCAGGAGGAAGGGAGACTCTCCAAAGCAGAAGTTTCAGTGTTAGCACAAGTGACACCGTGGGTCTTGTTTGTTTTAAGGGTGGTCCTATGCAGCAGCATCTGTGGATATTTAGCAGCATTTGTGTCTCCTACTCACTAGATGCCAGTAGCAAGTACCCTTCCAAGTCATTACAACCAAAAAGGGCTCGAGATATTACCAGAGTCATGGGGACAGGGAAAAGAAGCAGAATAGCCCTGTTAGGAACCACTACTCTAAAGGAAATAGAATCTCCTACCATCTGTCATCCGGGAAAGAATCAGTCCTGGGATAGCAATGAAATAAAAGGCAAGCTCTTCCCTTGCTCTGCCTCCCAGAAAGTGAAATGGAGCCTCCTTCCTTAGTAAGAGAAAACTTGGAGGCATTATCACTAAGGAGATGTAAATATGCTGTACCTGTCAATATGGTTTCAGGCAGATAATGAGGCAGAGAGATTTAAACTAGAATTAAGATTCCAATTAAAAGACTAGACGGCATGAGATTAGGCGGCATAAAGGGCCCAAATCATCATGGATGGGGCATTCAGAGAAAGTATAATTCCGCAGCTCGATGAAGTCTGGGATATTAGGGTTTCACACGAAACTCATTCTGAAAATAAAATAATCCATTTGGCTATTCTTCTGCCTCCTTAGGTAAAGAAAAAAAAAAAAGAAAAAAAAAAAAAAAAACAAGACAGTTGGCTGTTCTAGTCATTCACCCAACACGTATTTACTGAAATCCTTTTGCAAACCAGGCAGTGTCTTATTCTGGCTATCCAAGGGCGTCCCAGAGAGCATCTCTGCACTGCTGGGAAAGGAACTCAAATCCCATACCACACTCAGAAGACAGATGTCGACATCAGACAGCAGAGGAAAGAGGACAGACTTGACCCCCATATTTCTATATACCCTGCAAACACCTATGGGGAAATAGCTCCACTTACTTTTTTTGTGGCAGTGAAAACCTAATTTCTGGGGGCTGAGTAGATATATAAGAGAAATGTGTTGGACTATACAAGCAAAGTTTAGTTCTCAGTGCTTTCAGACTGTGCAGTTCTTTTTCCAAAAAAATAATCCTCCAAAATAAAACAGATAAAATTGAAACTCCTCTGATTGACCCTAATACTGTGCCCTTTCTAACACCCTCTCCCTTCCTACTAACTGAGAGTCTTCCCCAGACCACAGCTGAAAAATCTCTGCCTCTGGGAACACCCTAAATAAATAAATGGTTCCATTCAAACATTAAAATCTCCTCTGGCAATTTTAGAAAAAAAAAATCAAATAACATGACTAAAAACAATTTTAGGCTAATTTTAGACTATATTCTCACAAATTACATAAGGACCCATTTCCCCCATCCTGACGTGTTCCCTCAGATGAGACCTTGCTCCCTCAGTCATCATGTCACATATTTTTGAAAGATGTAAGAATAAAAAGTCTCACAATGACTGTGGGAACCCCACCTAAAACCACCTTCTAATGTTTTGTCTAAATTCACTGAGATTACATAACAGCTTTAAGCTCAGTAATAAAAAGTGAGCATTTAGCCACTTAAACTTGGGCAAAGTCTCTGAACAGGCAATTTCCCCAGGAAAGCAGAGAAATGGCCAATGAGCACACAAAGAGCTGCACCACATCATCAGCCATCAGGGAAATGTGAATCAAAACCACAAAGGGACATCATTTCACACTCTCTAGATGGTTATGTCAAAAAAACATAATGAGCCTGGCAAAGGTGTGAAATCGGAACCCTCACACCCTGCTGGTGAGAACATAGGGTGGAGCCACCCCCTGTAATCAGTGTGGCAGTTTCTCGAAAGGGTTACGTGTTGAGTTATCATATGGCCCAACATTTCTACTTCTAGTACAGGAGGGAATTGAAAACATATGCTCTTATATACGAACATTTACAACAGCATGATTCATAATAGCCAAAAAGTGCAAATGACCCAAATGTCTATCAAATGGTGAAAGGATAAATAAAATGTAGGTCTACACACTGAAATATTATTCGACAGTAAAAAATCATGAAGTACCTGATGCGTGAGACAACATGGATGAACCTGGAAAACACTGTGCTTAGAGAAAGAAGCCCATCACAGAACACCACGTAGTATATGATTCCATTCATATAAAATGAATGACAGTTCGCAAATCCACAGAGACAGAAAATAGATCTGTGTTTGCCAACAGCCAGGGGTAGTTGATAGTAGGAAGGGGCTTGTCAAAGGTATTTGGTTTCTTTCTGGGGTGATAAAAATGTTCTAAAATGATGATGATAGTCACACAACTATGGAAACCTGAAAACTGTTTAATCGTTAAACACATGAAGTACACATTATTCTACAACGAACTTTTCTAGGAGTCGCTCTCTATGTCTGATATTCTAAGTCATTCTTCTAAACACCAAATACATAGATCAGATAAGAGCTTTCTCTATTGAACAAGTTAAAAGTCACAAAATATTTTGTCTCACTTCCATTAGTTTCTATTGCATGCACAGAAAGCTGTATGTATTGTGTAAAAGTGCTTATAATACATCCTGAGAAAAGCATACTATAATATGCGCAATTATGTGGAGATATCTAGAAAGGCCTAGAAAGAAATAGGTAAAAATGATAGCAGGCCTTCTTTAACGATGTTAGAATTCATGGTAATGTTTTAATTTTAATAAAGTTTTCCATTTTTGTGTTTTATTTTTTCTGGTAAAAAGAAAAAAAATATTTAATAAAGGTAGGAATGAGCTTCTTTGCCTCACTGTTCATAAGCTAGGAATGATTCTTTAAACTAGATTAATCCTAGGGTGAGTTTATGATACTAAAAATGTTTGACTTCTTTATCCATGTAATAACATGATTAAAAATAATAGTTAGAGCAACTTTTATCCTCTGCCGCTGCAAATTGTCCCAAACTTGATCCAGGGAGACCTCCTCTGGAGATGAGAGAGAAGTTCAGTCTGAAATTCAAACTGCAAGCTGTACCTGAACAACTCCAATGAAGAAAAACTCTCTATTAAAATACTTTAGTTAGCATTTCTTTGGATCTAGCCAACCACCAAAGGCAACATAATCAGCCACACTTTATGAGATGATGAGGAAGAAATTCTTATCAATCATCAAAAAAAAAAAATTGAAGAGTTAATTACTTGGGTCAAATCCATCTGGCCCAATTTATTTTGTTTGAAAACAAAGACGTCAGGATAAGATTTGCTGTAAATGAATTTCTGCTTCAGTAAAGTGTTATCTGAAAACAACAACTGCTAATAATTCTTGGAGGATGAGGCTCATTTGTTTATAAATATAACCAGACTTCCCTATTTAACAATTTATCTTAGCAACACTTTATTGCTGATATTGACTGTACTTTAAATATAGCCCACACAAAGGATTTATTATAACCTATAATTGGCTACTCCAAATCAACCTACTTATATTTGACCCTATGTACAGGTCTATGACAGATGAGCAGGATACAAGGAGATGCTAAAGGGTATCCATGTCTGAGGGAATTATACACAGTCAGAAAGACAGGAAATAAACAGACAGCCATTAATAATACTGATGTATAAAAAGTGCCAAAGAATCATTTCAGTGAATCTTCCTTTGCTCAGGAAAAGAACTGATCATTCTGTGATGGATGGGTAGGGTTATGGGCTGAAGTCTCAGCCACACAGGCATTTGGGTAGCCACAAAGGAAGAAAGGAGCCAAGAACATGGTGTGAACATGCCTCAGATGCAGGAGGATTCTCCTCCTGTTGGGAAAAGTGAATAGAACAATCCCACTGAAGCCAGGAGTGTAGGCAATGGGTGTAGGGAGACTATGGTAGCTCCTGAAATCCAGGTCCAAAACTGGCTGTCACTTTCTAGCAACAAGAAACTATAGGCTGGAATACCAGTTATTGCATCAAAAAAGATTTGAAGGCATAAAACCTGAACCAAATGGTAGAATTGGGAATGCAGAAAAAGAAATTTGAGAAACTTAATGTAAAAGGAAGAAAACTGAAAGAGAGAGAGAGAGAGAGAGAGAGAGAGAGAGAGAGAAGAAAGAAAGAAGAAAGAAAGAAAGAAAGAAAGAAAGAAAGAAAGAAAGAAAGAAAGAAAGAAAGAAAGGAAGGAAGGAAGGAAGGAAGGAAGGAAGGAAGGAAGGAAGGAAGGAAGGAAGGAAGGAAGGAAGGAAAGAAGGAAGGAAGGAAGGAAGGAAGGAAGGAAGGAAGGAAACTAATAATAAAAGAATTCGGCCTTTGCCACACATTAGCCCATTGTTTAAGGAAAGCATTCAGATAGGTTTGGGCAGGATTTAAGATGAGTTATGCAGAAACATACATGAGCATATGATTATATAAATAAGGGGCTGGTCTACTTCTTTATATTTCTGGAAGGTTGTATAAAGTACTTCTGATAGTCTGTTAGCCACCTTCTTTCTAGAAGTTGACTATGCCTTTTCTTATTTTAATATTGTGGTGATACCCACAAGTTATCATGTTTTCCAACACAAGCAGTAAGGATATATTTCAAAGGTAAGACATGACTCACTCATATCACTATTCTATTGTCTTTTAAATTAAATATAAATATATAAAAATATAAACTTACAGAACATATATTAGTGGGTGATTCTTGTCTTGCCACAAAAATGCCATACATGGGGTTAATTTAAGTAACAATGTTATCCAGTAAATTCAAACTAAAGAATTTAAAAAGAAAGACATAGCTATCTCAGGGTTTTTTTCTATCATACCACTACAGTTCACACGCACACAGACACACACAGACACACACACACACACACACACACACACACACATTACACACTTACAGGCTACTGATCAGGGCAATCCTCCTTTGACTGCAACAGTGGTTACATCATTAATAATCTTTAATTTATTTATGAAATTGTTTTTTAAAAAAGCAGACTACATAAATGTGCAATCTGAGTATTCCAGGCAACTTACCAAAACTCTTAAACCAAAAGAAAGCCTCAGATTTATGAAGGAAATGTTGTGTTTCTGATTTTACTTACTTATTTATTTATTTAAGTACTGGGGATTAAACCCATGCTAGGAAAGGGTTCTACCACTGAGTTATATCTTAACTCCTTTCTAAAATTTTATTTTGAGGCAGGGTCTCACCAAATTGCCCAGGCTGACCTGGGACTTGTGATCCTCCTGCCTCAGCTTCCTGAGTAGCTGGAATTACAGGCATGTACCCTGTTCTGATTTCTTAATGACATCTTTTAATCTCATAGAACCAAAGTCCAGGTAGAATGTTACATTCAAAGCACAGCAGAGCAAGGAAGTAAGAAAGGGCTAAATGAGGTCTTAGAGTAAGTACAGAAGTCTGCTCCCCAAATCCATTCTCCACCATTGAGTCATGTTGTCTAAACACTATTCTGGGGATTCTTAAAAGAGCACTATGAATTTAAGTTTCTGTAAACAAAATGCATTTCACTTTCTCTCATTTAAAAATTTAGTAATAAATAGATATCATGTGTCACTTCAGTAAGATGGAGAAGAAGAAATAAAAAGTTAAGGATTACACTGTGTTTGGGTTATGTTTCATGTATTGGACAATGGTTTTCTTAACCTTTAAGTGCCACATAATGGCCCAGGCCTCTGGAATTCAAAGATGGTCAACATCTAACTTTCCATGATCTTATGGCCCTCACCACTTACTAATGATTGGCATATCCCTGATAAATATGTAAGTACTAACTGTTCAATAATATGAAGTCAAGGAATCTAAAACTGATGCTTTGAAATAATAAGAAAATGAGAGGTCACTGGGGTAGATGTCAACAGAAGCAAATGCAATTAAAGGGGGATTCTGAAACAAAAAGTTATAGGCATACTCTTGCCAGGTGCAGTGGTGCACATTTATAATCTCATCAGCTTGGGAGGCTGAGACAGGAGGATGGAGATTTCAAAGCCAGCCTCCGCAAGAGCAACTCAGTGAGACCCTATCTCTAAATAAAATACAAAATACAAAATAGGGTTGGGGATGTGGCTCAGTGGCCAAGTGCCCCTGAGTTCAATCCCTGGTTCCCCCCCCCCAAAATAATTAGCATACTCTAATTAATAGAACTGAATAATCCCCTATAGCAGAATTGTAAGGGTAATAAGACCCATCAAGACAAAAATTTATTCAGACTTTAAAAGAGTTAGGCAACTAATGCATCTGCATTATTCCAAAATCTTATCCCAGTGACTTCTCCATTTAATGTGGGAACTCCACCATTTAAGCATAAATTAAAATCCATCCCAAGCCAAAGTGCTCTAGAGCTTCCAGACACCTTCACAGAGAACATAGTATGGCTCTGGGTAGTACCTTGGCAATTCTAATTTTCTGAACCAAAATCATTTTTTTTTCCAAAATATTTTATTTAAAAGCAAATTAAGTTTTGAGTTGAAGCACCCCTCTGTTCTTTTTGCTACTCCATAAAGTAAAGTGCTTAAGCTACAGCAGGACTATTTATCTGGATCATTCTGACAACCTGCTCCCCTCTCACCCGCCCCCAGCCTTTTCTGTGTAGAAGGTGCTTGGCAGAGAGTGTGGGGAGAAGGTTAGAACTTACTTTCTTTCCTCAAGCAGGGCGATTTCTCTTTTGACCTCATGATATTCTTCTGCTATTTGACAGTGCTGTTTAAACACCTGCATGGATTCCACGGAGTCATGACAAGGTGGCAGAGGCTTCACAAACAACAAGAAGAGACAGTCAGTCCATTTCTTTGCATCAGAATACATTACCAACAATTAGTTCTGCTCGTGTTCTTTAGAGGGAGAATTTTTGCATGAAAGCTACATTGTCAGTCAACATTAGACAAAGTCTGGTGAGTTCTATTTGACTGAAAATAGAGAGGTGGACTGATCATCACTACATTCATCTCCCAGTGACATTCGTGGGCATCTCGGGCCTGGGCCAGAGCCCTGAAAACCACTACATGTCAGTTACTTGCCATGGGTTGTTGGGAAAATGTCTCATAACGATTCAGCAATTCTCCCCCAGAAATCTTAAACAGCTTTAGAAAAGGGCAGTTGTGTGGGGAAATACTTGAGTTGTCTGATTCAATTACCCCTCACTGTCGATTCTGGTAGCCCACAGGCATGATTTCATCCTACAGAGTGGAAGAGCCTTACAAAAACGGCTCTCTCCTGAGAAATACATCCAACCTAAAGAAGTGATGGTGAACCGGAAATAATACTTGCAAGAATGAACAACACTGTATGAAAGACCAGACTCCAGATAAAACTGTGCTTGTAACAGGAACATTAGAGAGTACAGATTTGTGTTTCTCCATTTTTCCCATCCATGACAGAAGGCCAGCATGGCGACCCTTTCTGAACATGACATAATAAAACTCTTACTTCTAGAAATTATTTTTAAAGAACTAACTTTCCCTGAGTTTATTATTCTAATTTCTAGGGCAACGACATGTAATTAAAAACATTTCTTTTAAGAACAGGAGATTAATTGTCTTTTAAAGAGATTTTTTTAAAATCACCCTCTTCAATTATTTATAGAAAAAAAGCATAAACAATCTGAAAATCATGAGTTTATTGTTAAACAGCTTCTTCAGTTTAATCCATTCTTCACTATATGTGTAAGCTATGTACCTGATGAGATTCTGTTCTAATTTTATGTTAGTAAATTGAGAACTAATGAATTTCTTAATGTTTGCTTCTTTCATATTCTTTAAGGACACATTTCAAAGAGCGTAATAGAAATTCAATAAACTTTATCTTCTGATTGATAAAAAAAGATGACACCGCTATTTATTATGAGGCCTCTGAGTAGAGATATTCTGAAGGAAATAAGATTCTAAATAACTATGCATATATTGAAATGTCACACTGAACCCCATTAACAGGAACAATTAACACATGCTAATTACAAATCAAATTTAAAAAGATAAAACTATTAGGATCAAATTTACTTTCATGTGAAATCTGTCTGGCCTGAGACATAAAAAATATAATAACAATCATTTTGTGTACCATCTTTCCCTACTGCCCCATGTACATGTTCAGAGAATAAACTCAGCCTGTTGGAACCCTTTTCGTTTTCTATATAGAAATAAATTGAAAAGTAGTACATAGTAATACTACAACATAATTCATCCCATGAGATGAAGCTGTTGCCAAAGGAATTCAGAACTCCTGGCTCCTCCACTCTGTGTCCCAGAAATTGCCACCCACTCATCAATTTTCACCTGTTACACTGGCAAATTACCAGGTATAACAGGCAGGGGAATGAAAGCAATGTACCCTGAGCTCCCTGGCCAAGCTGTTAAATCATCTGCGCCCTGTTAGAGGATTTGCTTACTGGCAGACATAAGACTACACATCCTATCCTGTCCTTATGAATACACATAGGCCACACTCAGTTCAAATAAGAGATCAGTACATAATTGCCTCCTGCAGGTATTCGATCCACAAATGCAGCATAGGGACCTATATAATAGCCCAAAGATTCCAGAACTCTGTGTAAAGTATTTGCATGCTGAAGAAAATATAGATGAGAGCAGACATGTAAATGCAGAAATGTCCTTTTCTGCACTAACTAAAAAAAAAAAAAAATTGAAAACTGCATGTATACTTTTCTTAAGAAAAGAGAGCCCCCTCCACCCTTTGCTTGCTACTTTGCAATGCATTTATTAAGTGGGAAGTTTAGTGTGTTCGTTTTTTTATTGGCACGTCTTATTGTAGGGAATCTGAAGATATTATTATACATACATAGTGTGATCATGCCACTAAGGGTACATAGGTAGTAAGTATTTTAGGATATTTTCAGTATCCTCATGTGATCTTAGCAAAAATGAGCATGCAACCTATACATAATAATATTTTTGAGATTTCCCACAATAAAGTGGCAATTAAAAAGAGCAAACTATCACTTACTATGCAATATTTCAGGGAGTAAAAAGATGGCAGGTATCATTTCAGCTTCAAGCTCCTGCAAGTTGTCTTTACCCACACCCAACATATAACTCAGCACCACTTCAGGGTCTCCCAATTTGCAGGAAAACATTCAAGAGCAATATAGATTTTCTTTTCATTTTCTTTCTTTCTTTTTTTTTTTTTTTTGATCAAGAAAAGAAATTATATTGCAGAATCCACCTTAATATTGTAAAATTATCTCACTAGTTGCTAGAGATTGCAGAGAGGGGGAATGGGAAGTTATTATTTCATGGGTAAAGAGTTTCAATTTTACAGGATTATGATAAAGTTCTGGAGATTGGTTGCCCAACAGTGTAAATGTATTTAACATTACTGAACTGTCCAATCACAAGAATGGATCCCAATTAGAATAAGTTATACTCCGTGTATATATAATATGTCAAAATACACTCTAGTGTCATGTATACCTAAAAAGAATAAAAAAAGAAAAAAGAAATTATGGTGATCACAATCACCAAAAGAAATTTCTAAAATGATAAATTTTAGTAAAAGGGGGGCTACCACAATAAAAAAAATGCAAAAAATAAAAAAACCAACTCATTAGACATTTCTGCTGCCTCTAGCTCACCTTTGAAGCATTCCCTATCTCACTGCATTCATATCCAGCCTTTTTCTTTTCCAACTTTATCTCCAGAGAACTTCAAATTTCTCACCCCTTTATAATCTCAAGCCATTGACTGCTAATCAGGAATGTTTGATGGCAAATCAAAATGTCCTCTGGCCAGCATAATCTAATGTCCTTAGAAGATAATTGACATTGTTAGACATCCACCCTAGCCCAGAAAACTCAACAGAGAATTTGTTTCAACACATAGGATTCTGCTGGGAAAGATGGCCCAAGCATGTAATCCCCGCAACTGGGGAGGCTGAGACAAGATCACAAGTTCAAGGCCAATCTGGGCAATTTAGTGATACCCTGTCTCAAAATAAAAAATACAAAGAGTTGCATATGTAGCTCAGGGGTAAAATGCCCCTGGATTCCATCCCAGTACCCCCAGTATTTAAAAAAAAAAAAAAAAAATGATGTTCTCACCTTGACAGGAATTCTGGTGAATAAAATATTGAGATGTTCAGGTTTTTTGACTAATATAAAAAAGTAGAAGTACAGAATAATGAGAAGTGTTATTCTGTGTAACAGAACACTCTCATTTGCTTATGACATAAGTGTGTATGTGTGTAGCTTCGGTAGGTCCAAGACGACAGTGATTCTCTCTTACCTTCTTATAGGCTCAGGCTAAGCAACAATGTATAACCAACAGTGTTCATTGAAATAAAGTTTCTGCCTGAGGAAATAGAGGCCAGAAAGCAAGAGAATTGGGTCTCCGGTTTTAAAATGGAGCTACCAGTGGACTTAAGAGATGTGTGGCATCTAAAAACACTGGCACTTGTGAACTAATCAACTGTACGTTCTTTTATGTTAAATTAAAAACTAAAGAATAATTTAAAAGAATGCCCACAGTGATCAGAATAAAAACATTTATTAACTTTTATTTTAATAAAAAGTAACACTATTTCAATTCTCATGGCTTGACTTGAATATTTCTCTGAGATTTTCATAGTTAAAAATCCTGTGCTGAACACAGGTGAACAATAAACTCTTGGTGTCGGTCATTCCTTTTCACATCGGGAGGAGAAATGTGCCTTGTTAAGAGTCTTCATTACTATGCTGATTTTTTGAAAATTATTTCCCACACTTTGGATACATTTATTTCACACTCTGGCTTAAAGAATGAAATACTGCCTTCTGAACAAGAGTCCAAAACAACGTATGTTTTCAAGACACAGATTGGGGCTTGAATGAGGTCAGGGCCCCGGGGGAGGCTCTGCCTCTTCTCCCGCTTTCTTCCATCTCAGCCTCTCCCCGGAGGATGGAGCTCCAAAAGGCTTTAAATTACACGGCAGTTTGCGGGAGCTGCTACTATCTCTGGTGCCCAGCCCAATCACCAGGACCGATTTAACAAGATGAAGTAAGAGAGAAACCGCAGGGTCCTATTCCAAGAATGCTGCCTTGAGCCACACCAGCTATCTAGGCCATCAGCTCACTGCGAGCTTCCTCCCGGGTGGATTCCGGCCTCTGGAAAGGGCCCCGTGGGAAAGGGCCGCGCCAAGCAACCCTCCGCAAGGGGCAAAGCCGGCTTAAGCGTTTCCGTTTTCTACTTGGCTTCTGCAAATACTACTGGCCCATCCACTTCAAAAATGCAAGAATTTAATTTTCCTATCCCAGCTTCCCACACGGACTATATATTTAGGAAGCTAAGCATTCTACAGTGGCTGAGCAGACTCTGTTTATTTCTTGATTCTCAGGGTTACCTATTTCTGTGGTGAATGGGGGTGTCTGGTTTAAATTTGTTGCATCTTAGGGCTGGGACTGTAGTTCAGTTGACAGAGTGCTTGCCTACCATGTGTGAGGCACTGGGGTCGATCTTTAGGATCACATAAAGTAAAAATAAAGGCATTCTGTCCGTCTACAACTACAAAAATTTCTAAAACTTTGTTGCATCTAAATGTCTCAAATTAACGAGCATAGTTTGTTAAAACTAAGAAGAAAAACATAGTCCAGGCTAATTCCCATCATTAAAAATTCTATCATCTTAGAATTTTAAATATTTTAATGTATTTTAAGAACTGACATTTCCATAGTATCTGTATTGTAATCCAAGTAAGCACTACCACTTATACTACATAACTTATGCATTATATTACACTGGAATAAAGTATATTTAAATCCTTTTGGTTGATGTAAGCAATGTAAGAGTGCAATAACTGAAGAATGTCTTCACAATTTCCCAATAAGTTATATCCTAATATCCTAATAACCAGGCATCTCAAAAAAAAAATTAAAATTACTACAGTAATGCTCCAAACTATCTATATGTGTTTTCTGTGTGGTCATAGCAGGTTCATTATGAGATAATTTTCAACATGTACATGAAAGAGAAAATGTTTGCCATTGTCAGTACTTCTATGAGCCTTTTAGAATTACATTTCCAGATGATTGCTAAAGATCGTTGTAGCAGAATCTTGGAATATTGAGAATTCTTCATTTTCCACCAGTTTTCATTTCCCAGATATCCAGCGAGGTGTTGATGCAAGACCTAAAAGAAGTTTCTGGAGAAGCCGCTTGGATAACAAGATATTATGGTACTCAAGTGAAGCTATGAAATTGTTTATTTGTGGAGGTGACATCAGTTTCTGGACTTATCAGACTCTGTCTGAGAAAAGGCAAGTTCAGTGTGTACCACAGAGACACCTGTCACTGTCATCTCCGATCAGATGGGAGGACTTTAGAGGGTTTGAAGCTATTGCTCAATATAGCATGAAAAAAAAATCATATTGTTTTCCAAGTACCTTGCCTTGGTGACAAGAAGAGAGCATCAGAAACCTGACTCAAACATCCAAAGGGAAGCTTGTTTTATTTCACTTTGCACAGATAAAGATAAATGACTTGTTCTTAAATATTCTATTCAATCAAAAAATTTCACCAGGAAAGAAAATTTACCTTAACTGAGCACTTATTTTGCCAGGCTGTGCTAGATCTACTCATTACCATGTTTAATTCCCACAACAATGTGACAAAGATACTGTTATCTCCACTTCACAGTTAGGAAAAGTGAGGACAGAGAAAATAAAAAACATGCCCCAAATCACAAAACTACTGTGGAGCTGAGACCAAACCCAGATCAATCTATGCTAATAATAATGTTTTGGTCATTATAATTCCCTTTAGGATGTTTATTGTAAGTTACTTGATGTCACATCTTTTGCCTGATTATAAAACCATGTTCCACATTCCAATATAATTTAGATGGTTTTATAACATAGCTTTGATCTAAGCTACAGTTTCCAAACATTATAATATTATCAAGCTGTGAAACAGTCTTGCTTTTGATACAAAACCTGGAACTGTTTAAGGATTCTATCATCTCTCAGTGCAAAGAGAGAGGGGTCAGTCATTACCTCTTTTCCAAACAGAAGAAAACTGAAATTTAAAGAAAAGTAATAATTTTTCATTCATTCCTAAAGTGGACATAGAATGGGGCCTCCTTTCTTCTAACTGTATGATCTAAAGCTCTATCCAAATACTGTCCTGCTGGGCCCAGGGAATTTAGAAATCTAGTCCCAAGAAAGGAATCTGCACAAAGTAGAATTAGCCTTCCACCTGCCTTTGGGACAGAGGCCCAAGGCCCTCAAGTGAATATTATAAAGAGATGCTCACTTTCACACCTACCTTACCCTGAGATCTCTTGCCCAACATTCTGCATTAATAGAGACATCAAGAGAAATGTTTGTCACTGCTATTCTTGCACAAGGCTTTTTTTGGCTTTGTGAAAATAGAAGTACCACGAATTACATGCTCAAACATGTCCACATTCTTGGCAAAGCAACAGAAAAATCTTGGGGGTCAAATTGGTGATAGAGTATCTACCAAATAGATATTTTATAACTTCACTTTATAAATTACCAAGGAATGTGCAATGGCTATCAGAAAGTCAGAACAAATTTTACAAGATTGTTCTAGAACTACCAAGGCAACAGTGCAAATCAAATACAAAAAATCTCCACCTATCAATCTGAGCAGCCCATATACATTCCACAAAAAGTGTTAAGGGAAAGAGGGGACTAAGAGATTTATTTAGACCAAAATTTGGTCTCAAGTTTTTCATCTGTAAGTGGAGACATAGTAGTTTATGCAATTATTGCAAAGATCAAATAAGATTGTATGTAGGGAGACACCCCTTGCTGAGCAGATACTCATATATTGGGGAACTTTAAGTTTGAGAGATTGCAGACAATAGGGCAGAAATAATCTCCTGACATCGTTCATTTTTTAATAAGCAAGTTTCTAAGGCTTCAACAGAGGCAATAGAGAGATGGTCCATTCTCAAATAATGACACCCGTAAGTTACTTTATATACCTTTGCAACCCAACTTTTATTCTTCCATATGGATTATAATAGTAAAAAACTCCAAGAGCCATTACTGGGGGGTGAAAGCACATGAGACTAGCTATAAAAGTGGCCTTTTTCTTGTAATGGGTTATTCCATTTGTACATAGCATTTTCATTGCTTTCAAAACAGAGACTTCCTGTTACAGAATGGCTTAAATGTATATGCTTAACTCAGAAGGAAGAATCTGATTTTAGGTATCGTTTTTCTGTTAGTTGTTAGTTCTACTGTCTCAGTCCGTGCTGTCGTCCTTTGTATTTATTTATTTATTTATTTTTTGTGTCATGCCCCAGAGTATAGAGTAAAGGTTACAGGCAACAGCTCTAGACAGAGACAAACTCAACCAAGTGTTCTGACAACTCAGCAAATGTTTGTAAGAAATTCAGTCACACCCTTCACCCAATAAACATGCACTTATTTAAATGTACTTAATTGTAAGGCTGAGAACATTCTGTCTGCTAAGGAAGAGGAGGAAAAGCGATACCATATTTAAAGGGGAAAAAAATACCAAAACCCCTGATCTAGAAACCATCCAGTCAATTGCCTGCCTCATTAAAGACCAATGAAGATGAAATTATCTCATTGGAGTAAAATAATTAAATAGACTTAATTTCTAATATATGTCAGATAGAATTAGAGCTATAAAATTCGAATGGACTTAGTGATGCTTTAACAGAAATTTTATCTGGATAACTGTCAGGGGTACTGCGAATCCCATGAAGAATACTCCACAGACCAGGGAAAGTCATTAAAGTCCCCAATGGGGAATTGGAAAAAATGTTTTTTTCCAATACAAAAGAGTAAAATTCACAATCCATAATTTGATGTGGGAACAAGATCTTGAATATGCTCTCGGTTTTATTTTCAAAATATGGTTACTTCCTATTTGCATCTGATTTTCATGATAATAAAATAGCTTTGAGATAACAATATAAATGGGGGAAATGGTGACTGGGGGAAAGTGTTATTATTTTACAATCCCAGCTGCACCAGCAGCAACTTACAAACAGCCCCTCTGTGAGAACAGACCAAGCAAGCCGCATGGGCACGGCATGTGGCGTGAGCACCTCAGGAGGAAAAGCGCTGAGAGGCTGGGGAGCTCTCCATGCTGAAAAGAAGAGGACATATTGGTGGAGGGAGGAAGGGAAGTCAGATGCCAGGAACCAGGAGAGCTGGGTCAAAGAAGCATGGCGGACTGAGGAAGAGGGAGATAAGATGACTGATGGCTGGAGAGGAAGTTTTAGGGATTAGGAAGCTGTGCTTTGACAGCTGCGTGATAATCACTATAACCCTCCCACCTCTTCTGCAGTCGTCAGTAATTCCCACGTAACAGAGTGCTCTGTTGAACCAACTTGCTGCTGGCAGGTTGCTACCATGCTCAGGACTGCTGCAGATGTGCAATGTGGGCTGCTCTCAGAGCCTGGATCACACCTGAGTTGCTCTGGGTTGGTTTTTAGAGAGCACCCCCAAAGTGGGGACACCAGCTCTTCCAACCTGACCTACTTGCTTCCAAGGTTTTTAACTCTGTGCACCTGGCAAGGTGATAAGAACTGAAGCAAAAAGAAAGGAACACCATGTTGGGTTGCAGGAGGGCCCATTCTTGGTTCTTCCTATCTCTGCCAAAATCTGTCCCGAATCGGAAGTCCCAACTCAAATGACTTGAGGGCACCATGCACACCCACAATTGGAAAAAGCTACTGAGTAAAAGGCACAGTCTGAGCATCCCTAACTTGAAAATCCAAATGTTCCAAAACCCAAAACTTCTTCAGTGCTGATATGATGTCACCAGTGAAAAATTCCACACCTCACCTTGGTGATAGTCACAGTCAAAACACGGGTGCACTAAAATCATTGTACAAAACTACTTTCAGGCTAAGTGTATGGGAAATCTCAATAAATTTCATGTTTAGAAATGGGTCCCATCTCCCAGTGTCTCATTATATATGTATATATACAAATATTCCAAAACTTCTTAAAAAATCCAAAATACTTCTGTTCCCAAGCATTTTAGATAAGTCTGTTGGGAACTGAAGATCACAGATCCCTCCCTAGAGGCTTTTAGAATCAATATTTAGGGGGAAAGGTTGTGACTAAGCAAAACATCTGTGTGCAGAATTCAAGACCTTTATTAGTTTTGCCTAAATGTGACTGCAAAGTTAAGTACTCAAGTGAATGACTGACCCAAGCCAGGCATCCAGGTATTTTAGGCAGAACCTCTTTCTAAAATCATCTCTGCCTGAAATCGCCATATAGCATCCAAAGTAAGTTAAATGTCACAAATTGCTCCTAAAAGAAAAAAAATCTCTGGTGTATTCAAATGACATATCTTTCAATAGATCATCCAGAAATCATATATGCAATTTTCTTTTTGGTATTGGGGATTTAACCCAGGGTGCTACATCCCTAGCCTTATTTATGTATGTATGTATGTTTGTTTGTATGTATGTATGTATGTATGTAAGTATGTATTTTTGAGTTCTCACTAAGTTGCTCAGGGCCTCACTAAGTTGCTGATACTGGCTTTGAACTTGTGGTCCTCCTTACCTCAGCCTCCTGAGTGCCTGGGAATAACAGCATGTGCCACAGTACCTGGCTACAAATTCTTTTTCTTATGGATCAAACCAAGGTTTTCAGAAGGTTTAATTCACAAAGATTATATTCCACTTGAAGTTATCAGAGAACTGGGGAGGGGGTCGGCAGTAAAGAAAGGAAGATTATTCCAAAGTCTTGGAAACCACGACAAATTTTCTCTGTGGAGTTATTGTTAAATATTAGCCTTAAAAAGAGTTAAAATCCCAATTGCCAGAGACATCCCATAGCAAAGGAGGACAGGGACCAGTCCATTTCCCAGACTCAAGAACCCCTGAAAATAGGAGTTTGATTACACTATAAGCATTTGATGTCTGGGTACCATAGCCAGGGTACTTTGTGAGGTCTTCAGCCTGATTTCAGAACTCTAGAAATGCATATATTAAGGACTTGGAAGCTCCCACTCTGTTCAAGTCAATCTTTTCCAATTAGGCCATTCCCCTGCTCACTATCATTTGTCACACTAAGGAGGAAAGCAGAAAGACTTTAGAAAAATCCTTACCTGCAGCTGCTGGTCTAATTCTGGAAAGACCAAAGGAATGGGGTCTTCAGGAGATGTATCATCTAAAACATGAAAATAAAATGATTCTTCACTAGAGAGCCCTTTATCTCTTAAGAGTCACCCTGCTGGGACCGGCCTTGAGGAACATAATTAAACCATCAGTATCTACTGCTTCAGTTATTTTCATCACTTCAGTGGGTGACAAACAGAATGCAGGAGACAATTTTGCTCATTTTCTGTACACAGAGAAACATGACGAGGTTAGTTGAACTGACCGAATTTTTAAAGAAAGGAAAAAATACACACACACACACACACACACACACACACACACACACAGAGGATGCTCTAATATCCTGCCTGGTAGCTCTACAATTAAGAAGGACTACTTGTCTTTCAAAACTCCTAACACATTAGCCAAAACCAAAACATATGATATGGAGGAAAGTGCTTAACAAGGTGATAATGACGTGCCCAGAGCAACCTTAATGGGGCAGAACACTCCACTGAAAAATAGAAGCCTTAGTTGCACTCTGAGTGACTTAAGTGTCACAAACATTGATGGTTGTGCCCTCTGCTCTCACCACAAAGCAGCACCCGCAGGCTGCTCACCAGGACCTGCCTCCAGGCTGTAGCAGGTAAGGCAGCAAGCAACCCAAGTGCCAGGCAGCCCTCTCCACCTGAGGCAGAATCCACAGCCTTGTTTCAGGGCACCAGAGCCCAGACAGTGTGGCAACTGTCCTCAGCTGCCCGATCCTCCTTCTCAGCAAACACTCACATGGACATCCTGGCAATAGACCAGCTAGGTCAAAAAATGCATTCTCAGAAGCACCTGAGAAAACCTGACAGAATTATGTCCTAAAATATCCAATTCACCCCCAAATTTTTTCAAGAACATCCTGCTGATCCCACCCTGGAACTAGAGAAGAACCCCTTGGTGAATAGTCCCTCCATCTCTCCAGGTCAACTTTGGATCCCAGGAGCCATTGTCCATCCATCTCTAGTCCAAACCCCAGTACATGACTATTGAGAATACCACAAAATACAAACTTGAAGAACAATTTAAAAACCAAAGTCATTTTAAATTATAATAAAGCAAGGAAAGATAATGGTTATTTATAGTCTCCCTAGTATAACCAAACTTATTAACAAAAATTGATTGTGTTCTTTTTGAACTAGAGGAAATGATACAGGCCATACTCAATGAAGAAACAAGTATAACTATGCCCAGAGGGATTGATTACAGGACTCCCCTGGATACCAAAATCTGAGGACATTCAAGTCCCTTATAGAATGGAGAAGTATTTCCATATAACTCAAGTACATCCTCCTACATACTCTAAGGTCATCTCTCTAAGTTACTTCTAATTCTTTGATTAAGTAATTGCTATGTCCATAATATATAGTTTTGGAATGTATTGTTTGGGGAATAATGAAAAAAAAAAAGGTGTGTACAAGTTCAATACAGACACGGTTTTTTTTTTCAAATGTTTTTCATCCTCAGCTGAATCTACAGATGCAGAGCTCAAGTCTAGAGGACCAATATTATCCCCTCCCAACTCACTGATAGCACAGTCCAAAACAAAATGCAGTACATGAAGCTTTCCTAGCTTCTAAGGGAATATGTCTCTTGGAGACCTGGAAGATAATTACCAGAAAGATCATTTAAACAAGGATGGTATTCACCTCTGCCAGATACCTCAGGGGTCTTGTCCCTTAATAGCATTTGCTCTTTCTCAATCAAGAGGAGGATAATATTACTCCCGCTTAGAAATGGTTTCAAACCAAGCAATGCACCACCGAACTTGAATCCACTTTGTACCCACCCCTGTGCCAGTTGGTGTAAGTCCATGGGTTCACTGATGCCACTTTACTTAGTTTCACGTAAGACTCAATCCACAGACCCTTTGAATGTTAATCTTCCTACCAAGACTAGAAGTAACAAATTCTAGCCAATTACTGTGGCTTTTTATTATTCACTTTATCACTTACAAATAACTGTACAAAAGGCAGAAATATCCACTTGCCATTGCTGACCCACTATAGAGAAAACCTGCATTAGGAAATTTATACTTTGTAAAACTGATTTTGGTCTTAGAGTCGTTTGATTTATTTCAGTACAATTTCAAAAACCTAGACATCATGGTTATTTTAGCTCATTGGGTCCAAGGCCAAAACAATTTGGCACAGATAATTGAGATATAATAATATTTTGGCATCGCAGCCCTAATAATGACAGACAAGCAGGCACTTATTGGGAGGAGGAACCACTTCTGTAAAGTACAAGTGCAGATAGTGCATTCTAGAATTCTAGGAGATATTCAGGAAGGGAACTCAGGGCTTCCTGAGACTTAATCCACCTTGCCCTCTTCGATGTCATGCTCTTCCTGCTTAATTATTAAAAAGGAGGGGGAAGTTATCTATTTGATCCATTGTAGTAACACAAATAGAAAATACCTGCTATACCCAGAATTAATAGGACTCACTATTGAAATCTATGTCATCATTTATAGTCACGCTATGTCAAGGCATATTTTACATGACCATAGTGATAATTTTGCAAACAAAATTAAGTTGAAATGAAGGTCTAATTAAGGCTAACTTAATTTCTTAAATCGAAGTGAAAGTCTAATTAATCAACATGAAAATAAACATATAATGGAGACAAGCAAAATAAAACCTTGTGTTAAAGAATGGATCAAGTTGGATTAACCCAAGCAGGAAATGGCAACGGAAACAAGAAAACCAAAGACAGTTGTAAGGAGACTACCAAGTCTGTAAGCCAGCCCTGCATTTCACAGCTCCATCTGGTTTAGCTGGCATCCCTCCCTGCCAGGAATTTTAGGGCTTGAGAAGCAGCTCATGAAGCTGCCCCAAGTTGATGTGTGGGGTGTTTACTTTTAAACCATGGCTGTCTTCTTTGACTGGTTTTAAAAATAGGCAAATATGCTAAAAGCGGAATGATGAATCACAGGAATGGGCCAAAAGGAAAGAAGGAAAATGACTCAGTTAGACTAGTAGCACAGCTGTTCCACAAACATTTGGCCCAATCATTGTAAAACATTTTGACAGTGATACTGGATCAGAGTTCCTGAGAGCAGTTAAGTTTGTTTTGACAATTCCAGAAGCACGAAGTAGTCTGTACAGTAGCTATACCAAGAGACCCCCTGGAATATTTAGCTTGAAAGAAAGAAAGAAAGAAAGAAAGAAAGAAAGAAAGAAAGAAAGAAAGAAAGAAAGAAAGAAAGAAAGAAAGAAAGGAGAACAGTGGCTAGATGTGTTTAAAATGGAACAAATCAAAGTGCAAGTATATTTTCTATTAAAATTGATCTTATCAAATGTTATAGAGTGTCTGTTATGTGCAAAGCAGGGACTGAGACTGCTGAAATGGTAAATTGCCTTACTATTTTTTAATGGGTTAAGGAAGCAACTTGAAAGTATCTCTTTCAAAATGGCAATGTGGGTTTAATGGGCCACGCAAAATGTATCCTAAGGAATTTTTTTAGAGGATGAAATATTAAAAAAAGAATTAAGAGGAATTTTTAAGATAAGCAGATGTTCACCACTTATTTGGCAAACACTGTGTGACTAAGCCAATGGTCCTTAAGATAGAACTTTCTTGTTGGTGTCCCAACCATTATAACATACCATAGTACATTCTATGATGGGCTCCTCTCAGAATCTATGGAGCAGCTGTTGGGTTGCTTCCGTGGTGAATCTGTCTTCAGATTCCCTTAAACTGTCTTCTCTTTGTTTCTCCATGGAATGGATAAAGGGGACAAACTGACTCTGTGATCCAAATCTGAGCTATTAGAGAATACTAAAACTGAATCATCTGGCCCAGTCCCCTTAAAGCAGAGCTAAGGACAAGAACCCAAGAAGGAAAAGAAGCCCCCCAGCCTTCAAGATTGGTGGCCATGTGAGATGAAGGGCTATCTCCCATCCCAGGATTCTTTTCAACATGCTACTCTGCTCTTCTTCACTTTCTGGTCCATGGATTCATGGGCTCGTATTTCAGGAACCTGTGAAAATTTTCCTCCAAATCTTGGGAATCAAGCCTCAGAGCATCCAACTTTTTATTTAGCTATTAAAGATGATTCAAAAACATCAATAGCATCTCTTTATGAGAGAGAGAACATTTTAACCCCCAAATCATAAGAATCTTAGAATAAAGGAGCATCCATTATGTTGGATAAATCTAACTTTGTAGACACAAGCAAACATACCCTAAAACAACCTCACTATCATGTCCTTATTCCTTTTGTTTTATGGGAGGGGAAGACTTCATCAAAGTCTGACTTGGTTTGCAACCAGCATCTGAGAACCACTGTTCTAAACAATATCTTGACTGGACAATATTTCCATTGAACTTTGAGGCTGGTTATCTCCCCCTCCCACTGTGCTCATTAGCACAGACATAATTGGGGTCTAGATTGGGAAACACCAGTTAAGGTTTACGCACAGAGGAGACTGTACCAGGAGAGGGAGAAGCCATGCCCAGACGACATTCCCAAGCCCACCCAACTCCCCAACTAGAATGCAAAACGCAGCCCTGCTCCAAATCCTCTAAATATGCCTCTATTTTCTACAGTTAAAGTCATCTTCATGCACATGTGACCTGCAGTCACACAGAGCACTTTGCCCACATGAACCCCATGCTTGAGTGAACATCTTGAATTTTCTTAATAATTTTTAAGCAAGAAACCCTGCATTTTCATACTGCTGTGAGCCCCACAAAATATGTAACTGGTCCTGCCTGCAGAATGACCTCTGAGTACTGCTGTTCTAGAGACTGCACTAGAGGGCACCAGGGACAAACTCAATTTAAAGGCAGATAAATTTGGGTAATAGCCTCAGTTCTGAGGCTCATCCTGGGAAGTGTTTGCCTGTGAAAGCTTCCAGCTACTAAAGACACAGCCAACAGAAACAACATTCAGCAGGACAGCATTTTAGGTTGGTCACTTTTTAATTGGTGAATGTGAATCATCAACATAATTTCTTCAAGGCAATTTTTTCCTCTGCAAAACAGGAAGTGTATTTAACTTATCTCAGAAACTTGTTATTGATGTCAATTACTTAGTCTGAAGCCTGGCACTTAGGAAATAATCAGTACTAATAATGGATGCTTCATGAAGATTACTTTCCATTCCTTTTCACCAAAAATCCAACCAAAGGTAAGGTGGAATTAAGGGGGCTGTGTGTGTCCGTGTATATGCGTTTGTGGTGGTAGTAGCTGGGGATGTTACTCTTTATCATCTGAAGAGTATGAAGAGAACACCTGGGTCAAGGTCTCTAACTCTACTTACTTCTCTCCCTGATAGTTGGCGATTTCCCTGGTACAGCCATAACCTCAGGGTTTATGAATTTACTCTTTTCATCTGAATCAGAAGTTAAAAAATTATTTCCCTATCAAAGCAAACACTTTCTCTAGAAAATGTTGTAAAACTTTAACTTATACATAAAAGACCTTGAGTACTTTTATTTTAAATCCTGAGATTAATATTTTATTTTTAGAAATAAAATAAGTGATAGAAGGCTGTCAACACACATTTCTAATACATCAAAAAACTCCTTAAAGTTTTTTAGATATCTAGGTTCTTGTTAAATCATCACATAGTTTTGAGCCACATGAAAAGCTTTTTAAAACTTTGCTCTCTGCTGATTAAACATTAGAGATGTGAATTCTTTAATGTACATTGAAATTTTAGGGTTACAAAATGAAAAATATAGCTATAGAGATGGATATGGATGTGAATACAGAGATGGATATGTTATGTGCAAGTGTTACATCATTTTACATAAGGACTTGAGCATCCATAGGTTTTGCTCTTAAGGGGACCCTGAAACCAATCCCCTTAGAAAACTCGGGATGACTATCTATGTGTTGTGCAGCACACTACTAAATGAAATTTTACCTCTCTTTTTCCTCTTTCCTACAGCAGAATACAAGAAGCAATCTTCCTTCATCATCACCCAGGACCACAGGAAAGTTATCTGCTGTCGGGGACATACATGTTTTTCTTATTATATTGGTAATGAAGTAAAAGTAGCCCAAGGGCCTGGCTTTGAAATCCTCCTACTGTTTAACTGCTTGATTTGAGACTGATTACTTAATCCCCCTAGCCAACATTTGCACATTTCTTAAAATGCACACGACAACACTTTCCTGCAGGGTTTTTGCCAGGGTTAAATTGAGGAGATGATACAAGTAAAAGCACCTGGTATTCAATGAACCCTCTCTTACTCTCATTTCTTTACAACCTTAAGCAACAGATGCAAACCAGTAACTCCCAAAGAATCTTCACTGATGATAATGATCTCCAGGTAGCTTTATTGTATTACTAATTTTATAAGTCTCTGATAAACTTCTAGTATGGTTCCCAACTCTGTGCTCCCTGCAGAACACAAATGTAGGAGAAACCCCCCTCTCACCAACTCCTGAGGAACTTTCCTCTGACTTTGGTCACTGCATGCTGAGGGAGCTTTAAGCACAGGCCCAGGCTGGCACAGATGACTTGAGAGTTCAAAATGGCTGTCACAGCCCCTGACTCCCCTTAATGCCATCCTTATCAAGTTGCCTGGTATCTAAAATCCTAGTGAGATTTATGGTTTGACTTTCTACTGAGTGGATATGAAAAACAAAAAGCAAAACACAGAGAGAGATAAAAAGGTCAACCTCAATATTCACTTATAGTTTAGGTGTAGATGAGGTTCTCCAGAGTCTTTCCAAAGAACAAGCATTAAGAATCTGGATGGAAGAGAGAACCAGAAGTATCTAGGCTCTGAGGATAGGGCGAATCATAACAAAGTTAGGAACAGTTGAAGAAAGGGGACAAGGACAAAATAGGCTTCACATGCATCACAGTTTTGCTAAGCCAGTTTCACACATGTACACAAAAAACAGCCACGCCATTCCCACTTGTGACTATTTCAGCTACGCCACAAAGTTCACACTTCCATCCTGATATTTGCAGAGAAAATTGTATTATCTTAAAGAGACACCAATGAAATGGGTCCTGAATTTTTTAAATAATGATGTATGATTAATTTGTGCCCAGACATGAAAAATTCTAATACTTAAAAGAATTTTCTAAAAACAAAAATGTTAGCAGCTATCAGCTTAGGTGGAAACTGGTGTCCTTGACGCTTACTAAATAAAAACTAAAAAGGAAAAAAAAAAAAAAAGAATGCACCAAAGTCTAAATTTGCATGTGAGTGTGCCAGATTTTAGCTCAGCTGGAGAAAAACAAAATTCTCAAGTAACTAACATGAAATCCTAGTACCTGGATGGACAACTCTAAATTTTCTTAACTGGAAAAGAGACAGTGATTCTCTAATAACCCAATAGGTAGGATTCATATTTCTATACTGCATATTTTTATAGGGAAAATTAACTCCACAAAGAATATAGATTAGAAAGTTAACTCTTTGGAATTCCTAGTTCAGAAGTAATAAGGATCTTTTCATTATCTTATTGAAGACAGGCATCTCTGCTTCCAGAAATTACAATTAACTAAGTATCTCTTCATGAAGGACTCTGATGGTAGAATGGATAAGATAGATGATAGATAGATAGATAGATAGATAGATAGATAGATAGATAGATAGGATTTTTACCCTAAACCTTGCTTTCTTTATTTAAACTCCTGAAAGTCCATGGTCTATTTGAAGTCTGTGGCTCATTCTGCTATCAATGAAGAATAACCAACTAACATCCCATCCAACAAGGGCAGTCTGTCCATCGCATTCTTTCAATACTTCCTTCAAAATATATTATAAATTCAGTCATCCTTTTCCATTCTTAAATCCATATTCTCATCATTTATCTTTCTGTACCATTATGAAAAGCCTTTCCCATTCTCTCAATATCTCTACATTATGAACTATTCCACCAAATCTTTACCATTTTCATCATATTAGGCCTTTGCTTAAGGACTTTTGAAATGTAATTGCTTCTTCTCAAATACAAACTCTTTTGCTGAACTTTCATTCACTTTACTCTATTGCTCAGTATTTCTAGTCTATTGCTATCTAAATAATATCCCACCTAAGCCCATAGCACAATGCCTGGCTCAAGACAGGACTAGGTAGGAAGCATGATGTTATTTTACAGTTCAGACTTCTACTCCAATTGACTATCCAATATCAGTATTTTCTGAACACACCATGCTCTTCTTGACTCCTCACTTTGGTTTGTGCTTTCTGTTTAGAGAGAATTTCTGTTTGAAGAAAGAAAAACAGTAAAAAGATATATACCCCCTTTTTTGTACCTGGCATCCAGAAACGACACCTTTCCTAGATTGCCTTTCTATAACTTACTTGCCTTTAAGCCAGGTTTGATTATCACCTTTTCCAAGAAGCTGTTATCAACTGCACTGGGTGACAAAGAGATTTTTTCAAAATCTCTTTGCCTTATACAGTCCATGAGAAGGATTATACTGTAAGCTCCTTTGTGAATCCCATCACCTTTGTCAGAGTGTTGGACACATAAAAACTGAATAAAGGTCAGCTAATGATCAGAGAAGAAGCAGGACAACTCACAATCCACTAATAGCATAACTAGTCCCTAAATAGTTACAGGCCATTTGCAATATAACATCTACCTTGAGCCAGGTGTATAATCCCAGTGGTTTGGGAGGCTGAGGCAGGAGGATCGCAAAATCAAAGCCAGACACAGCAAATGAACGAGGCCCTAAGCAACTTGGCAAGACCCTGACTCAAAAATAAAATACAAAAAAGGGTTAGGGATGTGGCTAAGTGGTTAAGCGACCCTGGGACAGCAGGGTGGGGGTGCGGGGGTGGATCTACCTTGACATTAAGTATGAGACATAGGTGGGGTATACAACCACTTATTAATTTTCATTTGCCTTAACACTACACAATCAATCATAATTATAAGGATGAGTTAAATGCTTAATCTCCATCAGGTAATTTGCTAAATACTTAACCTATAAGGTATCATTTCATTCTTACAACAATCCTGTTACTATTATAAACACCTTATGGAAAACTGAATCCCAGCAAGTTTGAATGACTTAGTCAAGATCACATACAAATAATGATGGAGATGGTCTAGAAATTATGAATCTCTGACTCCAAAGCTCTACGTCCTTAACTTCTATACTAAATCATCTCAGGAATACATGCAAAACAAGAAAGAAAAAAAAAAAAAAAGACCTAAAATGACTGGAGGGAATGAGCACTAGGTCAGGTTCATAAGATATAAACATCTCAGCATTTATAAGCAAAGATGTCTCCTTTTTCTTGAACTCTGCTTATTCATCAATAATAAATCCAACAATAAGTAATCACTCCTCCAAAATTCACCTTAGCTAGCTTCTCATTTACTATCAAGGCCTTGGATGTGTTTTGCCTAAATGTGTGATCTGAAGGCCACAAGCACTGGAATTCAAAAGGCATGCACAGCTTGCATGACAGCAAATGTCTGTGTGACACCCCACATGCTCCTTATTCAAGAATTTGAAGGGAGTGTTACCAAATATCTGCAAAGCATCTTTTTATGTACTCACAACTTATGTGCATGGAAAAGTTCAGAGTTCTGAACCCTGACTAGTCCTTGAAATCTTGTATTTATGGCATGCATAAACACAGGAGGGGGGTTTCTTTTTCTTTCTAAAGAAGTAATGTATCTCCTGAATCAGAATATATAAGACCTTTGATCATGCATTCTTGATAGATGCTCTCAGATAAACACTGCAATCAGGCAAGGTTGAGAAATACTGAGCCCCAGCTCCTGGGGAATCCAGAGATTCCCCTATAGGTGCCCTTCCTAGAGAGGAGACATATTAATCATAAGATAAAAATTTAATTTTAGTATGTTCATCATAAGCCTTCATACATCTTTTTACGAGACTTGAGGATAGAAATTTGCCAGGGTCCAGCCCTAGCAGTGGTCGGGGGTCCTAGGTGGATGGGAAGCGTCGGTGCAGTAGTGAAACAGCAGACAGAGACACCAAGTGTTCTGAGGCTGAATCTCTCTATTTTTCTGCCTCTTTATCCATCTATATTTAGAAATTATTATACTAAAGTAATCATAGTTTTTAACTCAAGTATAGCTACAATTGTTTATTTTCATATATTTTATCTATGTATTATTACTAAATTTTTATTGTGTACTATTTTGTGTCCCAATACAGTAAAACCTTCCCAAAGTTTTTCCAATAAGTTTCTAATGATATATTGATTATTAATATTAAAAAGCAACTACACATGGAGACATGCCATGCCTATGACCCCCAACAGGGAGGCTGATCTTTCAACAGAACTGTGTCAAGTGTTGAGTCCTCTACTCCAACAGAACTGTGTCAAGTGTCGGAGTGGTAGGAAATAGATGCAGCAGGAATTACTTAAAATAAATAATAACCCATTTTTTGAAACTACTATTAAGAAACATGAATTTCAAAAGTGGGCATTCTTAGATAAAGAAATGTGGTATACATACATAATGAAGTTTTATTCAGTCCTAAAGAAAAATGAAATTATGTCATTTGCAGGAAAATGAATGGAACTTGAGGACATGTTAAGTGAAATAAGCCAAACTCAGAAGGTCAGTGGTCATTTTCTCTCTCATGTGGAAGTTAGAGAGGTAAAAGGAAAAGAAGGTTGGAGAGGAAAAATCTCATGAAAGTTAAAGGGCAATCAGGAAAATAGAAGAAAGGGAGAGGGGGAGGGAGTAGGGAGGGGAAAAGGGGAGATACTGGAGATTGATGTTGGTCAAATTTCATTGTTATATTATGTGCATGTACAAATATGTAACAACAAATTATACCATTATGTACAACTATAATGCACAAGTTAAAAAATAAAGGTAATAGTTAAAAAAAAAATCAGGCATTCCTGAGATATTTGGAAGAAAAGACAGAAACTGGAATAAAGGAATCTGAATTCATTGATGAAAATCAAGTACGAGCAAAAGAGTTCAAATATGATGGCAAATAAATTACAAGTTAAACATCTTGTGCTTCAAGAAGATTTTGTTCATGCAGACCTAATATCAAGATTCACTTTTATATGGCTCTTTTCCGATTAGTGCATTTATTTTCTGGTCCACAATGATGATGTAATAACATCACTTGGGTAAGCAAGTTGTATGTACTGAAATTTTCTTTGAAAGACTGTTCATTATGACAGAGCTTCTTCTTTTCATGTGGGACATGAGCAGAAGAAAGAAATCACGCAGCTCCTTCCTCTCTGGGTTGTGGATTTGGATGTGTGTGTCTTGCGAGCTACTCACTTGCATGCTGACTTTCTTTGAAATCTTGGTTTTATGAAATGCATTTAAAACTGAAAGGATTTTTCTTTTTCAATGAGAGAAGGAACAGGGAATAATGAAGAATTTGGACATGCAAGTCTAAGGACCTGAGTGTAGGACTCCATTACTTAAGAACAGAATGGTCTCTGGGTCTCAATCTTTGTTTCTATAAATAAAGTTCATACCTTCATTACATGGTTCTTTTAGGAATTGGAAATAAAAGTGAATTATTAATACAAAAGAGAAGTGCAACTAATGGCAGATGTCACTTCTGTGTTGGGTGGGATTGGTTCACCTTTTGGGAGGGTTTCTCTCCACCATTGTTTAGCAGTGTTACTCCTGAGTGGGGACATCATACAACAGCAGGTCGTGGGAAGAATTCTGGAAAAATAGATCATGAAGAGTCAAGGCTTCTCCTCTTCCTATTCTGCAATGTGTCCTCTATTGCAGTCCGGAAACTCCAGAGTAGATGTGTCACTTACGTAATCTCCTGATGTAATAAACCCCAAGAATGCATTGACTACGTCACATCAGAATTACAGAGCCCTGCTCCTTACTTCACGTTATTTTGGAATGATCCTGTCCCTTTTCGATCTTTAATTTTTAAAGCATCACACCCACATGGTATTGCAGGGAGAGAAAGAGGGGGAGAATCAGTCCTCAAAAGACCTATGGTTTAAGTGGTAATGCAGTTTGAACATGTGTTTTAGCAGATGGCATTAAGCTGAGAACAAGGCCTGATGCCAGTGGAAGAGAGCCAAGCCCTCCTTTCCTTGCCACTGTGACCTCCCCCCACATGAGGTCCTTTGTTCAAAGGTGGTGCAATTCAATATGTGTGTTAAGAGGTCATTGAGGGGAGCCATGACTAAGGGCTCTAAGTATGGCAACCTCACCTCAGACCTTACTATTTCTAGAGGCCCCGCCTCACCTGCCCCATTCATCACTCCTGCTGAGGTCTGTTTAGCCGGAAGTGTGGGAGCACCAGCAAGAAACCAGTACGAAACCACTTCAAACTCAGGCTTCAACAAATGTTACTGGAACTGGGACAGTGATATTTTTGTATTACCTAACCAACTGCCAGCTCTTAATAAACGTTTCCTCATGCAGATTTAACGACATACTCTGCTATCCTTAGGAATGGTTACATCTCTATGAATCTTACTCTAAAAGAAAGCTAAAAAGGAGAAAGGGGGAAAAAAAGAAGAAAGGAACTAAGACAACCAAATCAATGTGGGGAAGGACATCTCAGGAGGAATTTCTGGAAGCCACAACCTAACTGCATAAAGGAATGTCATGCACCTTCTCTTCACCAGGTCATGCACACATGCAAATTTAAACATCCTCTGTGGAATTAGAGAAGGGGGTGGAAAGGAGGGTCCTGAGGAAGGCAGCCCTTTCCCCACAGCAGAGCATACCTGGGGCATCATTGAGGCTGAAGGCGATGCGTACTGGCTTATCCGCAGGTACCCTGGCTGTGCTGATCATGTGGGCACCTGAGGCCCGGCCTTCTCCTGGGTCTTCCAGCTGTGAGGACAAGAGAGCTCCCTTGTTACTTTACCCAATATCACACCTCTGAATACTCAGAGGCCCTTGAAAATTGGAAGGAAATTTGGCAAACCTCCTTTTTCTACTACAAAAGTATCCGCTTGACCCATTAAATTTTTTTCTGGCTTATACAGAAATTACTTCAGCAATTTTCTAGAACAAATGAACTGTGGTGAAAATCTCTATCTACATCAGTTTTTCAGTATTCCCTCATGCTGAAAAGTTCAATTCTAGCTTTCAAGGTCACGTATATATAGTATTTTATTTTTACTTGAGGGGGATAAAGAAAAGATATTGATATTAATATCTTAATAGGGTATCAGATAACTTCAGATTAGGCTACCTTTTCATGCTCAAAAGACTAAATTAAATCTGAATTATTGATCTGGGGGTGAGTGGCAAAGAATGAATAGCATGGGATAATTTAAAGAATACCAAAGGCCATTTAATAATATACTACAATTGCGTTGTATTATGTTCTTTAAATATCTGATTAACCACCTATAAATCAATCAAACATTTTTACCTAACTTTTTACCTCTTATCAATGGATGATACAAGCAAAAGATAAAACAACCTATCGGTGTTCTACCCCACCTATTAAATTATCATTTAATTAATAAACTTTGAATGAGTGGGAAATCACCTTACATATAAGATGGAAATGACATGATTGAATAACCATTTCTGTGTCATAAGAGAATTTAGCCCAATACACTTTAAACAAGATATTTGATAAATTGGTGTTCACAGAGACTAAGAAAAGATATTGTTATAAATACATGATAACTTTGTTATTTAGATATATATATTTAACTTTTCTATTTTTGGTCCTGCTTCCCCTAAACCCTCTGCTCTCCTCATGTAGACAGCAAACCAAAAAACCTGAATGATATTTTAAGGAAAACATCTCTAAAAATGTCAAAATATAAATATCTCTTTAGCCATCCTTAGCAAGATTCTGGGAATTACTGTAGAAGGACATTTTCTCATAGCAAGGTCTTTGCTCTTTCCCATAACTTTTCTGTATCTAAAAATAGTTTTCAGAACACTGAAAATTTTGTTTTTACAATTACATATAGGGTCAAAGTAAGTGCTTATTTGCATGTATAGTTAGACATCCATATGTTTGGAATCATCTCATCCAGTATATGGAAAGAGAGCACACTTATATTAAATACCTAGTACAACTTTGGAGAAAAACCAGCAACTCTTTATCACCCAGTTAGCATCAGATTGGGCCCATTCATTTAACACCACAGAGAGCAATAAACAAATAAGCACCCTACCCATGTAGTGTACTTCTGAGTTACAAAAAGTGGCCTGAGGTATTGAAAAAAAAGCCCACATAAAGTTACAGTTTCTTGACTGAGGATTTTTTTTGTCCTAACTTGGACACACTTCTCTGTAGTTTCTTCTGCTTAGAATCAAGTACATTGCCAGCCACCTGTTCCTGGAGAAATAGCACAGACCATCTCAAGTTTAACAAAACCATCAAAATCCCCAAAAGTTAAAGTTAAAAGAAAAAGTCTTGCTATTGCACACTGTACAATCCTCAACCCCTTATCATAACATCAAAAGACAGAAAGCTAAACTCCTTTCGGAGTAAATCTCCCAACACTTTCCTGCACCAAGAAATAAACACAAGAGGTAGATATTTGCCTCCAGGATTTTGTAAAGAGTCCCCTAGTATATTTTCCAGCTACAGGAAATGAAATTGATAAACACAGCTAATTACAACCCCTCCCCCAGCACAACGGAAAACATCTGTCTGCCTGAGACAGGATGGTGTCAAGGCTGGGTGGATTTTGAGTTCCACACAGCATCGACCACAAGAGCCCCTAAACCAACTTGCCTTTCCATCCCACCGCCTGGGGGGACAGGCCACTGCGTCCTGCTCTCGGCTGTAAGCTGTGACCAAGCTTTGGTTAAGGTGCTGGTGCTCTGAGCAGTTTGTTCGCTTTTCACACCTGTCGCCTTACCTCACTTAGTTGAGTGTCTGCACTTGTGTAATCCAGGACCAGCCACTGCCTTGGCCAGTCGCTGCCTTTGTGGAGTGAAGACTCAGTGAGCAACCCAGCTGCACCTGCTGCATAGCAGCCGCTGACAATCTGAGGAGCAGGGACAGCTGTCAGGGCTGCACGCTGCTACCTGCTCTGCCCCAGACCCCAGCGTCCCACGGGACCTCCCTGTTCCGCTTCCCTCCACAACCCCTCTCTCCTTTCCTTGCCTCTCCAACAGCCAGGATGTTGTCATGTTTCTAGAAAAAGCAAGAGCAAAAGAAAACCCTCCTCCTGTCAGAGGCATTGATAAACAGCAAGTTGTGGAGAGTCCAAATGTTTTAATTCATTAGTCCTGGCAAACCTAAAATACAAACAGACTTGCTTCACAAGACAGGAATGTCTTCAGCGTGACCCAATCGGTGTCTGTGTCTATTCCAGCAAACTGGCAAAGATAGCATGACTCTAGTCAGCAAAAATGTCCGCTGCTCCAATCAGCTCCGCCACACCAGCCACTTTGGACAGGCCACAAGCTGGCTCTCAGATGATAGCAGCGATGATCCCGGTTAAGAACGTGAGGTTTGAGATTGAGCCCGTGATGGGCTTGATGACTTGATCCATTCTACAAATGCGACCAACCGCAGAAGAGTCCCTGGTAAATAGGAAGGGAGCATTAGGATTTTTCAACCTTTTTAACCACTGTCAACTTGGAAACCAAGAGTATTTAAAAATAGTTGGACCATAAGGTTAAATAATTTAAAATAAACAATTATAAAAGAATGCAAGGACAAGCCAGAGGCTAGAAAATATTCGTGCAAAACACACATTGGATAAAGGACAGATGTCCAAAATGGACAAATGAATCTTCAATTCCATGACAGGAATACATACAACCCAGTCAAAAAATGGGTGAAATATCTGAACAGATAACTCAGCTAAAAAATACCTATAGATGACAATTAAACCTATGAAACAATGATGAACTTCATATGCCATTAGGAAATTATGAATTAGTACAACACTGGCAAGCCACTACACACCTACTACAAGAGCCAAAATCCCAAACACTGACTCCATCAAAAGCTGGTGAGGATGTGAAAGAACAGGAACTCTTCATTCACTGTGAGTGAGAGTGCAAAATGGTACAGCCACTTTCAAAAAACAATTTGACAGTTTCTTACAAAACTAAACAAACTCTTACCATGTGATCCAGCAATGACATTCCTTAGTATTTACCCAAGTGAGCGGAAAACTTATATCCACACAAAAAACCATACACAAATGTTTATACACGCTTTATTCATAATCCTCAAATCTGGGAAACAACCAAGATGTCCTTCAACAGGAGAGCAGACATACAAACAAGAACATTCGGACAATGGAATATTATTCAGGGATAAAAAGAAATGAGCGATCGAGTCTACAGACTATGTGATTCCAACTACATGACCTTCTGGAAAAGACAAAACTATGGAAATAATAAAAAGATTGGTGGTTGTCAGAGGTTCAGAAAGAGAGAAGGGAGGGAAAAATAAGTGAGGTACCAAAGATTTTTAGGGCAGTTAAACTATTGCATGTGATCCACTGTGATGGTAGACATATGTCATTACAGATTTATCAAAATCTGCTGACCCTGCAGCACCAAGAATGAACTCTGATATGAATCATGATACTTAGGTGATAATAATGTATCAGCATTGGGTCAAAATTGTAACAAATGGATCATCGCACTAATGTGAAATGCTAGTAAAAGGGAAATTAGGAGGGAGGAGGGTGATAAAATATATAAGAACTCTACTTTTCATTCTTTTTTTTTTTTTTTTTTGGTAAACCTAAAACTGCTCAAAAAAATATTAAGTCAACAAGTAAAGGACTTAGCAAATGTGCGGGCTTTTCATTGCTGTGACCAA
The DNA here is from genome assembly GCF_902686445.1 of Sciurus carolinensis. Lineage (NCBI taxonomy): Eukaryota > Metazoa > Chordata > Mammalia > Rodentia > Sciuridae > Sciurus > Sciurus carolinensis. Next base: position 126,771,666 of record NC_062221.1, on the reverse strand, counting down.
AATACCTAACACAAACATATGAGGAGGAAAATTGTATTGGGCTCACGGTTTCAGAGGTTTTAGTTGATGGTTGGCCCGCTCCATTGCTTTGGATGGAACATGGTGGAAGAAGGACTTGGTGGAAGAAAGCTACTCAGTTCATGGGAGCCAGGAAGCAGAGGGGTGTGGATGGCAAGGAAGGGGCTAGGGACAAGATCAGCCCTTCCAGGGCACACCCCAATGCACACAAACCCCCACCTACACCCACCTCCTAATAATCTGTTCAACATTACTATTCCATAATGTGAATTAATCCACTGATGAGGTTAGAGCCTCACGATCCAATCATCCTCTTAAGAACCCCACCTCTGAACATTGCTGCACTGGGGGGAAAATCTTCAACGCACGAGCCTCTGAAGGACGTTCCAGATCTAAACCACAATATTGTTTCCTTGTCGTTTCCTTGATCAAATGAATGGAAAATTAATTTGTTATTACATAAATAGCTATAAAGTTGTATAGATTCAGACAATTAGAACATTCGTATAAAAACCTATTCTTTCCAAAAATAATTATTACTGTTTTAATGTTATTTTACGGTTAGGAATATCACCTTATGTAATTTATTATAATCTATCAAATGAATTTTTTATCCACTATGCCATTTTCATCTTCCAGACAAGCTTATAGAATAATCATGGTCAGTACTGTCATTCCTCCTTGACAAATGAGCAAACTGAGACACAGAAAAGTTAAACAATAAGCTCAAGGACAAATGATCATTGTGGAATAAAGGACTCAGGTGCCAGTTTTCTAATTTTTAGTTCATGCTCTTTCTACCACACCAGGATGCACTCCATTAAACATGTAACTGACTTTTTAGTTCAGAATAAATCTGACTCTCAGCTTTTGGCTGGAGGAAATAAAGGTATAACTTTCTTCTATGATCTGTCATTTAGGTTCATCTGACATCAGCCACCTTTACACCTAAGTGCAACCCCAAGAAAATCAAAGTTGCACATCTTGTGTGTGCAAGTGGATTTGGAAGTGGATATCACATCCGAGTAACCTCCCAAATCAGTCCCCTGGATCTGCCTTCAGAAAAGCTGATGATGGCATTGACATTACCAAGGCAATCTATGGTTATCAGTGAAACTGACAGTTCAGAATGGAAAGAGCCAGAATGAGCTAGCACCTTCCTATTCTGCTCTGATTATCAAAGCTCTTGCCACATCATCCAGAGATAGAAAGGGACAGTTGTACATTAAATACAACGAAAATATCTCCTTCTAGGATATTGTCAACAAGACCTGACAGATGCAACTGCTCTTTATCCCAGAGAAGTGTTGAGAATCATTAAATTATCCTGGGGACTTCTCAGTGTGTGAGCTACAATATTGATGGCTGCATCCTAATCACATTAAAGAGGACATTGAGAAAGGTGTGGCAGATACTACAAAGGAATGTATTTCATTAAAGAACCATTTGACAGTGAGAAGGGAACAAACAATAATACATCCGAAATCATCCAAATGTACTCTTTCTGCGTCTAATAATACAAAATCAAATTTTTACCATCATAATTAATATTTACCAACTCTTCTGCTCTCTTAGGAGCAATGATGTATTTCTTGACTCTTTACCCAAACACGTACAAGAGATCAGCAAATCCAAAACCCAAGTGAAATCCCTACCCACCACTGAAATCCAAAATAACTACATGGTATTTTAAGAATGCAATGGAATTATACTAATTTAATCCAGAAAGGACTCATGTGCACATCAAAATATTAGCAGATTTACAATATGTTTCTGAGTGGTATAAGTGTATAAGTTTATTTTATTCCTTTTAGCAATAGATGCTTTTACTTTTGTTAGTCAGCCTTCTGTCCCTGCAACAAAAGACCTAAATAAATTCATCGATCAACTTAAAGAAGGAAAGGTTTATTTCGGTTCATGGATTCAGTAGTTCATGGTCACTTGAACCCATTGCTTGGGGCCTGTGGCAGCATAGTACATCGTGATAGGAGCACATGATGGAGAAGGCTGCTTAATTTATGGCTGCCAGGAAGCAAATAAAGATAGAGGAAGAGAGATGAGTCTTGGAAGATATAGGCAGCAACGCTCTCCTCCTCCACAGCCCAGAAATGAACAGTGAAAGAATGACTGCCCAGAGAAGTGGGTGGCAGGTAAACACTCTAAAACTCAATATTGGATCATTTGAGACTGGGAGGTACTTTTAATTTGGCTATTGGAGCAGAAAACAAGGACAGGATTCCTTAACCCTTAACCCTAACTTGAGTGGGGTCATGGGGGAAAGGTAACAAAGAGAGAAAGAGGGAGAGAAAACACTCACAATCCCTCTCTCCTTTCCTTGCTGACAGGAGGGATTCATACAAGTTAAAATGGATTAGGAGCAACAAAGACAGTCAAGGAGATCACATAATTCAGCCCAAATTGTGGATAAAATGCTGTGCTGGGCAGGGCAGCCATTTTGTAGAGTCCACAGCTAAATTAAATCACTATGGTTTCTCCCCACCTATAGACATTAACAAATAAAAACACATGAAACACGCCTGAAATGGGTCATCTCAGTAATCCATCTAGAAAGAACTTGTAGAGGGATTGCTGTTAACTAAAGGTTATGATAACACCCACCCCACCATGAATAAGGGGGTTGGGGTGAGGCTGACCCAAATCACTCCTGGGAGGTGCTAATTCCAACCCAGCACTCCCCACAGCCACTGTAGAAACTCAAATGAAGGCAGGCCTTCTGACACCCAACCCCCATCATGGTAAGAGGTAAAACCCCAGCGAGCTGCACCAGCCAGGGTGGAGGCTTCTGTGAGACAGACTGCCCACAGAAAACCTACACCCATAGGTCCCAAAGTTGTAGACAACCACCAAGCATTCTGGTAGCACCACTACGAAGAAGGACCTGAAGAGGAGAGCAGGTACTCCGCATTCCACAGCAGTCAGAAACAGCCTTGTGCCCCAAGCCCCAACAGAAACAACGAGCAGATACAGCCTCCTACAACACAGAGACAGGCGCTGACTAACCAGCACTGACTGGCAAGAAAACCAGAGCATCCAGGGAAGCAGCTCTTGTGCCCAGCACTTCTAGGAGGGCCCACAGCTGCAAGTCCCAGAGTTGTCAGTTAACTCAATTCTCATTCAGATGCATAAATCCAGAAAAGGCATTTCCTGAGGATAACACCAAGCAACCAGCAAAGAACTTGGTGCATACACAAAGGCAGTATACCCTAAAAAGTGATTACAGAAGACCATCCCACAGACAACAGCCACCACACAGGGTGCCTCGATAAAAGCCCACTGACCTGTGATGTGTGCAGGCAGCAGCCCTATGCTCCCCCATGGGACACCCAGCACCACTTCAATCTGACTACAGTATAGTATCTTTGACCTCCTCACCCCACACACTCCAAAATATACATGGGGGAGTCCACACGGGATGTGACAGTGCTGATACATGGAGCCTTCCTTCAGGAAGTCACACAAAGACTGCATCCCCTAAGAAGGAGTAATATGGCTGCTAAGCCACAGACAATGAGAGACCATCTCTTCTGAGCCATCAGAAAACTAGTAGATACACAGACACACCAAAGATTGGAGGGGGCCCCCTTAGAATTATTTCAGAGATGAGCTGGTGGGATCACTACCTCCATACTCACAGAAACTTAGAGGTAAAGCTGAGGAAAGGTGGGCATCTTCTAAAGGTCCTAAATCCTCATGAAATCCAAATCAGGAAGACTCAATAAAAAATCTCCCCACCTTGGTGTGGAATACATAAATACCTCTAATGTTAATTTTGATCTTGCAGATACTGTTTTTCATGTTGAATTGAATGATATTCCCTAAATTATTTCATATTCCTACTCTCAAACCAACTAGTAGTATATCTTCTGATGGTTTTAAAGCATTAACAAGAAACATTCTTTCTGTCTTTGATTTCCTAACTCAGGTTTACACATGTTCCTCATAGTCTCTCCTTTCCTTCTTGCCTTACCTGCTCCTGCTTCAAATTCTCTGATTTTTCCTTTGTTTTAATCTTAGTTTGTATTATTTTTATATCTTTTCTCTTTCTTTATTCTTTGCCCATTTCTCTTCTCCCCTTTCCAACCCCTCTGTAGTATAATAGTCATTCTACTATCTTTATTAACTAATTTCTCAATCTACTCAAGAATATTACTACATTTTATACTTTGATTAGAGGAATTGTGGAGAAATTTTCAATAAGAGTTTCCCCCTAAGAGTTATTAGTACATGACTTTGCTCTGAAGTGATATTTAGTTAATAAAGCATTAATTATTTAGTTAATAAAGTATTGTCTCTCAAAGTGTTTGTGGATATTGGGCATAGCAGAGGGTACACATTGAGTGCATATTTGCCCAGCCTGGATCACTTAAGAGAAATATCAATGAATAGTCCTTTACATAAATGTGAAAGATGTTATAATTCCTGCAGATATGTAGACATACAGACACCATGAAAAGACAAGGGAAAAAGCCACCGCAAATAGGTCACAACACTTCAACAACTGATCCCATTGAAACCACAGTGGAGGAGAAGATTTTTTAAAAGTTTAAATTTTATAGTTAAATGTTCAGTGAACTGAAAAAAAAAAAAAAGGATATGAGGAATGAACTAAGTAAGAGAGGAAAAAAACAGAAAGTGAAAGGCCATTTCAATAAAGAGATACAGATTGTGAAAAAGAACCAAACAGAAATCCTGGAGATGAAAAATTCAATAAATCAAGTTAAAAATTCAGCTGAAATAATCACCAGTGGATGAGACCATGTAGAAGGCAGATTCTCAGGTCTCAAAGGTCAAGTATATAATCTTGAAAATAAAGTTAACAATAAAGAAAAGATGTTAAAAGAGACCATGACCAGAAGACTCAAGACATCTGGGATAACATTAAGAGACTAAATATAAGAATCATTGAAACAGAAGAAGACACTAAAATATAAACTAAAGAAATGCACAACCTACTACAGTGATGCAGCCACATCAATGTTCATAGCTGCTCAATTCACAATAGATTGTGGAACCAACCTAGATGTCCTTCAACTGATGAATGGATAAAGAAACTGTGGTATATATACACAATGGAATATTTCTCAGCCATAAAGAGGAATAAAATTATGGCATTTGCTGGTAAATGGATGAAGTTGGAGAATATCATGCTAAGTGAAATAAACCAAGCCCAAAAAACCAAAGGCCGAATGCTTTTTCTGATAAGTGGATAATGATATATAATGAGGGGGGTGGGTGGCAGGGGGGAAAGAGAAGAATGGAGGAACTTTGGATTGTGTAGAGGGAAATGGGGCAGGAGGGGATGAGGGAAGGAAAGAGTAGACTGAGACAGACATCATTACCCTACATACATGTATGATTACATGAATGGTGTGAATCTACATTGTATACTATCATAGAAATGAAAAGTTGTACCCCATTTGTGTATAATGAATCAAAATGTAGTCTGTAAAAATAAAAATTTAAAAAAAAATGAACCAAATGGAAATACAAAAAGTAAGAAAAAAAGAAAAGAAAGAAAGAAGAAAACAGAAATGCACAATCTTTTCAATGAAATAATATCAGAAAATTTAACAAACCTTAGGAATGCGATGAAGGTCCAAACACAAAAGACATTTAGAACACCAAACAGACAAGATTAAGAAAGAATCTCTCCAAGATGCATTATAACTAAAATGCCTAACATACAAAGAAAGGGCAGAATTTTTAAAGGCACAAGATAAACATCACAGGTTACATTTAGAGATGAACCAATTAGACTTTCCCCTAATTTCTTAGACCATTAAAAGTCAGCAGGGTTTAGAATAGTATACACCAACCCCTAAAAATAAAGGGTGACAACCAAGATTGCTATATCCAGCAAAACTATCCTTCAGAATTTAAAATGAAATAAGAACCTTCCATGGTAAGCAGAAATTTCAAGAATTTGTAACCACTTACAAAACATACTTGTGAAATACTTCATGCAGAAAGAAATGAAAAACAAATATCCAAGAGCCAGTATATGGATGAATCTCATTAGAATAGTCAACTAAAGAAAAATTAAGTCTGAATTAAACCTCCGAAAGGTATCAAAATGGTAGGAAATAAAAATCATCTGTAATAACACCAAATGCAAATGGTCTAAACTCTCCAATCAAAATACATGGATTGGCAGAATGGATTAAAAAACAGAACCCAGTCATTTGTTGTTTGCAAGCGATCACCTTGCAGAAAAAGACACCCCTAAGCTGAAGATGAAAGGATGAAAAAGGATACTTCATACCAGTGAAGACACAGAGCAAGGTTCTCTGTGTAGAAAGTAGACTTCAAGTCAAAATTAATCAGAAGAGACAAAGAAAATCACTTCAGACTGGTTAAGGGACTCATCCAACAACAATATGTATGATCACAAATATTTATGCCTCATACATCAGTGCAAAAACATTGGTATACCTATGCACATAGAACAAACCTGACTCAACATAAAGAATCAAATAAATCCAAATGCAATAATCCTGGATGATTTCAATATATCTATCTCATCAATAGATAGGTCATCCAGACTCAAACTAAGTAGAGACTCTTAAAACTAAAAAAAAAAAAAAAAAAAAAAAAAAAAAGGAAAAAAATGCTATTAATCAACTGGGCCTAAGAGACATCTACAGAATATTTCATCCACCAACAACTGAATTCACTTTCTTCTCAGCTGCCCCTGGAACATTCTCTAAAATATGGGAGAGGGAGCAAGAGAGAGAGAGAGAGAGAGAGAGAGAGAGAGAGAGAGAAATTCCTTGTATCCTAGCAGATTATAATGGAATAAAATTATAAATAACCAGATAAAAACAGAAACCACTTTAGAATGAGGTTATAGGTGATTGGGAGAAGTAAAAAAAAAAAAAATTCTTAGAAACAAAACCTATGTGACAAATTGGTGCAAACACTCTGAAAAGCAGTATGGAGATTCCTGAGGAAACCTGGAAGGGAGTCAACATTTGACCCAGCTATCCCACTCCTTGGCCTATACCCAAAGGACTTAAAATTAGCATACTACAGAGATACAGCCACACCAATGTTCATAGCAGTTCAATTCACAATAGCTAAGCTATGTAACCAACCTAGATGCCCTTCAACAAATGAATGGATTGAGAAAATATAATATATATTTTATACACACACACACACAATGGAATATTACTTAGCCATAAAGAAGTATTAAATTATGGCATTAACTGGTAAATGGATGGAGTTGGAGACTCTCGTTAAGTGAAATAAGTCAATAGCAAAAAAAACAATGTCCAAATGTTCTCTGTGACATGTGGATACTGACACACAATAAGGGGGAAGGTGGGAGAAAGACTAGAAGTTCAATGGATTAAACAAAGGGAAATGAAGGGAAGAGGGGGTAGGAATAGGACAAACAGTAGAATGAATTGGACATAACTTTCCTATGTTCATATATGAATACATGACCAATGAAACTCCACACCATGTACAACTGCAAGGATAGGAGCCTAATTAGAATATTATACTCTGTGTATAATATGCAAAATATGTTAAAGCACACTTTACATGCATAATATGTTAAAGCTTTAACATAATATGTTAAAGCACACTTTAAATAATAATTTTAAAAAATCTCTTGACTATATGAAGGCAGTTCTAAGAGAAATGTTTATAAAATTAAGTGCCTATATTAAGGAAAAGCAACAATAGAAAGATCCCAAATAGTCTAATGTTACACCTTAAGGCCCTAGAAAGCAAGGGCAAACTAATTTCAAAATCAATAGAAGACAGAAATTAAGATCAGAGCTGAAATTAATAAATTGAGAAAAAAAACAATAGAAAGGATCAACACAGAAAAAGATGGTTCATTGAAAAGGTAAATGAGTGATAAACCCTTATCCAAACTAACCAAAAGAAAGAGAGAAAACCCAAATCAATAAAATTAGAGATGAAAATTAGAGATGATATCCCCAAAGACACTTCTGAAATTCAGAGAATCATTAGGAAGTATTTTGAAAATTTATACTCCAATAAACAGGAAAATCTAGAAGAGATTGCCAAATTTCTAGACACATAGAACCTACTCAAACTGAATCATGAAGATATAGAAAATCTAATAAACCAATATCAAGCAATGAGATTGAAGAAACAATTAAAAACATTTCAATGAAGAAAATCCCAGGACCAGATGGATTCTCAGCCAAGTTCTTCCAGACTTTTAAAGAATAACTAATACCAATCTTCCTCAAATTATCCACGAAATAAAAGGAAACACTCCCAAATTCATTCTATGAAATCTGTATAACCCTAATACCCAAACCAGACAAAGACACATCAAGGAAAGAAAACTACAGACCAACATCCCTGATGTACACAGATGCAAATAATCTTAATATTAGGAAACCACATTCAAAAACACATCAAGAAGATAATACACCATAATCAAGTGAGTTTCATCCCAGGAATGCAAGGTTGGTTCAACATACACAAATCAATAAATATAATTCACAGCATAAATAGAATCATATGATCATCTCAATAGATGAAGTAATGACCTTTGATATAAGATGGCATATGTTTCAGTCAGCTTTTTCACTGCTGTGACTAAAAGGATCTGACCAGCACAATTGTAGAAGAGGAAGAGTTTATTTGAGGGCTCACAGTTTCAGAGGTCTCAATCCATAGACAGCTGACTTCATTCCTCAGGGCTCAAGGTGAGGCTGAGCATCATGGCAGAAGAGTGTAGTAGAGGGAAGCAACTCACATCATCAGGAAGCAGAGAGAGAGAGAGTCTTCACTCTCCAGACACAAAATGTACACCCCAAAGCCACACCTCAATTCCCACCTCCTCCAGTCACACCCTGCCACTCCAGTTACCACTCAGTTAATCCTATCAGGGAATTAAATCACTGATTGGGTTAAGACTCTTACGACCCAATTGTTTCTCCTCTGAACCTTTTCTTCTTTTATTAGTTCTCCATTTATTAAGGGCTATATGAAAAGTTTTAGGGAGTATTTCTTGGGAGTGGTTGCACAGTGTTTTGTTTTGTCTTTTAAGTGCTGCAGATAACACACCATTACCTGGGACCCTGTGCCTATGCCACGTTGAAGAAGTTACACCAGAATTAGATGTGTGACCTGTTTGGTTTTTCATAGATTATGAAGAAGAGGGGGAAAATAGGCCCCCTGTGTACATAGACTTGTACACTTTGCATCTTTAACCATTTGTGGTATTTTTGTTTTCTTGGCCTTGGAATATTCATACGCTTCTTTTATTTTTTATTTTTATTTTTACAGACTGCATTTTGATTCATTGTACACAAATGGGGTACAACTTTCGTTTCTCTGGTTGTACACGAAGTAGAGTCACACCATTTGCATCCTCTGAACCTTCTTGCATTGCCTCACACAGCTTTTGGGGGGACACCTCACATCCAAACCATAACAGCATCCATTCATGTCAAAACTGCTGGAGAAACTAGGCATAGGAGGAACTTACCTCAACATTATAAAGGTCATACATGACAAACCCAAAGTCAACATCATATGGAATGGAGAAAAACTGATTGCATTTCCTCTATAATCAGGAACATGACAAAGATGTCCACTAGCACCACTTCTATTCAGTCTAGCCAGAGCAATCAGGCAAGAGAAGGAAATTAAAGGGTACAAATAGAAAAGAAATCAAACTATCCCCATTTGCTAATGACATGATCCTATATCTAGAAGATCCAAAAAACTCCAAAGGAGTCTTCTAGAGCTATGAAGTAAATTCAGCAAAGTAGCAGAATACAAGATCAACATTCCTGTATCAATAGCTTTCCTATATTTTAAAAGTGATTTTACTGAAATAAATGAGAAAAATCATTCCATTCACAGTAACCTAAAAATTAATATATGTTTGGGAATTAATCTAACCAAGGAGGTAAAAGATCTCTACAATGAAAATTATAGAAAATTGAAGAACTTAGAAAAACCTCCCATGTTCTTGGACAGGCAAAATTAATGGGACCAAAATGGCCATACTACCAAAAGCAATATACAGATTCAATGCTATCCCCATCAAAATAACAACATTCTTCCCAGAACTAGGAAAAAAAAATTACAAATGGTTAATAGACATATTTTAAAAAGTTCAGTATCTCTGGCAATCAGGGAAATGCAAATCAAAACTACATTGAGATTCCATCTCATTCCAATCAGAATGGCAATCATCAAGAATATATATAATAATAAATGCTAACAAGGATATGGGGGAAGGTATTCTTATATTCATACATTGTTAGTGAGCCTGCAAATTAATACAACCACTTTGGAAAGCAGTATGGAGATTCCTCAAAAGAATAAGAATAGAACTACCAAAAGACCCAGCTACCCCACTTCATGGTATTTGTCCAAAAGAACTAAATTCAGCATAGTGTAGCGATACAGGCATATCAATGTCTATGGCAGCACAATTCACAATAATCAAGTTATAGAACTAGCCCAGGTGCCTGTCAATGGATGGACAGATTTTTTTAAAATGTGGTATATATACACAATGGAGTTTTACTTAACCATAAACAAAGAATAAAATTCTGGTATTTGTCAATAAATGGGTGGAACTGGAGAACATCTTGCTAAGTGAAATAAGCCAGACTAGAATAACAGGGGTCCAAGGTTTTCTTTCATTGTAGAAGTTAGAGCGAAGTAAGGAATAAAACTTGGGGGTGAGGGAGAATCCCTTGAAAATAGAAGGGAGACCAGTGGAGCAGAAGAAGGAGACTGAGCAGGAAAAGAAGGGACAGGAGAGGGGAGGGACGATGGAATGAAACTGAATAAATTATGCTCTGTACATACGTGAATATATCACAGTGAATTTCACCTTTGTGTATACCTATAAGGGCACAGATTTAAAAAACAACAAATAAATAGAAGGAAGACCTGGAGAGTGGAAGAAGGCAGACAGGGGGAGGGAGGAGGGGAGGCAAAGAGGAAGTACTGGGACTGAAATGGAGCAAACCATATCCCATGCATGTATGATTATGTCAAAATGAATTATTATGTATAACTGTATAACTCTATTATGTATAACTGTAATGCACTAATAAACCTTTATTTATTATTTTTTGGTACTGGAGATTGAACCAAGTTGAGCAGTGGTGCCCAACCACTGAACCATAACACCAGCCCATTTTATTTTTTATTTTGAGACAGGGTCTTGCTAAGTCGCGTGGGGCCTTGCTAAATTTCTGAAACTGGCCTCAAACTTACAATCCTCCTGCCTTAGCTTCCCAAGTCACTGGGATTACAGGCGTACACCACTCCGTGTGGCTAAATATTTTTTTTTTTAAAGAGAGAGGAAGAGACTGGGTCCATAATACCATCCCTCCCATGGTACACCCCCCAAAGATCTAACTAGTCCTCACTTCCCAAAGGTTTCACCACCTCCCAATAGCTCCACAGACTGGGGAACAAGTATTAAACACATGGGACTTGCAGATCTAAATTATAACACTGTTATGTGGAAATTATTTATACAAGTATTGAAGGGGCCTTTCATATAATAAGATTACTTCTGAATTGTGACAGATCATACACTCATGATTTAAGTTACAACTTTGTGATATATACTTCTCAGTACAGTTCAATAAGCATTTGGGGAACACTTAGTATTTTCCAGGCTAGTGTTTCTGGGACTAAATTGAGTGTAGGATACAAGTGCCTCAGAGGAAAGAAACTCATTGAAGAACACAAGGAGAAAGTCTAGAGACACCAGTTTACTTTGCCAGTATCTCTGACTTTATGCTCAGATTCAAGTTGCCTTTTTAACTTTAGATCTGTGAGGAATCAGTAGCCCCAAAGCCACAGATCTGACCAAACCAATTGAGACACCCCTGCCACCAACAAGCATGTCTGAAATACCTACATACCAGAAGTCATTGTTTTATATGGGGACATATTTTCTTTGGACCAGAGTTGAGTGGCTACAGGAGGCACTGTTTCAAAATCTGTGTGAGGGAAAGTAGTAAAGAAAGGGATCAGACTTCCTTAATGTGACTCCCAAGGCCCAAGAAATAAAAGCAGGAATCAACAATTGGGACAGATTCAAACTAAAAAACTTTTTCTCAGCAAAGGAAACTATCAGCAATATGAAGAGAGGGCCTTCAGAGTGGGAGAAAATCTTTGCCACTCATATTTCAGACAGAGCACTAATCTCCAGAATCTATAAAGAACTCAAAAAACTTTACGCCAAGAATACAAATAACCCAATCAACAAATGGGCTAAGGAAATGAGCAGACACTTCACAGAAGAAGATCTACAAGCAATCAACAGATATATGAAAAAAAAATGTTCAACATCTCTAGTAATAAGAGAAATGCAAATCAAAACTACCCTAAGATTTCACCTCATCCCAATTAGAATGGTGATTATCAAGAACATAAGCAACAATAGGTGTTGGGGAAAAGGTACACTCATACCTTGCTGGTGGAGTTGCAAATTAGTGCAGCCACTCTGGAAAGCAGTGTGGAGATTCCTCAGAAAACTTGGAATGGAACCACCATTTGACCCAGCTATCCCACTCTTTGGCCTATACCCAAAGGACTTAAAATTAGCATACTACAGTGATGCAGCCACATCAATGTACATAGCTGCTCAATTCACAATAGCCAGACCGTGGAACCAACCTAGATGTCCTTCAATTGATGAATGGATAAAGAAACTGTGGTATATATACACAATGGAACATTACTCAGCCATAAAGAAGAATAAAATTATGGCATTTGTACGCAAATGGGTGAAGTTCAGAATATCATGCTAAGTGAGATTAGCCAACCCCAAAAAACCAAAGGATGAATGATCTGTCTGATAAGCAAATGATGATACATAATGGGGAGGTGGGAGGGAGGCAAGAATGGAGGAAGAATGGATTGTATAGAGGAAATAGGGGTGGGAGGGGTGAATGAGACAAACATCATTTCCCTATGTACATGGATAATTGCACAAATGATATGACTCTACTTCATGTACAACCAGGTTTTACCCCATTTGTGTATGATCAATCAAAATAAATAAATTATTAAAAAAGATAAAAGAAAGGGGGCCAGGCAGAGAAGAGGTAAAACATGAATTGCCAAAAGAGTGTGTCCAAATGGACAGTTTAGGTTTTCCTGTGAGGTACATGATGAAAATCTTCCCAGGGTCTCTATGAAGCATTCAGTAAAAGCCACATTCTCCACCAACACTTCTGGCTTTGTGTATTTTGGGGATGCAAAGAAGTGGTGAGTCCGATATCACAGCTGGTGACAGGGTGACCACAGAGGTTACCCAAAGAGTGCAGCCGCTTTACAAGTGACCCCATTCCTGAAGGGTGTCATAAAAACCAACCACAGAGGGAGTTGCAGCAGGCATCCAAAAGAGCAGCTGCTGATAGGAGAGCACATTGGTGGTGGTGTTTTCTTATCAACGTCAAAGTCAAACTCTTCAGTGCAGTCAGTTGAGATACAGTCAACGTTTGCAGAGGAAAGGCCAAAAGTGAAATTGCATGGGGTATAGTGGGGCACGGGGAACACCTCAGCAATTGACCATTGAGCAGAACATCATTAACACAAAGGTAAGAAAAAGGACTCCAGTATCATCAACGGTCATCAAACTGTTCTAGTGTCCTTTCATCTTGGTTGTTTCTCACTCATTGAGCTGGGTTGAGATTGTCAGGTAATATCTCTGGAACTCAGTTTCCTCCTCTAGAAGAGATTTAAGATTGATGCTCTCTAAAGTTTCCTACAATTCTATATTCTTTAATTTTTTTTTTATTTTTACAGACTGCATTTCGATTTATTGTGCACAAATGGGGTACCTCATTTTGTTTCTATGGTTGTGCAGGATGTAGATTCACACCATTTGTGTAATCATACATGTACCTAGGGTAATGATGTTTAATTTTTAGAGATGGAGCCAGCTCCTAAATTTAAAAAAAAAAATTATTCGCAGAATTCTTTCCCTGGTTTTGATTCAGTAAAGAGTCAACTGGTTTGTAATAAACCAAAAATACATTTTACAGCAAGCACCAAGAAAAGAACAGAATGAAGATAATCCCTCTTCTTTTTCCTTTTGAAGCCAGTTACCAATGCAAACTCCAGTTTTACTGCCAAACCCACTTAGTCATCAGATATTTGGTACCCAAGCAAAATCCATTCAGTCCCTGATTATAGTGTGAAACCTCAGCACGCAGAAAAGCGGGAAGGAAGAGATCATGTTTTGTTCATCAAAACACTTTTCAAATTAAGCCATCACATCCTAAAATAGTGGATTAGAATCATCCATCAGAGCTTCTTCCTGAAAGCATGCAAATGCACCATCCTTGTTTAGAAGTAGAGTGTCAATTGCTGTGCAGATACAAAAATGACTAACAGGACCGCCTAATCAGACACCTGTCCATTTCCCTTTTTTTAGCTTAGCAACGCTTGATTCGCAGGAGTTGCCTGACACAAACAGCATTTTGCTGACAGTTCCGTGTGTGCTTGAGCAGTGATAGCATTTAAACTAAAATGGCGTTTCAGATATTTCCATCTGCTTCTTAAAAATACATTTGAAGAATTACAGTATTAACCACAAATGAATGACTGCCCAGCCTCTCAAATGAGATACAGAAATAGCATTGTTAGTCCATCAGAAAAGGAAAGCTTCCCCTCACCACTCCAGTTAAATGGAATGAAGAAGATTTCCTAGAAGAGTCCCTAAATAGAAACTGCCATTTTTCTGGAAAGAAAGATCCCACTGAGGGGGTCGGGAGATTATCTCCTTTGGGATTCTAGAATCTCAAATCTTATAATTTATATTTATGGTAATTATTGTATTAAATAGAAGAAACATATCAATAGCTAGGACAGGTTTTAACCTGCTCTTGTGTTTGTGATAAGACAACAAAAAGTGTTCCTCAAGGTGAGCATGACTACAATAAGAATCAAAGGGATATTTCACAGGTTGCCAAATTAATCCAAACTATTTAAATTAAACAAGTCTGTACTGTCTTTTATAGTCTGAGTTCCATGAAAAAGGAAGTTATTTATATATCAGAAAACCATTCCTGAATATGACAAAAGTGTATTGCTTTAAAAAGCCTTCTGGACTAACTATAGCTAATTCACACCCTGAATGGTAAAATTATTTATATATTCAAATTTTTTAAAGAGCTCGCTGCTGAGTCTAATTAGCATGCTTTTAGAATCTTCTGTCCAAATTTAGAACCTGAAATTCACAATGAACAAGAATGACATTCCCATTTTAACCAGAAAAAAGTAAATGAAGATGAATCAGAATAGAGATGGGATAGTATTTTAGAGTTTCTTTGGGTTTTTTAAATGGAGATTTTTAAGAAAATTTTTATCAGTTATTGATCTGAGATATTATTAAGAATTTTCTTTAAGGACACTTTAAAAACAAAATAAAACCATTTAGTAACTATTTTTTTAACCATTTGTAACTAGGTCTTCCCCCTTGTATCTACATGGGTGGTAGAAGAGAACTGAGCACAAGTGATTATATTTCTAATGCTGGAGCTAGAAGACTTTTAGATCATCCAAATCATTCCCTGCTTTAACATATGAGAAAACTCATCCATCATTTTCATTTACTTCTACATTTTTAAAATATTTACACGTATAATTTTTCTTCATATTTTGATGCCAAGATCCCAATGCCATTTACTTGATTCTGAAATTCTTGTGACTTAGTAAGGTAAGAATCTCATGGCTTGTTCAATGACAGAGATAGTATATCTTGAAGTCCATTCTAGCATATTCTCACACAACAAAGAAAACAATAATCATGAATTACATATTGTCATTGTCTACTGTTGTATGTGAAATATAGAAAGCACTAAAAAATGGTGATTGAATGAATCAGTATCACTGAAGGAAACAGTACAGTACCTGTAAATAAACTCTGCAGGGAGCCATAGGGTAGAGTCTAAGACTCACTTTATCACCAATTCATTGCATTACACTGAGCTAGTCACAGTCTCTCTGATTCCCAATTACTCAACTGTCATTTTTTAGGTTTAACTAACATTTAGATAGATTGCACATTCTCCAGACACTACTTGAAAGACTTTAAACACAATAATTTGCTTAATTCTCACAATTACTTATGAGCAGGGCCAGTTCAGACCCTCAGAAGTACACAGGATCTCATGTTCAGAAGGGTCCCACGTTTGGTTAATTTTCATCTGCCGCCATCTTGAAATTTGAATAAGGGCTCCAGCATGTTCATTTCATTGAAATCTCAACAAGGGGCTCTGTAAATTACATAACCAGTCCTGTCAATAAGGTAAGAATGATTACCATTCCCATTTTATAGGCGGGGAAACCAAGGCAAAGAGAGGTCAAATAACTTTTCTAAAAGCTGACCATTATTGGAGCCAGGTTGCACACCCAAGCCATGACCATCCACTGCACTTGAGAGAGACATTGGAAGCCATTGATGCTAAATTCCCTGACACTTCTGCAATTCCATTGTAAGTCATTTAATAAAAAGAATGTTGATTCATTCTTTGCTCCTTCCATCAATGCTTTTTATAGGTTCAGAATTGCAGTGGATAAAGAAAAAGAGATGCATTCATAAACAAGCCAAATTTGAAAAAAGAACTGCTTAGCTAAATGAAAGGTGAGAGGGTTTTAAATGGTCGTGGCAGGGGTTTAGCTATTTAAATGACTAAACAGGATACCTTTTGGGCTATTTCAGACTCTGATCCTCAAATTAGAGCTTTTAGGATTGGGATCCAGAGTCCTACATGGGGAAGACCGAGTTAGCCAGGAATGGTGAGGCCAGAGCAGAGGCAGGACACATCAAAGGAAGAACTCTGCACTTCCTTTTATAGATGTGAA
Source organism: Sciurus carolinensis (assembly GCF_902686445.1). Classification (NCBI taxonomy): domain Eukaryota; kingdom Metazoa; phylum Chordata; class Mammalia; order Rodentia; family Sciuridae; genus Sciurus; species Sciurus carolinensis. Next base: position 126,754,779 of record NC_062221.1, on the reverse strand, counting down.
AACAGCCCAACCACCTGGTTGTCCAATGGGCAAACATAAATAAAAGACTTGCATCAGCTGGGGATCAAATACTAAGGAAAAGAGGGCTCTGAGTCAAAGGTCACGTCCCCTGTGGAGAGAAGCATCTGGTCTCCTGTGATTCCCAGAACGTCCTCTTCTACCCTTTCCATACCCACCATCTGCCTAAAGTAATCTTGACTGAAATCTACCAGTTCCGAGGAATGAAATATGGACCTTCCTCATTAAACCAGGACCTGATCTACACCACATAGGTTTTGAGAGGTTTATTATTATTATTATTATTATTAATTATTCTAAATTATTAATGCTATTGCTATTAATTATTCATCACTTGTTTCCATCTTCACTCTACTTTTTAAATAAAACTTTTGTTTTATATCTTACAAAGTTAACTTCCAAATATAGGCCAAGGGGAGAAAAAAACCCTAATTTGTTCCAAAATGATGCCCCAAAGAGAACCAAGAAAATTACTACTCAAAATTAAGCACACTCTTCATTACCAAATACCTTTCCCCGGTGCAGACCTGAACCATGTGAGCAAGTCTGAACAGTCTCAGTAATTGATAGTGAAATAAACATAATATGAAAATAAGTGATTTTGAAAAATCAAAGTTCTCTAATAAAATGTCCATTTTATGATTGGATTAAGTAGAGCTAATGGGTTCATATAGTGCTTTAGGCTATTGTGATTTTCTAATTGACCAATAAAAGTCTCTATGCCTGCTAATATTTAATCAATTAGACAACCACAGTCTCTTCAGGGGGTTCTTCCAACTATCACCTTGTTCAGAATTACCTAAAGAACTTTTTCCTGATCTCAAATCCTTTCTGGATTTTATGAGACATCCTGTCCCTCTAAACTGGCCTTTCAATGGTCTTACTGTTCTGTCTGTAACAAAAAGTCAGAAAACACTAACCCTAAAAGGACAAGGTAGAAAATAGCCACATGGAGGCGATGGTTGGCAACAAGGGAGCACAGAAGACTATCTTATCTCGATTTCCTGAACACTGAAGCCATCTGCGACCACACATCTCCCTGTCTACTGGCATCACTTACTATTCTAGGAAATTCTTATTCAGGAAGATATAGTTGCAAATAACTTGAGTGTTTCAGGAAATTTCCACAAATTCACTTATCTAAATATCAGGATACTCGTTAATATCAGAATACTTCATTAGAGAAAAAAAACAAAAACAAAAAAACTTCTCACAACAATAGATCCCTTGACCAGGCTTATCAAATAATTCTTGGTGCTCCGTGACTGTTTTCACAAATCTTACTATGCCCCAAATCCTGAACTACCACATAATAAGCTTTGACCAATCCAAACCAACCCACACCACATTGAAAGACATGTCTTAAACCAGACCTAGAAGTACGCCATCTTTATCTTCCTGGACCCAAGAAGCCACTAGGACACTACTTTGCTTTATCAACATTTTTGAAATCTAGGGATCTTTACAGGGAGTCAGTAATCAGTACTCCTTTCCCCTCCACTACAGACTCCAACACTTTGGTTTTCTTCAGCCAAGCAACAAGCTACTAGCAAGGAGGACTTGGACTCTGTGGGAGTTGCAGAGAGAACTGGTGCAAGGTTTCTCCCCAGTGAGTTGGGAGAGGACCTGGAGATTAGCACTGGAGAATTGAACCAGACCTGCATGGGCCTATAGACCTCTGGAGAAATGGTCTCCCTGTCCTTCAAGAGGTGAACTAAGTCCTCCCTGACCTTGAGGCTGTGAGAGCATAAGAAAAGAGGAAAGGAATTTTCCTTCAGGTGTCACAGCAATGGGTTATACTTGCCTCTATCTCTTCTACCTGCCCATGAGACTTGGCTGCCACCATTTGGAGACCTGAACAGCAGAACTATTCCACAGTGAATGGGCAAAGAAAAACAGAACCACATAGAAGGAGACTCAGCAGTCAGAGAGAGAGAGAGTGAGCAGTCAGATTTTTCAGATTTAGCACACGCCAACAGAAATAGAAATGAAAGAAAATACCTAGGGGAAAACAATGAAGGAAGTCCAAATTCAGGTCCAAAAACAGTTTGAAGCTAAAAATTATAATTTTCCATCTAACATTGCATGAGATGAGTTGGAAGAAAGGAAGACCATATTGAGAACCAAAGTAGGGGTAGAAAATACCTAATGGAATAAATAGCTTAAAGCACAAAGCAAAAATATAAATAGATACAAATCACAAAGGAAAATAATTTTGAGAGGAAATGGCTATGGTCCGTAAATCTTACATTCAAATCAGCCACTATATAAACAATAACGAAGCTTCCAAGGCACAGAGGAAGATGAAAAGAGAAAAAAAGAAATTAGGGATAGATAGAGATAGGTGCATACATGATATATATAAGCACACATATCATGATAATATATGTATAAATGAATAATGGCATAACATCTGGGAATGTATATGAACTTATTAATAAGTTAATATTTATCAAACTATAGAACCATCTCTAATTTCCTCACAAAATCCCCATGAGGATGGTACTATTTTTAAGACCATTTCACAAAGGAGGAAACCAAGGCACAAAGTGATTAAGTAACTGACAGATAGACACAAAAATCAGGAAGTAGCAGAGCCAGAATTCAAACCCAAGCAATCTTGATCCAAAATTTTTATACACAAGATCTCCAGTGACTCTCTTTTTTTTTTAAATCGTAACCTGTTATATAAGGGAAGACTAGCATTTTTTTATAAATAGGATGTAAAATTTGTTCCCAAATTATTCTTCCTCAGTCCTGCCTGTCAAGAAATTAAATGTAACTGTGATACTGCAATGCTTCTCAGGTATCTTGGCAGGTATGTGTGTGAACTCAGAATACACAGGTGACATAGATATGCTAGGACAACTGGTAATGGTGGATTCACTTACATTGTTTACACTTCTATGTCCAGTGAGTCTTAAAGAAGAAACATGCAATGAGGAGAAATTCTAACCGGTGTATAGAATCAGAAGTTCTCAAATATTTCACCCACTATTGGAATTGAGAGTCAAAGTTATGGAAGGGGAGGATGGAAAGTAGAAGGGCCATAGTTCTCACCTGCAAGCAGGAAAGGCAAAGAGGGAGAAAATGTGTCCTGTATGAGTCTGCTCATCAAGGTATCGAGATAGCAGTGAAGCATGGTGAGTAAGGGCATCTTGGTAAGGGAAATAACTGCTATCTTGATTTCAAAAATGGCAATGAAGGGCTGTGGAGATAGCTCAGCTGGTAGAGTGCTTACCTCGTAAGCACAAGGCCCTGAGTTCAATCCCCAGTACCGCAAAAAAAAAAAAAAAAAAAAAAAAATGGCAATGAACTATACAAATGTATATGAGAACCAAAAAGGATAAACAAAATGGAAAAACATAATAACCATCAATGGAAAAGCAATGAATTGCAACTTGATCAAAAAGAAAAGGAAAAAGAGAACATAATACTATAAAATAAATAACAAGGACCCTGGGGATGTCACTTGGTATTAGAATATTTGCCTAGCATGTGTGAGGCCCAGAGTTCAATTCTGAATACAAAAAACAAAACTGGATAAATAATATAAAATCAGATATAAAGAATAAAGTCTATGTGTTAGTCAGCCTTTCTTCACTGTGGCAAATACCTGAGAAAAACTACTTACAGGAGGAAAGGTTTATTTTGGCTCATGGTTACAGAGGTTTCAGTCCATGGTTGGCTGGTTCCAGTGATTTGGGCCTGAGGTGCTTCTGAGCCACACCATGGGAGGAGGAGGGAGGCAGCAGATGTTGCTCAGCTCATAACAACCAGAAAGCAGAGAAAGAGAAGCAAAGGAAAGGGCTGAGGAGAAGACAAACCCTCCCAGGGCATATCCCTAGTGACCTACTTCCTCCAACTAGGTCCCATCACTCAATAGTCTATTCATCTACCATCAAATGGATTAATCCACTGACGAGGTCAAAGCCCTCCTGATCCAATCATTGCCTAAACGCCCCACAGCTGAACCTTGCTGCACTGGGGATCAAGCCTTCAACATGAGACCTCGGAGGACATTCCAGAAGTAAACCATAACAGTCAAATACATCAATCATTAAACAACTGGGCTAAAAGCCAAATCCTAGCGATATACCAGTCCTCCCTTATCTCTGGGGAATGCATTTCAAGGCACCCAGTGGATACCAGAAACTGTAGACACTCTGAGCCCTAAATATACTACGATTTTTTCCTATACATAGATATAACCATGTTAAAGTTTAATTTGTAAATTAGACTCGGAGGGAGAATAACAACATTAATCAATAAAAACAGAATGATTATAGCAATATTCTATGGTAAAAGTTATGTGAATGATTTCCCTCTCTCCTGCAAAATATCCTGTACTGTACTCAACCTTCTAGTGATGGTGGGAGACGGTGCAATGCCTGTGTGCTGAGATGAAGTGGGATGAGTAATGGCCTCAGAATGGCATGCAATTTAAAATATATGTCATGTTTTTCCAGAATTTTCCACTTCATATTTTCAGTTAGAGTTGACTGTGGGTAACTTAACCTGCAGAAAGCAAGGTAAAAGGGGCTACCTGGACAACATCTGAAACAAGGTGATAAAAAAATATTTCCCTCTGTAAGGATAGAGGAGTGCATCCAGTTTCATTCCTTCTAAGAACTACAGTGAAAGATGTTGTATTTAAGGGTCACGGAGCCTTAGGATATGGAGAATTAGAGAGGAGACAACACAGTTTGGGCTTGAGAAGCAGATGTAAGAAGGACAGAAGGTTTAGTGCACCAGAGTGTTTAAGATATCGGTGGATAAGGAGAAGAACCAACTTGATCTGCAGTGCAGAATACTCCAAAGGCTCAGCAATCGATAGCAACTAGGTACCACGGGGTGGGAAGCGGATGGATTCGATCTGTCCAACGCACAGTCAGGCCCTTCCATCCCTTTCTACTCCAAGCTTCTTTCCCACCCCAGGAGAAAGTGGTGCTTTACACCAGTCTAGAAAGAGGGGGATTCGGTGAAGCCCCTTGTCTTCCACATCCACAGTGCTTTTGATCAAGACTTCACCCTCCAGGCAGGAGAATGAAGATTGTTGTCAGGCGAATCAGACAGGAAGGTGAACCTAGGCATGTTGATATGGGGGACTAGGGTGGGGGAGGGGTGGGGGGTCTGAATGCGCTCCCAAGTCTACATGTTGGAACCTTAATTCCTAGTGCAATAATGATGGAAGATGGGACCTTTAGGTTATGAGGGCTCTGCCTTCACAAAAGGATCGATGCTGTTATCACAGAAGTGGGTTCATTATTGTGAAAGTAGTGCCCTTATAAAGATGAGTTTGGTTTCGTTTCTCTCTCTGTTACACCATCAGACGCAGCACCTCATACTTGGACTTTCCAACCTCCAGAACCATAAGCCAATATAGTTCTGGGTTTTTTGTTTGTTTGTTTGTTTGTTTTGTTTTTTTTTTGTTGTTGTTGTTGTTGTTTTTTAATTACCCAGTCTCAGGAATTCTGTCAGAACATCACGAAACATGTTAGTCAAGCTGGTGGGTGGAGCGGGGAGGGAGGCAAAGTTCCCAACAAATCTGGACAGTGGGATGACCCTACGGACTGCAAGTTCACCACTCAGAAGGGCCTGCCAGGGTCTGATTTTTCATTTTTAAAGAAGAGCAAACACCCAAGAAATGTTTTTCACATGGGAGACAAAGAGGAGCAACTTAAGGAGACTGCTGGGTGTGAAAAATACTTTTAAAATGGACACACTGAGCTTGGTATGGTGGCACCCGCCTGTAATCCCCAAAACTCAGGGGGCTGAGGCAGGAAAGACTTAAGTTCAAGGCCAGCCTCAGCAATTTAGTGAAACCCTTTCTCAAAAAAATAAAAAGGACTGGGGATGTATCTCAGTGGTAGAGTGCCCCTGGTTCAAGCCCCAGTACTGAAAATCAAAATAAAAATCAATATTAAAATATATGTGTGTCTATGTGTGGATACATATATACGTATATTCATGCACACACATATATATTTAAATTTAAGAAAAGATATTGCATCCAAGAAATCCAAGAACCCAGAACAGAAAACGAGAAATGGATTTCAGTAGAACTGAATACTTATGGAACTGCCAAAGTCCGTTCTTTTACCTTCGTCAATGAATGTTGACAGAAAGACAGAAAGAACAATTAATAGTGCAATGGGGTTTTGTCACAAGTCTTACACTTATGAAATTCTTAGCACCTCCTGTACAAGCAATTTTTTAAGCTATCTCTGATGTTCAAGGAAAATAAAGTCTAGTTTCCTATTACTAACCCAAGAGGGTTAATTAATTACAAGAGGCAATAGAAATAGTAGCATTAATTAAATGGCCATAAAATAAGCATTGCACAAACGTTCAGTCTGTACATAATGGAAACCCTTCTTCCTCGGGACTCACAGCACTTAGCACTCACCCAGGCCCCTCCCTATCCCATACCCCTGAGCTTTTACTAGGAAAGGGCTGGGGAGCAGAGGGAAGAAGAGGAAACGAGCGTCCTCACCCCAGCTTGGACAGTTATCCTAATTTGGAGAGGAAATGATGATTGCCATGGAATGATGAACATTTCTCATGGGACCTGGGGAAGTCACAAATGTCAACCTAGTCATAAGATACAAAGCAGCAACACAGGATTATAATTCCACTGTAAAGAAAGGGAAGTTCATGGACTCTTTGGTGGAGCTGCTCTTCTAGAATCAGAAAATTGCTTGGGTCCAGGCTAAATTGAATTCGGACTCATGTTGAACTTTGGAACTCTAATGAAAGCATTCATACATTTCTCATTTTGATTCATTTCCAGACCATTTGAGTTGACAGTTACCTCTGCACAGTTACCACTATTTTGCTTAGCCTCCTAAATATTCCTCAGTTTGTTCTACTAAAGCAATCAGATGACTAACACCAACATTTACTCTTTACAGTTTACAAAATGTCTTCTCCTCCTTTCTCTCTGTGGCTCTTTCAGTCATCCTGTGAGTTGGCACCAGCAAGACGGGGATCATTACGATGATGCTAATTTGACAAATGAGGATGCCGAGACTCAGGGGAGAGTGGTGTGTCCAAGCATACCCAGGTGCTGAGAGGTACGCTGCAATTCAAAGTCGGTTCTTGCCAGGTCACATTCATATTAGTGCATGTCTTTAGTGACACTGGCAGGTGTGCTCATTGGTATAATGTTTCTGGCAGTAAGAATCAAAAGCCTTCAAGTAGAGCTAGGAGTGTTGCTCAGGGGTAGAGCTCTTGGTTAGCAGGTACAAGCCTTAAAAATTACCTTTTACTCAGCTCAGGCCACGGTAACAGACTGCAGGGAGTGGCAGGTAATGATTCACTAACAGAAATTTATTTCTCACAGTTCTGAGCTGAGAAGTCCAAGATCAAGGTGCTTCTGCTTCAGTTCACTGCTCTCTGCCTTGCCGAAGGCCACCTGCTTGTTCTGTCCTCACATGACCTCCTCCTTGTCTGTGCAGGGAGAAAGCCAGCTCTCTGCTATCTCTTCTGTTAAGGACACCAATCTGATCAGATAGGCACCCCACCCTCTGACCTCACTCAATTACGTCCTTAAAGGTCCTCTCTCCAAATAGAGTCACACTGTGGGAGAGGACCTCAACATTTGAATCTTAGGGGGCCACAAACATTTGAGACTAGAACAATATGCATCCCCTTTGAACTGGTGACTCCGCTAATAAAAAAGTCAACTAAAAAACAACTAAATGCATTTACCAAAATATATTACCAAGGATGTTTCTTGAAAGCAATGTTGTTGGACGTAAGACTTCTCATTTCTGAACTTACTCATATCCAATAAGAGAGACAATAGCAATACATACTACAGCCTTAGTAAATACAGCTTCCACATCAGTTAAAATATTTCAGTTAGCCATTAACAGAATACTGGACAAAATCATTCCAGAAATGACATTGGTTTATTTAGCAAATCAATAGTCAGAGCTTTGCTTTAGCTTCACCTGTTGTTTTCTGAACTTTATAAAAACCTGTTGTTTTTCTTAACTTTCCTCATGGACTCAAGACAGCTGCTGCAGCTCTACCTTTCACAACTTCCAAAAGCAGGTCCAAGTGGCAGGGTTAGAAAATCTTTCACAGAAGCTCTCAGCAGGCTTCCCTAGAACTGGGTTACATACCTACCCTAAATCACTACAAAAAAAAAAAAAGTTATCGTAGTTAACGTAAACTACTTTTATACCTAAAAGTACTTTAAAATGGGGATACCAGTGGGAAATCACTTTTGGATAGGTTCCTGGCAATGTCTCCACTGTTTCCTTCTCTTCCTGAGATTTCATCTCCTATCTCAGACCAAATATCTCTGTAGGTCAGAATTTGATACACCTCAGGCTTTAAATTCTGGCTCCAAACTCCTCTCAGCAATCAGCCCTATCTATGCCCCTGACCTCTCTCTTTTCTAACAAGACACAGCCCGGGTAGGACAGGTCAAAGCAACCTGAAAGAGCAGGGCAGTGTCCTGTGCTTAGAGGCCTGGCCTCCTCCTCAGGAGGGAGTTCTGGGACAGACAGCAAGGCAGAGACCCACTCCAACAGACGGGCCACACTGGAGGGTCTGGTTCCATGAGCTCTGTGACCAGAACCTGTTGAAGGCAGGAACATCTGGGACAGAGAACCAAAGTGCACTGACCAGGACTTGGACATCGGGCCCGAGGGTGACCAGTGGCAGCGGTGATTCCATTCTAAACTTCACACACTGGACTTCAGCCTGATCCTTCAAACTCTCTGGCCAGCGGTTGTGTCACAGGGCTGCCACACATGGAGAGCAGATTATAACAGTGCAGGGGACCCAAAGGAGACATGGGGCCAAAACCTACTCAGCAGTGCTGACTGCCATGATCCCCTTGCCAGGCTCCATCTGCCTGGAAAAGGGGGCACATTTTTCTGAATATCAACTCCTTTTTGGTGCTCATGAAGCCTCGTAGCCTTGCCAGCACCTGAACCACCCAGAGGAAGGAGCATTTTCCTGATTTTTTGTGAAGGGCCTTTTGGGTTACCTGTCGCCCTGGCTGGCTTGATCCTAGAACTTAGGAATGAGAAGTCAGGGAAGTTCATGAGATCCCAAATTTGAGGGGAAAAAAAAAAAAGGCCAGGAACCTGTCAAGCCCTGGCTAGGACCTTCAGTAGTGTTTGAAGAAGAGGAATGCACAGAGAGAAGGATTTGTTTCTGTTCTGCGCTAAAATGGAGTCTCGTGTAACTCTCTTCTAGCCAGAGCCATATGCATTGCATACAGCCAAGGAGTAACTTTAGGCAGAATTCGCGCTCATTCCTCTACAGCATGGGAAGGCGGTTTCAAGTGCTCTTGGATGACAAAGCCCCTTCCACACTGACCTTCTAGAATGTGAGCTAGGAAAACTCTATCCCTGTAAGTGAACTTCTTCCCTGTGTTCTTCATGCCCTGGCCTCTTTGTGTAATGTTTTTCCTCATTGTCTGGAAGCTGCTCCTACCCAGCTTCTCTCCGGGTAAACAGTCATGTGCTCCCTCTAGAGGATCCCACACGGTTTAAATGTCCTTTGGATAATTAATCACACCTTGCTTGTTTTGGAGTATTTCTTTCTTCTACTAAAATATTATGTTTCTCAAAAAAAAAAAAAAAAAATCACTGATCACATCTTACTTGGATTAGTAGTGTACAGGGAAACTCCTCCTTGTCCTTGTCACTTCAGTTTTCCGCTCAGAGATGGAGGAAGCTCCGTGGAGAGTGATAGGAGGGCTGAAGGGCAGGTCTGATCTGCTGAAGGTTAGTCCTCAGCGTGGCAGGGGAAACAGGAAGCAGGGATAGAAGAAATGAACACCTGCAGTAGGAAGATCAAGGGGAAAGCCCTTCCTTGTACGTAAAATTCCCTGGGGCAAGCTTTGCTTCCCATGTTGGAGCTGCAAAAGGAAAAGGTCAAGAACAACCTGGATGTAATCAGTAATTGGGTCCCACTGGGGCTGGGTAGGTGGGTGAAAATCCAATGGCTCCTGGTGGAACAGATACCGCCAATGACATCCTCTTCCTTCTCAGCAAACATGCTTCTCAGGATGAGCAAATCCCATCTGTGGTTCTCCGGACCCCTGTGCAGGAACTTTAAAGGGGCCCAGAGTTTTGCCAAGGAGAGCTGGTTATTCACAAGTAACTATGAAATCCATCCAGGAAGAACCTGGGCCACTGGGCCTCTGGGTATTGGGCCAGTGAGTTGCCAAGGCATGAAAAGATTTCAGGAAGGATGCTGTTTGGAAAAGATGCTACATGCAGAAAGATAATCTCCACCTCTGTTACAGAGGATTAGTTGGAGGACATGCTGCATCTCATAGCAGACGTACCTTCAGGCTGATGCTTCCTGGAGTGCCATAATTAGACGCCACACACGCATTCTGCCCTTAGGCAGCTCAACAAGTACCCAGCCCTTTCCTGTGTTTGTTTCCAAATACTTCCAGCTTGGGACAGTATCGAATTTCTACACAGGACTTCTCTAATCCAGACAAACTTTCCCTGCTTCTGCAAAGAAGGTTCTCAAGTTCAAGGTTGGTGGAGAAGGCTGGTCAGGGCAGAATTGAAAATGGCAAAGTTTGCCTCCAGGTGGAGGGTTTGCTTGTTGTTCTGTCCACCATAAAACTGGAAATGAAATGACAGCTGCGTTCATAACCAGCATAGACCACAGAGGATGGGATGGGAAGAAGTCAGTGAGCTTAGAATTGTGGAACAGGGTTTTTCTGCTGGAGAGCATCCATGTAGTAAACCATAGCTCTTGGTAAGAGGAGAAGTGGAGGATAATTCTGAAAGGAGAACAGAAAGAACCTCACGGAAGGAGGAAAAAAAAAAAAAAAAACCTTTTGTTTTCAAAGGGTTGCCTTGGGTGGGGCTGATGTGGCTGGCCAGTCTAAGGACCACTCTTTGAGAAGCAGGTCCTTGGAGGGCCCAAGCCTGGCACTGGTATACAGGAAAATGTGTATTAAGAAGAAAGAAAAAGACGGGCATGGTGGTGCATATCTATAATCCCAGCAACTTGGAGGGCTGAAGCAAGAGGATCTCAAGTTTGAGGTTAAACTGGGCAACTTAGCCAGATCCTATCTCAAAATAAAAAAATAAAAGGGCTGGGTATTGTAAGTCAGTGGTAGAGTGTACCTGGGTTCAATCCCAATACTGGAGGAGGAGCGGGGAGCGGGAAGGGAAGAGGGGAGATAAGAAAGCAGTATCGCTGTCACTGCTGGAGTTTGTGATGAGGACTCTCAACACTAATTAAAACCACTGGATGGGTTAGAAGGCTAGAAAGAATGGAAATGGACGGCCTTTTTGTTACACAGTCATAGATGCCTAATACAGGGAAACTGGGAAAAGATTTCTAAAAGAGATCAATAGAAATATCCTCTTAACCTTGAATTTATTATATCTAATTATGACCCCTATATCTCAGAATCAGTTCCCAAGAGAGAAATCAAAAGAAGCCCTATGCCAGAGAAAGACTCTCTGATCTGTTTGGTGTCCAAAACTGACCAGAGTAATGAAAAGAGAAAGTGCAAAATGTCTCAGCCAAACATGTGCTCCATTTCTAAAAACTGAGATATAGCCTTTTCCCTGAGGCCTGTGTTCCACCATGTTCTTAAGGAACCTGATCTTGGGTCTTAGTTTAAGTCAATCAACCTAAAACTACCAAGACTCTAGTCTACTGGGAAGCCACAAGTCTGCCATGCAACGTGGTACAGCTTGTGCACTGAGCAAAAAGAGGCACAGACAAGGAGTGAATGCCAGCCTGCACTCAGCTCACTAAGCTTATTCCCAGAGGATGGAGATAAATTTGTCTTTTCTCTGCCCAGCGAGCGTAAGAATGTGCACCAGGTAATTTACATGCCAGCAATGATCCTGAGATGTTATTTATGTGATTTGCCTCCAACCTTGGTATGTTGTTTGGATCCGGACTCCGATATCTACCACATTCTCTCTCAGTCTCTTTCTCTGCCAGTGTGTTGCACACACCCAGAGAGACAGTCCTTTGAGGTTCAGGTAAAAAAAAGTAATTAAACTCCTATTTGTAATTTTTTTAATCTAAAGCAAGAAAGAAATTAATTACTGTAAGATAATATATTAATACAGGCAGATGTTTATCATCTATAAACATGCATGAAATCAAACACTTAAAAGAATTAAAGACTATTGTTTTATATTATCATCTAAGTTATAATAAAATTTTTTAATGAGAACAGAGCCTTCAGGTGAACATTAATCAAATAATCTGACTAGGTACCACTACAACTTGACCCCAACATCTAATTCAAATCGATAATTACATAGCAGACACTCTGTGCTGGGCAGCCGAGAAGGTGGCCCCCAAAGATTGTGCCTCTTGGTTTTCACACCCGTATAAATGACATTTTGCAGGGCATATCATGCAGCTTTGCCATAGATCCTGAGCTGGAGGTATCAGCTAAACTGCATCCACAGAAATTGAGATAAAAAATGCTTGCCGTTACTTAGAAAGTCAAGGGTCACATGTTTCCTCTTATATGTGGAAGTTAGAGAGGAAAAAAAGGAATAAAAATAAAGATGATCTCACAGAAACAGAAGGGAAACCAAGAGAGTAGAGGCAGGGAGAAGGGACAGGGCACCAGCGAGTACTAGTAACAAAATCTACCAAATTATGCTGTGCCTTGTACACGTATATCACAATGAGTCCCACTTATATCCGTAAATACAATGCACTCATTGGAATAATAATAATAGGAGATCAGTAAAGAAGGAGAATCAGAGAGAGGAAGAGAGGAGGGAAAGGGAAGGTGCTGGGGAATGAGACTGATCAAGTTACACTGTGTGCATGCACAAATGCAGCACAATGAACCCCGCTAATATATACAATTACAATGCACTGACAAGAAAAGTGTTTAACCGTGTTTGCTGTTTTGAGCTGCTAAATTTTGAGGTTGTTTGTAGCACAGCAATAGATACCTAATGCATCCTTGTAGGTAATGTGTAATAAATTCCTCAAACTTGCAACAAGCCACAACTCTGCCACCTAGGTAATGTCATCCTCATACTACAGATAAGGAGACAAGAGTGTTTAAATGACTTTCCCAAGTTCAAGCACCACAAGTAAATGACAGGATTGTCCAAACTCATTTCCACTTATAATAGATTATTTTCTCTACTAGCTATATATGACCCATACCTAACTTTATGATCTTGGGTAAGTTATTCCAACCTCTTGGTAGTCAACTTCCATTTAAATGATTTTTATATCAAGGAATGTTGAGGGTGGGGATGAAGACATGGAGTCAATTCCACAGGCACTGAGTTTTGTGTTTCTCCAATGTGTGTGCAGCTAAGGCCAGCAGCTTCCTATACATGTCAGTGCTGCCACTCAGCATATAGAGTAACAGATCTGTCTCTAACAGGAAAGGCAAAAAGAGGTTCTTTTTTATTTAATTTTTTTTTTATTTTTACAGACTGCATTTTGACTCATTATAAGAGGCTCTTTTTTATTAATTTTTTGGTTATATATGACAGTAGAATACATTTTGATATAATTATACAAGCATGGAATATATCTTGTTCTAATCAGAAACCCATTCTTGTGGCTATACATGATGGTGGGATTCACTGTGGTGTATTCATATATGTACATAGGAAAGTTATGTAGATTTATTCCACTGACTTTCCTAGTCCCCTCCCCCTTCCCTTCCCTTCATTCCCCTTTGTCTAATCCAATGAACTTCTATTCTTCCCCTCCCCACTTGTCGTGTGTCAGCATCCACATATCAGAGAGAACATTAGACCTTTGACTTTTGGGGATTGGCTAATTCCACTTAGCATGATAGTCTCCGGTTCCTTCCATTTATTGGCAAATGTCATAAAGTCATTGGAAGAAGAGGCTTCTAACCTGCTCTGACCCACTGCTGTGTTACGCCATCTACACAGAGATCCTCCCCAGCTGTAATGAATGTAATCAAAGTAACCAAACTGATTTTGCTAGGACTCGTGTACAGACTCTTAGTACAGAGGGTGTCTGACACATCAGAACTAAGGAGGGAAAGCGGGTAATGTAGTGTCAAAGAGGACACTGTGGTTAAGAATGTGATAATTAGAAAGGGGGCGGTGAGGAGGGAAGGGAAAGGGCAGGAACTAGGGAATGAAATTGACCAAATTATGTTATTTACATGTATGAATATGTGACAACGAATCCCAATATTATGTATAATTCTAATGCACCGATTAAAAAGTTTGTGAATTGTGTCAGTATTTACAAATTCTGAGATATTGCTTTCCTTTATTATTAAAGTGATTTCTTTTATTATTATTAAAGTCAGTTATCACCAACTTTGGTGTGTGAGCTATTTTGAATCTTTCAACTCCCTTCAACAATGCCTTCAAAACTCCAAGGTTTTAAGCTGCTTCTCAAGCTCAAAAGAGAACCACTGCCCTAAAACTTGGAACAACAGCCCAGCTGGCAGGTGGGAGGATCCCTTCCCATATGAGCTGTGTTAAGTTACCCACCACTTGGGCATCGTTAGGAGATGAATGAACAGGACCTTGAACCCTAGCCTGCTGAGGATAATGCTATATGCAGAAGAGAGGATGCCACGTGCACGTGAGTGAGCAGATGAGGTAGATAAAGAAAGAAACCCAACAACAAATATTCCATAAGGCTTAATGACGCTTGGCAAGGCAGTCTGGGTAACAGCACGTGGCCTTGGCTGTCTTGTGGTTCACTCATTTCTTTGACAGTTCTGCTACTTAGTGAGTAAGTGAACACAGACAAGTTATTCGCCTTCTTTGGGACTTCATTTCCACCTTTGACAAAAGGAAGAAATTATAAAACCTCTTTCATGTATTACTGTGAAGATTAAAGATCACTTTTTTGAAAGGACTTTGCAAAATAAACCATCAGTGGGAATTCACTACATACTCAGTTTTCTTCTTTTCTATTCATTTTATTTTTCTCAAGAAACTTAAATCCAATATATTTTCTTTAAATTACTCCAGGTCAGATGCGGTGGTGCACACCTATGATGCCAGCAACTTGGAACGCTGAGACAGGAGGATTGAGAGTTCAAAGCCAAGCTCAGCAACAGCAAGGCACTAAGCAAATCATTGAGATCCTGTCTCTAAATCAAATACAAAATCTGGCTGGAGATGTGGCTCCATGGTTGAGTGCCTGAGTTCAATCCCTGCTACCAAAAAATAAAATAAAATAAATCACTCCAACTGCTCATGGAGACTACATATAAATGAAAACAATGGAGGCAGCAGGAGTCTATCGAAGTTATTCTTATGGGAGATTGCATTAGTTCATTTTTTATTGCTATAACAAATTACTGGAGGCTGGAGACTTTATAAAGAAAAGAGGTTTATGTGGCTCACAGATGTAAAGATTCCAGAGCATGATACCAACATCTGCTAGACTATGATGATTCACAACATGGTAATAGTATCACTGCGGGAGCCCATGTGAGAGGAAGAGATGACATGGCGAGACAGGAAGTCATGAGACAGGGACTCAGAGACCAGGAACTCTTTGGGTTAGTTAGGTTTTTGTTGCTATAACCAAAATACCTAACAACTCAGAGGAGGATAAGTTATGTTAGCTCGTGGCTTCAGAGGTTCAGTTCATGGTCAACTGGCACCACTGATCTGGACCCAAGATGAGGCAGAACATCATGATGGAAGGGCTTGGTGGAGAAGCACTGTTCACCTCACGGAGGCCAGGAAACAGAGAGAGAGTGAACAAGCAAAGCAATAGGGACAAAAATATAAACCCCCAAAGGCAGGCCCCAGTGACCTATTCCCTCAGACACACTTACCTACAGTTACTGCCCCATCAGTCCAGTAGGTTACAATTCTCATAATCTAATCATTTCACCTTTTGCATTAACAAAGGAATTTGGGGGGACACCTCACTTCACAACTACAACACTCTTGTTATAACAATTCATCCTTGTGGGAACTAACTGGAATCCCACAAAAAACTACATTTATCTCTTCTAACAGTGACACCCCACAATGACTAACCCACCTTCCACCTGTCCACACCTCTTAGAGACTCCAACACCTCCACCCCACATCCATACTTGGAACCAACCTCCAGCATATGAGTCTTTGAGGGGCATACTCAAACCATGTCTGAACCATAGCAGAGAGAAAAACAGCTCAGGCTCAGAGAAGAGCAGAGAAGAAGAAAAGAAGAGGGTTCATATGAGGGTGTCTTAAAAGTAGAGGTGACAGCTCTTATTTTGAAGTACAGGAAAGAAAAATCTGTTAATATTTTTATTTAGCTTATTTCACTCCAATGAAGATGAACCAACTCATTTATGTTGTCTTTATTAGCATGGGCCAGCAGAACTTTCTGCAGTAACTGAAATGTGTAATACAGGTGCCGTTCAGTGTGGTAGACATTATCAACATAAACCTACCAAGCACTTGAAGTGTGGTTAGTCTGACTGAAGAGCTGATTTTTAAATTTGATTTTAATTAATTTAGTGTACAGCAACCATTTTGGTTAGTACAGGTCTAGGTAAAATATAGCCTGAAAATTTTTCCTTATAATCCCTTCAAATTATACAGACACAACAATTTACAGAACCTACAATTTGCTTCCACATGTACTTCTATGATCTTGTCCAATCTTAAATACTCAATGACTTTATGTTAATTGATCTAAATTCTGGAAGAAAAAAATAGTCCAAGAATTTTCCTTCTTCTCTTAATCCCAATATTGTAACATTAATGGGTAACCCATTTTGACCAATAGTAAACATTTTAAGTTGGAATAGTGCTTCTCTGCCTATTTTATGAGAAACCCATTGCTGTGGTAAATACCTTTGCCCATAATACTTATAGAAGAAATTACTAATTTCAAAAGAATGCAGAAGGAAGGCCCATGACTTGGACAACTGATAACAAATTTGCTGTCTTGGCCTAAGAACTGAGTTGTCATTGCTCCTCAAGTACTTAGCAGGGGTCTCAAGGGCAATAGCAGAAACAATAGTAACAATGAAAATGAATTCTTATTTTGCCCGTTCTTTATACTTCAGGCACAGTAATGTTTTTAATTCATGAACATTCTTTTCTCTTTTTTCTTCCTTTCTTCTCATTTTCCTGAGAAAATCTTCAAATATCTACCATATACTCCATAGACAGACATGTCATCAATATGTTCAATACCAAACTTACCATCTAAGAAGCAGTTTGGAAAAAGGCTAAGGTCTTACCACGGCATGCATGATCCCTCCAAATTCCTACTAGATATTTTGAGTACCCAGCATCCATCTGTCCAGCATAATTTTGCCTTTTTTTTTTTTTTTCCTGATAATTGCAGCACTTTCTCCCAAGGTGGGTCCCTCCCTCCCACTTGTGATTTTGGTGGGACAGCCCCTCCCAGTGCTTCTCTCCTCTCCTAGCCACAATCATTAGCCTAGGGTTATTCATGGTGCTCATCCAAGGACCAGAGATCTCACCTGGGATTTTTATGAATCTGGAAGAAAGGAGACCTCACTTGTCTTTGCAGTAGTGAAACTGGGATGCTGTAAACCTTAAGATACCTGTAATCATAATCTGTCATTTCCCAACTGCATAGAGGAAGCCCTTCTTAAATGAGGGACAAGAAGACCAGCACATAGAGGGAAGTAGAGGAGAGGAAGAGAGCAAAAAGACAGTTGTGGTGATTTCATTTCTCTATACCTGCGGCCACCTCCACCCAGGGACTTCTCGGTTCTGTCGGTCAGCTGTTTCCCTTTTACACATAAGCCCTATGAGTGGGTCTCTGCCGTCTGTAACCAAATGTGTCCTGTTGAATATGGTACCTCTGCAAACTCAGTGGGGCCAGGCTCCTTCTCACGCTCCATGCTCAGCCATACTTCAACACTCTGGTCACCATGCTGTTTCATCACTGGACCTTTGAATATACTATTCCTCTGCCTGGAACCCTTGCCTTCAGATCTCAACTTAAACATCAACTTCTTAAGGCGGTCCCACCCAGCTCTTAGCTAAAAATCACACCTGGTCTGAGCTCCCCTGACACCCCGTGCTGTTGCTCTCACAAAACTCACCGTACTTATTACTTGCTGTTTGTCTTGACCAGTGGACTCCAAGCTGCCTGCAACCAGGAACTGTGTCCCTCTTATTCACGGATACTTTCCCCTACATCAGGCTAGTACTTGGCCCAGAATAGGCATCTAATGAACGTTTGAATAAACAAACAAATAAATTTCTCATTTGAAACTGACAAGAAATATATGCTTTTGTCAATATATTTTCAAAGCATATTATGTCTTCCACTCCACTTCTTAGCACAATCAAGTGGATATTCAATTCTTTGTGTTCCCAGTTCGACTCTCAATTCAGCTCATTTCCCAGTTGCTTCCAAAAATACTTTTCCATACAAAAATGATAAACTCCACAGGTCAGCCAGGGGTAAGTATCATTGTTCTAAAGTCACCTCAGTTATTCGTCTTAGAAACAGGAGATACCACCAAGTGGCTTCTCTCTGATGGTTTTATAGGTGCCTTTTTGCTAATTCTCTCAATGAAATTGTTCCTTGAAACTTTTAATCTTGCTACTTAAAGTGTGATCCCTGGACCAGCAGAATCTGCATCACCTCAGAGTTTCTCAGAATGCAGAATCTCAAATCCCATCCCAGACCTATATAGAATAAGAAACCTGATTTTAACAAGAACCTCAGATGGTGTCCATGTACAGTTCCTAGTCACACCAGAGTAGTCACATCATATGTTTTGTATCATAACATTTATATTCAAACCATAGGGGTTGAGGGCAGACTGTAAGTAATAGAAAACAATACTGGCTGTTGAACAATCGAGAGTTGAGGTGACAGATTAGGACAATGAGACAAACAGAGTAACAATCAGACCTCTGTTCACATATACAAAGGTGCAAGCAAGAGGCAAAAGAGAAAGACGCCATTTCTCCCAGGCCCCATGTGTCCCCCGAGAACAGAGTCAGTTGAGGATTAGATGACAGGCAGCACATTGACTCACAAGTAGAAATAACCCCTTAAAACATTTCTACCTTTTAATAGACCCATAGGCTGGGAGAAGGAGACAGGAGAAGATGGGAGAAGAAAGGTGCTGAATCAAAGCAGAGCAAAGCCCCTGAGCCAAGGTCTCCGGTAAAGAGGCCTAGGAGGGAGGCACCTGGGCTGGGAGTACTCATACGTGCATCGGGGAATGTGGGAACTGTGTCCCTGAACACAACTCCCTCCAGAAAACTAAAGCACTGGCCATGCACCAAGTCTGGTGTGGGGAGAGCCGCTTCCCTCCCTGAGGCCTGCCAGGCAAAGCCTTGCTAGTGCCTATAATCACAGGAAGGATTGTGTCCTGGAGCCAAACTCCTTGACTAGCTGAGTCAAATGCTGCACCATTTAACAAGAGACTACTTTGCTCCGCTGGCTAAGCAAAGCAATTTGTGAATCAACCAATACATACCAACGCATTTGTCTCTGGCAATAGTTCTCAAAGTGTGGTTCCAGGACCAGCAACATCAGCATCACCTGGGAACTAGTTAGAAATTCAACTTCTTGGACCCCACCCTCAACCTTCCAAGTCAGAAAATGTGGGAATGAGATCCAGTAATTCGTGTTTCAACAAGTCCCTCATAGTGACTCTGACAGCAGAAGACCTCAGACTCAGCACTTTTGACATTGGCACCAGAGAATTCTTTGTTGTACGGGGGGCTGTCCTGTGCATTGTAGGATGTCTAGACAAGCCCCTGGCCTTTACACAGTAGATACTAGTACTAGCTTCCTTGGTGTGACATCCCAAAATATCTCCAGCCATTGTCAGATATCATCAGGGGAACAAAATTATACCCAGTTGAGAACCACTGCCCTAGAGTATTAACTATGCCTCAAATCTGCCTAAACCTCAGTCATGGCATATAAACACACATATGCGCGTGCGCACAAACACACACACACACACACACACACACACACACACAAATTATATATATGCACTTAAACATTCAGAGATACATGACAATATGGCAAACTACCATTTGAATAATTTAGAGTTTAAAATGTACTCGCACATATTGGTCATTTGTAACTCTGTAGAGATGGTAATTATCCTTATTCCAATATTAGTGGTGAAGAACCTGAGATGCATACAGGTTACTAGATGTGACCAACATCACTGCCTATGTGACAGAGTTGGAATTCAAACACAGGTCTCTCTTTTTCATAGATGAAGACAATTATCTCGTTCACCGAGTAAGGAGGGGATATTTTTAGCCTTTAACAATATTATTACTCTTGTAACCAACTCAACATTAGCTGAAAATTAGTCGCTATAGGAATACTTGGATTGTTCAATACGAAAAGCGTGTCGTGTATCCAAGATTAGGTAAGCCTACCCATTGATATTGGCACGAGGTATAACATGAGCTAACACTTGGAAATCAGTCTTGTGATAGTCATTGTGAGCCTTAGAGATATCAAGAGATTTGTACTCAAGTCAGAGAAGTAAAAAATAGCACAATTAAACAAATTCAGGAATAGTCTTGCTCCTTCAAATCACACCCCCTGGTGAGAATGAAATCAGAATCCCAGAACTCCAAAGTCATTGTCCTGCTCTGACCCATGTCCCTGCAGAAGGAAGTGCTGCCCAACCAGACATGGGCTTCCACAGAGCAGTGTGTAAAAAACCTTCAAAGACCATGACTTTCATAAAATGGATGGAACACTCCTCCAGAGGTGAGCTGGGGATTTCCACCCACACAGTAATAGACTTTGGCTTCTGAGTGTCCAGTCCGCCAGTAGCCAACTCGCTGACCTTTGGATGGTCCTCCGACATGGCTGAACTTGTTGCAGAACATAAAACTGAAACGCTAAATAAAGAGCAAGGCCAAATCAAAGTCATGAGGAGACAAATGACCCCACAGAAACCTTTTGATGTCAGTTCTTTTTTGCCCTGAGAAGAATTTAAAACCTCTTGCCTCCTCTTTAGAAAGAGTTGTTAATGGTCCTATAAACTGGAGTTTAAATCTGGAAACATTTCTAATCAAGGGAAAGAGCACTGATTTTGGAGTCCAAAGCCTGGGTTCCAGTCAAGAATGTTCAACAGAGAAACCGCTTTGCCTCCCTCAGCCTCTGGGCTGGCTTTGGTTTGTTTCTATAAAATGAAGAGTTCTGATTAAAGAATTACAGAAGTTGTAGGATTTCTGCCACTTCTAGAATCCACCCCCATTTTTCTTCAGTATTGGAGATTGAAACCAGGGGTGTTCTACCATTGAGCTAGATCCCCAGCTATTTTATTTTTTATTTTGAGATAAGGTGTCACTAAGTTTCCCACGCTGGCCTTGAACTTCTATTCCTCCTGCTCTTGCAGAGTAGCTGGGATTACAGGTGTGCACCCACCGTGCCCAGTTATAGACGTTATTACACTGTAATATGATATTATAAACTGCAAAACTTGTAGTTAGAATACCCATTACTTCAGAGACACTATGCATAAAGCTATAGAAGTCAGGATTTGGAGTCATTCAGATCCAGCTTGAAATCTCAGCTCTGCAGATGGATCACGTTAGACAGCATCTCTAACCTTCCTCAGTTTCCTCATCTTCAAAACAGATGTGGTAATAACAGTAACCCAACTCAAAGGACTATTGTAAATAGTAAATGAAATTATATGAGAGACAGCCCCTTGGCACATAGGAAGTATTCAACAGATGGTAGTTGGTATTATGCATTTGCAAATGGACACTCAGGAGAATAAAAATGAAGGGATTTTATTAAAATCTGTACCTCGTACGGTGACTAAGGGAATTGGCGCTGAAAAAAATCACTGACTAAAAAATAATATTTCCATTCTATAAAAAAGATCTCAGAACTATTAAATGATAGTCTCTCAACAGGCCAAGTCTCATGTTTCCTGCATAATTCAAATCAGTAAATAACAGACATAAAGGGTCCCTGCATACATAGCACCATTTTGTAACACACTGTTTTCTTTTAGCTTGGTTGGGGCTGGAGCAATTGCCAATGTAGGAAGGAAAGGGTAGGTATGTGTTGTCCAATTCAGTAGCCACTAGTCCCACGTGACTCTTGAGCAATGAAGCATGGCCAGTCCAAGCTGAGATGTACGTGTAAAATATACACCAGATATCAGAGACTCAGAAAAAAGGAATGTAAAAATATTCATTCATACTTTTATATGGATTATATTTCAGAATGATAAAAATTGGATAAATTAGAATAAATAAAATAAAAGTCAAAAATAATCTTATCTGTTTCTTAGTTTTTCAACATGACTAAAATTTTAAATTACATATGCAGCTTGTGTTGTATACCTATTGGACCACACTGGCATAGAAAGAAGGGAAGAATACAAGCACACACACAAGGAAAGGACAAAACCCTGGGAATGCAGAAGGCTGAGAAAAACATCCGTTCATGAGGCATAGTCTTGATGATCTAAGCTCCAGGTAGAGGAAATCACCAAAGCTAGTTTTTCTATTAGCAAAGAAAGCTAAAAGTTGCACTTAGTCATTTTACATATTCCATTCTGCAGCATTGGAATCTGCAGAAAAGTTGAATCTTCTCTTCACTGGAGAATGATTTTTAATCTCAGAAAGCATCTAGTTTTCTTTCAATGATGGGGAAGACCTAAAAGTAAGGAAATTGCACCCTCTGCAGGCAACTTGGTAATAATTTTAAAGAAAAAAGGCACAGCGAAGTTTTGTAAATATAACACAGAATGAATAAATAAATGCTTGATCAGGTACCTTTCACATGATTGCACCTATTGTTTTCACCATTGACTCAATAATGATGCAAATAAAGGCCAGGAAACAGATTTGATAGTGTAGAAACTGTTAGTGGATCATGTCAACCCTTTTTTCTTTCCCTCCCTACTACTGCCCTCTTTCCTGGCTTCCCCACTTCCTTCCTTCCTCCCTCCTTTACCCCTCACCCTTTCTTCCAATAAATTTTTCTTTTCTTCCATATTTTTACTTCTTTCACTCTTCAAGTAGCTTGGGTACAATTTTTTAATAATCATAAAGACAGAAGGTGCAAGGTCAAGTTCAGCTTAGATGTTTATGTTTATGCAGTTTCTTTATGCAGTTGGTACTTCATAAGTAAGCCCATCCTTATTTCTGAGAATATGAGTAGATTTCCCCAACTCCTGGACCTAAAGATGGGCCATTCTCTGGGAAGTCCACGCAGATAGCGCCAGTATCTGTATCTTGTTAGCTCTCTATGTTGCAAAAAATGACACTAACTCACTGAGTGTCAAACTAAAGAGCAAAGTTCTTAACATTTTGGGATCAGAGAAAGGAAGACCACAAAAGATGAACTCTCCATACCTTCTTCCAAACGCATGCATGCACGCACACACACACACACACACACACACACACACACTTTTCTCTGTATAGCTAAAACTCACTTCATAAATTAGTCAATTGTAGCCTAACTGCCTTTAATGAGAATAACAACTGGGCTTCAACAGCCTCGAAAAATACAGCACTATTGTGACAGAGTATATTTCCTGTTAGTATTTTTATTTTTTGTAGCATAATTTATTTTAAAAGCAATTTCATTCCTTTTAACCTACTAAATAAAATTCGCACGGCTAAATTAAACTTTGTAATAGGTGGAACAACTTTAAATAGCTTATGAAGGAAAATTTGGAGGAACACAGGAATCAGATTTTTGCCTTACACATAACTTTAAAACATGATGAAAGTCTGTAAATGTGTGTCAATTACAGGCTGATACTAAAGGAAACATTTGCTGGAAAACAACAGAAAGGGATAGCCTTTATTATTTGCTTTCTCTTCAGCTTATATTTAAACTTTTTAATCAAGAATATTTGCAAATGGCTAAATTGTACCTAATTCAGCTTCTCTTCTCATCCTAAAACCTGAAAGCATTCATCTTTTTCTGAGAGTTATTGAACATAAGTGAAACGTTTTGCAGTCTTCTCTCTCCTGAGTGCACAGATGTGAAATTCAGCACTTTGGGGAAATATGGCCACTGTCTTATCTATAGTGCTTCAATAAAGAAGCCCTTACACACCGAGTTTACTCGGTAGATTAAAACACAACCAGAATTCCTCTCTTGGTCATCTAAGTTTAGTTCTCAGTGTAAACATCCCATGATTCCAGGTGTGATGTACAGAGCTCTGTTTATCTCTGTCCTATAGTCTGGTGTCTAGGACAAAAACTTTGGAGTTAAACCTGAGTACATCCTGCAGAAGCCTTCAGGAGCTGTATGACCTGAGACAGGATATCCTAGCCACTCTGTGCTTCAGCTTCTTCCTCCAAACCTTGGTTGTAAGATCCCTGTGGATAGCACAACCTGCAGATGCTCAAAACTTGGGGTTCATTCATTTACTGAAGACCTACTATGTGTCTAGAACCTGGGACACATTTTTTTATTAAAAATATTACATTCCATTTGGTGGGGATAGAATTTTAAAAGTTAACGAACATAAAAATTTACAGGAGTAAATATCTGGGAGTTTTCCAGCCATGAATTCAAACAACCATGGAGTGAAAAATATTTATTTATTTTTAAAAGTGTCTGTACCAAGCAAGGAATATATCTCATTCTATTTAGGATCCCCATCTTGTGGATGTACATGATGTTGAGATTCACTGTGATGTACACAGGAAAGTTGTGTACACGTACGTACACAGGAAAGTTGTGTCAGATTCATTTCACTGTCAAACTTGGTTCTTGTAAATACATTTTGTTGAAAATTTTAAAAAACAACTTCACCAAACATGTACAACTTTGGGTTTTTATTATTCCATACATATGACAGCATGACAACTATTCACATAGTATTTACATTGTATTAGGTATTATAAGTAATCTAGGAATGATATAAAGCATACAGGAGGATGTGTGTAGGTTATATCAAATACTGTTATTTTATAGAAGGGACTTGAGAACCTGCAGATTTGGGTATCTTTGGAACCAGTCCCCTGCAGATACTGAGAGATGACTATCTTGGGTTTTAAAGCAAAAATAAAACAGAGTGATGTGAGAGAGATTTTGAGGATATATTCCTTCGTTCTAGTTGTCAAGGAAACTCTTTGGGAAGGTGAGATTTAATCTGGGACCTGAAAGACATGAGGGAATCCTCATCCATGCTAAGGTCTGGAACAGGGTCATTCAGGCCCAGGTGCTGCTGTGAAATAGCCCTACAGAGGAAATGCATTTGGCATGTTTCCAGAACAAAAAGAAGACAGTGTGGCTGTGGCAGAGTGAGGAGAAAAGTAGCGGGACAGGAAGAAGTCAGGGGCTAGATGGTGCTAGGCCTTAGAGGCCCTGGTATAGAGTTAACGCAATGTCACAGCTTCAGAGAGCTTTCGTCCGGGTAGATGTGAAAATTCGAGATAACATGCACGAAGCACTCAGAAGGGGCACAGCAAAGACTCAGCAGGGGCAATGTCATCACCATCACTGTCATTATAAAATAAAATCTCGACATATATAATACCATAAAGCTCCAAAATATTTATTCTTACAAAATCCAGAGTCAAATAATCACAAGATTAATGAAGTGTGAACCTGAGCAGAGTATAGGAATAATTGCCAATCACCATATGGCCAAATGCTCATTGCTGGGGCAATGCTTCATTCTATTACATTTTTTATTTTCATTATTATTTTCACTATCAACATTATCATCAATGAAATTGAAGTCACATCTTGGACCTACACTGTTCTTCACTTAAGTGAACTGAGGACCTGCCTGTGGCTTAATGTATTTGAAGATCAGTCCAAATGGTTGTGGTCACCAAGAAATGACATCAACATTACCCTGGAGCTTCTTCAGTTAAGTGGACCTTCTGTGTTCCAAACTTGGTAAGGCTCCTTCTACCATTTCCCAGAGCTGGTAGGCAGCAAACACGACTGGGATATGAACACTGAGAAGTCCATTTCAAGCTGGGACCCACGAGGGTGTGCCAAGGATTTTTCCTGGCCACCCGTTATCATCTGTGCCTTCCCTGTTCTGTAAGAACACCATATAAAGATGTCCTTAACCCATGGATCATTTAGTTTACTAAATCATGGTTTATTTTTTCCTCAGGATATCACTTGCTATTTTAGAGTCTGTTTTCAAAAGGTCTTAAATGACTTAGCTCAAAATCGGTTTTGTATTAAGGGAAAGAACTGGTGTCCCAGAGTTTCAATCAGCACCTTAGCAAATAGGCTATGACCTCCCACGATCACCCAGAGTTTGCCCGCAATAGTAGTTAAGAGACTTGTAAGGTTCATTTCTTCCTGCTGTTTTT
This sequence comes from Sciurus carolinensis, assembly GCF_902686445.1. NCBI lineage: Eukaryota > Metazoa > Chordata > Mammalia > Rodentia > Sciuridae > Sciurus > Sciurus carolinensis. Next base: position 126,728,509 of record NC_062221.1, on the reverse strand, counting down.
TTCCTACATTTTTCCTACCCTGTTTTCACTTAAGACAGGATTATATTTGACAACCTTATGGGAAAGGGTTGGAGAAAGGCAAATGGGCAAATGGTAAGATCTACTGCCTCATAACCATATAATCTTTACAGCTACAGTTGGCTAAATCACCTAGTTGCTTTGCATGACATTAATTTGGCTACCTAGGTTACTTTTCACTGGGCAAGAAAAAAAGTTGATTCTGCATCAAACCCCTCACAAAATTGCTTTAAATACTGACCATGCTATTGACCTTCCATTAGTGTTAAATATGGTAACATTTTGTTCATATATATTATCCAGGGGAATGGCATTTTTCACATAAACAAATTTTACAGACTAGCAAAATTCAGCCCATCAAGCACCAACAGATTTTTAAAGTCTGAATCATTTTGATAGAATTTAAATGTATTTATATGTTTGATGTCTCCTTAAACAAGGTACATGGATCCTTATTTTATTTGTCTCTAGACAATGATCACTTTGGATGTAACACTCTGACATATGCAATGCCTTCACCAAATGGCCTCAAATGTGTCACTAGTTCTTCAGGTCTCCTTTATTGTATGACAGGCCCTTGTCTGGTTGGTGATTTTTTGCTACTATCAGTAAGCCTGACTGCTCTCAGCTTGTGCATCCCCATTCCTGTTCTCATTTGCTCTATGTGAGAAATAAGAGCATAAAACTTACGGGAATTAACGGTATTATTTTACAACTCTTAAGTCCAAAGGCCCTGATTAAGGGCATAGATTAATTCCATATCTCAAAGGAAAGAAAATATTTAGGCTTAAAGAGAGGCATTTTCCTTGCTAACTTTTTGTTCCTTTCTCCTTTCTGATTTTTCCCAATGTTCAAATCATCTTGAGATAAATGTGCATTAACACATTTTCTAAACTTAGTCAACCGTACCTCTCATGTCTTGCTTCCAATGTCTAAGTAAAAGTTCTTATTCAGCTCTGAAAGTTAATGTCTAATTTTTGTTACACTGTATTTTCCTAAATTATCACAAACCACTGAATGATGATAGAAATATCATTTGGAAGGGGTTCTGAGTAGCCATTACCCTCCTTCTGCATCCAGATTCTTAGTGTGATTTAGCTGTTACTTCAGTGGGTGCAGTTTGGCATTGAGTCAGAAGAGTGCATATCTGTTAAGGAACAGGAAATGGTCCATCAAATAGCAATGAGAAAATGTAATACCTCCAGCAGACTGCTACATAAATAGACACAGAGATCCTTTCTTGAATCTGTTCCCCTGAGACTAATGACTGACCCTAATGAAAACCCTAGTGGAAATCTTTGTAATAAAAATAGCCAAAACATTAAGAATAGGACAAGTGAGAATGACGATGGCTAATAAGCATTTGAGCCATCAAACATTATTACTAATCCAACCACAAAAATAAGTACTGACCCACGGGCTAAGTACCTAAAAGAAATCATGTTCCATATTATATGAATCAATTAGTGTGTAGATCTTAAGGGGAAAAAAATTCTACAATGATCCTTAGTTCCCTTTATTGTTTTTAATGAAATCTATGTATAGTAAGAAACTCTCAGGTTTGTTCTATGCTTTGATGTTGTGTTACTCATGTGGTTGTGTTTCTAGTTCAAGCAACAAATTGCAAATTCTTCCCTTAATGTTGTTAAAAAAATAATTCTGTTTAATAATTTCTTCAGGGGCTGGGGGGATAGTTCAGTTGGTAGAGTGCTTGCTTTGCAAGCACAAGGCCCTGGGTTCAAACCCCAGCACCACAAAAAATAATAATAATAATAATAATAATTTCTTCAGAAATTATTAAAAGTTCCAACTTTTTCAATCATCCCCAATCTGTAAATTTATACACTTTAAAAAATATATGTCTACTTCCTCTGCTTCCATATGGATTTTATGTAGTTTATAAAAAACAAATAATATCAATAAAGTTATTTTTAAAAGTTGAGATAGTCTGGGCAAAAAGAACAAGCAAGATAATAATAAAACCAAATGCTAAAAGTAGTATACACAAATTTTGCATCATTGGCAGTGTTAGTGTAGTTAAAGGTGGGTTTCAAATTTGGCTGTAAAACAATAAAGTTGCAAGATTCATAGAGAAAATAAAATAAGAACAATGGCTGACTGGGATAAAATTTCCCCTTAGATCATATGAAAAGGTCATCATGTGATAAAATTATTGACCTCCACAAAACCAGCCTACAGTATAAACAATTTTGTTTTGCTGTGTTTTGTTTCATCAAATTCAGATCTTTAAAGAACTAAATCTTTGATGACCTGGCTTTATCCAAGGGCAAAATTTATTATCTAAATGAGAATGTACTGTGTGACATTCAGAGAATTTCCCGCAAACATAGATATTTACAACTAGGTTTTCTTATAAGAATTGACTAAAATATAGTTAAAAATTGAGTTCTCAAACTAGAATCCAGGGTATATATATTCAATGCAATAGGATATGGCAGAGAAGATTGAGAAACTACCAAAGGCAAACAAACACCAAAGAACCTTTAGAAAGAACTGATATTTTGCTTTCCAGAAATTTCTGAAATTTCCAGGCAAACATAAATGAAAAATTAAGGCACTAAAGCTCTTCAACATAAAAATATTACCACACTAATTTTTCATATGAATTTTTTCATAACATATTATTAGTCATTCACTGTGGCTCAAAAAAAAAAAAGCAACAACCCAATAAAATACCGAAAGGATACTTAATTTCAGAAACATTACTTTCTAGTGAATCCTTCAAGGTAAATTGGTTTCAATATTTTCCTAAGATAACTTGCTGAATGGAAATGTTGAGCACAAAGTGAATAGATCTTGGAACTCTCTTGCCAAAAAGTATGAGTAGGGTTTTAGAGTGGGTGTGGAAGATTGCCCTCAATTTTCATATTGATACGGTCATCTCTCGTGGAGGCTGGGCTTAGCCATGTGACATATTCTAGCCAATGGGATAGAAGCAAATTTGACAAAAAACCTGCAGTGGCTGCTTGCTCTGTTTCTTTGAGAATAAGCCCAGGCAGCCTGCTGGAGGATGAGACCATGTGAAACAGAGCTGAATTGTCCCATGCCATGACCCCCTCATCTCTGCTCTCTGCGGCAGCCGTTAATTCAGAAAACGGACAAGGTGCAATGGGGGATGAAGAAAAGACAAACAGACACACATAGAGAGAAAAAGGTGGGGCCAGGTGGGCAGCCAAATTCTGATGGAGTTTGACTGACAGAGCTAGCTCCGCATCTTTATTACATAGGCTTCATCAAAAGGTTATTTGTGGGAAAGTTTCAGCAAAGCAGGCAATCCAAAGGACACAGGACTGGTGAGACATTAGGGTCATCCTGTTATGCTCAGATTCCTCTATCCCCAGGAGTTGATGTCTGAACTCAAGGTCCAGAATGATAACTGCTGCGTGCCTTTGCACTGTAGCCTTTGCACTGTAGCCTTCTCTTGCCAGATCACCATAGCAACTGGGCCATCCTGACCTGCACATTTGCACAAGAAGTTCCCAGTGCAAATCAGCCATGAGGGAGTCAGACCATGACTCAAATCATCACTTTCCACAGTCACAGCCAAGATCTCCTGACCTGCCAACTCCCACCCTAGCCTGCCCCCCAGCTGGCTGCAGACCCCTGCCCTACTCAACAAAGCCCCAGCAGATCAACCAAAGTAACCCACCAGATCTAGGCTTGTGAAAAGTACAAAGTGGCTGTTGTTTTAAGTCACTGAGTTTTGCAGTGATTTGTTACACAGCAGTAGCTAGCTAACACAATGCATGAATTTAAGCCGTTCTTCATGTCATATTAGAAAATAAGATACAGAGCTACCAAAGTCTTTCTTAGAAATATTGCAGAGCAAGTTAAAACAAACAGAGTGGTTAAAACATCTCTGTTCACTGATTTTTAACAATCATTTAATTAATCAGGAAACTGTCATAGAAATTTCTACATAAGAATTGGGAAACTGTCATATAAATTTCTACGTGAGAATTGGGACTTAGGTTCAATATTACATGTATACAGTCTAGCCTATGACTGGTTCTTGTGCACAGATTGGATCACTGAGTAAAGATAAATAAAAGCTGCAGTCTTATCTTGTTCTTGAAATATTTCTGCATAAAATATGTAGAAAGGAAAAGTAATTTCCTTGCCAAAAGCCTGCTCTTTGCACAGAATATTGGCCTAAGAAATTCAGACCTGCAATTTGTCATGAGAAACTGGCTCAAATGTAATAAAGAATAACTAGTAAACTGATACATTTATAATTGAAAAAAAGAGTAAAGAATTTATCTTTTTTAAAACAGGAGAGGGTTGGGTAATGTGGATATACTATATATTGATCCATACCAAACAAAGTGGAAAGAACAGTTAGCAACAAATCATAAACAATTTTAATAATACAAAATATTCACCAGGTAAGGTACAAATTTTTAGTCTTTTTAATCTGTAAGACTATAAATTGAAATGTTTCTTGCATTAGTAGAGACATACAATTTGTTTCAAAGCATAAGTCAGAAAAGGGGCCCTCTTGTATTACTTAATATTGGGATTTATCTAATTTGTTAATAAGTTTATTTTAAAGTCTTTTAGTTCCAACTGCTAAATCTATACCAATAATTAATATTTAAAATAAAAAATTAGATCAGAAGTAAAAATTATATTTAGTAAGATCTTGAATGGTTTCTGAATTTTATTTCAGATTAAATGAAATTTAATTTAATTTAAGTTTAAATTTAAACCAAGACTGGCCATGGTGTTTTAGCTTCTTAACAATCATAAACACAAGAATATTGTCAATCAATCCATGTAGAAAACAGAAATATTTCCTGGTCTGATAAGTAGAAGAGGTTTAAATAGAGGAAACATACACTTCAAAAATTAATGATGGACTGTAGCAAGAGCTAAGGTGAACCTCCAGGAATAAATCCCAGATGTTACAGAACTGACCCATCCCTTTGTGGAGAATCAGAAAGGCAGAGAATCAGGAAATGTCACTGGACTGACTAAAATCAAGAGCATACCACCACATCTGTGGCCCAGAGAGCAAAAAGGCAGATGAGGAAGCTGTCACCATCCCTATGCCTGCCCTTCCACACCTGAAAGGCTGGAGAGCAAGAACCAGAAGAGCGATGTCAAAACACATCATCTTCAGACCCCGTTTGCTAGGAGAAAAGTCAAGGCAGCATGGAAACAGATTGTTTCCCTACCACCTTCTAATCTTCACTCACTTGTATTCAGAACCATGACTACCAGGGTTTCTGGAAGATACAGCCTCAGCTTTCACCCAGCAGAGCACAGGATCTCACGTGTGACCATCCAGTATATTCACCCAGGAACAGCAACTCCTAATTTTACCAAAAGAGGAACTGAGAAGCACAGTTTTAGCTTTATCAAAAATACTTTCAGAAAAGCTCAAGGGAAACTTTCTGTCAAGTGACTTGACATAGAGATTTCATCCATCTCCAGATATCTAAGATGTCATCAATAGAATGTCAATGCCTCTACTCTATTTTACCCTTCTCATCCCCAGAACTAGCCAGCTCAATCACAGTTTGGCACAAATAGGCACCAGAGCAACCAAGCCAACATTTAAAGTGAGGGGGAAAAAAATCAAACACTTTCATCAAATGCAAGATCTTCATTCTTGGAAAGAATATAAACAGAAAGTGATTAACTATAATACAGTTTATTTCTTTTCACCTTGCCTGATCTGGAAAGATTTTAGGGAGTTACTCTAGCACAGCCTAGAACAGATTGACTTTACTGTTCTTGAAACTCTGAATGTGGGCTTTAACGCAGAGTGCTCTTTGAAACAAAGCGGCCATAGAATGATACTCATGCTAATGTTACAGTCATCTAGACCCTAGTCACCAGTGAGTGCACCTGGAATTCTTGGTTAGGACAAAGTATCCATGGAGGCTTGTAGTGTCCCCTGAGGTAGCTTGATTCAAGAATTCAGAAGAACCTAGGACTTTTTGTTGGAGAGCAATAAACTGAACCATTGAATATCAGATCACACAATACATAGAGACCCACCTAGAAAGGTAAGGGAAGGATGGGGAAGTTGAAAGTCCCCAGAGAAAAGCAAGCAAGCTGGAATTAAGAAGCAAAGAAAAGAATAGGAGTTCAGGAGTTGGTCAAAGTGAATAAAAGCAGTTGTCACTGTGGTAGAAGCCTTAGGCATGGACCCAAGCTAGGTATAAGAATGGTAAGTCAGGGCTGGGGAGATAGCTCAGTTGGTAGAGTGCTCGCCTTACAAGTACAAGGCCCTGGGTTCAATCCCCAGCACCGCAAAAAAAAAAAAAAAACAGTAAGTCAAAGACAACGACACCAACCGTGGTATGTTTGGAAGTCACCTGACATCTAGGACAGTTTTTCTTAATTTTTTTGTAATTCTTCATAAACTCCACCCTTGATAGTAATCTCAGCATATAGTTTACCTGTCCTTGCAAACTTGAAGAGCATAACTCATAACCACCACCCCCAGGATAGAGGGAAATTACTTCTCCAGGTTTATCTATGTGGTACCTATTCAGGGTGAACAAACTATATGCAAATGAAGTAGGTGAGAAATTTACCATTCAACATTTCTTTATGGTCCTCATAGAAGTAACTCACAGCAAATGTCTCTCTCTCTCTCTCTCTCTCTCTCTCTCTCTCTCTCTCTCTTTCTCTTTCAGTGGGTTCAAGATCTTCAGCAGATTTTGATAAACTGAGTATTTAAATGGTTATTTCTCCTATGGAATTCATAGAATAAATGGAAGTCCAACCAACATCCAAGCAGACTGTGGGTGGTCTGATACCAGCTATATATGCATCAGGGCAAATCTCAGCAGATGTATTGGAGAAATTAATCAGGACCAAAAACAATTCCTATGAACTTTGAGCATAACACTCTATGTTATAGCTTGAATTGTGTTCCTGTAAAATACATTATCTGTTGAAGCCCTAATCCCCAGTGTAGTTATATTTGCAGGTGGGGCTATAAGTAGGCAATTAAGGTTAAATGAATTCATAAGGATGGAATCCTGGTACCACAGGATCAGTGCTTTTGTAAAAACACCAGAGAACTTGCTCTATTTCTGTCCTTATGTACACAGAGAGAAGGTAGTCACCTACCAGCCAAAAGAAGACTCAGGCAGTCACCTTGAACTTGGACTTCCCAGCCTCCGGAACTGTAAGAAAAGAGGCTCTTGTTTAAGTCACTCGGCTTATGGTCTTGTGTTTTGGCACTTCAAGTTGATTAAGACAGAGTTCGGTAGGCATTACCTTCCTGCACCCTACAAGTTTGGGAAAAATGATCATAACTAGTCCATCATCCTCCCCTGCTCCTGCCATAACTATGAAAGTAACCTAAAGCCTTGAATTTAAGGGCTCCTGCAGTCAAATGATTAATAGAGCCAGAAAAGATTTTGTAACTTTGTTTCTTAAAAAAGGCAGTGTGGGAACCTTATCTTAGGACCCCGGATATGTTATATTCCAGTAGAGGAATCTTATTTGTTGGAAGAGAAACAACCTTCAGCTAAACAACCAGAAGTAAAAGGAAATAAACATATTGGTCACAGCATAGGGATTGATAGCAAATGCTGCATCTGCCTTTATGAGCTCAACACCAACCTAGCTCTTGCTACTGAAGCCAGAATTAAGGACAGGTAGTTAGTGTAGAAATAGGGAATCTGGTCAATTCGAGAAAATGAAACCATGAAGTCATCTGCCTCTGGAAGTTGGAGACTGCCCCTGGAAGAATGGAATGTCAAGGATCTCCGGAGCCCATTGATTACCAAATTTACCTGCCTTTATCAAGGACTGCAAGCAAGGAGCTGCTAATTAATGCCCCCTGGGTCCTTACCTGCCTGAATCACCTTGGCCCTCCCCCTGCCCATGGCTTCTCTCTTAATGCAAAACCAGGCCTAGTCTCGTAGGCAGGAAGGAGAGATAAGCGGGGAGAGAACTGGAGAACAAAAGAGACTTTAACCTATAAAAGATGTAGGTGCGCTCACTTCTTGGGACTTTTAGAACATCAGCCATGGCCCCCTTCTTCCTGCCGGGAGAAATCTGTATTATTACCTTTAAATAAAACCTGCTTAATATGCTTGCCTTGGCGTGCTTCTCTAGTGTTCAATCTTCAACATTAGAAGGAGCAGAACTCGTCACCGGTAAACGGCGGTATCACTACTACACCCAAACATGCTCCCTACCACCAGCATTTGGAGCAAAGGAAAAGTACAAGCTATCTGAAGCAAGACACCAGCCCTGTTGCTGAGCTCACAAGAGATTCAATCATCTGGAAAAGATCCTCTTTCATTGTCACCAGAGAAAGTACCAGGTGTGACAACTGAAACCATCTACACCCACAGGGTTTGCTGTCCTCGTTAGCATGACTTTGCTATTCCAATGTCTTCATCAGCATGAAGACAGAAACTGTTTATTTCCATAAACACTCTCCTGGAAAGATTAAAGCTGAAAATAACTTTATTATTCATTCTAGAAACTTCCTGAAAGATCCACTACCTCATCAGTAGAAAGCATCAAATGATGGTTTACACACCAAGACTCTTCTAACCTCTCTTCTCAAAATCCTTACCTCCCTCTACCCCACCATTCTTGTGTCATGATCCATATTCAAACCTACCCAAGACCCTTCTTTGAAAGACCTGCCTTAACTAGACTAAAAATTCATAAATATCCTGCTGCTGATCACCACTGAGATGCTCCTAACACTCTGTCAACGTGCTAACCCTGACAGCAGTAAGAATAAACTCCGTTTTGTATCTTCAATAAAATGTTCCAGTGATGTTTTATGAAGGCAGCATTTTAAGGAGGTCAGGAAAGAAGTGAGAGTGCCGGAAGTGTTTAAGATATTTTGCAAGATGAAGCAAGAGAAGCGTTACTTCAGAGGAATGACCAAGAAGGGTAAGCACCCAAACAGTGAAATGGCCAGGTGGGCCTCACTGAGGCCAACAGTCATCACTATGACTGGAGGAATGTCTCTTCCATGGAGCCAGAATGTCTTCATGTAAATGAAAAGGCCATGCAGGGAAAGCCTTGCAGCCAAGTTAATCTTAGTCTTGGCAGAATGCTTTGTGATCTCCCTGGAACCCAAGATGATAATATAATATTCAGGGAGATTTGTCTTGTGTTCCCGGTTCTTGTGTTCTTGCAAGAGAAGATTTTGAGCAAGACACAAACTACAGTAAAATATAACAAAGTTTACTAGAAAAAAGTCACCCCCAAGGGAGAGGGTAGGTTGACTCAAAAAGGAGAGCAACAACTCGCTTCTTTGTAAGTTCAGTTTTTTTGGGATAAGAGGGAGAGTTGTTACAAGATCCCACCCAACTATCACCTCCTTTACAGCTATGGATTGACAGACTACATTAACTAACAGCATAAGGGCAACTCTCAGTCATCTTGACCCAGCTCACAGGTTCTAATTGGAACTTGTTTTACAGGATTTATTATCAGTGGACTCTGGTCTTAATCATCCTGCTTTCGATGGTCTGGAAATCTCTGGTCTGTGTTGTTTGTTCAGGGTCTTGCTTAAGATGTTTTAGTAACTGGGCCCTTGTGAGCAACCATACCCTAGCCCTTTGGTTCATACCTCCTGAGTTTATCTAGCTCCCTTCTATTGTAAAAGGAATAAATTATAGAGCTGAGACAAAGCAGAGGTCCTCAAAGAGTTGTCTCGTCAGACCCTGTAGCACCCCTGAGGCAGGGCTGTTGATTAACTGATTTATTCTACACTAAGTATTTTCTGAAACCCCTGACCCACTGCTCAGGGCTACCTGCTCCCTAACAATGGGAGGCCTGCAAGAACTTTTCTGAGGCCATCTCCCTTTCACCTCCCTATCTCCCCTTGGGGGTCTGTCATGAGGCAGTTTCGCATCACCTTCAACCTTTCTGATACAGTATGGGTCTTGTTACACAATCCCTTCATACCACAGTAGCAGAATATAAAGCCAGTTGACTTCAGTCTAAAGTTAGGTTCTCAGCAACCCTGTAACTTGCATTGCAACTTCCTGATCCCTTTGGTTACAGAATCATTTTGAGACCTTGACCTCAAGATGCTGCCATCTTTGGTTAATCTTCACTATCTATGCAGTAAACTAATTGTAAAATGGCTTATTATATCTTTAACCAACAATTAGGACTTAACCTTGGCCATGTCTTGTCTCATGAGTGCTTCACAGAAACTCAGTGAACCTATGAGATGGACATGCTTGTCTGAAGCCCAATATCCTCTGAACCTCAGTCCACCCCATAGAGAAAAGGCAAGGAGAGGGAAGTTTACAGGCAGATTAAGATGTAAAAATAACAATTATATTGGGAGAAGAGTACTTATTCCCTGCAAGGCCTTAGCCTAATTTTTTCCCACTTTTTTTTTTTTTTTTTTTTTTTGGTGCATTATGGTTGTATGTAATGGTGGGATTTGTTGTTACATATTCACGCATGCACACAATATAATGATATAATTTAGCCAATATCATTTTCCTGTGTTTCCACTTACCATCCCCTCCTCCCTCTCCCTAGTCCCTTTCCTCTACTGATCTCCCTTTGATTTTCATGAGATTCCACCCACCTTTCTTTTCGTTTTTTCTTCTCTAGTTTCCACATATAAGAGAAAATGTACAACTCTTGACCTCCTGAGTTTGGCTTATTTCAATTAACATAATGTTCTCAAGTTCCATCCATTTTCTGCAAATGACATAATTTCATTTTTATTTACAGTCACATAAAACTCCATTGTGTATATTTACAACATTTTCTTTATCCATTCATCCATTAATGGACACCTAGGCTCATTCCATAGTTTGGCTATTGTGAATGGTGCTGTTATAAATATGGGTATACATGTAATGCAACAGTATGATGACTTTAATTCTTTAGGATAAACACTGAGGAGTGGTATAGCTGGGTCATGCGGAGTTGCATTGTTAATCTTTTGAGGAACCTCTATACTGATTTCCATAGTGGTTGTACTAACATGCAATTCCGCCAAAAATGTAAAAGTGTTTCATTTTCTCCACATCCTCTCCAGCATTTATTCTTGTTTGTATTCTTGATGACTGGTAATCTGACTGGTGTGAGATAAAATCTCAATGTAGTTTTGAGTTGCATTTCCCTAATTGTTAAAAGTGTTGAATTTTTTTCCTATATTTATTGTTGGTCTCTGTGTTTACTCCTTTTCCTCATCTTTGGAAAGAGTTAGTTGGTACCTTACTGAAATGGAGCCAAAGATAATCTATTGAAAGCCTATCATTCTTTTTTCTGCTTCTCTACTCCAATTCACTGCAAAGTGGCTGTGACAAACAAGTATGTACATGCTTGCACAGTAAGTCATATCCTCCATAGTCCTGGGATACTCTAAATTCTAGCTGCCTGACTCCCACATCTATTTTCTTGATTGTTTCCTGTAGGGATTTCAGGTCAGTCAATGTACAGAGGATCGATGTACTTGAGTCAATCAAACTCCTCGGACAATAATAGGCCTTCTGTTTGAATGGCTTAGAAATACTCTGCAACTCCTCTGTCCTTGAGGCCTGGAGACATTATCTTATTATAATAACATTTGGTACTAATGGACTCTGAGAAGCAAGCAAGTTATGTGATCTGCACATGCACAAAGTTAACTGCACTATGTAACCTAATGTAACTTGATGTGACCCTGGAATAGATAATAAACTGGACTGTTTTCCCATGGAGCCCACTTCTTGCTCTTTGCCATCCTGTGTGCTTGCCTCTTTATTAGCTCTCCCCTTAACCCTTATAGCTGGACCCCAATTAACCTTTATAGTTGGCGCCCAAACAGGGACCCTTCTGGATGAGTTGACAGGAGAAGGGATACCTTACTGCCTGGAACAGGCATTGATGCCCATCTCTCATCAACTGGTACCAATCCCACTGGTAAGTTATGGGGAATTCCCTGACTGATGCTTAATGTCGTCATCAGGCTGAACTTTATTTGCTTCATAAGGTTGAACATACTGTAATAATGCTGATCTTGATGCTTTGCTGTCTAAAATAGATTCTTGCTGTCCATGGTAACCAGAGAGTGGGTCCTTAAGACCCAAAGATTGGGAAAACATAGGTTAAAAAAAAATATATGAGGAGCCATGGACTCCTATACCTGTGTTAATGCTTGGTATTTGTGTCGAGAGGCTATCTCAAAACTAGCCTTGACAGATCCACAGACTTCTCTGATAGTCTCTAAGACTGAAGCTTTTCTCAGCCCTCTCCTTGCCTTCCTAATCATCCCTCTCCTCCTTTCCTCCTCCTCCAGTTCAGTCTCCTTTATCTGAATGTCCAGGCAGGCAGCTGCAGAGGAAGAAACTCAGACCTTGGCTCTCTGCCCCCTTAGATTAAACAATGCTAATCAGCCAGAATATGAACAATTGCCTTTTGCTCTGTTTAAAGAATTAAGAAGGATGACGTTGGAGAGTGGAATTAATAGTAATTTCACTCTTAATATGATTGAGGGGCTGGGAATGGGTTATGCCTTTGTTCCAGTGATTGGAAAGCATTGGTGAAGATGGTTACTTCTCCTGCCCAAAATACAGTGTTTTTACAAGAATATTCTGATCTAGCCTGTGTTCAAACTGAGGATAATGCTCAAGGAAATGTTAAAATTGATTATGAGGACTTGTTTGGCAGGGGCAAAGAGGGATATAACAACAAGTTCTATTGCCTGCAGCCGCCATTGCCCAGATTAGAACTTTAGTTTTTAAAGGCATGGTGGAGGATCCCAGACACTCAGGGTCCTTCCAAGTCCTTTACTGTAATTCAACAAGTCTCAGGGGAGCCTTTATTAATTTCATTAACCAATTGACTAAAGCTATTGAAAGACAAGTAGACAATTTGGAAGCTGCCAAAATTCTGACCAAACAACTGGTTTATGAAAGTGCCAACCAAGATTGTAAGGAAATAATGAAATCTGTTTATCATAAAGTGGATACTACACTTTCTGATTTAATAAAGGCATGTCAGAATGTTGGTACTGAAACTCACAAAGTGGATTTACTGGCTGCTGCTTTAAAACCCCCGGATAAACTTAGTTACAATTGTTAAAAAAAAAAAAAAAAAAAATTGGACCACAAAAATAGTCCAATCAGAAATGTAAAATCTGTTATAAAGGATTTCATTGGGCTAATCAATGCAGATCTAAAACAGACATGTCAGGAAACCCATTTACAGTCACCTCCCAACCTAGGGCCAAAGGAGGAGGAACCCTTTTCACCTGTGGATGCACATGTCTCCTTCACAAATGTTTCTAATTCAAACAGAAGTCCTTCCACAAATCCTTTCATGCCACTAGAGGGAGCACAAGAATAGGTTTGATTACTACTGAGGATGCTCATATATGTCTCCTGGGGAAATCTGTACAATTACTACCCAATTCACTGACCTCTACCCAAAGGTACCTTTGGTTTAATTTTGCCCTGCTCCCAAAGTGCTAAAGAAGGAAAACTATAAGTCCTGGAGTGACTGATTCTGATTACACTGGTATAATATACATTCAAGTTTGGTTTCATATGCCCTTAAATCTCCCCCAAAGGATCCTCCATAGCTCAATTAATTTTCATTCCTTATATTTCTGCCCAACAACCCCTGAATGAAAGAGGGAATGCAGGATTTGGTTCCATTATTATTATTAGAGCATGTTTACCTATTACTGAAAATAGACCAAAATTAATCTTATTTAAATGAGCAGTCAATCACAGTGTTTTTGGACACTGGTGCTGATGTTAGTTATACCTGTCTCAATGTAAGCCTCGTGCATGGCCCTTACAGGGGGTCATCCCAGCTTGGGGGCATAGAAGGAAATAATAAACAGGTGGTTTAAAAGCTCTTTATGGTTGCGATGCTCCACCCTTTCCAATCCATAGCAAGTTATTACTCATATTAAACCATACATTATGGCAATTCCCTTCTGTATAGGGGGCAAAGACATCTTACACAGACTACAAAAGTCTATGGAGTCATCTTTTTATAGAGGCCTCTGCAGAACTGACCACCTTGCCATTAAAATGGAAGGTCACCATTGCTGTCTGTGTAGAACAATGGCCATTGTCTAAGGAGAAGGTGGCAACCACAGAGGCCCTCATTCAAGAACAGTTACAATTGGTACATATTGAACTTTCTACAAGTCCATGAAATACATCCATTTTTATCACAAAGAAGAAATCAGGGAAATGGACATTCTTACAAGATTTAAGAGAAATTAATAAATGTATATGACCTATGCATCCACTTCAGTGTGGATTGCCTAACCCTAGTCTAATTCCTCAGGATTTTCCCTTATATGTAATAGGCTAAAAGACTGATTTTTTATTTTTTTACTATTCCTCTCTTTCCTGATGATCGAGAAAAATTTGCCTTTACAGTTCCTGTTTCCAATCATCATAAGCCTGCTCACAGATGTCAGTGGAAAGTTCTTCCTCAAGGTATGTTAAATAGTCCCACGTTATATCAACATTTGTGAATAAGGCTCTTCAGCCTTTCCAAAAATTATTTCCAAATATTCTTGTTTATCATTATATGGATGATATTTTGATTGCTGGGCCAATATTTACAGAAGATACTTTAACTAAATTGCAACACATTCTATTACAATCTGGCCTCCATGTGGCCGCAGAAAAAATTCCATGACAACTCCTATTAAACTATTTAGGACATAAAATTCTCCAATGTTATTCCATTCATCATGTTCCAAAATTGACTCTTCCTTCAAGTTTCCTTAGTTCATTGGCAACAATTTTTAGGACATTTAAATTGGACTCGGCCATATATTTCTTTATTTACTGATACGCTGTTGCCTTTTTTTCAGCTGTTGAAAAAGCAACGTAATCCCACCAGTTTTTCCAATTAACCTCCGCACTGACTGCAGCTCTCCAGCGTGCTAATGAGAAATTATCTACAGTTCTATAGATACTCTCCCAACATTCAATGTTCCTTTATCTCTAATAATGGTTACAGGAAACCTTATGCCTTTGCTGCAGTTGTTGCCATTTATAATCAAACTTATATATATAATAGAGTGGCTATATTCTCCTTACTTTTCAGGAAGAAATGTTCTCCTTTATGCTGATCTGTTTGCTCAATTGATCTCAGATGGTCACAATCGGATTATCTCTTACAAGAAGAGATATTCATGTACTTTATCTTACTTAAGGAAAGACTTTATATTTACAGTATTTACAGTTTTCTTCATATTATCAAGTTGTCTTAACTGATTTTTAGCTCCTATTGCTTTTCATGCACCTCCGGATGAATGCCTTTTCTTATTGTGTCAAGTCTCTCATGCTCCTTCTATAATCTCCTCCATTCCACTTTCCAGCAGAATTACTGTTTATACTGAAGGAGAAAAACAACAGTGTGGTATCTATATTCATTGATTAAAAAAAAATGGACTGATTATTACACATTGCCTCAAGATTCTCCTCACAAGCAGAACTAGCTGCAATTATTTGGCTTTTCATATGCTTCCCACAACCCTAACATTATTACAGATTGTCACTATATAGCCAAACTGATGTTTCATATTTCCTTTGCAATTTTATCACGTCATTGGACTCTGTTATCACTCTTCAGTCTCTTTTACAGGATTGTACACATCCCGTACCGTATTTTTTGTTCCAGTATTTCTTGCTCACATACATAGCCACACTAAGATTCCTGGACCGCTCACTGAAAGAAATGCTCATTCTGATGCTACTATAAATCACTTTATCCTCTTCAGATGCCATGGAATCACACAATTTTTTCATCAAAATTCTCACTCTTTAATGAAAACCTTTTCTATTTCCTCTCAACAGGCCTGTTTCATTGTTAAATAATTGCTCTCATTGCACTCCCTTTCATTCCCCTACTTGGAAACTGTAAACCCTCAAGGTTTACACTCTAATGCCCTTTGACAAATGGGCATTAACTCATTTTTCTCCCTTCCACCCCTATTCCTTTTTACATGTAACCATAGATACATCCTCAGTTCTTATATAGACCAGTGCACATCGTTCAGAGAAGGTCTCAGCCTGTGTCTCTCATGTGCTCCTTTGCATTGCCACCATGGGTAAACCTCATCATTAAAAACTGACAATGCCCCTGTTTATACTCTAGTGCCTTTGCTCAGTTTTGTAATCAACAGACTATACTCTAACTCATGGAATTCCTCATAATCTTACTGGACAGGCCTTAGTTTGAATGTGCACATCACATGCTTAAAACATGCCTTTTGAAACAAAAACAAAAGAGACCTAGCCTTGCTCATGTTAATAATGCTCTCAATATTGCCTTGTTACAATAAATGCTCTTATGTACAGTATGAAGATAATCACTGTTCCTCTGCCTGGGACAGGCATTTTACCCCTAAGGAACCACAACCAAATATTTATGTAAAACACCAAGTTCCAACAGATCCAATATGGTGGGCCTCTGCACCTTGATTACTTGCAGGAGAGGATAAGCTGCAATCTTACTTCTAAAGATCTTCTCTGGATTTCTGCCAGGTGTGTGAAACCTGTCAATCATCTTGAGTTGGTATTGAGGACTTCACAATCCAATTCCCAAATTCCATTTGACACTGGATGAAGAGGACTCTGATTCAAAAAAAGGAACCCCCAACAAGAACAAGAGGCCCAAGAGGCCCTCAGTCTTCGAATTGTCTAGTGACTTGGGGGGATATAGAAAATTTAACAACATCTGCTCAACAATTCCTAGCCCAGATGTGTTTAGAATGTACCCCAGAAAATTTGATTACAGCTCTGTTTGCCAAACTTACCCCCAATTCCACAACCATACTGGCTGCAGAAGACATGTTTGGGTAACCCTAGGATGGCGGCTGGCGTTGAGCCAAGAGGTGGCGCATAATTAATGTTAACACGGTGTGATCTACTACTTGCCTGATTAGTTAATGTCTCCTTTGTGCTAGCGGTCAACAGATATTCCTCATTCTTTCTTCATTGGTACCGAGAGGCGTGCCTCAATTGTGCTAATCCTAACTGATTGACTGCCTTAGGTATATAAGACCTATAGGAAGCACCTAGGATAAGCAGCTAGTAGAAGGGATAAACGGATAAGCAACGGTTAAGCAGCACCTCGGGTTGCAGATTGCAGAATGG
Source organism: Sciurus carolinensis (assembly GCF_902686445.1). Classification (NCBI taxonomy): domain Eukaryota; kingdom Metazoa; phylum Chordata; class Mammalia; order Rodentia; family Sciuridae; genus Sciurus; species Sciurus carolinensis. The sequence goes on along the minus strand of NC_062221.1, from coordinate 126,711,389 downwards.
AGAAGTAAAGCCACACCTCTAGATAGCAGAGTGAAGGACGCAGGATGCAGGATGCACCTTTAAGAAGAAGCAGCAGAATTAAGAAGATATAGATCTCTGAAAGTGTAGTCTCTCTCAAGCAAAGTCTCTTTCTCTCTCTCTCCTCTCAAAGCCTTTCTTCCTCTATAGCTAGGGAACAAGTGAACAAGCAAGAAAGCAGCGCACTAAAGAGAAAGATAATAGAAGTAGCTCAGTTTCCAGTCCACCTACGATAAATACCTGTGCAATTGTTGCTGCAGGCGGTAACAATATCCGCGTGACTCTTGCGCGGGCGGCAACAGCTAGCTATTATTGTGTTCTTTCTCTGTTGTTGTATCCTTGTTGGTGGTACCCCCGTACTTAGTGGAAATTGTTAATTCTTCTAAAAAATTGTATCTGTCAAGTTATTCTTGTTGATAAGGCTGCTATTGATTATTTGCTGTTGTTACATCATAGGGGATACCAGGAATTAATAGTATGTGTTGTTTCAATTTAACTGATAATAGTAACCCCATTCAAAGGGAATTGGATCAACTTAAAGACATGGTAAAGAAGGTGCACAAGATGATGGAGATGGGGATTATTAGACTGGTTAACCTCATGGTGGGATTATTAGACTGGTTATACTCATGGCTATCAAATTTACATGGGTCAAACAGCTTTTCATTGGAGAATGTTTATTGATACTTGCCTTATTATGCTATGTTTGTTTTTGCCAATGTTTGCCTTGCTTTCTCCCTCCACCTTCCTTAAGCAGAAGACAAGTCATGTCTATTCAACAGGCCATACAAAACAAAAAAAGGGGAGTTGTAGGGATTTCAGGCCAGTCAATGTACAGAGGATCGATGTCCTTGAGTTGAGCAAAACTCCTCAGACAATAATAGGCCTTCTGTTTGAATGGCTTAGAAATACTCTGCAACTCCTCTGTCCTTGAGGCCTGGAGACATTATCTTATTATAATAATCTTTGGTACCAGTGGACTCTGAGAAGCAAGTAAGTTATGTGATCTAACTCACTACGTAACCTAATGTAATTTGATATGACCTGGAATAGATAATAGATAATAAACTGGACTGACTTTCCACGGAGGCCACTTCCTATTCTTCGCCATTCTGTGTGCTTGCCTCTTTATTAGCTCTCCCCTTAACCCGTATAGCTCGACCCCAATTAACTTTTACAGTTTTCAAACCAGAAAAGGAACGGGGTATAAATTATTGCACCCCCTTAAACTCAAAAATGTGATTAAAACATAAAAAAATGTAAGTTTATACAGTAAGAGCATTTAAAAAAAGAAACTGAAATAAATAACAAGTCAACAAAAAACAAGTCATAAAATCTAAAACCAAAGAGGATGAATTAAAATTTAATAGAAACAAGATAATCTAGTAAAGTGAAATAAACAATAAAAAGAAAAAAAGAAAGTCAAAGGCTGAAGATTTTTAGGAGTTGATAAATTAAATATGAAAACCAAAAAATTATAACATGTAGACAATGCAAAATATTACCATTCTAAAGTAGAGATTAAAATTTTAAGACAAATAGTCACACACAGTGGCACACACCTGTAGTCCGCAGTACTTGGAAGGCTGATACAGGAGAATCACTTGAGTTCAGGAGTTCCAGCCAGCCTGAGCAACATAAAGAAAGAAAGAAACCTTAAGGCAAACAAAGGAGAAGAAAACATGAAAACAAATGATGAACTCAGTCCTTATTGGAGTCTAGCTGGATTAAACATCCAAGCCCCATGGTAGAGTACCTCCTAAATGGGTAGTTAAAGGGTTTTAGCTCTCTCCTTGAGGAGCTAGAGTCCCATATTTTCAGTTGGCACTTAACACAAGGGTTCCAGACTCTTGGATCAAAATAGCAGAAATCTAGAATCTCCTTGACCTTTTACAAACTTCCGGACAAATCTTGATTGTTTTGTTCACGGATTTACAAGTACACAAGCCTACCTGGGAAGAATAGAGACCACACCTGTTGTGTCTTAGTCTGTTTGGGCTGCTATAACAAAATAGCACAGACTGGGTAGCTTATAAACAACAGAAATTAATTGTCACGGTTCTGGAGACTGGGAAGTCCAAGTTCAAGTTGTGGACAGGTATAGTGAGGGTCCATTTCCTGGCTCACAGATGACGCTATCTAGCTGCATCTTCACATGATGGAAGGGCAAACATGCTTGGTTCTCTCTCTCTTATAGGGTTGTTATGACAAGATTGCAATAAATCACTGAGTCAATCTTGAAGCAGGAAATGGAACATTTGTTCACCAGCTGGTGGGTCAAGGGGAGGTTGCAAAGCCTACACCCTTCGACTCTTTAGGGGTTAGAGCACACCTTTTAAAGCATGTCAGTACATTAATCATAAATGGCTGTTTCTATGATTCAAAACTACAAACAAACATCATGAAATCTAAAATCATAAGCAGAAGGGGAAGTAGGTCAAGACAACCCTAGTTGAGTACAATATAATAATAGTTACTAATGTCCAGATAACATTAGCATTCTATGCAGTTAGGGTTGCCCAAGAAAAAATGTGAACCAAAAAGGTAAACAGTTTTACATTGTATAAGAATTGCCATTTTGTGTTGCCAAACATGCTACACTAAGCATCTGTTGGTAGGTTTTCTCACAGGAGAAGCATTTCTTACATGACATAGAGTTTTAAGGTAAAATGGAGTCTGTTGGTCATTGCCCATAAAGCCCTGATCCATAACAAGTACTAATGGGTACTAATCCCATTAATAACCTTCCAAAAGGCCATAGAGGGAATTAAGATTCTAACAGTTGGATTTTGAGGGGACACAAACATTAGCATTCTACTTCTTTGGTCTTCTCTGGACACACATATATTGTCCATTAGTTCATTTGACAGCCATTTATTGATACCTTATTCCATACAATGCCTAATTGTAAGTACTGGTGATACAGTACCTACCTTGGTTGAGAAAGATGATAAATAACTTTTGCCGTGACAAGTGTGGTAAGTGCTCTGAAGGAGAAGCACAGAAGCTATCACCATGACAAGGAGGAATGTCCTGGGAGTCATCAAAGGTTTCTAAGGAAAGTGTTTGCTTATTGGACTAGAACAAACTAAGCCAAAAGGAAGTGAAGAACGTTGTAGCTAAAGAGAACTGCGTGAAAACTCCACGCAGAAGAGGCAAGCTGAACATTGTGACCAGAAGACAGACAGAAAGGCCAAGAGGAAGAAAATGCAAATGAGATGAGCAGGGGCCAGAACCTAGATCCTGAAGCCACGATAAAAATTTGCCCTCCCTTCCTCCTTCCCTTCCTTCCTTCCTCTTTCTTTTTTTCCTTCTTTCCGAGTGAGGAATATTTGACCCACTATTTGAACCCAGTGGAAATGTTGCCTTTGATGTTTTGATTCTGTAATTATGAACACAGTTCAACTCAAATCACAAAATTAACAGTTTCATCCAAAAAGCATGTTTCTTGCAATAAATAATTTTAATTTCTTGATAAGTTACCATATAGATTTACCTTGATTTCAATTCTCCCCATTTATGCTTTATAAAATCAATGTAAGATCAACTTTACTGTAAACTTTCAAAGAAAATTTGTTTCATCAATTGTTTTTGCCCTCAAGTTTAATTTTCAAGGGTCTAGTTATAAATTTTCTCAAGGTTTGATTCCTTATAGTGATTTTTAATTAATCAGATTTTATGTCATTTTAGCCCCTTTCAATATTATTTTATGTCAGTTATGTCTGTAATATTCTGAGTTAAAGAAATGTATTTTTATTTATTTTTTAGCTAATCCATGAGAAAATCTTGATTCGTTTTAATTGTTCTGTTGAAGTGGTTCTCAAATGTGGCAGTCTCAGAACTCCTTTAGACTCTTAAAAAATGTTGAGGTTCTCAAAGACCTTTTGTTTTGTGGATTTTAACTATTGATAGTTGCTGTATTATGAATTAATTTGATGCCTTTAAATATTAATGTTTTAAAATTACAATAAAATCACGTTTACACACGTATTTTATTAAATATAACTATTTTCCACAACAAAAGAAAATGAGAAGAGTGGCATTGTTTCACATTTCTGCAAATCTTTTATATGTGGTTTAATAAAGGACAACCGCCTTCTCCTACCTTCCAAATTGTTGTAATATCAACATCATGTAGGACTCTAGAAAACGCCCCACCAGAATAAACGAGGAAATACCTCACTATTACGATGAAAGTACTTTTGTACTAATGGATCCTGAAAAGGGTCTTGAGGAACCTCAGAAGTCCTTAGACCACACTTTGAGATCCGCTGATCTCCGGAAACGTTTCCCAATGTTTTTGACGTAACAAGAAAACCTTCTTTTCATAATGATGTATTTTAAAAGCTTATTAGGAAAAAAAATGTAACTCATGATACACATGCGATTATTTCTTAAGGAGCACTAGGTCTGTGCCAGTTTAATTTATATTGAATTTATATTCAAGTCAAAGAACCCACCGAAAACGTTTTGTGCTCTCTGGTTTCTACGAGATTACTTCCACTGTGAAAACTATTCTTTTTTAAATCAGTGTGTGTTCATGTAGAAAGACACAGCAGTCAGACTTGGAAACTCTTGTAAAAAAGAGTTTGGGTTTCCAAGAAGTAGAAAAAAGGAATACAGATAGTGGTTACGAACGTGCACGTTGCAATCTGGCTGAGCTAGGTGGGAATCGTGACTTCATAACATGCATTTGCTCTGTGATCTCGGGTATGTTATTCTCCTTTTGTGAGTTTCCGTTTCCCTTCTATAAAATGGAGATGATAATATTAATTTATCAGCTGGATCATTAACAAAGATGCCGCAGGTAAAGCAAAGCACACGGAACCTGGCACCTGTGAGCACGCGACAGGTTTTGATGGGCACCTTACATTCCCAGTGCCTCCTACAGTTCCCAGCCCGGAGCCAACACCCAAGGATAGTTTGGGGGGATGAAGACAGGGGCACCGCTTCAGGACAAAGGGCACACCTGTCCTGACGCTGGTGCCTGGGTCTGGAAGACTTTATGAACATTAAGTTTAGGAAGTGTGATTTACGGGTCAGAAACGGCAAATGCCAGAGAATCTATCCCGAGCTCCCCGCGTTTGCATCACCAAAGACCCGCCCACATGCGCTCCCTGCGCTCGGCCGGATCGTTCGACCTGATCGGGGATCGTCAGATCGTCGCTGGCTGCGGGAACTACTCTAGTATCGCGAGGATTCAAGCCAGGCGGTCGGAGGGAGAGAGAGGCGGAGCGAGAGGCGGGCGGCACGCAGCGTCCCCAGAAGGCTGTGCGTGTCGGCCGCTTCCTCCCGTTCTTCCGTCCGAGCGCGTGAACGGCTCTGTGCAGGCTGGCCATGGCGCTTCACGTCCCCAAGGCCCCGGGCTTTGCCCAGATGCTCAAGGAGGGAGCGAAAGTAAGGGGTGAAATGAGAGGGTGAGGCGGGAGAGCCGGCGTGGGGTTGCGGCGGCTTCGCCGGGCCTGCTAACGGGCCGGGCGTGCTCCCCTGGAACGGCGGCCGGGGAAGGAGAAGATTCCAGAAAGGGAGGAAGGAGTACCCGAGAGACTCGCCGCCAAAACCCGAGTCATTTTTGTTCTCCTTATGCCGGGGAGATCCGAGGCGGCAGTGTGGAGGATCCACACAGTCTAACTGGGGAAGCGTCTTGCGGCTCCTGCCTTTTCTCCCTCCGTCAGTACAAGGGGACTCACTAGGCTCCTTAAAGGGATTTGTAAGAGTAAAGTTGAAGGACGAGATAAAATTGCCCTAGGAACTGGGAGGCCGATTAACACACAGTTCATGGATTACAGGCTGGGGAGGGAGAAGGAGGCGGCCCTCCCGACAGGAGGGCTTAGATACAGGAGCCAGCCAATTCTTGGTTGCCTCTTTCCAAATGAGAAATTGTGTTGGTAGTAGGACAATCCAAAGGGTTTCTGGTCCCAACTTAACTGTAACCAGCTTATGGTCTTGAACATAATTTCAGGAGCATAATTTTTTAAAAAATATAGTGTGGTTGAATATAAGGTTTTATGGAAGGTGGAGGGAGCTAGGTTCTTGTTTATAGGACACACTTTGGAGGTAACTTGTATACTAAGTAAATGTCAGGATTTAATGTATATGTTGGTTTTTTTTGTTTTTGTTTTTTTAATAACAGTTGGTTACTCCCCTAAAAATGTCAGGCTGAAATCTTAGTTTTAAATTTGGTACTGCTGGGCTGGAGTTGAGGCTCAGTGGTAGAGCACTTGCCTAGCTTGCATGAGGCACGGGGTTCGATTCTTGGCACCACATATAAATAATAAAAATAAATAAAGGTCCATTGACAACTCTTAAGAATATATTTTTTAAAAATTTGGTACTGCTAACTCCGAAAAGATACTTTACCCTGAGAAATCTTACATCCTTTCTCTAATTGGACTTAGCACTCCTCCCCTACTTTTCACTACACATAAAAATTAAAAGCCTGGGTTTTGATGTATAAATAGATCTCTGTAGTCCCTAAAAAGCACCCTTCTTAATCATTCAACTAAAGAGGAAATTTGTGGCTCATTTAAAGTATCAAGCACCATGTTTATGTGTGTAAATCTTGCGTGATTGACTCAACAATCCTGTGAGGTAGGTACTATTATTGTCTGGATTTACAAGTGAAAAAAATTGCCCAAGGTCATATAAGTTAGCCAGAAACTGAGATTGGTAACCAACCATTCAATATCTGGACCCCATGTATGAAATACTCCAACAATATTTTTATTAGAAGAACAGCAAAGACATCTTGTGCTGGGAAATTCTTGTTTATTGTCTTGTTTTATTTTACAGCATTTTTCAGGATTAGAAGAGGCTGTGTTTAGAAATATACAAGCTTGCAAGGAACTTGCCCAAACTACTCGTACAGCATATGGACCAAATGGTAATTTCCAAATTCATGTTTTAAAAACACAATAATGGAACCCTGTTTATTTTTCTTTCAAACTTGTTTTGAGGGTTATATTTACAGTATGGTTTTGAAAGTTTATTTCATTGTTCAGTAATACTAGTACATTTCCAACTTTTAATCAGCAACTTAGATCTCTAGAAAAATAGCAATCAAATTGTTATTTTTATTATATTGGAAGGATATAAAAATTATAGCACTTTCACTTCCCGCTCCCTTTTTTTTGAGACAGAGTCTCCCTTAGTTGCTCAGACTACCCTTGAACTTGTGACACATGTAATCCCACAGACTCAGAAGGCTGAGACAAGAGGATTGCCAAGTTCAAAGCCAGCCTCAGCAACTTAGGAAGACCCTGTCTCAAAATTTAAAAAAGAGATAGGAATGTGGCTCAGTGGTTAGACACCCTTGGGTTCGGTCCCCAGTACCAAAGTTATAATTAAAAAAAAAATTTAAAGTGACCTAAGTTAAGGGAAACTTTTCTCTTCTTACCTTCAACTATTGAAATTAAGATACAAATCTATGGAATAAGCTTTAAACTAAATATAAGTAGATTATTTTGATTTTTATACATGTTAACATACTTTCCGTTTATTGAGCACTTTTACTTGCCAGCATGTTGCAAACAACTTGTAAATCAGCTATAAGATTTGGCATACTTCTTGGTAACATGGAAAATTAGAAATGAAAGATGTAATATGGATGTGTAATCAGGGAAAGCCCATTGGTCTATGAGATAGAATGGAACATATAGTATGTATTGAATTTTTACAACACTGTTTAAGAAGTAAATACAGATTTGTACTTCTTGACTATTTTCCTAGGTGTTTGGGAAAATATTTTGAGTAATAATGGTTTTTTTTTTTTAACTATTATTTTTGAGGCATGAACAAAATGGTCATCAACCACATGGAGAAGTTGTTTGTGACAAATGATGCAGCCACTATATTAAGAGAGCTAGAAGTAAGTTCTTTCTTTTTGAAACAACCAAGAAATGTTTTGATGGCATCAAAAATTAAGTATATTTTATGGCATAGGTGAAAATTTCTTACTTCAGATTGAATATAAAAGGGCTACTTTTTCCACCTTGAAATTTTGTTATGCAGAGGTATAAACAGCTCTAGGTTTAATGTTTTAAACTTATTTTTAAAATCTTAAGTTGTTAATGTTTGGAGGGATTAATGATGATTAAACATTTGCTAATAATGTCAAATTGATTTTAGAGTGACAATAAAGTGAACTATTCCAAAATACAGAAATACCTGATAAGCAAAACTTTTTTGATCAAACTATTTGATTTTCGAAAATAAAAACAAAAATAATCAGAACACTAAACAAAAATTGGAATTTTGCTTTATTCAGCAGCAGTTTTGATATTATGACCTATAGAGTAGATACTACTGGCAGGGTTATGAGGAAGGTCTGGCACCTAAATGCACATAGCCATTTCTCATATAGCTGCATTGTAATTGAAGGATATGTTCAATCAACTTCAGGGAATTTTCCTAAAGCTTGGCCTATAAAGAACTTAATCTTGTTTTAAATGAAACTACAGATACTTTAACAACAGTATTTTCAAGGACATATTTAACTCCTCAAATTATTTGTGGAGGAGCTCATTGTAAATGTTGATTTTATACGCTATGATGTTCTCAGAAATTATTAAAGTATAATAAGGATACTATCAAGATAACAATAGCACAGTATTAACTGGTTTTTTTACGGCCATCACTACTCACTACTTGTTTCTGTAAAGGTATCTGAAATGAACTCCTAAGAACAAAATTATGTAAATATTTATAGACTTTTAAGAAAAATTTTACATTCCTTTTTTATAAATCAAAAGTGATAGCCCTTATGGCAGGAACATATAATGAAACTAATATTGAGGGTCTTAACCAAATTAAGTGATGTCTGTTTTTCTCCCTCTAAAGACTTAATATCTGGATATAGTGATAGGAATTGCATTATTTTAAATTTAAGGAACACATAATGATGTGCTGAATCTTATGGAGTTGTGTGTAATGGGTGACTGCCATCAAAAGATGTGCTTCACATTTCTTTTCATTTGTAGTTAGGTATTTGTGTTTATAGACCTAGAAGAGCTTGATTTTCTTGTGACCACACTTTTTGTAGCATAGATTAATCAAATGGTATTAACTGACTTACAGGGAAATTAAAGTCTGTTTAAGAAATGGAAATTAATGATTTTATGTTACTGTAAGGATCAAATGTTTGTACTCGGTATTCCTTTTTATACCAGGTACAGCATCCTGCTGCAAAATGATTGTAATGGCTTCTCATATGCAAGAGCAAGAGGTTGGAGATGGCACAAACTTTGTTCTGGTATTTGCTGGAGCTCTTCTGGAATTAGCTGAAGAACTTCTGAGGATTGGCCTGTCAGTTTCAGAGGCAAGTGTTCATTTTATAATTTACTCCTAGTTAATTTTTGTCTGTATATTGCTTAAAATTTAAGATCGTTAGCAAAGGAATAGCTAACATTGAGCACTTTACTCTGAGCCAGGAATACATGTACTTCATTTGCAGTACCATTTTATCATCAGAACAATCCTGTTAGGCCCGATAACCCATTTTCTTTTCAATGAGGACAGTGAGAAAAATGTTGCACAAGATTCTGTAGCTAGTAAGTGGAGGAGCTGGAATTCAAATTTGGGTTGTCTCCAAAACCTTTTCTCATAACTAGTAGGTCTGCCATACATTAGCCTGTAAGTATACTTTTGTCATTTTATATCAATACCCACATTCTTTGGGTTATTAAAAAAAGGACTTTAAGTCATGTGAAAAGTATGTGTTTTAAAGAAATGCTTTTGTTCTTTTCATTTTAGGTCATAGAAGGTTATGAATAGCCTGCAGAAAAGCCCATGAGATTCTTCCTGATTTGGTATGTTGTTCTGCAAAAAACCTTAGAGATGTTGATGAAGTGTCATCTCTGCTTCGTACCTCCATAATGAGTAAACAGTATGGAAATGAAGCGTTTCTAGCCAAGCTTATTGCTCAGGCATGTGGTAAGTACTAGTAAATGAAAGGATCCAAAATTAAAATATCTTTAACATGACTATAATATTTTCTCTATTGTCTCAAAATATTTTTTTTATTTGTCTCATTTTCTTAACAGTATCTATTTTCCTGATTCTGGTCATTTCAATGTTGATAACATCAGGGTTTGTAAAATTCTGGTAAGTTTAGAAAATTTATTAACATTCTGTAAATGAGTCAGTTATTGTTTGCAAAAAAAAAAAAAGATCTAAAATTAATTTAGACACTTGGTGCTTAACTATCTTTTGAGCATCATTTTATAACATTTAGTATTACTAGGTTCTGATATTACTTATTAAATTCAAGTCTGTTGACATGTTTCCTATTGTCAGTTTTCCCTGCCATCCTGTTGGATTGAGAATAGTGTATAAAGCAAAATACTAATTTCTTTGCCTTCTTTGTGTATGATTAATTTTTATAATACACTTGGACAATTTTGAGTGGGTGAATGTTGTTTTTACCCTTACATTAATAAAATTCACAATGTAATGATAAAATCAAAACATTGAGGGTTTTTTTCTGAAGTACATTTTTGATAAAAATTTTCATGTGCTTCATAGTAGAACATAGTTGGAATGGTTTAGCACATTGGCATACCAATTACTGTGGTTGAATTTAGCTTACGTAGTATGTATGCTCTCTATGTATTTGTAACTGTGCTATGTGTCTTCTGTCTCCACACACCTTGCTTGTTAAATTGCAAACCTATCAGAGCAGAATTTTTAACCTGGCACACACCTGTAATATCAGCTACTCAGAAACCTGAGGCAGGAGGATCACAAGTTCAAGACCAACCTGGACAACTTAGTGGATGTAGCTTAGAGCTAGAGTACTTAACTTAGCACAAGGCCCTGGGTTCAGTTCCCAGTACCACCACCAAGAAAAAACAGATATTTGTTCTCTGTTCATTCTCTAGTAGTGAAAACAGATATTTGTTCTCTGTTCATTCTCTAGTAGTGATTCCTGATTTATTGGCACCAAGTAATTTGGTAAGTGGATGAATAAATGACTCAAAGTAGTAGTTTTCTACCTTTAGTTCTTCTCAGTACACTGAAGAACAAATTCCCTTTCATAACAATGGCTCATTCCCATAGTGATTCCCACCTTGAGCAGAAAGGTCTTTATGCCCACCATCACATCCTATATCCCCAGTTTTCTGTCTTGGTGTATTCATTTTACAAAAGGCTATATTTGGTGTATACAGAATCAACAACTTGGAACTAATGATGATCTTGGTATTCAATTTCTTAGGGCTCTGGTATCTATTCTTCTTCAGTATTGCATGGGATGGTTTTTAAGAAGGAAACCGAAGGTGATGTAACTTCTGTCAAAGATGCAAAAATAGCAGTGTACTCTTGTCCTTTTGATGGCATGATAACAGAAACTAAGGTATGTAGACTTCAAAACTTAAAAGTGAAAATTTGTGTTGCCTTTTCATATTACTGTTTTTAAGTTTCAATGTAGAATTTGCTCTTAAACTAGTAAGTACCTCATAATTACTGAAAACTGCAGGGTCATATGTATTTTTAAGCCAGATTTTATATTGATGTCTAATTCAGTTACTAAATTCTGAATTTGAAACATTAGATGGTACCAGTTTTGTTTATATTCTATAATATAGCTCTTGACATTTCAACAAGTGAAATATGTTGAGCACTCTTTGAAAATAGTTTTTTTAAATGTTGACTTTCGGTAACATCTGAAAAAATTGCTAATATACTTTGAAATTTTTAATTGTTTTTAAAAATATATATTAAGTTTTAGGTTTGTATTTGGTTAGCAGTAGTTGGCTTCATCCCTTCTATTCTTGAAATCTGAAGTGTTACTTTTGAAAGGTTTTACCAGATTTGGGGAGAGGAGTGACCATTTAGGAATAATCACACAGTTAGGACAAGTTCGAGAATTATATCCTTGCTATTTCGGTTATACTGTTTGGTTTTTGTAAAAGACAAAAAGCAGAACACTTGCCCAACATACCTAAAATAGCAGTATTTCTCCAACTTTTCCACCAGAGTACTTGTTGAGGAGCACATGCATCTCTTTTAGGAGTGAGGAGGTCAAAGAGGAGCAAGCTGAGAATTCATTGATTTCATATAGATTTTGTATTCTGCTTCATAATGCATGCATATTTATTTTCATGTTTTCTCCCAAATTCTTAGATTATTTCTTAAGTTATATCTTATCCTATGCCTTTGAACACCAAAGCAGTGAAGTGGTTTTAAAGAGAATACTTAACTTGTTTTGCCAGGGAACAGTATTGATAAAGACTGCTGAAGAATTGATGAATTTTAGTAAGGGAGAAGAAAATCTCATGGATGCACAAGTCAAGGCTATTGCTGATACTGGTGCAAATGTCATAGTAACTGGTGGCAAAGTGGCAGACATGGCTCTTCATTATGCAAACAAATACAATATCATGTTGGTGAGGTAAGAGCTGCATTCCATTAACCAATATAATAAGTGGTTTTAATACTGAAATACCAAACAAGTTCAACAATTGTATGAAGGTAGTTAATAAAAGGAAATAAGGTCATATAAATTATTAGATCGAATAGCAAAAAAAATTTAGTCTAGAGGGATAGAAAGTGCCTCTGCGAAACCTCACATTTAATCAGTGAATTGAAGAATCAATCAGTAGAAGAGGGAGAGGAAAAAGCATTCCAGGTAAAAGGAACAACTTGAGATGATACATAAGCCTAGAGCTTATGTTCGTTTGTAGTCCATGAACACTTATATGGAGAACACTAGAAATACTTACCCATTCCCATCTACTACCATTCCTACACCTAATCAGATGTGCAGAGTGAATCATTGTATTCTTCTCACATGCACAACTGCACACAGCAAAGCAGTTTTATGTGTATATACCACGTCCCTGGTGTTTTAGAGCTATAAACCTCTGATTTCCTCAAGTGCAGATGGCAATAGGAAAGGTAGCAGAATGATTCGGACATAACTTTCCCATGTTCATATATGAATACACAGTGAAACTCCACATGTACACCCACAAGAATGGAATCCTAATTAGAATTAAGTTATACTGCATGTATGGATAATGTCAAAATACACTCTACTGTCATGTATATCTTAAAAAAAAAAAAAGAAGAAATTTAAAAAACAAATATATCTGACCCCAAACTGGGTAAGCCAAATATGGAGGAGGGTAGCATTTCATTGTATTCAAAAAGCACAGAGGTAAATTTAGTTTCATGATAATCTACACATGACAACTGAAATATCTAAGCCTTGGTGTCACTTCCTTAATTTTTTAAAGTTTCCTCTGAAAAAAGGAAAAATAATAATGTTACTTGTGGACTGATATATGGTTTTCTATTTGATATCTACACTTAATATGCTATGTGTTCGGAATTAAAAGTTCTATTTAAGGTCTTTTATTTTTTAAAGGCTGAACTCAAAATGGGGATCTCAGAAGACTGTGTAAAACAGTTGGGTGCTACAGCTCTTCCTAGATTGGTATGTATTTCGAGAAATAATCAAAGATGGTTGCATCCATTTGAATTTTATTATAACAGTCTCTTTTTCATAGACTCCTCCTGTCCTTGAAGAAATAGGACATTGTGACAATGTTTACCTCTCAGAAGTTGGAGACACACAGGTGGTTGTTTTTAAGCATGGTATGTAGTAATTGCAAAAGGTATTTGTGTAAATGTGAGATGTTTGTTTTCTTTTACTTAATCTCTGAATGTATTTATTGACAGAAAAAGAAGATGGTGCCATTTCTACCATAGTACTTCGTGGCTCTACAGACAATCTAATGGATGATATAGAAAGGGCAGTAGATGATGGCGTCAATACTTTCAAAGTTCTCACAAGGGTCAGTATTAGCAAGCAGCTTCTTTAGTAATCGCTAATGTCTTAAAAACATAGTTGGTGCTTCTGGGCATTCTGAGAACTTCAAAATGAGTGGTTTAACCAGGCATGGTGGTATACATGCCTGTAATCTCAGCTACTGTAGAGGCTGAGGCAGTTGGAATTTTACCTACGGCTTAACCTTTCAATTGCCAAAGAATATGATAGTTTCTTAAAATGACTGTACAAAGGACTTAATGGCAAAGCAAGGGTATTTCTTTATTGTTAAATTTTTTGTTGTTTTTTATTTTAATGTACTACCTAAACAGTTGCTAAAGCATTGTTCACAGTGCCTTATCCGTAGAAATGGCAGATAAAGAAGACAGGGCTGTCCCCATTCTTCACTTTGGTCCTGCCTTTTCATATACTAGACACTGCAGAAAGAAAATTTGCTCTAATCACTCACATTTACCAAGTTTATAAGTAGATTTTGAGTATTGGTGCCTGGTTGAAAACTAGTCTGATGGAGTACTGGAATCTGAAAAGATAAGTGAAACTGCCTTTTTTTTTTTTTTTTTTTTTTTGGTGTGTGTTTGGACAACTTAACAGGATAAACGTCTCGTACCTGGAGGTGGAGCAACAGAAATTGAATTGGCCAAACAAATCACATCATATGGAGAGGTATGGCTTTTACTATATAACTTTCTTCCTATTGCTTGAATTGAATAAAATGCAATAATAAACACATTTTGTTTTAGACATGTCCTGGACTTGAGCAGTACGCTATTAAGAAGTTTGCTGAGGCATTTGAAGCTATTCCCGGGCACTGGCAGAAAACTCTGGAGTTAAGGCCAATGAAGTAATCTCTAAACTTTATGCAGTTCACCAAGAAGGAAATAAAAACGTTGGACTAGACATAGAGGTATTTGAGAAAACACCATGGATTTAATTGCTTTGTGAATGCACAACTTAAAAATAGAAGCAGTACATAAAAAGGAAAAATCAGAAATAGTAAACTGATTTTCTTAAAATCAGTTTTTATTTTATCTGATGGAGGAAATTTTTAGTTTTCCTTTTGTTTATTAATACTCATATATAGTACTTAAGCATGGTTACTTGTGTGGTACTTAGGAGTCGTGCATGCAGGTTTTTGTTTTTGAATATAAACATTTTTACCTGAAATAATTTAAAATAAAAGGATGGAAACTGTTTTGTGTTGACAGGCTGAAGTTCCTGCTGTAAAGGATATGTTGGAAGCTGGTGTTCTAGATACATATCTGGGAAAATACTGGGCTATAAAATTGGCTACTAATGCTGCAGTTACTGTACTCAGAGTGGATCAGGTGAGCAAAAGTGAAACCTTGATATTTAAAAATGATAGTTTCAATATGGCTCAGCAGTGTTTTCACAGAACCAGAATATAGCATAGTTCTAATTATATTCAAAGGAATTTCTTTACCCCCACACCTTAGAGATGTTCAAGTACCACCCCGCATTTTTTAAATTTTTTTCTTCTGTAGTTTTAAATTATATTGAATAATAGTGAGAAAACTGAAATCCATTTGCCCACAGAATTGTCAAAGCAAGTAGAAAGTTGTATTTGTTAAGGACACATTATATATACAATGTGAAAATCACATGAAATTAAACTTGGAAGAAATCCTAGCTAAAATTAATAGAAAACTATACTTATCTCTAAGCACAATAAGGACCAATTGATGATTATTACATAACAAAGTAAACTTTTTTCTGAATAAGGAATGACTCTTTCATAGCTAGAGAATGACCAAAAATGGAACTGGGTATCCACTTTCAACTTATCAGAAATAAGCAGAAGGTCTTATTTCTGGGAGTGTATTCCAGTAGTAGGACACTTGCCCAACATGGAGGAGGCCCTAGGCTGAGTCCCTAGTACCACAAAATAAAAACAGAAGCAGCTGTTTGCCAGATTTGTTAATAGAGGGGTTCTGTATCTCCTTATTAGGTAGTTTGTAGTATAAGAATATGATTGAGTTTTTCAGTAAAGATGATAGGGCCTAGGGATATAGCTCAGTTGGTAGAGTGCTTGCCTCACAAGCACAAGGCCCTGGGTTCAATCCCCAGCACTGCAAAAAAAAAAAAAAAAAAAATAGAAGCACAAGGAATTGTTGATTTTTAGAAATCATATGTGTTAAGAATAAAAAGGAGAACCCAAAGTGGAAGGGGACACGAGTAGCTTAAGTAGACTGAAACGTGAACAGAAATTCTGATAGCGGAAGTTCCTTACCTGAGAAACTTCTCCGAATGTCATGCAAGCCTTTAATTCCCATCACAAAGGAACTTCATACGTTTTGGCTTTAAACTAGGAAGCCTGTTTTGTTTGATGGTAGGGAAGGTTATTGGTTTGTGCCCCTGGTCTTTGCACTCTGCACGTAAAGATATGTGAAGAACCCATCCAACTGCATTAGCCAAGCTGGGGTTAGTATAAATTCTAATCTTTTAAAAAAGTCAGTTGTGCTTGACTTTATGCAATATATGTTCTAGAAAGAGACTTGCAAATTACTATAACCATGGGTTTGTGTAGTAGGAGCTGAATTAATCTTTGTTCAAATGTCTCTTTAATTCATGCTCAAAGGAAGTATAGTACCCAAATTGATAGCATCAACATCATCCAAGATCTTGCTTAGACCTAACTCCACACCCACTAAATCAGAAATTCCAAAGGTCTAGCATTCAGCTTTAATAAGCCCTCCAGGTGATAGTGATACCTAATAAAATTTTGAGAACTGTTGTTCTTTTCATTTTTGTGTTGCTGGGGGTCAAACCAAAGGCCATACGCATGCTAGACAAGCTCCCTACACTGAGCCACATCCCCAGCTCCCTTAGGGTTTATATTTCTCATAGAGGCTTCTGAAAAATGGGTATGAAATCTGTTCAATGTAGTAAAGATGTTTCATAGTTCATGTTACTTAAAATATAAGTCAAATCCCTTGATGTTGTACAGAAAAATTTCTTCATATAATTGGGAAAGCAGTGAATATTAGTTCATCTTAATGGTTTTAGTTTTTCCCAAACTTATTTGAGCCCACAACAGCTTTTTTGTTTTAAAATATAAATCTTTAAGATGTGAAATGGTTATATTGTACTTGGGGAAAATGTTGGCTAGCACATTTTAGATAAGCTAGAGAGGCTTGTGGCTTATTTTTTTAGTTGCCAGCAAACGGTGCTTGGATTTGTTTTTGAACAAACACTTGGCTACTGTTTGGTTCTCATGGGTAGTAGATTTCATTGTTAAACTTTTATGTATCAATTACTTTAGATTATAATGGCAAAACTGGCAGGTGGACCTAAAGCTCCTAAACCACAAGGAAACTGGGATAAAGATGGTTGGCAAGATGAACTTCATATATAAATAGCAAATCAGGTGCCATACTGACTGGTTTATTCCAGTGATGCATGCAAGACTTTCATGTGTCTGCTTAAGTTATCAAACTGCTTGTTTTGGAATGTCCTTTACTAATCTGTGTGGGCTTTGTTGCCATTTTTACCTACAAAAGCAGGAAGATTTCTCACTGCTGAAAGTTCACTGTAATTTCTAATGAGGAAGCTAAACAACTTTGCTATGGTGTTTCATATGCAGTATATAATTGATTGCTTATATTGAGATGATTGCCTAATCTTAAAATTAGGCCAAGAGAAAAATAACTCAATTCTGAAGTTTGAATTTATACACAACTTTTGTGTTCTACAGATCATCATGGCTAAACCAGCTGGTGGGCCCAAGCCTCCAAGTGGAAAGAAAGACTGGGATGATGACCAAAATGACTGATTGAATGGCCTAAATTCTTACTGTAGGTGGAGGTTGTATTTGCAGTAGTTCACTAGGAATTGCCTAATGGTTTTCTTATTCTCCTTAAATTAAGAAGTGTTTTGTGTTTGTATCCTTGGCTGAATGATAAAATAAATGTGTTGTTTTACTCTAAAAGCCTCACTTTCTGATTGACCAGCACTGAATTTGTTTCAATCTTGTAAACCCCAGCAGTTCTACAGTGAAACTGATACAGGTACATTAAAAATACATTGGCGATTATAATCTAGAACTTGCATATCTTGTTATATTTTTATATATATAGAGAGAGAAATACACATTTTCGGGGCTGGAGTTGTGACTCAGTGGTAGAGTGCTTGCCTAGCATGTGTGAAGCACTGGGTTCAGATCTCAGCACCGCATATAAATAATTGACAACTAAAAAAATATTTTTTTGAAATTCATATTTTCAAACCCTTTGATCATTTGCCTACTTTCTCAAAAGAAATATAAAATCAGTGTTTTCAAATGTTACCATAAGTGATTTTTTTTTTTTTTTTTTTGTTGCTCAACTTACAAATTTTTATAGGTGTTACACATTTAGGACAATGGGACTTAATGTAGTCATCACAGTAGCTGTGAGACTTAAGTCACTTAACAAGTGTATAGGGGTCTCCTTCCCTTGTATGGCCTGCTGCTTGATTTTTTTTTTTTTTTTTTTTTTTTTTAATTCAGAACAGTCACACCTGTACAGTCAACCGCCACTTTCCACAAGGGAATGGCAAAGTTGAGTATTGTGACAGACCAAATGAGCCCAGAAAGCATAGAATTTTAACCATCAGAGCCTTGATGGGGAAAAGTCTGCCAATTCCTGAACTAGATGTCAATAGTAGGCAAATATTTTCACAAAGCACATCCTCTTTAAGATCGGTAAGGAGTGTTGAAAAGGCAAAGAATATGTATAAAAGGTTAATTTATTTTTATAGGATATGCTATTACATGTATTGGTGACAGAGGCCCTTAAATAGTATTTCAAAATACTATTTTTGGTATTTCAAAAAATTTTGGTATTTTTTGGTATTGTTTTTGGGTGAACCCATTTGGTGCTTTACCACTGAGCCCTTTTTATATTTTGAAACAGGGTCTCACTAAGTTGCTGAGGCTAGCTTTGAATTTGTGTTCCTCCTGACTCAGCTTTAAGGCACGGATTACAAGCCTGCACCTAGCTAAAAGGCATTTTATAAAACAATTTGGTTGACTGGTTCTTAAACTCATCAGGGTTAAGAATGATACAAGAAGGTTTCGTTGTTCATCAATTCTAAAATGGAACAGGCTTGGTGTTCTAAACCTTTCCAGGTTGCAAGTAACAGTACTGGCTAGCTTGGGTTAAAAAGTAATTTATTTGCTTTCTCTGACTAGCTAACATAAAAGGGTACTTGGTACCCCAAATTACAATCCTAGGCAGGAGACTGGCTCAGTTTGTCCTAAGTGTTTACCTTTGGTAACAGCAAATAACAGCTTATGTACACTCAGTGGCACTGAAAGAATTACACTTCTCCCAACTGTATACGACTGCAGCCATATACATCTGTGCTTGTGAAATTATGCCAAATGTCTCTGCTCATAAAATTAACACAGTGTAATACAATTTCATTAGCCAGTCTTAAACTATTTTTTTAAATGTTATCTAGTGCAGTCAATGCAACTTAATCTAAGTAATAAAACAAGTTTTGGGGGTAAGTCAGTTTTTATTGATGTGTCATGATCCACCACCCAAACATTAAGCACAGCGGACTTAAATAATTAATATTTTCTTTTCCGAAATGAAGCAGGAATAAAAACCACTATGACAATACAAAAAAAAAAAAAAAAAACACTGAATTTTTAAGTGTTTCCTTTGATACTTAAATAAACATTTCTTTGTCAGGTACTTTGTATTAAGTGAACATGATTTATAGTCTTTAATTTTTTATTGTTACTAATATAGCCATTAAAAAAGCCACAATTGTGTTTTCAGAGAAAGCACATTTTGTTATGGTTACAGTATTCTCTCATAAAATAAGAGATATGCTTGTGAGTTTAGAACTTTAGTTGTAGGCACAGCTTGCACATGTGTATCGCTGATGTGAAACCACTGCCCTTTGGTTGATTCCATTTCAAAATCTGTCAAGAGGAAATATAAATGGGAAGATTCAAGTTAATTACTATCTGGTTGTGCTATAATCTGCTTAATGCCTACGTTTTCTAGGACAGCTTACCTTGTGGGATGTCTCCGTGAAGAACGAGATTAGAGAGATGACTATTTGCAGTTCTTGCCTTGGCATAGGCAGTGTAATGTCCTGACCTCATGGTACCACTATGTTCAACAACTCCGTATAAGGAATATAGTACTCTTGTGTTTTCTTCTGCAACATTCTTTAAAATCAAATGGAATCAAAAGTTAGTTCTAGTTCCATTTGTACAGGTATTATTGCAAACAAGTTTATATTAACACATAGAGTCTTCAGCCTTTGAGAAGGTAGAAACTATTCGTGAGTCAGAACTTAACTATTTTCTCCCCTACCTCTTCTCAGCACACAGATACTTGTTTTTATCAGAAAGTTGCCATTACTGTTTCCCTGCTACTGAAACCATAGCCATGAGCCGCTGATATATTCAGTTAACTGGCCCAGATACTAAGTAACTGAACTTGCCAAAGTTTCTTTAGGAGCTAGGATAATTACCTAGTCCTCACCCAAAATATAAGTTCTTAACAAAATAGCAAGGTCATTTGTGTATCAAAAACCACCTCTCACATTTTCAATGCCCTCTAGGGACAGAAGCACAAACTGCTCACCTTCCCCACCCAGACCAGAGGCTGCTTTTTAAGATCCCATATGCCACAGGGCTAACAATAAGGACAAACATTCACTAAGGCAAGGGCCAATTATAGGCTATTCTATTTATGTTCTCTTGTAACAAAAGTCCTCAAGAGTAGTACTGTCACTAAATTCACCTCTATGCCCCCATATTCACCAAAGAACTTTTTACCTCACTCAATCCTGTCAGTTTTCCAGAGATTTCAGTGTTCAGTGGTGACCTTCAGAATTTTCACTGCCATTCCATTTTGGCTGATCATCATGGTCAGGACTAGATTCTAGCTTTAGATATCACTTAAAACTGTTCAACTTCAGAATCTTATTAATCTTCTAGTCTCAGTCATAATTCTTTTCCTTTAACTCTCACCTCAGCTATTCTGTACTATTTAAGCTAACAGGATCACCTAATCCTCATTTTATCCTGGCCTGTGAAACTTGTCATCATTACCATATGCAGTATACACACTTTGCTATTCAAGAGGTCTGTAAAGCTGCATGTGGTGGAGCACACCTGTAATCCCAGCGGCTCAGGAGGATCCTGATTTCAAAGCCAGCCTCAGCAACTTAGTGAGGCCCAAGCAACTCAGTGAGACCCTGTCTCTAAATAAATACAAACAAAACAGGGCTGGGGATGTGGCTCAGTGGTTGAGTACCCCTGAGTTCAGTCCTCAGTAAAACAAAACAAAACAAAAAGATGTCTGTGAAACAGCAGAAGCAGCACCACCTGAGAATTTATTAAAAATTCAGATTCTCAGACACTACTCCAGACCTACAAAATCACTTTATAGATCGGATTCCCAGGTGATTTCCTATGCACAAACTGAAAGTGTGAGAACTTAGAGCATGTGTGAGCTACCTGATTCTTCATGGATGTCTTCCACAGCAATGGACCCAACTATTCACCACTGTCTTTTTGCCTCTCCTTATCCCCAATCTTTATTTTTTTATTGACCTCACCTCCCACTTCAGGAAAACTGAGACACCCTGCCCAACTCCATTCTCAGGAAAACAATCTTCTCCCTTAGGTTCAAAGACCAAACTCCAACTTAATGTCTCGGCCCAACCCTCTTCTCTTCCTCTAGTACCTTCAATTTCTGGATTTTCCTCTAGGCCTACAAACCTACTTTTAGAGATTTTTTAAAAAATCTTCACTGACCTACCACTTTTCCTTTTCAACAAAGCCTCTAACATATACACATACTTGATCTCCATAAAACACTGAAGTTCCCACAGCTGTTCTGAAAATCCACAGTGTGACCTCTGTACTGTCTAATCCGTAGTTTTCAACCCCTTTCTGATATTCTTGACACTGAGGTCACACTTGGTCCTTTCCTTGAAACCTAAGGACAGGGCAGTGGTATTTTAGGCAAAAGATGGATTCCTGGTAACGCTGTATTCAAAAGTAATGAGAGGTATTTCCACTTAACAGCTAAAATAACCTAGTCCTGTGGTGATAACAATAACTACAACTACTCTACTCACCCACTCTGAAATCACACCTTTCTTACAGAATTTTAATTGGGAGGAAGGAAATTCTCATCATTTTAAGTTTCACACAGAATGTGTCCTCTCCTACCTGTGCCCTACTCACTCAGGTGCTCAGAAGCCCTGCCCTTGGCTACCTCATCTTTCTCTTCAGGCTATATACAAGGGATCCCATCTCACTTCTAATCACTGCCTACATGATGATTTCCAAACGTCTATTTCCAGCCCTAACCTCTCTGCCTTGGGCTTCAGACATGCTTCCTCAACAAAAGCACACGAATATTTCAAAGCCATCTGACTGACACTGTATCCAAACTGAACTCACTGTCCTTGACCCATCTCCCAACCTGCTCTTCTCTTTTTTTGCAGTGCTTGGGATTGAACCCAGGGTCTTGGTTCAATCTCTACCAACTGAGCTATATCCCCTGCCCCCAACCTGCTCTTCTCATATTTCCTACCCTCAATTTATAACCACTCCATCTGCCTATTCATATAGGCTCCAAGAGTCACCCCAGTATCTAGTAAAGGCCTCTGTCTCAGCACCAAGCAATTCGAAGTGGTTAATGTTGCTGTATCCTGAAATATTCCTTCACTCTTCCCTTCCCTTGCCCTACTTGAAGCCTCAATACTCACTGACTGAATAATTCAACAGCTCCTAATTCACTTCCCTATCTAGAATTTCCCTCCTAAAATCCAGTCTCCATGTCAACACATAACCTGCGTCACCCCATTGCTTTAAACTCCTCAAGGTTTCCCCTTGCATACCTAAGAAGTTCCTCACCATGAAACTCCTCATGGCTATCTCACCTCTCAGGCTTCATTTCCCTGCTTGCCTATACCTTCTGTAAGCTCTAGAACTGCTAACATTGCCTGTCCCTGCACACTATTCTACACTGCTATGCCTTAGTTCCTGTTGTGATTTATGCCTGAAAAACTCATTTCATTTTGACTCATCACACTAACTTTTACTTTAAGTATTAGTTCAGGCATGGTCAACATGTTGGATTAAGTCCATACCTGTTCTAAGTATAATAATCTGAACACTGGACCATATTAAACTGATTTCACTTTAAAGAATTTGCCTAAAAAGACCACTCTTGCTCACCTACCTTACATTTAAGGGTACAAAAAGGAGCCAAATCTAAGATTTCCGGAAACTTAATGTGTTTGTTAACTTGCGTAGGTTAAAACCAGCCTAAAAGAGAAGAATAACAAATTCAGTTCTTACCCTAGAATGCTGTACATGCTAAGTAATTCCCCCACTCTGATGTCCAAAGAACAGCAGCATCTATCCTGGTTCAATCTTAGAAGACTGTTCTTCCTGACCACTACTTGAACCCAAGTTAGTTTGTTTTTGCTAAGTGCATCTCTCTCTCTCTCTCTCTCTCTCTCTCTCTCTCTCTCTCTCTCTCACACACACACACACACACACACACACACACACACACACAAACACGTAAACACCCCCCCAATACATTAAGAAAGCTGGGCCAGGCAGAGTGGTCACAAGCCTGTAATCCCAGGAATGGGAGGCTGCAACAGGAGGATTACAACTTCCAGGTTGAATGCTTCTGCCTTAATCACCCATAAAAGTCAGATTAGAAGTTTGGAACAGAATTTGAAAGTTATACTGCTATTGCAAGAAAAGACAGGGTCACCAAATGATGCAAGTCCAAAATATTGATATCTTTTCATCAAGGGTTAGTAAAAATAAAACGGCATACACAAATTTATTATAATATTCCTGCATGTGAGATTTAAGTATTACATTGTCTTTTTTTAATTTGAAGTTAAGGTATAAACAAGATACTAATTATACAAAGAAGAGCAGCGTAAGTTCTAATAAAACTGAGGGAGGACTGTGCCTAAATGCCTCTTCCACTTTGGCAAGCACCTCATCTTGCCCACATATATGTATTACACACGCAGACACACACACACACACTCATATTTCTTTGATGTTAGAATTAAGGAAAAACAAGGGCAAAAGAAAACCAAAGAAACATATTAATATATCAAAACAATAACAAAGTAAAAATTATATATTTAAAACAAATTTGGGGTAACAAATAGTACCTGCTGAAATCTCTTTAAATGAAGAGTGAGAACAGGAGGAGCGAGGGAAATTAGCATCTGCTTTTTGGCATTGGTGTAAACATGCTTCCTTTCACCTAGAGAAAAGGACAAATTTTAGCATGTGAAAGATCATTTTTAACCTCTAAAGCATTCACATATCTAAAGCAAGGATCAGCAAAATTCTGTAAAGAGAAAGATATTAAATATTTTAGGTTTTTGGATCAAGAGGCAAAAATCCAAGGATATTTTCTAGATATTTTATTTGAAAAAAATCTTCCCATAAAATTTTATGGATGAAATAAAAATTTAATAATTGAATCTGAGTGCACTTCTATTAAAGAGAAGAATGAAATTAGTTTAGATGACATACAACATTTTGGTTTGTTAGAGTTCAAAATGGCTGTTCCCTTTCATCACATAATTTACAAATATTCATTTATAAAAAACATTTTTGAGGGCTAGAGGAACAGCTTAATGGTGGGGAACCTCAGGAGTATGCCCAAGACCCTGGGTTCAATCCCAATATAAGCTTGTTCTCATACATTTTTTTTTAAAGTGGAACATCATCAATTTGGCAATGCACTTTTGGCCTGGTGCATTTCCCTCCACAAAAAAAGAAC
Source organism: Sciurus carolinensis (assembly GCF_902686445.1). Classification (NCBI taxonomy): domain Eukaryota; kingdom Metazoa; phylum Chordata; class Mammalia; order Rodentia; family Sciuridae; genus Sciurus; species Sciurus carolinensis. The sequence continues at coordinate 126,686,774 of NC_062221.1, read as the reverse complement.
CAAACCAAAGAAAACTATCTTTTAGCTCAGATATAGTATCTGAGCTAAAACAGGTAGATGCTCAAATTTGGCCCATGAACCTTAGTTTGCCAATGCCTTCTCTAAATCAAATAAAAATGCTACAAAAGCAACACAATTTACTTTTTATATCTACATGTCAATAAATAAAAAGCTAGGATTTTAAAACAATTCAACCACTTTAGTAAAAGTCCTCAGGAATTCGTTCCTATCCCACATACTGAACTTAAAAAAATAAAAAAGGGAAAGGGAGGAAGAGAAGGGGAATTGTCAATGTCTGTTTCTTTTTTGACACAAACTGTACAAAAGGACCGTCATTCTGGTACTCTGCACTAGTCACATCACATAAGTACACTGAAAACTTCAAGGAGGACTTCCTGAGTGCTGACAGGGAGCTGAAGATGCAAGGAAACAATCACTATCTGTCAGGAGGCCATGGTGACAGCATTCCAGTGGGATGATTTACCCTCAGGGAGAGGTGTTGGACAGTATGCTGTCCCACTTAACTACTGCTGCTGCAATGTCACAGAATGCTAGTCACCTCAATAAAATTTGTCTGATTCTTCTACTAAAACTTATTCATGTCATCCCAAATCCTGATAAGATCACAACAGAAGAGTACTCTACCTATACAGTGCAAAAGGTACCCTTAATATTAATTTTATTTACAGTGAAAAAATCTAAATACCTTTTGTATTTGCCTTTGGTCCATTATACTGCCTCCGTGTGCATACTTCACAAAGCAGTTTATTTGCATCTCGAAGTTTCTCATTACGGGTGAACTGATATAAACAATGTTGAACTGAACACTCATCAGTGCTGAAAGTGTCCCTATTTGCAAGAGTACAGAAAGCTGTTTCTGGATCTTCATTTACAACCTCATATACCTTTGTCCCAGGAGTATGACTGTCATTCAGAATCTCTATATCTATTTCATCAGGTTGAAGAACAGCATTTAAGTTAAGGTTTTGAAATCACTGGAAATGTCCACTTCTCCATTACTTTCTTTCAGAAAGCTACCATTTAAATTCCTAGTACATTCAGAGGGAGATGATGCCAAATCCTCCAGATCATTATCCATGTTGACATTTTTAATGTCTATTTCCTCTATGGACTTTTGATTGTCATTTATATTTTCTATCATTTTTTCTTGGCCATTCACATCTTTCTGATTAACACAAAATTTTTTATGTGTAACTTCCTCTTGTGAAATATGGTTGGATTTAATTTCTGCTTCTTCCTGAAGTGACATTTCAGCCTCACATTCATTATCTTCAGGATGGTCAATGGTACAGATATCACTTAAATGAAGAACTTTTCCTTGAATTTTTTGTTGTCTTCGTTGGTTCTGTAAAAGGAGTATAAAACATTAAAAAAAAAAAGGTGGGGGGGGGTGGAGAGACAAAGAAATGGAGAGACAGGAAGACAAGAGGGCACATGTACCATATCAAGTTTTGCTATTTATTGATCAAAAATAATTCAATAAGGAGGACTTCACTATCAGAATCTCATTATAAAAGTTTCTTTGCCATCAGGATTTAAGTAAATTATGAAGAAAAGATCTTTATATGAAATCAGAAACAATCAAAAAAATTGTTCCACTGGGGAAATAGAAATATGCAAATATGATTTTTTTTTTTAAGAGATGCGATCTAGGCAGAACACAACGGTTAAACCCAAGAATTACACCATGTAGTGGATTTGACAATTTTCACAGCAGAAAGATGTATTCATATGACTTATGATTATGATTATCTGGCCAAGTTTTCACTAAGATAAAGAACAGACTGAAAAAATGTGTAAGTACAGAACTGCTTTGGACAGAAAAATGGATGCCAAAGTTAATGAAAAAGCAAGGAGGCCACATGGACACATGTGTAAAGGACAATTAAGGATTGTCCCCCTAAAATCATTGTTTTTTTGTTTTCTGTCTTTGTAGCCTTTCCTCTTGAGAAAAACAAAGACAGTTCATCAAAATTCCTGTTATTTGAATATTTAAAGACCCTGAGCTGATAGCATTTTTTGCTGTAACTGAAAGAATAGTCTCTGTGAGGCTAACCTATAACACCAGAAAGATGAAGAGCAGCACACGAAAACACAAAACACTCTAACGTGTCAGGAAAATAGAGGAATACACAAATGAAAAATGGAAGAAAAATTCAAAAAAGAAAACATAAATGGCTCTCAAATATGAAAATATGCTTAACCTAATTTATACTAAAACAAATGCAAAATAAAATTGCAGCGAGATAATATTTTCCACCTACTAGACTAGAAGAAATCTGGAAGTCTGACAGCACGCTGCTATCAAAATCAGAAGAAACAAGTGGTGGTGTGAATATAAACTGGTACCTTTGTGAAGGACAACTAGGAAATATCTATTAGAACTACAAATGCAATCCCTCTTCTCAAAATTTACCCTATAGGTGATATAAATACAGGATTATTCACTGTAGCAATGACCATCACAGCAAAGACTAGAAACAACCTAAATCAAAAGAGAAGTGGCTAAATGAATTATGATATATCCATGAAAAAAACAATAATGCAACTGAAAAGAAAAATGAAGAAACTTTCTATCCTGAAATGGAAAGGAATCCAAGAATCTAACTAGATATAAGCTAAGAAAAAACAGGCCCAGAACAGTGTTTTTACTAAAAAATAAATAAATAAAGGGGGAGGAGGGAGTTCAACACTATTTGTATTTCCTCATATTTCCAAAAGAAATTCCAGAAGGATATGTAGAAAACTAAAGACAATAGTTATCTGTGTCATAAAAGGATAGTAGTAGGTTACTTAGGTTACTGTGGATCTTTATACTTTTTAAAATTTGTAAATGTCAAGTGTTAACAACTCAAAAAACAAAGTTGAAAATGAACTAAGTTTATAAAAACAGTTGTCACACATAATGCCAGATTAAAAAATACAACTTTTCCTCACATACACTCAAAGCAATTTCCCTGCAGATAATACTAAATGAGCTAATTCTATAACTGTCAAATAAATTCAGACAACAAAGTAGTTCAAAATGTAAAATAAGAAAGCATGCATTTTCCCAGTTACACACCTTGGCTTGCTTTTTGGCTTGCTTCTTTGCTTTTTTCTGTAAGTGCTTACTTGTTCCTGAAGGAATATCATTTCTTTCTTTTATGTAACTGTCATTATCTTTTTCTTCCTCGCTGTCTTTATCTTCATCCTTCATTGTCTTTTTCAGATTTTTATCATTTATACTTTTCTTACCACTCTTAAAATACGGAGAAAATTTGGGTCAGTACCAAAATTTACAACTACCATTTGGTGGTTGAAAGAAAATTCATGTTACCTAAAATTTTTCTATTTCAATTTTATAATAGTTTTACTTCCACAATATTTGAAAACATGCCTAGGACTAAATGCATTCATCTCACACACTAGAAAGCAATCTTCACATACTGAGAAAAAAAGCTAACAAACAGACAAAAAGGAACCTCACATCTAAGTGTAATAGAAAGGAATATAATGGATGTTATTTGCTACATGCTGAATCACATTGTAAGTCCATTTCTAAATGCCTTTTCTGTCATAAGTTATTTATATAACCTACCATATGTACTTCTTTTAATTCTTTTCTTTCCTTGTAAATAAATGATAGTCTCAGAGAAGGAGAGAATAAAGTAAATGTGGTATGACTTTAACCACTACGTTATAAGGCAAGGACCCCTAATTCACAGGGAAAAAATTCTCCATGGACTAGTAATATATAAATCTGAAAAAGATGACAAGGTTTCTTCCCCCATAAAATCTAACAGAAGCAAAAAATGTACTTCAACAAAATAAATTTCATAGTCTTACCTGATCATCTAAAACTGGGAGAGATAAATCAAGGAAAGATTCATGAACCAAGGAGACCTTAACCAAACAAAAAAGAAAACGTAAAAGGAAGGAAGAAATTCACATTAAACATTATATATTAAGATTCTCTCCATTTGGGTGAAAAGGGACTAGTTTTTAATAAAAAGGTTAAGAAAATATGAAACGAAAAAAATACACAATCTTGAGGACTTTGGGTTAGTGGAAATAAATTGAAAGGTTAAAGCAACTTCTTCAAATTTTAGGAGTGCTGACATTCTCCAGCAAAAAGTCATACACGTTTGGATAGTTTAACAAAGAATATCCTATGAAGTTAGAGATTTCTGTTTGTGAAGGGAACAATAAACTGTTGTCAGTAAACATTAATGAATAAATACAGCACACACTATGTTCACTTACAGTCCTGCATTCATCACACATGATTGTACTAGTCAGTTCACCACCAAAGATACGGTCCACAAAACTTGGTATTGATTTTTTCTTTTCATAATCTGTAGAGGAAAAAAGTTTATGATTACTTTTACATAATTAATTAAATAAGAAAAGGTAAAACTATTTACTGGCTAACTCTAAAATTTTATTTTTAATTTTCTTATCCCATAATTTTTTTCCCTATTCATAATTAATTATTTATCTGTATGCTACAGAAGTCCACAGAACATATACCCTACCTCTGGACATAACACAACTGAACACAATCACTTTTTATGAATAAGGAAAAAACATGATCTCTTAGTCAGTAGAACTTTCTATATACTAATATCTCTGGAGATATTGATGAGCAAGCAGATCAGACGAAGATGAATGTCTAATTCTAACATTCACTGATTTGCTGATGAAAGATACTGTGATAGCAAACCGGGAGAGAAAATGCATGTAACTTGCTTTATAAACTCTAAAACTGAACTACTTTTATACTTAAAAACAAACAAAAAAAAAACTTCAGGAAACTATTCAGATGAAATCTCCCTTTTGATTTTTCTAAGTTCCTAGAAATAATCTTGATAAGCTTAATATAAGGTGACATAATTTTTTTACCTAAACACTTAATTTTCCAAATAGTGTTTGCAAATTATATGCATTATTCAAATGATAAGTGTCCACCTTATATAGAAACATACTTTTATAATAATAGTGCCAGCAGCCACAATTCTCCATTACTGGCCAGGTTCACCAGGGTACCAAGGAGGCAGAGTTAAGAGTTGATTGGAACCTAAGCTTACAATACAAGTAGCCCTTAGTAACTTATGGCCATTTAAACTTAATTAAAATTCAATATCAATTCATTCTTTCAGTTTCACCTTTCACATTTTAAGTGCTCAAGAGCCATACGTAGCTAGTAGCTTCTATACAGGACAGCCTATAGAAGAGTTCCATCACCAGAGTAAGATTGACTGGACAGACCTGTCCTAAATCCTTACGGGTTACCCAACAATAAAAACTAAGTTGGCTCTATAATTAATAAACAAATACTGACAACTAATATTAGTGTGATTCATATATTACTGTTAATTGTAATTCTATGTTTTTGAAAAATAAGTCTATGATATCATCTTAGTTCTATCTTTATAAATTTCACTGTAATAATGCATAAAATATACCAGAAGTTAATTTTTTTAAAAATATTCACTATGGAGTAAATTTTTAAAAATCAACAGTGATGTAGAGAAATTATATGTTAATAACTGTGGATTTGAAATACAAGTGTCAGCAATCTTGTCCTAAGGTACAGAGGAATTCAACTATAGTGTTTTAGTTCAAAAAGTTAGACATTACCTTTAACTTTATTTTTTAGTTCTTCATCCAATTTTTCAGTAGAATTACCAAATGCTTTAAGAATTCCTTTACTCACTCTCTAAAAGTAATAAAATGGATATATATATACTATTAAATTTTAAAGTTAATTTCCTTAGAAAATATGTAATCAAGAAAGGATCAAGATGTAGCTCCCCAGATTTACTGAAATAAAAGTTAATATTTCCAAAATCACATTTTCAAAATTAATTCAAGGAGCCAAAAAGAATTATGCCTCTTAAGCAATCACTAACCCCTGAATAAAGGAACTGTCTTATTATTTCAAGACCTTAAATCTATGCAAACCAAAGCTTTTCAAAGCATGCCCACCTCCTTAGGAAAGACATCGAAATGTACTGTCCTAGAAAAGTGTTTGCATGACAGCTACAGGGACTGATTCCAGAACTAGATGTTCAGCTCCACCATTACTGGCTGAGACCTGAACTTCTCTATTACCCTAGCTTCAGAATTATGGAATGAGAAAATAATAAGAGCACCTACCTCATAGATTGGTTGTGAGAACTAAGGTAATTAATTCAAATAAAACAGAGAACAGTGCTCCACGAAACTGCAGTATTAGTATAAGTTGCTATCACCATTACTATCACGATGATTAGTGTATTCACATCACCAAATACATTATTTTACATCCTGGTAACAAATTTTCTAAATGCAACAGAAGTTTCCTAAGTTTTATAAAATGAAAATGCTTCCCACATTCAAAAACTGTATTAAACACACTCAGAAAAAGGTATGCTGCAACTGAGAACTGGGTTGGGAGAAATATCTGTTGGTAGAGGTTAGCACAATAGGACCCTTGAAAAACAACATTGCTATAAACATCAAGTAAACTAAAGCACCATGAAAAAGAGAATCATTTCTAATTATCTTGATTTATTCTAATGAAGAAAACACTGGTTGAAAAAGCCAGTACAGAAAAAATTTAAAAGTATAATAGCCTCAATGACTAGCTTCCATTGCTTGGTAACCCTTAAAATAGCAAATGGCAGACAAGCTCATGAGATGGAATTATAAAATATGATGGTCATAATATGCTAACTTGGTGTTCTTCTGCTCTCATCCCATCCAATAAATAGCGAAGTAGCTCCTGGCTATCTTGCTGCTGGTAGCCTTTAAACCGCACTGCTCTGCAGAAAAAAGAAAAGAAAAGCAACAATGAGTCTACTAAAACATGAAGTTATTTTTAAGAGACCTTAGGATCATATCCTAATATCAGAGTGTTCTGGTTTTTTCAAAATTTCTGTTTAGTCTAATAATGCCCTTGGCAGATTTAATTATCACATAAAGTACAATTCTTGAAATTCAGAAGTAAATTATATTTAGTATATATATTTACTGGGTTGACTCTAATGTCATTAACTTTTTAAGTTATTTCTCAGCATCTTACTGATGCATTAAAGGCACAGTTGAGTGGATACTCACTTTTTACAGACCTGAGCAAAGAGTTCTTTAGGTGTCACAATTCCCTTTTTGGTCTCTTGCATCTCATTAAGAAACTGGCTCATGGCTAAGGTAAGAGGACCTGGGGGCTCAAGGTTTACTTCTAAGGGTTCCTGAATGTGGAAATAAAAATTACATTTTTCAGTCAAATTTTAAAATCACTTTACCCAAATGTAACTAGTTAACATATATTACCAAGTTCCTGATAGAGCTGCCCTATTTAAGTCTAAAAGGTATATCAAAAGATACAAAAACATGTCAGGTACAGTGGTGCATGTCTGTAATTCCAGAGACTCAGAAAGAAGACATATATTTGAAGAAGGACATATATTTGAAGTCAGCCTAGGCAACGTAGTGAGACACTGCCTTAAAATAAAAAATAAAAAGGGCTGGGGATTTCACTCAGTGGTACAATATCCCTGGGTTCAATCCCCAATACCCACCATCACACACATACACATACCACACACTTCATGGTAAAAGACCATCTTATGAAGAATTCAGCTCTATTTTAGTTTTAGATTATCAGGAACTTACTTCCAAGGAACTGAAAAAGTTAAAGCAAAATGTAAATAATAAAAATGAATTCATTGACTACAGACCACTTTAAAGATGTTAAAAACAAGGGCTGGGGGTATTAGCTCAGTGGTAAAGAGTTTGTCTAGCATGTGTGAGGCTGGGTTTGAGTCCCAGTACCAAGGTGAGGCAGGGATAAAAAAAGATATTAAGAACAAAATGCAGAACTAGAATTGCACAAATATCAACATTGCCAAAAGTGAAGCAGAGCACTAGCTCACAGTGTAAAATCTCCTCATAAATTCCATTAGCCTGAACATGTTTAATTTGGTAGTGTCAACTAAAAACAAAAGGGCTGGGGATATAGCTCAGTGGCAGCATATCCAAGGCCTAGGTTCAATTTGTAGCATCCAAGGGAAAAAACAAAAAGTACAAAATAAAAACAAAAGCAAAAACAAAGAAACAATGTAGAAAAGAGTCTCAATTCTTTGAAACAATTCAGAATATAGATATTCGCAGAGAAAACTTGCTTATAAAAGTGTTTTTAAAGTACATACTGTTAGTGCCCAAATCAGGTGGTTCACTTTTTACAATTGTTCCAGACATTTTCACTTCTTTCAGTAGCTCTCTAAGCACTGGTGTTTGTGACAAATTCTATAATACAGGATGGAAAAGGGAAATTACATAAAGGCAAATTAATTCATTCAATATTTCTTAAGTGTGCATTCAAAACCAACACTGAAATGAAAAGTCATGACCAGTTCTTTCCCCACTCTGGCTAAAATCCAGTTCTGAGTTTACTCATCACTTCAGAGGGACATTCTCCTTCATCACCTGGGTAGAAGTACCTGGCCTACATTCCCACCACTATTCTCTTGTCACCACTTACCACCACTTTTAATTACATTTTTGTTTCTATAGAGATTATCCGGGATTCCCTGGCCCAAATGCAAGCTCCAAGAGGCAGGGGCCATGATCGCGTTAAAATCCCATCACTCCCAGTGCTCACCACAATGCTTTACTAACACGCAATAAACACGCAATAATAAATTACTTGAGTTATGTTGAATGCACAGAAAAATTTCACAGGGGGAAAACCCCGATACTATAAATAACAAGCCCTACAGGGTAAAGGTTTTTTAAAGGGGGTAAAAATGACACTGGCACCTGCATAACTGCGTTGAAGAAACATGTATTTCCCAAATTACTGAGTCCTTTCACGGTTATTTGGGAAGAATTCATGGGAGGATTTTCTTTAGTCGTGTTTTCCTTCTTTTCTCTTTCTTGTTCATTTTTACTCTCTTTTTCTAATTTTTTATTTTCAAGTTCAATGTTCCCATTATCCTTCTCTGCTTAAAAAGAAAAAAATGTGGCAAAATATGTAATATATCCTCATCAAATTCAAAGTTATACTTGGAACAGAGCATTAGGACTGGTGATTTTTACCTAATGTCATTGTCACCAATTTGATTTTAAGCATTATCTAATAAGTGTAGGTAAATTATTTTAAAAAGAATGAATAAACAAATTTCAAAAGAGACATAAGCATATGTTTGACAAATGAAAACAAACGATGTATTTTCATATAAATTTTCCCCTTTTTGTACATAAAGATTTCCTACAAATGAACATTACTTACCTTGTGAAATTAGAACAAAAAACAAACAAGAGTAAACAATGTGGATATAGAATAAAATTTTAAAACAATTCATTCTATGGGCCAAAACTCAAATAACTCAAGTTAAAAACAAACAACTCTAGATCTGACAAAGAAATCTGTGACCACAACTATCTAAAAAAAATAAGCCTAAAGCAAATGCTATATGTCAAATCAATTAATCTAATTACCATGAAGAAACTGAGACATATCTGATCATTAGAAGGAGGTACAAATCTTTATTTTATTTAGCAGACCCACTAACACTTTGTTAAAAGTATAACACCTAAATATTGTATACAGCAGATCTACAGTAACCCCACAAATTCAGAGGAGCAGGGTGGACTGCCCACTACCTCCATCCAGACCTTCGTCACAAATAACTAGTCATTTCTCACAATGCTATAATGCTTCTCATTTTAACACCTCATAATGGTATAAGTTTTCAACATTTTACATTCTGTATCAAAAATAGTTTCAGAGTTTAAAATCAATCACAACTAACATACTCAGCTGTATGTAATACTAGGTAGCATAATAAATATATTATTATGCAGATACATATATCAACATTACAGTATCTATTAAGAAACATTATTTTACCTGGCTTGGGAGTTACATTACCAGCTTGTTTTCTAACATAATCAACCACTTGGCCCAATCGGTTTGAACTACAATACTGAACTTCATTATCACAGAGGTAACACCTGTGTCCAAAAAATCACAGAAGAAAAATGATAAACTGACAACCAAAAAAGGGAGAGAAAAATGACAACTTCTGAAACCCAAAGTATGTACTGCCAAATTATTCTATTAAAACAACTGAAAATGAAAACTCTGTTTTCTCAGCTGGGTGTGGTGGCACAAGGGACTTGGGAGGCAGAGGCAAGAGGATTTCATGTTTAAGGGCGACCTTAGCAACTTAGTGAGACCCTCAAAATAAAATTTAAGAAAAAGGGGCTGGGAATGGAGCTCAGTGGTAGAGTACCCTGGGTTCAATCTCCAGTACCACACACACGTACATGCATGAAATCTTTTCCTGAAGAAGATTATGCATATTTTGTATGTGCATGTTCTATATGGTACTGAGAATTAAACCTAGGGTGCTCTACCACTATGCCACACCTCCAGTCCTTTTTATTTTATTTGAGACAGGGTTTCACTAAGTTCTGAGGCTGGCCTTGAACTTGTAAAGCTCCTGCCTCTGCCTCCCAAGTTGTTGGGATTACAGACCTGTGCCACTGTGCCCATTAAAGACTAGGCATATTAAATCTCATTTATTATTAATAAAGTTAGCCAGAACTATGGCTACATAAATATACTATTAAAAACTCCAGACATTTTACTGGACTGGTTATCATATTAAGGTCAAAAGTCATTTCTAGACATAATTTAAATACACATAATTCAATTTCTACACAGAATTTAACTACAGACCTATACCAACAAAATAAACAAATTTTACAACTGACAAATGATGTTCACAGTTGTGAAAATTGTTCTAAATGAAGTAAAAATCTGTTTTAAAGATGTTAAAATCCAGAAAATAACACATACCAGTCTGACGTTTATTTTCATAGAATTCATGGCCAAATTTTTACTTTATTTTCACTTATCTGAAATTTCTTCTTAGCATTGTAACCTTTAAACTTAAAACAACCCACCATCTTTTATAATCTCATAAGTAAAAAATACCAAAGGGCAAAGAGCCCTATATTTTCTATTTGCTACAATTTTTACATGTGTACAATACTAACAAAAGCATCTCATAACATTCTCTAGCCTTCTGTGATGGTAAACAAATACTACAAAGAGTTTACTTTTCTTGCTCTTTAAACAGCTTCAAACAATTTCATTCCCAGTATTTCACATAACGTACACAGGAACTGACACTCACCACACGCTCCAGTTGTCCAAACTGAGAACCAGACAGTGCGGCTCTGATCTTGGTGTCATATAGTGCTTCAAAGCATGCTGCTCCTGAGAATTTCTGCCACAGCCCTAGAGAAGCAAAATCATAAACCTCAAAGCAACAAAAATTCACGAAGAGGAGCATTCATAATTGGTCATGCATACAGAAGTGTCTCAAGAACTTCTGTCAGTCTTACAATTTTGAAAATAAAATGTTAAACTCTAGAAAGTCTGGATTTGTTAAAAATTACATATCCATAAGCAACTGAGAAAATTTATGGTAGATGGAGGTTAGAAAACCATACATTAAAAGTACTCTTCCTATCCTATTTGTCTTCCCAAATAACCACACTAACACAGTAAATCATCATATCTGGTTTGGACGCTTAACAGCCTCCCAAATATTCTCTTCATTTCAGTCTCCCTCGTCACATACTCAATTTTTCGTTCAATGTTCCTAAAACAAAGTTCTATTCATATACAATTCAAAGATTACAAATTGCTCTCTTAAACTCCTAATGAACTGATACCCTCTGATCCCAACTTATCTTTCCAATGTTAATTTCTACATTTACATATCAACTACCAGTTAAAACACACCCAGCATTTTCACAACTGTAGGATTTTTTCCGTGTTATTCCATTAGTACTAGAATCCTTTATCAGTAATCCTGACCAAATCCCACCCACTATTTAGGAATTTGCTCAAAAGTCCCCTCCTCCCAGATGAAAAAATACTGGATTCTTCCTATAAACAAACTTGTATAAACATGATGCAAATTGCTGGTGGTGTTCCTTATTTTCTATTTTGTTTTAGGATTATTAAATGTTTATATCCTTTTCCCCTGGACTATAAATTTCAAAGGCTCAAACTGACAGAATTATTCTATTAGCAAAGAAAACAGCACATGGGAGGTGGTTGTTAAGCATTCATTAAACAATCCACCAAGTATATAAAATCTACATACAAAAATCAACAACTTTATTTTTTTTTTGGCAGTGGGGGGAGTACCTAGGATTGAACTCAGGGGCACTCAACCACTGAACCACATCCCCAACCCTATTTTGTATTTTATTTAGAGAGAGGGTCTCACTGAGTTGCTTAGTGCGTTGGCATTGCTGAGGCTGACTTTGAACTTGAGATCCTCCTGTCTCAGCCTCCCAAATTGTGGGATTACAAGTATGCACCACCATGCCTGGCTCCAAGAGCTTTCTTATATACCAATAATGAATTTTTTAAAAAGGAAATCAGGAATCAATCCCCTTCACAATAGCCCCCCTCCAAAAAAAAAAAAAAAATAGAAATAATCTAACCAAGGAAGAAAAAGATCTCTACAATGAAAATTGTAGAACAAGACATCAGAAGATGGAAAGACCTCCCATGTTCATGGATAGGCAGAATTCGTATTGTTAAAATACCCACATTATCCAAAGCAGTATACAGATTCAACACAATCCCCATCAAAATACCAATTTCATTCTTCACAAACCGAAAAAAAAGTCCTAAAATTCATTTAGAAGAATAAGAATACCAGAATAGCCAAAGCAATTCTAAGCAGGGGGTTGGGGGGGAGGTGTTGGCCAGGTGCAATCACTACAATCCCAGTGACTCAGGATGCTGAGACAGAAGAATTGCAAGTTCTAGGCCAGACTCAACAACTTAGTGAGGCCCTAAGCAACTTAACAAGACCCTGTCTCAAAATAAAAATTAAAAAGGACTAACTTCAAACTACACTATAGAAGGGCTGGGGATATAGCTCAGTTGGTAGAGTGCTTGCCTCACATGCAAAAGGCCCTGGGTTCAATCCCCAGCACCAAAAAAAAAAAAAAAAAAAAATTACACTCCAGTGCTGTAGTAACAAAAACTATGTTACTGGCACAAAAAGAGACACATAGACCAATGGAACAGAATAGAAACACAAAGACAATCCACACAGATACAGTCATCTGATCCTTGAAACATGACAAAAACATACTCTGAAGAAAAGACAACCTTTTAAACAAATGGTGCTAGAAAGACTAGATAGCCATATGTAGAAGAAAGACTCTAGATCCCTCTCGCCCTGCACAAGTCAACTCAAAGTGGATGGATGATCCGGGAATTAGACTAGAAACTCTACAACTGCTGGAAGATACATACTATATGATTCCATTTATATAACATTTTAGAAATTGAGAAAATAGATTAGTGTTTGTCTGGGCCTAGGGAGACACTGGCAGTAAGGCTGTTAAGTATTACAAAAGTCAAACAAGAAATTGTGCAACATTAGAACTATTCAATACTCTGTGGTGGTGGATACACGAATCTATATAGGTAACAAAATATACTGAACATAATACACATATACATATACAACCAAATGGAAGAAGAAGTAAGGTTAGGAAATCTAATTGAATTTGGTGGACTGCATCACTATCAAAATCCTGGTGGTGATATTACATTAGTTTTATAAAATTTTAACTCTGGGAGAAACTGCCAAATGTTTAAGAAATCTTTATTATTTCTTAGGATTACATGTTGAATCTATAAATGTTTCAGTAAATTTTTCAACTTAAAAAATTTGGAAAAGTAAATTGGCTCTCTGCCTCCTCTTGTACCTTCATGATAAGACTTGCCTAGTACTCCAATTTCCTATAAACATAACTTGCCATCACTAGGACTAACTGAGAGTCAGATGTTTAATACCATGGCAATCCCTGTGATCCGATGTTATAGACACAGTGATGTACAGGCAGATACACACTCACCATCAAGACCAAAGTACTCATCCCCCCACCCCCCACAACAGCCTGGAATGTGGCCTGATGAGAGCTCACAGCAAAGTCCATCTATCCCCAGGAATTATCCTCAACGCAAAGGATGTGAACCTGCTCATGATTATTACTTCTCTCCAGGGTCAGGTCACCACCATAAAGGTCTTTGCACAGATATAAAGTTTCCTTGCCTTGATTCATGACATGTCTCAAAGGCCAGTGTTCACTATAGTCAGGTGAAGACCAGGTGCAATGGAGTCATTTAACTTCTCCCTCAGTCTAACCCTGTTTCCTAATTCTGAGAACAATCACCAGTAAACTGCCAACATACAAATCATACTCTCAAAATCAGTTCCCCAGAGAACAGGCTTTCATCCTAGTTAGCCATATAGTACTTTTAGATAATACCTTCTAAAACGAGTTCAAAGAGTTTTCTAAAATCCCATATTGATAAAATGTAAGCATACCTGATGGCCACATTTAAGACATAGCCAAACTGAAGGATTTTCTTCTGCTTCTTCTTCAGATTTATCTTTCACTTTGTTGTCCGTCTTACAGTCTTGACAAATATTCCATTCCACATTCACTAAAGCCTTTTTCAAATTACCTTGTTCCAATCCTTTTCTAATGTGTATACATATAGGTTCTATTAAAACAAATAATAAAAAAATGAGGCCAAAAATAGATTTTTATTAATGTCAAAACTTAGTTTTTCATTCAAACTTCAAAACTGAATTTACCCTATAAACAATCAAAAACATAAAATCTTGTTTGATATTTGAATATTATGATGATTATGTGACTTCTTCATTTTTTTTTCTTTTTTTCTTCTTGGTGGTGGTTGTACTGGGAAGCAAACTTAGGGTCTCACGCCTAGGCAAGTATTGTACCACGAAGCCTCCAAGAAAGAGATCTTGTACAAATTTGAAATTTGCTTTTTTTTAAAGTTCTAAATATAATCACTACCACCCCTACAAATTAATTTATTTGGCTATTTTCTTTAAAAGAAGACCCTCTGGGGGGCTGGGGAGATAGCTCAGTCAGTAGAGTGCTTGCCTTGCAAGCACAAGGCCCTGGGTTCGATTCCCAGCACTGCAAAAAATAAAAAATAAAAAAATAAAAGACGACCCTTTATCGTATTTGATTTCCTTTATCTTATGGAAGTTGGAGAGAAAGTCCCCCATTCAATTAACACAACACATACTTCAGGCCAGGCACTATGCTAGATATCAGGGAACCTAAAAGTGACCAAGCCACATCTCTTCTCTTTTGAACAGCTCACATTCTGGTAGGAACAAAGCTAAATGAATTAACCTATAAGAATTTCCAAAACATGCTATAGCATCACAAGAAGAGGCAGCTAAAGTCTCCAAAATTTTCACGAGGTAACATCTGTAGTCCTAGAATATATTAATAGTAGTAAAAATCTCCACACATCCTATAAGCTGTGCTAAGTGTTTTACATACAATATCTCATTTAATCCTCACAATCACCCAGAAAGAATACATGTTGGGATCAAATGAATAAATTGTTTTACAAGCCATTCTAAAGGGTTTTCATTGTTTCAGGGACACTGGAGTTTTAGAAACTATTCAAGTAGCACAACTAGTTTTATGATCAATGAATGTTCACCAAGAGAAATATAAAACAAATGAGATCATGCAGGAAAACCGCTTAATCCCAATCGCCAAAGAAGAAAAACTACTCTTTTGAACTACCAAATTAGCAACGATTTTTACAAATGATACTAACCAACCAACACTGGTGAACCTTCAAGGAAATGGGCACTTGATTATGCTGCAAGGAGCGTGTAAATTAGTAACACATTTCTGGATAGTAATTTGGCAACATGATCAAAAGAGCCTTGAAAGTATTTATACTTTGATTCAAAACAATTCCAATTCTAGAATCTATACTAAGAAAATAATTAGATGTGTACAGATATTTAACAACAAAGATGTTCATTACTATTCCATTCATAACAGTAAAAAGTGAAAAATTACTTAAGTGTGTAACAGTAGAGAATAAATAATGAAATATGCACTTGTGACCCTTTATGTCAATGGAATAATATGCTACTAAAATGCCACAGAAGACTATTAAATGACTTACAGACGTAAATGTTACAATGCAGATTACACAACAATAATATATACGTTGATCTATTTTTATATGTTAAAATATCCTTTTAGGAATATAAGGTTAAAGATTAAATTAGTGAAATATACCTGAAGATTCAGAGGAATCATCAGTTGGAACAGTTTTTCCCTTTGTCCGTTTCTTTCCCATGCTGGCACTTTATGGATTACTTACTGACACAAAATACAATCTAGAAAACAAGATAAAGTTAGACTGACCAAGAAAAAAATGTTTTATATTGCTCTAGAACAATGAAATATAGCTAAGTCATATATAATATTTCACATGTCTATCACACTTTATAATTTACAAAAAGTAGATGGGATAGTATCATCCCTATTTTTAATAGCTTGGGAAAATGATTCTTAGCAAAGGTAAAAGGCTTTCAATAAATGTAAAGATCAGGGGAGAGCCTCAGGCTTCATACACAGAACCTGAAAAGCCTCAACACTTGACACTATTAGAAATTTAACTCCTTACCACATAAATTAAAAGCTCTCAGTTGGGCATGGTAGCGCACACCTATAATCCCAGCCACTCAGGAGGCTGAGACAGTAGGATCACAAATTCAAGAGCAGACTGCTTAGTGAGACCATGTCTCAAAAATAAAAAGGGGTGGGGATGCAGCTCAGTGGTACAACACCTGCCTAGCATGCATGAGGTCCTGGGTTCAATCCCTGGTACAGCAAAAATATAAAAATTTTCTTAAACAATAATTCTGAAAGCAACTTCCTAAATGAAGTTAGAAATCTTACAAAATAATTTCAAACCTGGATATAGAAAGTGATGCATTTTTCTGCACCAGAATTTCCGATAGGTGTTAGCTAAATAAGAATTGATTACCATTTAATTCTCAACTATTTACATTACAATATTATTGCCAAAATCACTTTGGAAGGCAAATATGGCTGCACATCAAATTTCATCATTTTAATCAACAATTCAAAATTAGAAAACATGAAAAATGATGAAAAAATCACACAGCTCTAACTTTAAAATATTAGTAACTTTGAAAAGTCATATTTTTATGCATTAAAATAATTTGTTAGTGACAAACCTCTTAAATGAATATGAGGTATTGTACCTGAACTGTTCATTAAAATTCTGATCATATAAATGGAAATTAGGGCAAATTAGGGCCTAGAGAAAACATTTCTCATTACTGTGTGTGTGTGTGTGTGTGTGTGTGTGTGTACACGCTTGCACGTGCATATGCACACTGGGGATAAAACCCAGAACCTAACACATGCAAAGCAGGTGCTCTAACTGGATTAGAGTATTAGAAGTATTCCCCTTTTTGGCTTTTGATGGGTTAGTGTAACTGAAGGTAATACAAAGAGGTTTATATAAAATATGAAAGCTACAATTGATAATTATATTTTCCAAGGATAATCTAAAATGCTTACAAAATGAACCAACAAAGGAACACAAAAGTATATTAGGATATAAAAAAGGAGGCATATTTTATGTAATTTTCCTCAACTTAAAGATGTTTATTTAATTGTAGATCTTAGAAAAAATAGTGCCCAAGTTCCTGCCTCCAATCCAACTCCCTCCAATCTATGCTGCATTCCAATATCAGATTTGTTTTCCAATAATGCCATTTTTAATCACATCACTCTCTTGACTTGCCTTTAATAGTTTCCAAATCCATATTCCTCAACTTTACAGGTATAGTCTTTTATAATTTTCCCCAAATGCTTTGACAATCCTGACTCTCATTACTCTTTCACACACACACACACAAAAAAGCCACTACCTGAAGTTGTAATTACATGGTGCCTTTGATCTTCAAAGTCCTTCATAGATATTACATATGATTTTCACAACCCTTTAAATGGGGGCATTTCACTAAGGGAAGACACTCAGAATAGTCAAAGAACACAGGGTTATGGAAATGTAACTAAAACAAAGATCTTTGGGTTCCAAGACTGTCCCTTCCAACCAAGTTCAACTTTACAGTAGCACCTACTCCAAAGCACCTTGCCCCCACCTCTGTGCCTTTGATTTCTGAGACATTTTCTCTACTGATCCAAAATCTCACCAATCCTCCAAGCTTTCCATTTTAATGAAGTCTCAGTCAACATTTCCACTTTAAATAAACCTCTCCACTGAACTTCCCCAGTATCTGTAGTGTACACTATTCATCTTGTCCCTTTATCAGATACTATAGTGGACTGTTTCTTAAATCTTTAACCTGAACATATCATTTTTTCTTTCGACAATGTGAAATTGTAGGAAAAGGAAACAGTTCCAGGCATTACTTCTGAGTTACCTACAACATCTAGCATAGTGCTAGTATACAGTAGGTCCTCATGAAATACTTCTTCAGTTAAAATGAAAAAATAGAAGAGTACCTGAGGCATAAAGGATGATTACAATGTGCAAAGGTAAGTACATAAGAATGGAAGCGAACAAGTTCTGGTGAAAAAGAAAAGGGAGAACGAAGAAGTCAGAAGTCTGCAGTAGTGAAGACAGCACTAGTATATCTGGTTGCAGTAGCTCACACTCCAAAGGAACACTTGAAAGGCGAATCCTAATTGCTGCAGGTAAAGGACATAGGGGGTCACTTAAGAGCTCCAGTAAAGTTTTGACAACTATAAAGGCAACTAATGAGTCATGAGAAGAAAATACTGTCATCAGCTATAAAACATCAATAAAGCTACAAGATTTTTTCAATTGAGTCTTAGGTTTTAGCGTCTTAGCCAACTTACTCTTTACAGAACCTCATGAAATTTTAAATCAGAGCTAGTTCTACCACGTCTCATATTAATCCAATTCCCTTCCCTGTGCCCTCCCGGTCTTCCTCTGCCTACTCGCTTCCATTACAAATTTAAGTGTGTGGAAAACTCTCGTCAGCAGGTCTTTATTAAACGAGGCTTTCGAGTTTTGCGAAAACTAGTCCTCTCCTAGAAGTATTCACCCGGATAGGTGACAGATCCTATTCTTCTCACTAACCGAAAGGACGCAGCTACAAACCCAGCCCCACTCGGCAGGCGCTCCCACTAGCTAGCCAGCCGCCCACCCACATTCCCGGAGGCCACCACGCCTCCTCCCTTTCTCTGCCCTCCCCTTCCAACTGCTCCCCACCCACGGGGGAATCTCGGGGTCCGCGGGTCGACAAGGACGCCAGCACCAGGAACTCATTGGTCAGCTCCGGGAACTGACGGGACATGAAGCCAATGAGAACGTGGCCCCGGAAAAGACAGCGTAACATGCTCAGGGGCCTTCCAGGGAGAACACGGTTGGGCGGAAAAACCCGTGCTCTGCGAGCGCAGGAGCTCGGGAAAGTGGTGGTCGCGAGTTGGTGGGCCCCAAACTTACCCACGATGACAGCGCCCATAACTGCATCTCCTAATGGGCCTTTCGGCTACACAGCCGGCTCCGTCTTCCTCCCGGTGACGAATAGAGAGCAACAGAGTCGATTCTACAGTGCCCCTTAGAAAGCCGCAACTTCCGGGACGCGGCATTATGGGAAGCGACTCGGTCCCAGGGTCCGCAGGCGCAGACGCTGGTTAATGCGCGCCTGCGCGTAGACCACGCCGGAAGTTTGAGCGCCGTGGGATGGCGGGGTGGCGGGATGGCGGGGTGGCGGGCTGGGCGGGGGACGTCTTCTTAGATGGGTTCTCTATGAAGCTAATTAAATCTTTCGGTGAAAGCGTGGGTACCTGGTGCTGGTCTGTGGCTCGGAACCTCCCGAAGGTAAAAATGAATTTTATGCTATTTGATCAATATGTAGCACATCCCGGAACGTGGGTTTTAGTGCCGTGCCTCTTGCACTGGTCTGGGCAAGAGGGTAGGTTTCTTTTTTTTTTTTTTTTCCATTTTCGGCATAAGGAAAGTGTTTCAACTGGATCACTCGCATCTCAGGTTTCCGTCAAAACAAGAATGGAAAACCGGTATGTTTGTACCTGGAAAACTACTAAACAACCAAAAGAAACTACCGATACACACAAGAACATGGATGTATCTTTATTATACTGAAAAAAGTCTACACAAAATTACCTATTTTATGACCCGAACTAGCTTAAGTTCTAGACCAGACAAAAACTAATTATGGTAGGGGAGAAAAAAAAAAAAAAAATCACAACAGTGGTTGCCCCTATGGGGTGTTGGGCATGAACTGACTAGGAAAAAGCGGGAAGGGACTTTTCTGAAATGATAGTAATGTGCTATATCTTAGTAGGGTCTGGGTTACATAGTGTATGCATTTGTCAAGACGCAGCAAATGTACGTTTAAGATATGCATTTCACTTTTATCTAAGAAGAAAACGCTCAATTTGAACTTTTTTTTAAATATATACTTTTTAGTTGTAGGTGGACACAATACCTTTCATTTTATTTTTATGTGGTACTGAGGCTCGAATCTGGGACCTCATGCGTGCTAGGCGAACACGCTACCACTGAGCCACAACCCCAGCCCTGACCTTTCAATGGTGTGCATGGAGGTGAACTTGGAGAGAACTGGCCTAATGTCTGCAATATACTTTGACAGGCACCAAAGCAGTTTTAAGTGTTATGATAAACTCTAGGTCAGATTGTCTTAATCTCAACGTATCAACATTTGGGAGGGTGGGGTTGGTGCTGGGGACTGAACCCAGCTATGCTTTACCACTGAACTATATCCCCAGACCTTTTAATTTTTTTGTTTGAGATTTGTCTTGACAAGTTGCTCAGGGCCTCACTAAATTGCTGATGCTGGCCTTAAGTTTCTGATCCTCCTGACTCAGCCCCTGCAATTGCTGTGAATACAGGTATTGCCACCATGCCCAGCAACCCTATCAACATTTTAAGCCAACGAATTCTTTGTTTTAGGGGAATATCCTCTGAATGGCAAGAAGTTGATCAACTTTGTCCTTCCAAGAGAGCATCCTTCCAGCTGCAATAACTCAAAATGTCTTCAGACATTGCTAAGTGAACAGGGGGAATCCTTTCTTCTTGAGAACTGCACTGCAAAATTTGCCCTGTAAAATTCTCTCAACTTTGTTTTATACTTGAAATTTTTCATAATAAAAATTAGAGGAAAAGTAGATTATATAATGGCGTGAAAAATGCCCATCAAAACACCAAGTAAAAGATAAAACTGAAGACCTGTGTTATATTTTTGTTTTTTAAAAAAGTTAGCAGTTGTCTAATATCAATGAATGTTTTCAAATCTTGACATTTCTAAAATGAACATGAAATATAAAAGTGTACTGCGCGTAGCTGGGGAAGAAAAAAAAAAAACATATCTACTCTTCTTTGGGAGTTTCCTTCAAACTGTCCTTCGATTAACAGGGACAAATCTCTGGATGGATATCTCTGGATGGATACTGTGCCTCCCAGCTTGGTTACTGGGCAAGAACACGTAAGGTCGCCAAGGCCAACGTCTTGCCACTCTGGTTCAGGGTCAAGGGAGATCAGTCACCATGCGTGGGAAGACATCAGAAACGCACCACCTGCGATTCCACCCTCGCCCCGCAACATCACCTACCTACCTAATCGCGATCTGCACCTTGTTCGCGTTTGAGGAGGATTAAAGGGCCAACCCTGGCCCTACTAAACGCTGCCCCTTACGCTCCGACAGTGGCAGCAGCTGAGAAATGACGATGAGGCCGGGGTGCAGAAATGGAAGAATGAAAACTGCCACTGAGAAGCACCTGGGGCGGGGGGCGGTCAAAGAATAACCCTTCTGCTACAAGTGCCGAGAAGTAACCTGCGGCCGCATCCCGGGACCCAGAGGTCAGGGCCGTCCTGATGCCGGGACTCGCGGCCTCGCGCGTTGGCGCCAGTCGGGAGAGGGCGTCCCACTTCCCCCTGGCCGCTCGCAGGACTGGCTGAAGCTTCGAGTCGTCCTGCCCTAGGATTTTGTCTCCCTAGGGGATCTGAGGTCACCGTGAAGCCGGGACTCCCGGGCTTACAGCAGCGAGGGAGCCTGGCTCTGGATGAGCCTTTCAGCCGGGGCACTGGCAGAGTGGACTGGGAGTCTCTCCCCAGCGAAGGCGTCACACCAACTTCCCGGAACTTGGGACGTAATGGGTCCGCCTCCCCTCGCCTTGCGCGTTCGCTTATTGGTCCAGGGCCTCCTCGCCGTATCCTAGCCCCGCCTACGCTCGCTCAGAGGGCCCAATCAGGAGCCACGGCGTCTGCGTGCTGCACGGGTTTCTTTTTTTTGTTTTTTTGTTTTGGGCGAACGTCGCGACTCGGGCAGTCAGGAGCCCTGCGGTGTAAGAGTAAGCTGCGAGAAGAAATGATTCCACTCCCGAGGCTCAGCTTTCGTTGTACGTTTTAACGGCAATGACTGAAATCTTGGGTCCGAAAGTTCTCTTGGGGGTTTTCTCGTCAAAGAAGGTAACCCGGCAAAGTAATGTCTTACCTGTGACCTCACTCCCGTAGTTGGCCAAGCACGGCTCCGTCCCGTGCTTCTTTGCTAATTTCAGTTTGTCTTCCAGACCCCAAACTCATGAAATCCTCTCCAAACTTCACTCTCTCCCTGGTGGACTTTAAGTAAATACCTGACTGGAAATAAACTGTACATAGCCAGACGCGGTGGTGCACTCCTGCAATCCCAGCGACTCCGGAGGCTGAGGTAGGAGGGTCACAAGTTGGAGACCAGTCTCTGCAATTTAGCGAAACCCTGTCTTAAAAAATAAAAAAAAGGCTAAGGATTTATCACAGTGGTAGAGCGCCCCAGAGATCAATCCTCAGTACCAAAAAGTAAATAAATGAATGAATTTTTTTTAAATTTAGCGTTGACGCCCAAAATTACATCTCAGCCGAATCTAATAAGCTCCATAATCATTTATCTACTTGCCTGTTGGACATCTCTGTTTAATAGATGTCTTAATAGACACTTACTTAATTTGTTGAAAACCAAGCTTCTGTTTCCACAATCATCCCCCTCCAAGTAAATAGCAAATCTTACCTTCCAGTAGCTTAAATCTTGGAGTCATTCTTAAGTTGCTCTTGTAATTCATCAGTAAATCCCGTTGGCTGTATTCTCTGTATATCCTGTACATGCTCACCTGTTTGAGCACCACTACCCTGATTCAAACACCCTCATCTCTCCCCAGGTTATTGCAGGGCTTGTCTGCTCTTCCCACTTATCTCTCCCTATATTGTTCTCCATAGTAGCAAATTTAGGCCTCTTCATAAGTTAAGCCCGTCATCTGGTGTTCTTCTGTACCAGTGAGAATAAAGTCAGAGCCATCCTGGAACCAATCACCCATGGATACCAAGAGATACCTGTGCTATTTTTCTTGTGCTTGGGGAGGATACAGCCTCCATCACTTAGCTGTGCTGCTTTCCTGCCTCAGAGACCTTTCTTCCAGAGGCTCTCCTCCATAAGCCTTCTCCACTTGTCTATGTCTTACACTTTCATGAAGGTTCAACTCTGATCCTGCCTCCTTCCTCAAATCTTTCCCTTTTTTTGGCCCATGTCATTGATCCTACATTCATCTTAACCCTATAAGACCTACATCAGTCATTTAATGCAACCTTTTTTTTGTTACTTTTGTATCTTATTAGATGTACATCCTGATCCTCAAACTAAGTAGCACCAGGAAGACATGAAGGACAAAACTTTACATTTAATAGCTGCTTGATAAACTTTTACAAAGATGAGAAAGAATAATGTGAAGATGCCACTGATTTAAATAATGGTGTTTGATTTCACAAAATCTTTTTATAAAGGTAAGCCAACTTTTCCTTTGTAGCAATGACATTTTTTTTTCAAAAAAGTTATCCTTTTTCTTTGCTCAGTTTAGAAGTACATGCTAATGACAAAATTTCCTTCTTCTTTCAACCCCTTTAAACAACATGAATTGGTGAATTCACTTCCAACGCTTTTCCATGCATACATGATCATGACAGAATAATATAGCATGAGGCCCTGGGTTGGATCCTAGCGGGGGTGGGGGTGTATATATATATATATATATATATACTCACACACATTTATATATAATATATATATGTGTATGTGTGTATATTTTTTATCTCACAGTATATACATTGTTCTAGTTTCAGGTAACCATTGAACATCAATGACAATAGACATTTTTGATGACCTTATATTTTATTTGCATGTATGTTTATTAAACTAGTGTCCTCTTGTTGAACATTCGAGTCATTTCTGATTGTTTCTTATTCTATGCAATGATATAATGAACATCTTTAGTTTTCTGATATGAAACATCAAAACTCTGCTTTGATGTAGCACTTAGGGAAGGGAGGAGGCCACTGGCAGAAGGCTGTGTCTTCATGTTTTAGCTTTCTTCTGTCATTTGAATTTTCTAACTTTGTACTTCATATGTGTTGGTGGGGATACTGGGGGTTTAACCCATGGGCACTTTACCACTGAGCTACATCCCCAGCCTGGTTTTTTGTTGTGTTTTTGTTTTTGATTTTTTTTTTTTTTTTTTTACACTGAGACAGGGTTTTGCTAAGTTGCTGAGGCTAGCCTTGAACCTGCAATCCTAACTTTAAAAACGTTAACAGAGATTATTTGAGCTGTGGGATGATTAGCCATTACTTGCTCTTATTTATTTTCTAAAAGGAAGTTAACCATCCATGTAACTAAACTCTCTTTCTCATTCTATTCATCCTAGGTTTCCTTTCTTTTGGCTATGTAATTGCTATAGCTTTTTGACTATCTAATTTGTTTACTTCAATGAAATTGGTCATTGTAGTAGCTGAAAATACCATATGTCTACTATATAGATAGTAGGAAGAACAAAGGAATTCAGTTAGAGTACTATGGATTGCCTGCACACATTTAGTCTTTAGCATATTACATCTGAAAATAGAATAAGGAGGGGAGAGACTGATTAAATTTCATATTTTACGAAAAAAATCAAGTATCTTTTGGTAGGTATCATGTTAATCTATTGAGTTCTCTCAAGTTTGTATATGTAAATTGTCTCTCTTATTCTTACCTCCTTAGAAACCTAACAGATGTCCAAATATGATTGAGATAGAGCAAGCAGAGGCCCAGCTCTCTGAGTTAGAGCTTCTGGCCAGTATGTTCCCTGGTGAGAATGAGCTCATAGTGAATGACCAACTGGCTTTAGCAGAACTGAAAGATTGTGTTGAAAAAAAGACTATGGAGGGGCGATCTTCAAAAGTGTACTATACCATCAATATGAACCTGGACATATCTGATAAGTCAATGGTAATTCATCTTTGTTTTTGTCAGAATTAGAACATGCCAAGACTTATAGCAACATTTATGGCATTCTTTTCCTTCTTCTCCTTCCCCTGTCTTTTTCCCTTCTCAGGTGATATTTTCTCTGGCCTGCATTCTTCCCTTTAAATATCCTGAAGTTCTACCTGAAATTACTGTCAGGTATGTTACAGAAATTCTGACTAATTTTAGAAGTCAAAAGTAATCAGAGAATAAAAGTAGTTCTTGAGTTTTCTCTTCCAATAAAATTGATTTAATTTTTCCCCTTTCCTTTTCCATCAGATCAGTATTATTAAGTAGATCCCAGCAGACCCAGCTGAACACAGATCTGACTGCATACCTGCAGGAGAATTGTTGTGGAGATGTCTGTATATTGAATGCCACGGAATGGGTTAGAGAACATGCCTCAGTCTATGTCAGCAGAGATGCCCCATCTTCTCCCACCACAGAAAGTCCAGTCCAGTCAGTCGATCACACTCTTACAAGACTTTGGATCTACAGCCATCACATCTACAACAAATGCAAAAGAAAGAATATTCTAGAGTGGGCCAAGGAGCTTTCCCTGTCTGGGTTTAGTATGCCTGGAAAACCTGGTGTTGTTTGTGTGGAAGGTCCACAAAGTGCCTGTGAAGAATTTTGGTCAAGGTTTGCTTTCATGTATTTTATACATCATGTCAATAACAGCAGTAAATGTGTTTTTGGTTAGGATTATGACCAGAATCACAGCTGATTAAAATAATGCCAATGAGATAAAAGTAGACTTAAGAAAGAAAAAAATACATGGACTTCTTTGCTTGTAAGATAGGGTATTTGCCAAAATTGTATTATAACTTCTGTTTTTACTGCTCTAGATATTGAACACATTTTGAAAATTTCCCCTTTGAAAATTTCTTTTCAGACTCAGAAAATTAAACTGGAAGAGAATCTTAATTCGCCATCGAGAAGACATTCCTTTTGATGGTACAAATGATGAAATGGAAAGACAAAGGAGATTTTCCGTTTTTGAAGAAAAAGTGTTCAATGTTAATGGAGCTAGAGGAAACCACATGGATTTTGGTCAGCTGTATCAGTTCTTAAATGCCAAAGGATGTGGGGATGTTTTCCAGATGTTTTTTGGTGTAGAAGGACAGTGACTAAGGAGAAGAGTGGTTGAAAGTATTTTGTCACTGTTGACTTTTTGGTTTTGCCTACGCTTTCTTGAAAGATTAAGTAATTTTAAGCCGAGTGCAGTGGCACACACCTGTATTCCCAGCAACTCAGGAGGCTGAGGTAGGAGAATCACAAGTTCCAGGCTAGCCTTGGCTTCTTAGCAAGACCCTCTCTCAAAATAAAAAACTTAAAAAGGGGCTGGGGATGTAACTCTATGCTGGAGCACTTGCCTAGCATGCATAAGTCCCTGTGTTCAATCCCCAGTACCACAGAATAATTAATTAATTTTAAGAAAGGATTAATTTTATTTTAGTTCTATATTTCCCCTATTGAACATTAGGGAAAAATTAAAGCAAGAAAAAAATGTAGTTGATAAAAATATTTCATGATTTAAAGAATGAGTTCCAATTTTTAATCTTTAAATTATCAACAGAAATTTCTTGACAATAAAAACTACCCATTTTGAAAAAGAAATTACTTGTATGTGAAGATAATGTTGGTGGCCCAACTTGTCAGCCATTCCCAACACCCTTCTCCTTTACCTGCCATCAGTAAAGAAGTTGGGAAAGCTAACTGCTCACCTGCCCAGACTCTTGCAGTTACAGGTAGCCTTAGGACACATTTGCAGGATTTCTGGGAAAGATTTGCTTCCCAATAGAAGTAATAAAAGTGGCTAAGCCAACTTTACCTTAGTTTCGAAACACATACCAAAGTTATGGCAGAAGCTGGAGTGGTCCTTTCAAACATGAGGAAGGAAGGATAAAGGGAACCAAAGAGATACCAACGTTCATCATGTTGGGCTGCTGATCCAGTACCATACCCTGACTATCTATAGACATCTTATGAAATAAATCAGTTTGTTTAAATTTCTATTAAATTTCTTTCTTGTTGGTAGCAGCTGAAAGCTGATTTGTCAAATCGATTTTGATTTTTTCACAGCTTTAGGTCAGTGTCTACCCCTGTCACTTGATATACTGATAGTGCAGTTTTTTCTTAGTTGTTTTGCAGTTCGTCTTCAGTTAGTATACTTACACTCTGCCCTTTTTCCTGGACTTGCCTCACAAAAGGCTGAAACATGAGTGGAGCTTGGACTTTAACTTATCTTACCAAATTGGTAATATAGAGAATTTTGTGTTGGTAATTTGGATTTTGACAAATATTTTCATTCTGGAAGTGACTTTCTGAAAATTAATTTTGGCAAATCAATCTAGAGTCAAATAAACACATTGCCTGATGTTTGATTCCTCTATAAATTGCTTTCAAGAGTTTTTATTAAATATTTGCTAATTGCTGTTACTCAAGTTGGTTACCACATGTTGAATATTCCTTGAAAGTCAGACCTAGTTGGGGTTGGGGTGAGAAACAAAGCATTCTTTACCTTAGTTGCCTCAAGCCCTTTGCTGAGCCAATCAGTAGATAAAAATATACATAATGTATTAGTATGTGAAAGTTAGAAGGAATAAAAGAGATCAAGGCAATGTGGACAGATCTTGAATATAAAGATGGCTAAACACAGATGGGGATCAGAACAACATTAAAACACAGTGCCCACTTTGATATCTAACTCTTCTGTACCTCCTCATTGCCTCCTTGCTGCTCACCCCCTGATAACCCTGTCACTCACCCCAGAAATACCAGTTCTTCCTCTGCTGCCACCATATAGCCATATAGACTAGCTATGTAGTTAGTTTTGACTCTTCTAGCCACTACCAAATCTGAATAAAACCTGACATCCCTAGAGACCACCAAAGGGACCCAAATTATGTATTACTTTTAGCAAAACTAAAACTTTTTCAGTTATTGCACATTATCTTTAAAATTACAATGTTATATATAAAAAAACAATATCAAAAGTGACAAAAACAGGAGCTAAGATTGTGGCTCAGTGGTAGAGCACTTGCCTAGTATGTGTGAGGCACTAGGTTCAATCAGCACCACATAAAAAAATAAAGGTATTGTGTCCATCTATAAAATATTTTTTAAAAATTAACAAAAACGTAGGCAAGAAGGAAAAATGCTTTGGAAGTTCTCTTCCCTAAGACAGACCACCTATCAAATTTAGATACTATGATTATTAAACAGCAAGAGAAGTACAGATTTTCCAATCTCATGAATAACAGATTCCTTTGGAAAAAAAATGTTGCAATTATCAAAAGAAGAAATAGCAAGTTATATGATCCTGCCCATGTTGTACAATGTAAGACATAACAAAAGCTATAAGAATCTGTAATTAAATGTTAGAGGCAATAGCTCTCTTAAACATCTACCAAAGATTATATACTTGATATATAAACATCCTTAAATGCAAATAAATGTATTCAGTATGTTTGCATGTGTATTTGTTACACAATGAAAATTTGTCATTAATCTGATATCACTTGAACTGGAATCATCGATATTTATAAATTCTGAAAAATCAATTAGTCCTGAGTCAAATTAGTTTTAAAAGCTTTCCAGTATGAAATGAGTGGACAAGAAACATTGGCTACCTGTCAGTTTGCATTTACAAAAATAACTTACACAAATATTATCCCTTAAGTCCTCTAAAACAAAAACAAAAATCTAAGATTAATTCAAATCCAAATTAGTTGAGTATCAAGGCCAGATTAAATCAAACTGCATAATTTTAAATGCATTTGCTTCTGTGCAGGATTATGGCTTTGCAGCCCTTAAAAACTATTACACACACACACGCACACACACACAAAACCATCCAACTTTTCTTTTTCTTACAATAAGAATGTTTATGAGGGAAAACCAACAAAAATCATTGGTGAAAATCCATAAAAACTGCAAGGCAGCTGTCAAGTCCACAGGGATGTGGGAGTAGGTTTCAGGAAAAGCCACAGCAAATGCCTGGAGACAGCATGGAGCCAGGATTTATTGGGGAAAACTTCCTGTGTATAAGTGATTGCTCCAAGAAGTTCCTGGGCGACACACTGAACCAGTAGCACCTCCAGCCCTCAAGGTGCATCGCCAAGCAGCATCCTTCCCTCACAGTGTTTCGAACATTGGTCACCAGCTGGATGAGTGATAGGCATCCTTTCCACAGTGCTTACACTTCCGCTCCAGTCTCCTGTCAGGTAGCGGTTGTATGTCTTCGGCTGCAGAAGCAGTGACATCATCAGCATTCCCTTGCTTAATGCAGTGCATGTGCTGACGTACCTGCAAAAGTGACTTTCTACTATTTAGTTGCAGTAGTTCCCACTAAAAACCAGAAAAGAAAACCAGAGTCCGTCAAGATAATATCTATCTGGATTTCCCAGTTCGGGCTTGATCTCATTTTCCTTACCTGGACTAGGTTTTGGAGAACAGAAAGGGAGCGTTCAGAGACACGGTGTCTTACTGCCCCCTTTACTTTGGGGTTGATACAGCAGCCAAGAGTTAAAGCATTTAAGCACAATGTGCCAATCTGATACCACTGGGCTGGGGGAGGATTTGTAGGTTTTAATGTCCTTTGTCATTTCTGAAACGTGAGAGCCGGGTCCATCCGGCTCCTGGTGTTCGGGTGACATCAGCGGTTTCTGCGCCCCGACCTTCCGCCCCCACGCGCCCAGGCCCAGCTGCAGGGCTCGGGAAGGAGGCACTCAGCCCTTTATGCGTGCGCTCCACTTGCGGCATGTCCCGGAGCTCTGGCTGGTGGGCTGCCAGAGCCCTGAGCGCCGGGAACGCTGGAGAGGTTGCGTCACCTGCCGCTGCAGCTGCGGCTTGTGACCCAAGCTGAATCCTAAGGGGCGGACTCATCCTCTCGCCTGGGTACTAGCATCTTGCAGCCGCCCAGGTGCTACTCTGGTGCGGAGATGGTTGGATGTTTGTAGACGCTTATTATCTTTTGGGAAAAGAGTTCCAGGTTTTGGTGGAAATTCCTAGATGTTACTGAAGCAGAATTAGAGGAATGATGTCCCTTGGGACCCGGTGGCACTTCAAGGTCCACGGAGCCACCGATTTTACCCATAGTATTTCCGAAATATAGGTTCAGTTCCCCTCCCCCCGTGGGACATTTCGGATTTTGTAAACCTGTTCCTCCCACCTTCAAAACGATCTATTTCTACCTATACATCTGTATCTCTATCTTCTATCTATATAATATATGTACGGGTGTGTGTGTGTGTGTGTGTGTGTGTGTATAAAATACTTCTGCATACGCGTTTTCCTCTTTTAAAACAAATACTGTACAAGCTGCATTGTATCTGCCTTCTATGATTAAACAGTAAATTTTAAACGTTTTCATGGCATTATTTTTCAGCAACATGTTAAAAGACTTGCCTGAATGTTTTGTAAGTGATTTCAGCAATTCACTGTTTTGATTATGAGGTCATAACATTTTCCGGGGTTTTTGTTGTTTTTCCCATCATCAGAGTCACTGTAAGCATTCATTATTCTCTCTTTTCAGATTGCATTTGTAGAAGTGGAAATTCACAGTGAAGTCTGTATTTGAATCTCCAAATTCCACCTGTGAAAGGTTGAGAAATGAAAATTGAAATGCTGCTGAAATTTTCTTTGACCCAGATTACTACCAAAATGGATAATTATTTTGTTGATATAACAGATGAAAAATTATATACACACTTTTCAATTTAGTGTATTTAATTCATCAATTTTTTTTTTATGGTTTTCTGCCTTTGTTGGCTGGGAAAACTTTCCCTGCTCCAGAGTAATTGAATATGTACCTATATAATCTTGTAATATTTTTATTTTTGTTTTAAACTATCTTATTGTGAAATAGCTATGTAACATTTATTCTATTTACCTTACTCTGATATATTCACCTTGCACAAAAAGGTAAAAAATTAAAATAAAGCAAAACAATGAGTAGCAACATTCTTGCCATTCATTTAGGAAATGAAACTACATTGCAGTTGAAGTCCCCTTGTGTACTTTTGCTACTTGCAATCCTATTTCTTGGTGGTCCTAACCCCTACCACAATGTGTAACATTCCCATAAATTTCTGTGTACTTTCATGATGCATGTGGGTCTCTGCACAACAGTTTGTGGCTTCATTTTTAACAATCATTTTAGAATGTGACATGAAGTAGGTATTTAAATTATTTTTTTCAAAAGTAAACAGTTGTTTTGGTGAAGTTTATTGGATAATCCAAGTTCTTCAGAGGTTCAAGATGCCACTTTTATCAGAGCCTGGATATGGATTTATTTCTGGATTTGTCTACTATTTCATTCCTTATTCCTTGACAAACTTTCAGGACAGATATGGCATTATTTTTGCATTTAAAATCCTGGTGGGATGAATCATTGTTATGCTTGCTGCTCAGAGTATTTTTACTGATTCTTTAATGCATATTTATATAGATGACTTTTCAGAATACTTTTGTGGTATCTAAAACCAAATTTTACTGAGAATTCAGTTGGATGTACATACCTTTTAGCTCTATTGTGACTTCTTAACCACAAGGCCTTGCCACTTTAGTCAGGTTTTGAATAAATTCTTGTAGGGTTCTTCTTTGTTTTTGTAATTTTTAGGTATTTTGGATTTAATAATTACTTTAGATCTTTTAGTTTAGAACTGTTTTATTATTTTATAATTTCAAATATAGATAAATATTTCTGATTGGACAAATTTAGCATTATTTACAAAAAAATTCTTTTAAAATATTGGATACAATACCTTTATTTTGTTTATTTATTTTTATGTGGTGCTGAGGATTGAACCCAGTGCCTCACACATGCCAGGCAAGCGCTCTACCACTGAGCCACAACCCCAGTCCCTACAAAAAAAATTATTTGATCCCCCCTTTTTTCATTCTTGCAGATTAACTTATAAATCATGTTTTCAAAGCTCATTAAGACTTTGGTTTACATTAAAGTTATGGGTATTTCGATTAGAATTGACATAATACTAACAGCTTATATACATTAAATGTTTGCTATCCTTATACAAAATTCTTTTAAAGGACTCTCATTTATCTTTACCACAATTTTGATTTGTTTGCTTGTTTCTTTATTTGTTTGGTGGTGGTGAGGTGGTTTGACAATAGATCTACACCCCACCATTCTTATTTTTCTTTTAAGAGTCAGTGTTTCACTAAATGATCTCTTATTTAAAATGATATTAGAGAATAATCTACACATTGTGGGTGCTCATTACCACTGGGTTTTCCGTTATTTCTAGGTCAATTCAGAAAACAGATTTTGGAAGTACTGTTTTTAAACATCTATATGTGTCCACATACACAATGAGTTCATACGAATATTTCTACTTAAAATGTATGCATGTGTTTTCTTTTTTTTTTTTGCGGTGCTGGGGATTGAACCCAGGGCCTTGTGCTTGCGAGGCAGGCAAGCTACCAACTGAGCTATATCCCCAGCCCATATGCATGTATTTTCAAACCTCTTTGATTTTGTATTTATATTCCCTTTCTCTTTGTACCTCACAACATTAACATGATTACAAACAATTGGCTTCTGCTATGGTTTGGGTGAGTGTCCCCAAAGGTACACATATGAAGGCCTGATTCCTAGGTTTGTCCTATTGTGATATGCTGTGGACCCTCCAGAGGCAGAGTCTAGTGGGTGGTCCTTAGGTCATTTGGGGTGTTGCTCAAAGGGGATTTGGGGACCCTGGTCTCTCCTTCTCTATCTGCTTCCTGGCTCTGAATGTAAGTGGGTTTTGCTCCAACACACACTTCCTGACATCGTCATCCAACACCCTCACCGGAGGCCCAAAGCAAATGAGGCTGCTCAGTGTTGAACTGGATCCTACAAAACTGAGAACTAAATAAACTTGATCTATTTATAAGTTAATCACCTCAGGGTTTTTTTTTTTTTTGTGATAGTAACACAAAACTAACTTAGCTTCCAAATCTGTGCATTCAACTATCTATCTACAGATCAAAAATATTCACAATATAATTCACAATAATATTCACAGAAATATTCACAATATAATGACCTTTTTGGTCATTATTCCATAAATGATGCAGCATGGCAACTATTTATATAATTTTTACATTGGATTAGGTATTCTAAGTAACCTTAACTCTATCCAGTAATTTTTTTCCATTAAATTGCATTGGTCGTAAAAATTGATCTCTCAAGGTTTTCAAGTATTTTTCACCTATATATGTCACATGTAATATATGTGCTAGTCAACTATTTATACTGATGTGTCTTCTAGTCAACAGCAGGGTATTATGAATTAAGTTTTAGGGACGTCAAAAATTAAATATATGGGAGTATAAGTACCACTATTATAAAAAACAGTATGGAGAGTCCTCAAAACACTAAAAATAGAACTATCATATGCTCCAGCAATCCCACTATTGGATATTTACTCAAAGGAAATGAAATCAACATGTCAAAAAGACACCTGCACTCCCATGTTTTCTGCAGCACTATTCACAATAGCCATGATATGGAATCAAACTAAATAAATGTCTATCACCAGACAAATGGATAAAGAAAATGTGGCATACGTACACAATGTAGTAATATTCAGCCATAAAAAGTGTGAAGTCCTGTCATTTGCAACATCATGAATGGACCTGGGAAATAAGTCAGGCATAGAAAGGCAAATATTGCATGATCTCACCCATCCATAAGTGTACTCTAAATAGTAGATCTCATAGAGGCTGGGGTTGTGGCTCAGTGGTAGAGCGCTTTAGCACTTGTGAGGCCTTGGGTTCAATCCTCAGCACAACATAGAAAAAGAAATAAATAATATAAAAGAATTGTGTCCATCTACAAAAAAAAAAATTTTTTTAAAGTAGATCTCATAGAAGTTGAGAGTATAATAGTGGTTACCAGAGACTGGAGATTATAAGGGGGAGAGGAAGTAGGAGAGGTCAGACAATACATACAGTGTCATTGTTTGATTAGAGGAATAATTTCTTATGTTTGATGGCACAAATGGGTGAGCATAATTAATAATACTGCATTATATATCTTAAAATAGTTAAAGAGAGGAATTAGAATGTACTTGCCAAAAAGAAGTAATAAAAGTTTAGTGTGATGAATATGCTAATTACTCTGGGTTGATCATTACCTAAGGTATACATGAATGATAGCATTACATTTTATCTGGTGGCATAGCTCAGTGGTAGAAGGCTTGTCTAACATGTGTGAAGCACTGGGTTCAATCCCAGCAAAAACAAAAAACAATTACATTGTACACCCAAAAATGCACAAATATTATGTGTAAATGTTTTTTAAAGTTTTATGTGGATTTTTGCCTGTGCAGAGGTCATAGATAAGCACACAAACACACATTCAAGTGTATAATTTATTAATATAGTCCCCTTTTTATTCTTTCTTAAATAAAAGTATTCTATAAAGATCGTTTTCCATTTTTCACTTAATAATATGAGGATCACTCCACAGCAGTATGTAAACATATTCCTCTTTTCTTTTTCTTCCAGCCAATTAATGCATATTGTATATGTTAAATGTATATATACATGAAAACACTCCATATTTGCATATTCCATTTTGAGAATATCATATTTTCTCAGATGGTATTTAATTGGTAGATATTTGTGTTGTTTCAGGTGGATATGTATCTCAGTGATAAGAGTGCTTACTTACCAAGTGTGAGACCTGGGATTCAATCCCCAGTACCACCAAAAGGTTTGTGTTGTTCTCATATTTTTACCTAGAAATAGTACTGCAATGAACTAGTCTTGTGTGTTCATTTTTTCCACATTTTTGCCAGAGTATCTTTAATATTTCCTTTTTAGCAAATAGTGGAAGAATTATGATTGAAAATGGAAGAAAGTTTTGTGGCTACAGTTGATAATTAGCTAATTTGACAATCACTATGACATGATAACTATCCATTGGAATAGATACATTGAAATAGGCACATGTTTTAGAAGCCCCCTGATGAGCTAGCAGTTGACACTTTAGTAATAAATCATTGTGGAGGTCAGAGAAGTCATAGGATAATGCTAAGGGCAGTGGAAGAAATATATAGGGATGCCACTATATATTAACTGATATAGGAGTATCTTTCTATTCTAACTGCAAAGTTACTAAACGGTGCATGCTGTTTGAATATCAGGTCTATTTATGTTCACTGTTGGGAAGATATGGAGCGTCATCTCATAGTTTCCTTACACTGCTCAATTGGAGAGAAGGTCATCTGCTGAAGTCCAGAAGGTAGGTAGGAAGGTCAGAATTTTGAGGAAGGGGTGAAATAATTGTTAGAAGTCCTAAAAATTAGAGAAAAAGAGTACACTCTTGACTTGTATTTAAGACACAAATAAGTCTTAGGATCATGAATTCTTAGCGGTTCAAAACTTCTATTGAATAAATTGTTTTTCAGCTAGTGCTCAACTTTTCACTGATAAAGAAGCTTATAAAAGATATAAGCTTGGTATATATATATATATAATATATATAATACTTGGTATAGTATTTGATTTTCCCAAACGAACAGGTTGAAAGTAGAAATAAACAAGAGACCTCATGGTATTTTTAAGAGTAATTGATTTGAAGGATCATGAAGTCTAATCTGAACAATTTTGTTAATCAGCTTTCTATCACAGTGACAAAATACCTGAGATAATCAACTAAAAAGAAGGAAATATTTATTTTGGTTCATGTTTTTAGAGGTTTCAGTCCATGGTTGCCTGGCTCCCTTTCTTTGGGTTGGTGATGAGGCAGATGAGCATGATGGGCAGGACATGGTGGAGCAAACTTGCTTACTTCATGAAAGCCAGGAGAGGAAGGAACAAAGGTCCCAGTATGCCCACCCAATCACCTAACTTCCCTCCACTAGACCCCCACCTTCTAAAGACTCCACCACTTCCCAACAGCAACATCAGCTTGGGACCAAAGTCTTCAACACATGAGTTTTTGGGGAAGGTTTAAAATCTAAACCATAACAAAGTAAGTAAAGAGGGAAGTAAAGAGAGTCTTTAGAGTTATAGGAAAATTTAAAGACTAATGCAAGGTCAAGATTGGTTTGAATAATGCCTACATGGAAATAGTTAAACAAGGAATTTGGAAAGAAGAAATTATATATAGTGCAAGAGTGGGGTGAAATTGGGGTTAGAGAAAGTTTTTGTAGTAAAGTAGGGATAAAACCATGGTGGTAGATGAAGAAGGATGGATAAAAAGGATACAGAAGATGAAGACTTTAATTGCTGAGAGGTCAGACAAGTGACCTCTGTTCCACATAGACCTATTTAGGACTTTAAAAAGATGGTATTTGGAATTATTCATGTGGGAGATCAAGTACTAAGTCTTAGGAGAGAAAAAAGGGAGTGACCAGAGGGCTGATAGAGGACATATATTAGGAGGAGGTGTTGTCTGTTCACAGAAGTCTGAAAAGAATAATTTCTTGTTTTAAATAAAGTGTAACAAAGAGAACCCTGTCCCTACTCCCAAGCCCCTATGGACTGAAATTTTAGATGATAAATAGCTGTCATAGGAAGACTGCTGTGGAATCACTGTCATTAGCCAAAGATGGATATTGGCTAATCATGGAGTTGCAGTCTCAGAACATATATTGGAAGGAAGTGCTTGGTAGAGCAAATTGGAGTAGAGGTTTGTCAGGAATGGCAACTGAATTATGGTCTTGAACTGTCCTGTGACAGAAGCAATGTCTCTCTTGGGAACTCTCAGTGCAAAGACATCGATTTGAGACTGCCCAGTTGCTATGGTGATGTCCTGTTCAATCAGGGGTTCTGTGCCAGCCTGTGAGCTATTTGGTTCTTGGCCTTGAGATTCAGATGCCAAATGCTCAGGGGTAGAAATTTTGGGTGCAAGCTAATAATCATAATCAGACTGTTTATACTCATGACTTTGGTTCTGCTTACTTCGAAGAAACTTTCTCACAATAAATTCTTTTGATGTTATACCTATATAATAAACGTGCTGAGCTTGCTGTCTGTCACTACTTTCCTACCAGGGTTATAGTCAACCACCAAGATCCAGCTTTTTCTCTATTTGTGTGTCTGTTTGTCTTTTCTCCATCTCCTCACCACCTAGACCAGTAACCTGAATTCACGGCCATACAGGTCGCAGCAGAGGTCAGAATGGCAAGGAAAGACACAATTTATAAGGGTGCTTGTGTATGTGGTAGGGAAGTTAATATATAGACAAACAGGAGAAATTCTGAGATTTAAAGAAGATGGAGGAAAATAGAGATAGGGGAAGTTATTCTACTAAGAGGTTTGGGCCAAGCCAACCAACCAATTAACAAACAGAAACCTTTCCAAATTCCTCAGCACAAGTTGAACCCTTAACCCAAAACCCCTGGAAGATACCCCTCAAAGTACCACTGCATTCTTTTTTCAACCCCAATCAATCAAGAAAAAAGTACTTCTCCATACAGACTATCCTTCTATCCCAACACTGCCTGCTTCACATTGTCCTTCACCTCTTACTTATAACCAGCGTGGGTTATACGGAGTTCCTTCCCTCCAATTTTTTTTTTTTTTTTTTTTAATGTTCTTGGATGTGGTCTGACGGACATTTTCCAACAGCTACCTGTCCAGGTTGTTGGTAGTTGTGGGAACTTGTCCCAGGACATTATTCTTCTTTTTCTCCATAACATCTGTAATGACTTAGTAAACTCTTTTATTTCAGATACCTCTTGGTCACTCAGGTTTTGGTTTATGATATAGCAATTCCACTTACCCTCACAAGTCCAGAAGTACTGCTATGGTTTCCCGCCAACTTCTGGAAATAGGTTATTAGTTGTGCTATGACTTTTTCTCTTTTTCAGTGTTTTCATTAATATTTTCCTGTGAATTTGGGAAGCTGCCAGCAAATGCTAATTTTTTTTTTTTTTTTTTTTTTTTTTGTGCTGGGAAACGAACCCAGGGCCTTGTGCTTGCAAGGCAAGCACTCTACCAACTGAGCTATATCCCCAGCCAGCAAATGCTATTTTGAAATAAAAAATTTACCCATGTACTCTGCTGGTACATTTATGGTTGCATTTTTTTTCTTTTAAATCTCATTAATTAATCTACCACAGCATAGTCTTAGTCTAATATGCTTTTTTGTTCAATGTCTAGTAAGACTTTATTTTATTTCATCCCACATTTTGTATTGGTGCATTATAATTGTACATAACAGTGGGCTTTGTTGGTACATATTCATACATGCTCACAATATAATTGGCCAATATCATGTCCCAGAACTTCCTCCTCCCCCACCATCTCCCACTCCTTGGTCCCTTCCCTCTACTGATCTCCCTTTGATTTTCATGTGATCTGCCCCCACCTTTCTTTTCCTTTTTCCTTTTAGTTTATTTAAAATGAACTTAAAACATAATTTATGCTGGGCATGGTGGCGCATGCTTATAATCCCAGTGATCAATGACAAGAAAGGTGAAGGTAGGAGGATCTCAAGTTCAAGGCCAGCCTAGGCAACTTAATGAAACCCTGTCTCAAAATAAAATAAAAAGGACTGGGGATGTAGCTCTGTGATAGAAGCACCTCTGCCTTCAATCCCTAGTACTGCAAAACAAAAAACAAAAAACAAAAACCATAATTTATGGAAATATAATTTATCTTTTTCCAGTGACTTGAAATTTGTTATCTTGTCTTAAATTTGTTCTCTACTTAAATTTGTGTCTTTACCTCTGAACTAGGGTGCTTCAGAGAGACAGAACCAGTAGGATAGATATAGATATAGATAGATATAGAACAGGGGATTTATTGGAGGAATTGTTTCAGGTGAAGGCCAGGAAGTCCCACAACAGGCCATCTCTGTGCTGGAGACTCCAGGATGTGAGTGGTGTGGCTCAGTCCAAGGCCCAGAGCCTCGCAGCCAGGGAAGACCAGTGCGTGATCTCGGAGAACCTGGAGGGCCTCTCGTCTAAGTCCCAGTGCCAGAGAGCCTGGGGCCCTGGTGTCTAAGGGCAGGGTGACGAGAGTGTCCAAGCTCAGGAGAAAGAAAATCCTTTTCCCTGGTATTTATTTTTTTGTTCCATTCAGGCCACCAGCTGATTAGATGGTGCCCACTCACACTGAGTATGAACCTTCCCCATCATTTCATTCACCTACACGCCAGTATCCCCTGAAAACACCCTTATAAACATACCCAGAAGTAACCCTTTACCAGTTCTCTATGTATTCCTTAATCCAGTCATCTTCTATTTGAATCACTGTGTCTTTATCATTCATTTGGTATTTATAGGGCAATTTCCTCCTTTAGTCTTTACAAGTTCCTTGGCATTTCCAAAATATTTATTCTTTCAGTTCAACTCTAGAATGGTTTTTTAATTTTGAAAAAAAAATCCTATTTGGACATTTATTGGAATTAATTTGAATGTGTAGACTATATTTAGTGTTTATATATTTACAATGTAATCTTTTCCCCTCCCATACCTGTTTTTTTGTTCTGTTTTATAAGTTTTCTTATTACACTCAATAAATTTTATGGATTTTGAAAAATATAGGATCTGTCCATTTCTTAGAAACTCTAAGTGCTCTATTTTTAAATTATTATCATCAATAGAATAATTTATTTTGATCCTTCTGTTAATTCATATGTCCAGTAATATATTGATTGAAAATATTTGTTGAGTACTAAACATGCAAGCATTTACTAGCTTCTGGGAAAAATCTTGTGAACAAGGAAGACAAAATTCTTTCCCCAATGAAGATTGTAATCTAGTGGAGGACACAAAAAATTATGCTGTGTTATGTCCGATACCTAGTGAAATCATTCTTATCGTACATTAATCTTGTAAAGTTAGTGAACTACCTTATTTGTTCTATTGACTCTCTTGAATTATCCAGTTGACAGACAAATGCAGAGCCCAGCTGTGCTG
Source organism: Sciurus carolinensis (assembly GCF_902686445.1). Taxonomy (NCBI): domain Eukaryota; kingdom Metazoa; phylum Chordata; class Mammalia; order Rodentia; family Sciuridae; genus Sciurus; species Sciurus carolinensis. Next base: position 126,646,621 of record NC_062221.1, on the reverse strand, counting down.
GAGTCATGGGATAGGTTGCTGAGACTGTTAGGGTCCAATATCGACTGGTCCCCGATATGGACTGATCACCAGAGAGTCAAAGTGCACACACGGTAATGCAAGACACACAACGAGGTTTTATTGTAAGCTCAAGCTTGGACCACAACCAGCCTCTCAGACCATTGCATGGCTGAGTGGGGAGCGGCCCCGAGGGGCGAGAAAGCCCTCTATTTAAAAGATTTCCAAGCATTCACACACAAACCTGTACGTTATTGGTTAACATTTGAACAGCTGAACATTAGTCCTCCTCTGGTTGGGTCCTGCCAATCCATTTGATTCTCATTGGGTCCCGCCAGAACTGAACAGTCCTAGAGGAAAAAGGGAGGAGGGAAGGGGTGAACTATGCAGGAGATGAGTCGGGGCTAGGCCCCCTGTCTTTGATAGATAAGGTCTCCAGGCAGCTGCACATTCCTCAGACAAATATCTCTTAACAACCTTGAAAAGCACGGGGGCCCAGCAGTTCTGTTTGTGCTGTATTGCCTGCATCCGGGTGATTGAGACAGTTAGCTGCACAGAGATCAACCTGTTCTCAACAAGACATCAAAGAAGACATCAGAGCTGGGATAAGAGACATAAAGTTATTGAGCAATGCTTATGGGAAGATCTAGTGGTAACAGGCTGGACAGGTGCTTCACCAGAAGGTCCAGTAGCAATGGCCTGGACAGGGACACCTCTGTCTGTTTTACATGGTGCTTCTGGTCCTTCACCAGAAAACAGCAATCCTATTCCCCAAACAATGCTTTGTCCAGGGGTGGCTGGATGAACACTCCCTCTTCACAGTGTTCTGATCCACACCAGTTACTACAGGCAGGGTGTTTATAAGTTAGATTACAGAAACAGCAATTTAGTTTGCTCCATCCCATTGTATGACCAACATTCTTGGAAACTTGGCATAATTTAAGAAAGCAGGTTTCTATAAATAACACTAATGAACCCTAATTCCCAGCATTCACAAAAGCTTCAAGATAATATGTATCTGGACATTCTGGACCAGACTTGCTCTCATTTTTCCCTTGGCTTGGTTAGATTTTTGAGAACAGGGAGGATCACTTCAAGGACATGGTATTTACTCTTCTTTTCTCCAAAGATAACACAAATGCTTTCTTGGCATATACTACTTATGTAATGTTGCAGCTCCTTACATAACAAGTTTGCTTTTAAAAAATAGGTCTTTTTGGAAGTTGGAGGTAACAGCTAATCAAACTTAATAACAATGAATTAATACTTTTTTCAACATTTATAAACAAATGTCAGTAGATTTTGTTTTGTTTTGTTTGCCATTAGATTTCACTATATATTTTTTATCTTTGTAGAGTATACCTGAAAGTGGAATAAAGGGGAAAACTTATTTTTTGATGATCAAGTACATTTTTCCTTCACAAGTCACATTTCTAGCTGACTGGATTCTCCCAAGTTTGTGGATATAAATTCACAGAAACTCATAAATAGTCGAAGAATGAGACTGAGCAGGAGAAGGCACAGCACTTTGAATTAGACCTTCCTGTGAGCATCACACAGTGAGAACAAGTTCATTGTGAGTGAAAAGGTGACGGTAGAAGAACCGGAAGATCTTATTGAAATGAGGACCGTGGAATTGAAATATTTCAAAGTTTACTGTGAATATAAACCTGGAGATGCCAGGGAGATCTATGATATGCTCAGTTTTTATGATAAGCAAAGTTATTATGTATAGAAGGAACAAATCTTAAGAGAAATCTATTTTATTTTGGAGATAATATGTTATCCAGCTCGTATGTTTCTCTTCAAATTTCCTGATGTTCCACCTGAAATTATGATCAGGTTAGTTACAGAAATTCTCTGTTCAATTTCACATCTTCTCGTGTGTGTGTGTGTGTGTGTGTGTGTGTGTGTGTGTGAGAATTACAAATGATCTGTATGTGATTTTTATGGACCTAAAGAAGTAACATTTTCTCATCAGGTGAAAAACCTAAAGACAATCCCAGCAGATCCTACCGAACACAGATTTGAATTTGCATTTTTAGGGTAATTGTGAAAAAGTCTGTACATCCAATTCTACAGGATGGAGCACGTCTCTGAGTATGTCTGCAGTGATCTCACAACTTCCATCTCCAAAGAAAGTACGTACAACCAGACTCCATTCTCACCCAGCTGTGGATCTAGAGCCATCATCTCTTCAACAGCTGTTAAAAAAAAAAAAATTTCAGAGCTTGCAAAGGAGCTTTCCCTGACTGGGTTTAGCATGTCTGGGGAATCTGGCAATCATTTGTGTGGAAGGCTCCCAGAGCACATGTGAACAATTCTGGATAAGATTTACCTTTTAATTTTCTTTCCTATTTCTGTACTATACTGACCTGTTTAGGAGTAACTGAGGTTTTAGCAGATGGAGAAGCTAGTGATTACACACTCTGAACCAAAAGTGGTTTTCCCAGGGTAAAAGCAGCAATGGAATGGGAGTCATGTCTTCTGCTTCTGAGAATGTTTTTTTTTTTTTTTTTTTTTTTTGGTGAGGGTAGGGGTAGGGGTGGGCAGGTACCGGGGATTGAACTCAGGAGCACTCAACCACTGAACCACATTCCCCAACCCTATTTTGTATTTCACTTAGATCAGGGTGTCACTGAGTTGTTCTTGAACTCACGAGCCTCTTGTCTTAGCCTCGTGTCACCAAGCCCGGCCTGAGGCTATTCTTGTGGAGCTTTTGCCAGTTGCATATAAAGAACCACACCTAAGTCCTTTGTAGCTCAGAAGTTTGAAAAGTAGTAAATGTTACTTTGATTTAAAAAATAACACTGAACTAGATTATTTATGAGATAAAGTTTAATTCCAGAATATAACTACCCATCTTAGCTGATGTTTTACATTATGTACCCCATGAAAGAGTTCCTTCCTAGAAATCTTGTGACTGATTCAAAATCCTGTGCAGGAGGAAAATTGAAGCAGCACAAATCTGCAGTCTCATCCTTTCCTGAAACTCATTGATTGTTTAAAAAGTTCAGCAATTTCCTCTAAACTCATGATAAGGAAAAGTGAGGACAAGAATGGGGGTGGTCCTGGCTGGGGTGAATGACTGGTGGAATGGAGCTGACTTTGGAGCAGCATGCGGAGGATACACTGAAATATCCATTCATTGTTGAAGTTGTTTGTACATATTTTCAATGATTTAATCTGGACCGCCCTGGGACCCTGTTAAATGAGCAAGCTTGGATGATATCTGTTCCAGTACAGCAAGTATCTAAGTGAACCCATGACCCTACTTGATATTCTTGTGGTGCCTGGAGAATTGGAACATTATGATCTAGAAACATGCTGGCATCACAGTAGTAGTGTGCAAAGTAAACTTTTTGTTGGGGGGTGGGTGCTGGGGATTGAATCCAGGGCACTTTACCACTGAGTCACATCCCCAGGCCTTTTTATTTTTTAACTTTAAGAAAGGGACTCACTAAATTGCTGAGGCTGGTGTAAAACTTGTTGATCCTCCTGTCTGTCTCCTGAATCACTGGGATTACAAAGTGATCTTTTGACATCTCATATAAAGTCTCCGGCAGTCTGTCAAAGGAACGTGTTCCATCTTCATTAGCTCATAAGATCATTAAATTTCGGTAGTTGAGTCAATTACTTAATGTGCATTGGACGCTCTACTACTTACTTTAACATAAGTTGCTTTTTTAATGTTCTCAGACCATTAAAGATGGATCTATCAAGATATTAGTGATAAAGAACTATGTTTTGAAGGAGCAGGTCCTGGTCACTTTATATATATAATTTTTTTATATTCAATAAACTGGAGGGGAAAAAATCTAGCACCTTCCTATCTTTGCACAGTCACTACAATACCATTTTTTTCTACATTTTTAAAATTGGTGCATTACAGCTGTACTACCATGTTATTTTATTGCTACCCTTCTGTGAAATTCATGCTCTACAGCTCAGGCCAATTTCCTAGCCAACAACTCTGGCCTCTGAAAGCAAGGAAGACAGGATTTGGCGCCAAGGGTCCAATGCCTGGCTTCCCATTGGCCAGTAGCGATTACACGCAGACAGGAGCGACCTCAATTGTGGCGTCTAGGGCAACAGAGGCTCAGAGACTCAGCCTCAGCAGCCGGAGCGGAAGTGGGGCAGTAGGAGGGCGGGGTGGGCGGCGGAAGGGGCGGGCCGGGGGAAGTTGTTACTGTAAGCCCCCTTCCGGCACAAGAGACCGGAAGTTGTGGCCCGGCCGTGTCAACCTCGGGGCTGCAGATTGAGAGTGCGGCTGCTAGCGCGATCATGGGCGGGAAGAACAAGCAGCGGACCAAGGGGAACCTGAGGGTGAGTGCAGGTTGGCCTGGCCGACGGGGCAGTCTGCGCCTCGCCACCCGCGGCGCGCCGGCAGCGCAGCCTGAGGGTGTCTGGAGCGTGGCTGTGGGGAGGCGTGTGTTTCCGTGTCGAGTGTGACCTCCCTGTTGTGAGTCCCCGAGGGCAGGATGGGCTGTCTTTGAGCAGTTTGGGCAATTGTGAGAGAAAAGACGTTCCATGCCGGAGCGTGCACAGTTTTCGCTAAGAAGTGGTTCGGTGTCAGCTGTAACTGGAAGGTTACCTGGCCGAGGTGTCGCGCGGCGGGGCGGGGGGCTGGGAAGGAGAGTTGGGTGGGAGGAAATTACCTTGAGCCGGGCGTGCGAGATACCTCGGGCCACGTCCGTCCTTGCTCGGAAACCTTTCGTGGCTCCCCTCGTGCCTCGGGGTAAAGGCCAGTGGTTTGTGGGCGACTTCTCGCCGCTTCCCGTTGCCTCTTTCCCGCTCCGGCCTCATGCTCAGCTCCCGCTTCTGCCCTCACTTCATCCAGCTGCACTGACCTCACTGTGCCTTGGCCTTGCCTGGCAGGCTCCCAGCGCTCTTCTGTTAGGTGGCTCCAGATTTTCTTCTAGACATGTCAGTGAGTTCTCCCAGTCGACTCATTTTAAATACTGTCCCCTATTCCCTGTTCTTCTTCCCTATTTTTTTTTTTTTTTTAGTCCTTTGAATTTATGACTTCCAACCTAGTACGTAATTTACTCACTTGCTTCGCTAGAATGTAAATATTTTGAAGGAAGGTGTTTTTATACGTTACTTCTGCTGCTCTCATCCTAAGGGATGTTTCGATGTTACTTTTTATGATGCAAGGTGTGTTATGTCCAATTTTATGGAACTGCCCTTTTCCTGTTTGGGATTCAGCTAATTCTGGTGGTTGAAACTGCGTTTTTTAGATCTGTCACTTAGTCTGTTTTGGAATACCAACAATTGTAGTAACTTACTTAAATACTGTGCTAAGTACTCTACTTGGCTTATCAATGTTTTGTATTTTAAACATTTATCAACATTTTAGTTTTGAAAAGTTCTCAGTATGAGCAAAAGTTGCAAGAATGTTAGAATGACAATCCATATGTGCTTTACCTGGATTCACCAACTGTTAACATTTGATCACATTTGCTTTTAGACTCAAATTATATATTTTGCTGAATCTTATGAGAGTTAGTTGCAGAAACTGGGTTCCTTAACTCGTAAGGACTTTCGGATGTATCTTCTAAAAACAATGCCATTTTTCTACATAACCAAGAGCAATTTGGTATAATACTCTAATATAATAAGCGACATTGTCTGTACTCATCTCAGTAAATGTTCTCTATAATCTTTTTGTTTTCTTGTTAAAAGATAAGTCATTTGAAAAACATTTGTGATCCAGTCAAGGATCACTGATTCCATTTAGTTATTATTTAGTTCCTTTTGATCTAGACAGTTTTGCCTATGGTTTTCTCCCTTACCCCCCACTGGGGGGGTGTCTTTTATGATAGAATTTGGAAGAGTTCAGGTGTATGTTTTTGTTTAATTTAGATTTTAATGGTTTCTGTATGATTTTATTCAGGTTAGACAATATTTGACAGAAATGCTTCATAGTTGATGGATCTTTTCAGTGCATCTCACTAGGGGCACATGTTACTTTTCTTTGTTCCATTATTAATGGTACTTGTTTAATCACTGGGTTAAGGTGTATCCTGCACTGTAAAGTGATCTTTTTCTCTTGGCTAATAATAAATATGGAGAGAGGTAGTCTGAGACTGACTATACTATTCTCCCACAAATTTTTACCAGTGGTTTTAGCATCCTTTGACATTACTTGCTGAAGTTCTTATTACCCTGGTGGTTTAAACACTTAAGTCTGGGGGTTGGGGTTGTGGCTCAGTGGTACAGCGCTTGCCTAGCATGTGTGAGGCAATGGGTACGATTCTCACCACTGCATACAAGTAGATGAATAAAATAAAGGTTCATCAACAACTCTATATATATATATATATGTATATATATATATATAATTTTTTAAAAAGTTTGATGTTGACTCAAGTAATGGGTTAATTACTCTTATCTCATTTTAAAGATGATGGAACTGAAGTTTAGAGACATTAACTTGCCTAAGTTCATGTAACCAGGAAATTGCAGAGTTGGGAATTGGAACGTTAGAGTGACATTCATTCAACAGAAAATTGAGTACTGGATGCCCTATGTGCAAAGATGATAGAAAAATTCTGCTGTTCTTGAACTATTAGTTTGATGATAGAGACAGATCATAACCAAATGTTATAATGTATTGATTAGTTACAATACAGGTATAAGCAGCAAGTGTGAGAACAGAAAATGGTGACTGACCTAAGGGAGACAAATGCTATAAATATGAGTGTTTTGAAGGATGAGTAGAAGTTTGTCAGTCATTGAAAAGGAAGGAAGAGTTTTCAGTTGGAGAGAAAGCAGTATATAATTATTAAATTGTCTGGCTGGGTTTGTAGCTCAGTGGTAGAGCACTTGCCTCACATGCATGAGGCAGAGTTCGATCCTCAGCACCACATAAATAAATAAAATAAAGGTGTTGTGTCCACCAATAACTAAAAACATAAACAATAATAATAAAAGAAGATTGAGTTGTGAAAGGGCATATATGACATATTCAGGGAACCTTGAATTCAGTTTGGAACATGAATGAGGGCAGCACAATTAAGAGAAAGTAGGTTTGGAGAGAGTGAAAGGAGATAAGAGTGGGAAAAATTGACAGATGAACAGATGATAAAAGTTTTTTTTTGTTTTTTGGTACTGGGGATTAAACCCAGGGATACTTAACCACTGAGCCACATCCCCAACTCCTTTAAAAATTTTTTTATTTAGAGACAGGGTCTCAGTTGCTTAGGCCTTTGCTAAGTTGCTGAGGCTGGCTTTAAATTCATGATCCTCCTGCCTCAGCCTCCCAAGCTCCAGGGATTACAGGCATGTGCCATTGCCCCCAGCGTGAAAGATCTTCTCTATGCAGTTTGGTCCTTAAACTGTAGATTAAGGATTGCTACCTGAAATACCTGCAGAAGCCAGGCACAAAAGAATTAGACAGAAGTAGGCACTGTATAAGAAAAATTAACAGCCAGAGATAGAATCAAGTTTCTTTTTTTTTTTTTTTTTTTTTTGTAGAGGAGGGGGTACCAGAGATTGAACTCAGCGGCACTTAACTACTGAGCCACATCACCAGCCCTATTTTGTATTTGATTTAGAGACAGAGTCTCCTGTTTCTTTGCCACAATATTGCTGATGCTAGCTTTGAACTCAAGATCCTCCTGTCTCAGCCTTCAGAGCCACTGGGGTTAACAGGGGTGTGAATCAAGGTTCTTAATTTTGATTGAACTATGGGTATAAACATCTAACCTACAAAGATAGCAACTGTATTTTAAATTCAAAGTAGACACGAGTAAAAGATACAATTAGTACATTAAAAAATAACTTGTTACTTTTAAATAGGAAACTGAAAATCAGGATACCTTTTCTTCTACCCCTAGTAATTGTTGTCAGCTTTGGTATTTCAAGTTAGTTTGGAACACAACCTTGACTCCTTGAGTGGTAATTAATTTCTGATTGTTTCATAATAAAAGAAACTGTTTACAAATGAAATTTTAAGTAACATTCTGCTGATAGCTAATGTCATCATTTAGTTTTCATCATTATTATAATTCATTAATTTCCTTTGTACTCTTTATTCATGTGCCAATATTGAGAAAGCTGAACTGAATAATATTATTTCATTTTAATAAAGTTTCAATATAGAGATCTTTTTTTGGAATTAGTCTGTAATGCTGCAGTTTGAAAAAAACATGTTATTCAGGTCATGATGTTCATTTCTGTTTACTCAGTTCAGATTAGAAAGCAGGCCAGATTATTCCTTGTCAATGTTTCCCAAACATGATTTTGCTAGATACAAGTTGTTTAAATCACACATTTGGATAATCCTTTGCAATTATCCCTATAGAGAAGTAAGAACTATATGAACATAGATATTGTAATATCTAGTGCAATGTCATCATATGGTGGTTGTTTGAAGCATTTTCCCCTTAGATAACAATGAATAAGTTACTTTCTTTTAATAGTTCAAATATTTTCTTTCTCTGTAACAAATTACTCTCTAACTTTTAGTACTGAGAGAATACTATATTGTTTATCAGACAAACCCCTGACTGTGGTTTTATATTTTGACCATTGCATTGAACTTTATGGCCTAACAATGTAATATTATCCCAACAGGTTAGGCTTTGAGTATGTGGAAATGAATGTATCTGCTCTTGAGGGACTCTGTCTAGAAGCAGCTATCATTAGATCTGTCCCATGGTAATTGCTTAATAAATATGTGTTGAGCTGGGCACAGGGGCACATGCCTGTAATACCAGTAACTTGGGAGGCTGAGGCAGGAGGATCTCAAGTTTAAGGCCCATCCTTAGCAACTAAGTGAGGTCCTAAGCAACTTAGTGAGACCCTGTCTCAAAATAAATCAGAAGGGCTGGGGATGTGGCTCAGTGGTTAAGTGTCCCTGGGTTCAATCACCAGTACCCAAAATAAATAAACAAACAAATAAACAAACATCTTTTGAATGAATGGATGAATGAAAAGATTAGACCCATTTATTAGTTAATACTATATCATTGGACAATGCATGTGAATAAAGGCTATTTATGCGAAAGTCTGAAAAAAAATTTCACAAAATAATATTTATGAAATTTTATCATGTGGTATATTCTGGTTTTTAAAATTTTATTCCATTTCTTTAAAATTCTCTTATTACTCATTACCTATTGATAATATGAGTCGCCTATGGATTGTATCTACAGCTTCAAAAACATTGTTCTCATAATTAGGAAACCAGGAAATACTGGGTGACTTGTAGGATCATTATTGGTAAGTTCGTGGTAACAGAAATATTCACTTTTGGGAAATACTGCAATAGATGAAATCTTAGGCTAGGAAAAACAAGTACTCAAAAATAGTTTGTTCTTATGAAAATTGTCAAGGAATTATGTAATTAAAATTTGAATTCTTAGACTCTTGACTTTTTTCTTCCTGTTTTCTTATCAGCCTTCAAACAGTGGTCGAGCTGCAGAACTCCTTGCAAAAGAACAGGGAACAGTGCCTGGATTTATTGGTTTTGGAACATCTCACAGTGACCTAGGCTATGTTCCTGCTATTCAAGGAGCTGAAGAAATAGACAGTCTCGTAGATTCTGATTTTCGAATGGTGCTTCGGAAACTTTCTAAGAAAGACGTCACAACAAAATTAAAAGCAAGTTTTCTTGTTTTAATAAAATGATCAAAAATTTTTTTTTGTTAAAACAAATGTCATTAGCATATTTAGTATAAAGAACAATAAATGATCATTAATTCTTTTATAGTTGTACTTTTTTCTGACATTTAGAAGTAAGTTTAGTTAATACATGTGGCTTATACATTAGTTCATTGCTCTGAAACATTTTAAACCTTTAGAATTTTGACTGTATGTTTTTTTACCATTAGGGAATGTAATTTTATCTTTTATTTAAAAATGAGGTCTTACTATAATGCCTTGACTAATCTGGAGCTTCTGGTCCCAAGTGATCTTCCTTCTGGAGCCCTTTTGAGTAGCTGGGATATAGACAGGTATCATTTCTCAGCTCAGCCCTGTGATTTAAAATTTCTTTGTATATTATTTTTTTAAAAATGCAGATGAATAGTTTCTACTTTTATAGACGGTGAAACAACTCTTTATATTAAAACCATATGACATACACAGAAATAATGTATTCACCCATTACATAAAGTAGACTGAGCTTTCAGAACAGAATGATCAATAGCCAATATTATGGCTGTTAATCCTTAATGATGTTAATAAATTACTTTTAGGCCATGCAGGAATTTGGAACCATGTGTATGGAGAGAGACACAGAAATTGTAAAAGGAGTTCTTCCATATTGGCCAAGAATTTTCTGTAAAATTTCACTTGTAAGTATTTTAAATTTACTAGTTTGTTGTATGTATGTATGTGTGTGTGTGTGTGTGTGTGTGTATGTATGTATGTATTTTAGGTGAAATCATGGTGACTGTCATGTAAGTGATCCATTATTGGTGAGGGTTTTTAAATTTTATGTCAGGATTGTTATGCAGATTAGATCATATTGATTTGAAGGAGTGTTGAGAATATATTTTCAGAAATTAGGTCATTACCAGAGAAATACCTAGATACTTTGCAGTCATAATAAATTTTGGCAGTTATTTTATTTCTTTGTATATTTGCTGTCAAAGGAGAATGAATTATGTGATCTGTGCCCACCTTTAAATCCATCTTGAATACAATCTTAATCTTATTGGGGAAGGAGAAAAAGGAAAATTTAATTATTTTACATAATTTGTGATTTAAAAAAATCCCAAATTCTCAATATTTCAAAATAATTTTTCTGTTGTCATTCTGGATATCAAACCCAGGGCCATATGAATACAAAATGTGTATTTTTCCACTGAGCTATACCCTCAAAAATTGTTTCACTTTGGCTCTGTACACAGGTGAATTCCTAATAATGGGTCATTGTAGCTTATATAGAAATGCTTGTATTTGTATTTATTTTAAAATGACACATATTTCCAATAGGATCATGACCGCCGGGTTCGAGAAGCCACACAGCAAGCTTTTGAAAAACTTATCCTAAAAGTAAAGAAACACTTGGCTCCCTACTTAAAAAGTTTAATGGGATATTGGCTAATGGCCCAGTGTGATACCTATACACCAGCCGCATGTGCAGCAAAAGATGCATTTGAAGCAGCTTTCCCTCCAAGCAAGCAACCTGAAGCCATAGCATTTTGTAAGGATGAAATTACCATCGTAAGTTTTTGGAAATTTTATTTTTCTCTTTAAGTATTTAAGGTGTATAAGATCTGTTACAATGACAGTTCTCTTACCTGCCATTGTAGGTGTGTCAGGAAAAAAGTTTTATCCTCTACTCTCACCACAATCAACACAGAAGACTTTCATGACCTCAAAGGCTATGGGAATTTCTCTACCACCTACTGAGTGTCCTCTTATTTAATTCTGTTCTGATACTGTCTCCTTGGACTTAGCTTTGGTTGAGGGCTTAGTCCCCAAAACTGCCCCCATTTCAGACTCAATTGCAGGTCTGGACCTTTGAAATTTTTGACTGACCAGCTAAAAATTGTGATTCCTATAACCCTCTCTTTAGTTTCAATTAATTTGCTAGAGTGGTGTACAGAACTAAGGGAAATACTATACTTGTATTTACTGGTTTATTTTAAAGATTATTTTTTTCAGTTTTATTTTTTATTTTTACAGAATACATTTTGATTTGTTGTGCACAAATAGGGTACAACTTTTCATTTCTATGGTTGTACATGCTGGAGATTTACACCATTTGTGTAATCATACATGTACATAGGGTAATGATATTTGTCTCATTCCTCTATCCTTCCTTCCCCCACTCCCACCCCTCCCCTCTACATAATCCAGTGCTCCTCCATACTGGCCCCCTCTCCCTATCCACTTATTTTTTTGTTTTTGTTTTGTTTTTGGGTGCTGGGGATCAAACCCAAGGCCTTGCACTCTACCGACTGAGCTATCTCCCCAGCCCCCCCATCCACTTATAAGCATCCACTTATCAGAGAAAACATTCAGCCTTTGGTTTTTTGGGATTGGTTTATTTCCCTTAGCATGCTATTCTCCAACTCCATCCATTTATTCTCCAACTCCATTCATTTAGGGTTATTTTAAAGGATACAAATGAGCAGCCAGATCAAGAGTACCTTCTGGCATGTGGATGAGTTCTTGTTTGCCTTCCTGCATGCATCCACATGTTCAGCTGTCCAGCAGCTACCAAGGTCTGTCCTTTGGGGTTTTTATGGAAATTGAATTACATTGGCTTGATTAAAGCATGGGCAACTGTGAACATGTGATTGAACAAAGGGTATGATCTAAAGCTAATAAGGTGGGGAAACCCAGCAAGGCTCATCTGCTTCAGTATTCTTGGGCTCTTTGTGAAGTCTTCCTCCAGGTTATGGGGCAGGACCCTTCTGGAATGAGGGGGGGGCCTTATGACATACTACTGGACAAGGGTAGGTCAGGAAGTTTCTTTATGGCCAGCACTGAGACTAAAAGGCAGGGCAAGATTAGAGTTTCCATGACCAGCCTTGAGGAAGAGAAATTCTGATTTTTGTGGCCTGCCTTGGGGAGGCAATTATAAGCCAGGAACCATGAGTGAAATTCACAAAATATATCTCACAATATCACAGTAGGGGAATAACTAAGTGAAATATCAACAATGAAAAGGTTTGCCCTTTTAAATTTGTGGCGCTGGGGATCGAACATACTAGGCAAGTGCTCTACCACTGGGCTACCTGTGGTTGCCTTTTAAAAGTGGTATTAAACACAATTGACCATTTTGGATTTTTAACAAAATTAACACTTCATATTGAACCTTTCTATAATATTTACATTTCCCATCTTTCATTTATAAAACTTAATTTATCATACTATCTAAAATATTTTGATGTATGCTTTGTAATATTTAATAAACACAGTATATTTAGACATCTAAAATTATTTTCTTCCATATTTCTGTATAATACATATATACACATCTACCTGATTTTTTTGTTGGCTCTTTGGTATCCTTTATATGGATCTATAATAGTTTATTTAATTCCTTTTGTATTAATATACATTTGGGTTTTAACATTTTTTATTATAACAAATGTTGCTTCAATGAACATTCCTTTTGTGTGTGTGTGTGTGTGTGTGTATGTATACTAGGGAGTGAACTCTGTGTGTGTGTGTGTGTGTGTGTGTGTATGTGTGTATACACTAGGACCTTATGCCTACTAGGCAAACATCCTTCCACTGAGGTGCATCCCTGGCCCTTTGTGAAAATTTTATTTTGAGATGGGGTCTTACTGAATTGCCCAGGCTGGCCTTGAGTAGCATGTGTTTCACCACACCTGGCTGAATATTCTTGAGTTAAATCTCTTATTACTCTTGTGGAAGTGATAGTTACTAGAATTTCTTGTAACTGTATGTCAAGTCAAAGGATAAGAATAAAATTGTTATAGATAAATGATAAATTACCCTTCAAAAGGACAAATTTATATTATCATTACTAGATATGAAAGTTTTTCTACCTTTAGTCAACATTGTTGCCAGATTGATATCATCCATAACTTTCTATGGTTTTCAGTGATTCTGTATCTAATAGTGTCTTATTTCTTCCCTTTGTATCTGCCATTCCCATTGTGTATCACACAACCAAAATTGTTAAAATTAATCAGGAAATAAAAGTGGAATGAGACTGAGGGGGGAATTGAGAATTTAAAAATATTAATGCTGACAGTCATTCCTTATTTAGTGCTCAGTCTATTTCCACAGCACCATGTGTATAATCCTGCCTAAATATTTCCCTCTATCACCTTCTCCTTACCTTCCTCCTTTCAGCTAGTTACCCTGTGGCTTTCTATTACACTTCAAGTTCAGATTTCTTAATCTTAACATACAAAACTCTGCCTCATTGGTCCATATTTATCTATCTGATCTCTTGACCTAACAGGTCCTTCTCAACATCTCCCCTCCAGTGCATTACTTGATTATAGTTTCATATTTATGTTTTTCCATTCTTCATTTCTCAGGTGCACCACTTTTTTTTCCTAGGGAAAGAATTTGTGTCTTCAACCATATTCTCAAAAGGAATCCTCTAACCCTTCCATTGCTTCATTTAAAATACCAAATTGTTCCGTCCAGTGGAACCGGCGCGGAGAAAGGAGACACCACTAATCTTTAGTTTGAGATTTATTGCATCCTCCCTGTTTCTCTGTCTCCTTTGTTCTTCCACTATCTTCCTACTTCTTTTCTCTCCCTCTCTCCTCCCCCAGGCTCCTAGCTTATCAGCCAATTACAGCAAAGCTTTCTCTCACGCAGGAGAGCATGCAGAGGAATGCCAGCATAACACCATATAAATCACGAGCTGTTCACGCGTGGCATGATATTAGATAGCCAATCCTTGACCCTGGTGTTAATACGTCATAAGTCTCCAAGGAACTAGTAACAGCAAGCCAGCTTTTTAGGTACTTCCTTATTTTGGTAGCCAGTGCCCTTTGGCTCACTACCAGGCGCCATCTTGTCTAAGACGGCCCTCAACACCAAATGATCGATGTTATGAGTGTGAGGTATCATGAAGTCTGGCCTCCAATTTGGAATCCTCCTGCCTTAGGCTTCTGAGTAGTTGGGATTATGGGAGTATGCCACTGTGTCTGGAGAAAATGGTTTTTGAGACACCTGATGTGACTGTTCATAGGCCTTTCTAAAAATTTTATTTTTGGCTTTGTTGTGGATAATTGATCACATGTGGATTATTTTCTCCATTTTATTTTCCTATTAGTTGTCTCTGCCACAGTTCTTTATAACTATTGGATATGAACTTTCCCAAGTTCAAAGCCAATTTATTATAGGGGTATTAGGAAAATGAAGATCAAAATTTCAGCATTATAGTTGGATATGGTGGAGAATGCCTGTAATCCTAGGGATTTGGGAGGTGGAGGCAGGAGGTTCACTAGTTCTAGGCCAGCTTCAGCAATTTAGCAAGGCCCTAAGGAACTTAGCAAGTTGCTTTAATAAATTAATAAATAAATAAATAAATAAGTTAATTAATTAATTTAAATGTAGCTCGGTGCAAAATGCTCCTGGGTTCAATCCCTCATACTACAAAGGGTGGGGGGCATTATAAAGAGTAGAACACAATATTATTGACCTGTGTCATACCATTGGGTTTTATTTTTTGCCATTTTTTAGGTGTACGACTTCAAGTTTCTGTACTTCCATTTCCTCATCTGTATAACAGGAATTAACTTGTATTTAATGGGGTTGTTAGGAGTAATTTAGCTTATGCACAAAATATGCCTGAAGCAATGCCTGGCATGTGGAAGAACTCAATAAATGTTAACTGTTGTTACTGGTGATAAAGTTGATACTTGAACAGTGGAGTCCCTAGTACTGCCTTCCAGAAGTAGGAAGACTTACTCAACATTTGAAAAACTTAGACATTCCTGTTGGATAGAGCAGAGCACAATGTGTGTTCTCTCTGGGCCAGGAGACTCCTGGAAGGCAGAGGAAAGTAGAGCCTAATTTCTTTCTGAGATTTACTAATTAATATTACATTTCACTGCTGTGTACAAGAGAAATAAAGGAACAAGTGACCAAAAATATTTAATGGAAAATTTCTCTTGATGGGAACTGGAGGTGTAGGAAAGAAGTACCTTGTCCTTCTTACCCCAGCAGCTGCCAACGTTGGGGATCCACAGGAAAAGAACAATGGGTAAAATTCAAACCTTTTAGTTTTACTACTTGATTTTGCTTAGGTAAAATGAGGTTTATGGAATTTTAAAAAATGAACTTTACTTATTTATACTCTCTCTATTCACCATTGGACAGTTCAATAAAATCTTAGAATTCTGTTATTTTTCTCCCATCTAGGTGCTGCAGGACCATCTTCTAAAAGAAACACCTGATACACTCAGTGACCCACAGTAAGTTATATTGTTTGTAAGTAACTCATGTTAAGGATTTGTTTCACTCCCAGATAACCACATATAATTTCAGTATAAAATTTTCCAAAAAGAAGGAGAAATGAGAATACTTAATATATTGCTATGTACCAGATGCTTTTACTTGCAAGTTGTCTTGCTATTTAACATGAATTATCTGGGAGCTGCATGTTTAGTTTTATTAGAAAGGGCTATTTGTATATTTTTTTATCACATTAGTCTTGTGACAGTCGTACTAGGAACTATTTCCTAGTTGAAAATAATTGAAACTGTAAGTAGTTCTAAAGTAGCTCTATTGAAAGAGAAATAAAATGTGTTTTTTTTTTTTTTTCTTTTGGTGGTTCTGGGGATTGAACCAGGGCCTATGCGTGCTAGAAGGCAAGTACTCTACTACTGAGCTACGTCACCAGCACTTTTAATTTTATTTGAAACAGGGACTTTCTAAGTTGCCAAGGCTAGCCTTGGACTTGTGATCATTCTGCCTTAGCCTCTCAGGTAGCATAGACAGGCATCATTGTGCCTGGCTGTTTTAATTACTTTTATGTTCTAATCAATTTAAGACTGCATAGGGAATGTAATCAGAGATGCTTTGATATTCATACTAGAATCCCCCTACCACATGCTACAGAGAGCAGCTGCTTCCTCACTTATTTTTAAGCAGTAGCTTTTCATCCGCTTTCACAAAGTGAAATAGTAAAACATGTGATTAAAATTCTGTGTGTGAGTGCATTTTGAGGGGGAATTGGCAAAGGGGAGAGCAGAAGATAGAAATAAAGCAACTGGTAGATATTTAATGATAAAACATTTAAAATAAAAGTGCCAATAATGTAGTTTGACTTATTCTCAATTCTTACATATGTTTATTTTCTTTTCAAATAAAGAACTGTTCCAGAGGAAGAAAGAGAAGCTAAATTCTATCGAGTTGTAACTTGTTCTTTATTGGCATTAAAGAAATTGCTTTGCCTCTTACCTGATAATGAGCTTGAGTCTCTGGAGGAAAAATTTAAGTCTCTTTTATCACAGAATAAATTTTGGAAATATGGAAAACACAGTGTACCTCAGGTATCCTAAGTTTTTTTTTTTTAATTTTAAGTCATTTTTCTGATGTTCTTATTAGATTATGCTTATATTTTATGTTTATTGTTCATATTTAAAATTCTTCAAGGACATCTTTGTGGTGGGTCATTTAGGTCTGAAGTACCTTTCTTATTAGAATGTTGTTCCATTTCTGTTTTCTCTTTTTTTGTGTGTGCCTGGGGATTGAATCCAGGACCTCTTGCCTGCTAAGCACATGCTTAATGACGGAGTTCCATCCAACTATCTATTTTTATGTTTTTAATTTAGTTTGAGTCTCACGTGCAACCTTGAATTATCATATTTCTTTGTTCATGATCCCTTAAAATTGTTCGTGTCTGCAGGGCTCTTCTCATTTAACATTTTTTCTCTTTGTCCCTATCTCCCTCCGCTTTTCCATCTCCACTGGCTGATCCTTCTAATGTTTTTAATGTGTGTATTTATTTGTATAGTCCATTCTCACTATTCATAGTAGTTTATATTTTATGATAGTTTAACTACTGAATTAGCAAATGTGGAAGCATTGCCTCTAAGGGAAATACAGAATTAGGTTTCTATGAGCCTCTGGTCACATTTTTTTTTAAATGATCAATACAAAACCTTTCCTTATCATTTCTATTTAAAATGTGTGTATTTGATTAATTAACAATAAATTCATGGACTGGCAGCATGGGAACTCATGCCTGAATGAAGCTTAATCTAATAGATTTTCTCTGTACGGTGCATCACCGTCTTCTTGCCCTTAGACACTGTAGACAGCACTTCAGCACTGTACTTGGAGGCCATTTAAAACTCAAAAATCATCAACCAAAACCATAAGAATTTTAAAAAGATATGGTAAAGACTGAAAGAATATTTTTACATAATATGAAAACTGAAATAAGAAGGCAGGGCATCACTTTGGCGGGGAAAGTACATTTTCAAAATTTTTGCTATTTAGGTCCTTTGTCTCTAAGAATGTTTTAGTATTCTTTACAGTGAATGTGTCTTTGTGGTTTTTGTTGCTGTTATGAAATGGGCTTTCTTTCTTATTTCTATTTGTTTCTACTGCTGTATAGGAAGGCTGTGCTTTTGTATGCTAATTTTGTATCCAGTTAATTCTTCCACTAGACACTTGCTAGTTCTCAAGATTGTATAGATTTTTTTTGAACTTTTTCTTGTCTTGTTATATTACTGCAATTGTAGTATTTAGGTTCCTTTTCAAGTCTTTTTTTTTTCCCCCTCTTGTTTCTTTGTATTGACTAGGTTCTCTTACCATGTTGAGAAGTGGTGATAGTAGTATATATTTCCTGTTTCAAACTTCAATGGAAATATTTCTAAACTTTCAATGTTAAGTATGGTATTTACAATATATTTTAAAAGGTTTGGGAATTTCTTTTTTTTTTTTTTTTGTATCAGGATTGAACCCAGGGGCACTTAACCACTGAGCCACATCACATCCCCAGCTCTTTTTATTTTTTTTATTTTGAGACATGGTATTAACTAAGTTGCTTATGACTGTTGCTGAGGCTGGCCTTGAACTTGGAGTCAGGCATATACATTCCATCTGGCTTACTTTTTGTTTATTTGGCTCTTTTGTAGGCCCCAAATGAAGAGATCTCCTAAGAAAAAGAGGATTGTTGTTTACTTTAGTCATAGAAGATGTTAAATTTATTCTTTCTGCCTTTACTTTATCCCTAATAATTCCTAATGTCTTTTTAGCTATTTGATACTCTTAAATAGATTTTTTTTGGGGGGGGTACTGGAGATTGAACTGAGGGGCATGCAACCACTGAGCCACATCCCCAGCCCTATTTTGCATTTTATTTAGAGACAGGGTCTCACTGAGTTGCTTAGTGCCTCCATATTGCTGAGGCTGGCTTTGAACTCAAGATCCTCCTGCCTCACCTTCCTAGCCGCTGGGATTACAGGCATGTGCCACCATGCCTGGCTATTCTTAAGTGGATTTTTTAAAGTGTTTTTATAGCTATTAGTTTTATTAGTGGGAGGGTTTATGTGAATAATCTTATCTGCCACTACCATAAATAAATCTTATCAAACTTTACTAGGTTTTCATTTAATTCACTTTCTATTTCTTTTTTTAGATCCGCTCAGCATATTTTGAGTTAGTGTCTGCTTTGTGCCAGCGCATTCCACAGTTAATGAAGGATGAAGCTTCCAAAGTGAGCCCATCTGTTCTACTTAGCATTGATGACAGTGACCCTGTTGTTTGTCCAGCACTCTGGGAAGCTGTACTCTATACACTTACAACTGTTGAGGTATATAAGAGAGGAACATTGGGGAACACTTATCTTTCTAGTTGTAGTTTAGAAACTTTAGATACCATATGAAAGAGACACCAATCAAATTATGATATCTAAAACTTAATGAAAAAAGGCCTTCTTGGAAATAAATACTTAATCTAAATTTGCTATAAATCTTAAAGTGACTATAAAATGGTGTAGAGATTTTATTTTAATTGTGTTTGACCAATTTTATTTTTTAAACCTATGTCTCTGTATAGTCAGCATACCTGAATCTTATATTTATATAAAACTTGTCTCTTTAAGAAACCAGCTTTTATGGATATACTTTAAATTAAATAATTATTTCTGGTTAATGTTATTCTGTAAGCATATGGAATACATGATTATTATATGGAATACATTTATAATTTCAGATTTTTTTGTTTTAATGATATGGAGAAATTTTAGCCTTTTTAGGTAAAGTAATTTGATTTTTATTTTTGACAGCCTATATGTATTTTATGATCTCTCATTATTATTGTAATCTTTTCTTTGGTTAGGACTGTTGGCTTCATGTAAATGCAAAAAAAAGTGTGTTTCCCAAGTTGTCAACTGTGGTTCGTGATGGTGGTCGGGGCCTAGCTACAGTCATATATCCTTATCTTCTGCCATTCATCAGCAAACTGCCTCAGTCCATTACAGATCCAAAGTTGGATTTCTTCAAAAATTTCCTCACCTCTCTAATAGCAGGGTAAAGAATTAAAATTCTGTATTTTTAAAAGCAAACTTTTTCTTGTTTACATTCTTATTTGAATTTCTCTATATTGTTTTGCTATTCATTAAATACTTTAAAACATTTTGGAAAAATACAATTGGAATTATTGTTATTATTATTATTTTTATTGAGATGAGGCTGGCCTTGAACTCCCAAGCTCAAGGGAACCTCCTGTCTCAGCCTCCTGAGTGGCTGGGATTAAAGCACCTGAAAGTATACTCAGCTCAGTGTCCACCACCCCCCACCACCCCCACTACTGGGGTAAAACCCAGAATATCATGCATGCTGGACAAGCACTCTTATCATTGAGCTACACTTCCAGCCCAGAATTCAGTTTTTGGGTATTCTCAAGTCTTCTTTATTTGTACCTAGCAAAAAGCTAGATAAATATGGTAAGGTACCTAGAGGAAATACTCCATTTTTCAAATAGCTATATTTTTTAATGTTGATAAGTAACAAATGACCTAATAGCAGAAATTGAGCCCATGAAGTTTTTTTCAATGTTAAATTTTATAGTTGCTTATTAACACTTGAAAAATCATTTCACTTAGTAAAAGATATGCAGTTAAGGTTAAAAATATTTTTTTTCTTTACTATCCCATCATCTCTTTGGTTAAGTCTTCTCTTTCATGTTTGCAGGTAGATTGATTCACAAGCAGAAAATAATATGTCTCATCTTGGCTAATACATTTTTGAAAATATTTTTTTTCCTTTTTATACTTATTCAAGTTTATATTCTCACTGGAAGCACTTTTTTTTTTTTTTTTTTTTTTTGCAGTGCTGGAGATTGAACCCAGGGCCTTGTGCATGCGAGGCAAGCACTCTACCAATTGAGCTATATCTCCAGCCCTAGTTTTTTTTTTTTTTTTTTTTTTTTTTTAGTTTAAGAATTTTACTTCAAAAATCTTTTGATATGTTTATTTTCAGTGTTTTTATTTTAGTGACTTTTAGTTCTTATGTTCTTATTCATGAAAGAGTAATCTATGGTTATTTATTTCCTTAGGCTGTCAACAGAGAGAATTAAAACTAGCGTTTCAGAGTGCTCAGCAGTAATATCTGCTTTTTTTGAATGCTTACGTTTCATAATGCAACAAAACTTAGGTGAGAAAGAGATTGAACAGATGCTCATCAATGATCAGGTACTTAATGTGAAAATCATCACTCCCTTTGTACACATACTGTAAAGACATAAGCTCATTGTGTCTTGTTTGTCACTTTCAGTAGTTAGCCTTCCATGTAAAGATTTTATTTGAATAATGTGAATTTCTGACCAGGTAAGTAAAAATTCTGTATTGTTAGTTTATAGTGTAATATCTGACAACTATGCTTTAGGCTAATTAAACATATCCAAGTTCTCTTTTAAAGAGCTGTTTCAGAGTTATCCAGTGCAAAACAGAATTTGAAAGATGCTATTTGTTACCTTTTATATTAAGTTTAAATTGTGTAATATCATCTTGTTACTTCTAAAATACTCACATGCATTTATACCTTTGTGAACAGTTGGGTTTGGCTTTAAAATCTGGTGATAAGAGCAGGTTCACAATGTGGTCCCCATGGTAAGAAATTAATGAAATTACAGAAGCTCAGATCTTTGTTGTTGTTGTCTCAGGTAGTTAACTTCTCTTACCTTTGTAATTTAAAGAAAGAGTTTTGAATTCTATGGACCTTGTCTTTTACTTAAAGTCTCATATCTAGATGTGCCTGTAATTAAGTCAGAAAAGCAAATAACCTGAAGAAGTCTTGAAGATGCAAAGAAAATTGTATCATATGTAACATATGTATCATATGTTAATCATATCATAAAAAATAATTTTATGTGGAATATTGTGAAATCATTAAGCTTTTTATGTAATACAAAAATAATCTTAACTTTTTTTTACAATTCTGAGGAAAAAATTTGTCTTTTGGATATTAAATATGAAATTTTATAGTGTTTTATAAATACCTTGTTTAAATTTTATTTTTCTTGAAAACTGAATGTTTATATATTTTACTTTCTCTTTCAGTTGATCCCTTTTATTGATACAGTTCTCGAAGATACAGGATTGGAACATGGTCAATTATTTAACCATTTAGCAGAAACTTTAAGTTCCTGGGAAGCCAAAGCAGATATAGATAAAGATGATAAAATGGCACAAAACTTGGAGAACGTATTGTCAAATTTCTGGGAAAAACTATCAGAGACCTGTGTCAAGAAAATCAATGAGCCAGAAGCTGATGTTAAGTCTGTTTTGGGTGTATCTAGCCTATTACAAGTCCTTCAGAAGCCAAAGAGCTCCTTGAAGTCAAATAAAAGAAAAATGGTTAAGGTTAGATTTGCCGATGAGATATCTGAAGGTAATGAGAGTGAAAAATATGCATCCTCAGAAGGAGAGAACAGTGAAGGCTCAGAATTAGCAACTGAATCTTTTCCCACTAATAATTCTTTAGACATTTTGTCTCCTCTAAGGGAAAAACCTTTGGAAGACTTGGTCTGTAAACTCGCAGAGATGAGTATTAATTATGTTAATGAACAAAAGTCAGAGCAACATTTAAGGTTTCTGGCTACTCTACTTGACTCCTTCTCTTCAAGCCAAGTATTTAAAATGCTCCTTGGTGATGAAAAAGAGAATATTGTTAAAGCCAAATCTCTTGAAATAACCAAACTTGCACAAAAAAATCCTGCAGTGCAATTTTTATATCGTAAACTAATAGGATGGCTAAATGAAGATCAAAGGAAAGATGCTGGTTTCCTAGTGGACATTTTGTATAGTGCCCTCCGTTGCTGTGACAGTGACATGGAAAGAAAAGATGTCTTGAATGATCTAACCACGGTATTAATTTTGTATATCTTTCTAAGTTATTGTAATAAGAAGTGAGAATAAGAATTGTTGTTGGGATTGTTTTTGGTTTATTTTTTTGACTATGAATGTCAATTTAAAAACAGTATATTCTTGGGCTGGGGAGATAGCTCAGTTGGTAGAGTACTTGCCTTACAAGTACAAGGCCCTGGGTTCGATCCCCAGCACCGCAAAACAAAACAAAACAAAACAAAACAGTATAGTCTTGATTGTAATTTGGGAAGTATGTGAGGCTTCTGGTGACAAAAGTTGGGAATAAATGGGTATGTTCTTTCAGTCCATAATTTTAAAAATTGGACTAACTGAATATGTTTTGGTTTTGGATTGGTTAATCAAGATTTCATTACTTTTAAAAAGTTTTGCCATTAATTTTAGCATATTGTTTCTAACTCCTTTTCTTCTTTCAGGAGGATCTGGAGTGGAATTCTCTTCTTCAGGTTATTGAAAAGGTATCTTAGGCTTTTTTTTTTTTTTTTTTTTTTTTTTTTTTTTTTTTTTTTTTTTTTTTTTTTTTTTTGTCTTTCTGTTTTTTATTTGTACGTATAGAACAGTCAAAGCCACAGTTATATTCACACACGGAATCTGGTCAGGTAATCACATATCTGTGTTAGAGAACTTCCTTCCTTATTGTAATTTCCTTACCTTAATTTGAGAAGATGTTTAATTTTTGTCTTTTCTGGTTAGGGATGTCTGGGAAAAACAGTTTCTGAGAAATTCAGTGTTTCTTTCCTAGCAAGCAATGCAGGAACAGTTAAATATTTTATTATCATTTAATTAAGGATACAGGTTGCTGCTCTTATCCTAGGTACATTTTCTTTTGTAGAAGTGATTTGTTTCTAGCATCACTAGAATAGTTCAGAAAATTAAGTTTTTCCTACTCTGGAATACTGTGAAGGCAAATTAAAACATTCTAGCCTTTGTGTGATATATAACTTGACTAAATAAGAATATTAGTGGTAAAAATAAAAAAACACACAACTTAGATTTTTTAAAATAACTTAAATATTCCTTTCTAATGAAGATATAAGTGGTATAACTAACATTTGTCCACTGAGAGTGACTAGCCATTTAAAATTCTACCTCCTTTTAAAAGCGGTATTGCTTTTCTATTTTACTCTTATATTTATAAGAATTTTTTTTTTTTTTCCTATTCTTTCTCTCTTGAGCCGGGAATTGACCCCAGAACCTCATGCATGCTAGGCAAGTGCTCTACCACTGAGCTATACTTTAGCTATGTTCCAACCATTTCTCATTGTAACTATATTCACATTGTTGTACAACCAACCCTTAGAACTTTTTTGTCTTGTAAAACCAATACTCTGTTAATTAAACAATAACTTTCCATTTTCCCCAGTAGTTTGCTTTTATAAAACATACAAAATATTACATCTTATCAATGAGAAATATAACTTATCAAGCACATCAATTGCTTTAATTTATCCAGTGCCTCTATTACCATAGCCAAGCTACATGAAATGCCAGCTTACCACACTGCTGCTTGATATGCCTAGAATCAGAGCAGAGGGCATCAATAATTAGAATGATGAGTACTGTTTTGGCAGTACTGGGTATTGGACCCAAGACCTCATGCTTGCTAGGCAAGCACTCTACAACTGAGCTACATCCCCAGCAGGAATCAATAATTAGATAAGAGTAGACTGATAACTCCTGCCAAGTAGTCCTGGTACTCATATCTGTTTAGAAGAATGTCTGCTTTTTGCACAGTGTTTGGAAATTCCTAACTAGTATTTGCCTCTTATGCTTCCATGACTTACTAGCCTTCCATCTCCTTGTAGCTACACAGATTTTTACATTAAATATGTCAATGCATAAGATGTTGAACTTTATGACCTGCTAACTTGAGAGACATGCAGAAGTTTTTTATTTTTGTTTTTGTTTTTTCACTACCAGAATTCTATGGACTAGATTGGATTTATTTAGCAGATTACTTTAGGAAAGCCAGTATTGAAGCTATCCAAATGCTAAATACTTTTTCTTGGTTTTTAGAACCTATTTTCTTTAGGTAGACTTATAAAGTTTATTTAAAATTAAGAAATAAAAAACAAAACTGAAATTTGGAGCTGCAAAAGGATCTTCGAGTTTCTGTATATTAATCTTTTCAGTTTTCAAATTAGGAGATAGGCCCAGGTTGGTTAAGAGATTTGTCCAAGGTCATAAGACTAGTTTAATGGTAAAGCTTGGACTAAAATATAAGCTCTGATTACTTATAATTTTTTAAATAAAAGGATAAGCAGTTTATCAGGCACTACCCAATCCGCACTTGGATTTTTTTTTTCCAGATTGCTTTGAAATGAACCAAGTTGCAAATTCCTTTCTTCTCAGCCCATAAAGCAAAAGAAGCTCTGGGAACATGGATCAGCATGCTTTTGGGGGTGGATTTACAAGTTTTTTCCTTACTTCCCCACCCGATGCAAATAAATAAGTTGCTGTCAGATACCTATCCCCAGTAATTCTGTTTCAGAGAATTTGGGAAATAAGTCCATTTGTTCAGATTGAAGTAATTTATCATTATTATGCATTAATTGTTCTTTAATTTTAGCAAAATTAATGAACAAAATGTCATATTTATAGAGCACTTATAAATCTATCTTCAAAGTTCATCCATTCATTATTCATTGAACATAACTGCAGTGTTGATAGCAGGTATCAAAGAAGTTTAAGACAGTCTCTGCTCTCAAGGAACTTACAATCTCATTGGAAAGACAAGACATATACAGATGAAACATTTAAGTAATAATACAATCCAGTAAGTGCTTTAGAAATTCAGAGAAAAGCAGTGATCTTTGTGGGCTAGAGTGGATGGGGGAAGATGTCATAAAACAGGTGGGATTTGAACTGATTTTCAAAGAGTAGATGGGATATTGATAAAGAAGAGGGGTAATGTTTATGGTTGGGAGGATAAACATTTGTAAAGCATGGAAGTGTACATAAACCAGAGGTAGTGGGGAACAGGGAATATACCAGTCTTCCTAGAACGTCAGGAGGAGGAGTGGGGGATAAATTTGGGGCCATCATGATGAAGGGTGGGGATATGGTACAAATAATAATTTAGAAAGATGTACCTTTTGATCTTGCCTCTAATCTTTGCTTTAATTTTGTGGTTTTAGGCATGTTCTAGTTCAGATAAACATGCTTTAGTAACTTCTTGGCTAAAAGGCAATATCCTTGGAGAGAAACTGGTTGCCTTGGCAGATGGTCTTTGTAATAAGGACTTGGAACCCACGATGTCTTCAGATTCTCACTTCTCAGAAGGATGGACTCTTCTAAGCTTGGTATTATCCCAACATGTTAAAAATGGTAGGGAAAATATGTTTTTTGTTCTCTAGCAGGGAATAATAATCCTTTTCACTTCTTGAGGGGCTTCCTTGCTCAGATTGCATATTATTGGTTCAGATTAATGAGACTTATTCAAATATTTAAAAATTTTTAAGCACCCTAAATATTTACTCATCTTTATGGTGTGACTTACAAGGTATTTAATATTTTAATTTTATATTCAAAATGTTTTGGACATGGCAAAGCTGCTTACTCTTAATTTTGTAGACCATTGCTGTTTTTTTACTTAATTTAAAACTGCTTTATCGTTGGACTTTTATGTGTTAGAGGAACAGATTGATTTGTTAATATAATTTTCTTTGTGTAATACATGAGCACCTTAAGAAACCCACATAGAAGGACCACATGGTTACTAATTCAAGGTAAGATATTTTAAAATACATGGTTAATATTTTTTATTTTTTGTCTGTTTGGACTTTTTTTTATCTAGATTACTTGATTGGAGAAGTATATGTTGAAAGAATTATTGATAAACTTCATGAAACTCTATCCAAAACAAAGAAATTGTCAGAAGCTGAAAATAGTGATTCATCAGTGTCTTTTATCTGTGATGTGGCCTATAACTATTTCAGCTCAGCAAAAGGATGCTTGCTAATGCCATCATCTGAAGATTTATTATTAACTCTCTTTCAGTTATGTGCTCAGAGCAAAGAAAAAACACATTTGCCAGGTAATAGCCTACTGCTCAAATATTTTGTTGGGAATCTCCGGCTCTGACCTTCATAGTGAGTGTAAGTGCCCAGGCTTTATTAATTGAATCATAATGTGTTTGAAAGTTTAAAGTATTTTAAGTAAATTTTAGCTATAGTCTTATATAAATATCAGTTTTAGAAACCAAGTTAAAGATGTATTAGGTGTTACTTGACCAAGGAAACAGTTTTGGAAGGCGCTATAACAGATGATTTAGAATCTTAGCCTCTCCACTTAGCTCTGGCAAGTTTTTTGATTTCTTGATGCCTCGATTTTCCTCATCCATAAGAGGAAGAAGATAGAATTTCTTTGTCATTGTAAAAACCATTCAGTTTTGGTGCATACCAAAATGCAATTGAGATTGTCTTGCAAGGACTATATTCTTGCCCTATGTGTCAACTCAGATTTACTATCAAAGGGACATAAAAATGTTATGATTGAGAACCCTTCTTCCCCATCCCTTCCTTTAATTTAACTTCTTGTTTGGAAATAGTAATTTCCTTATTGTATCTCCAAAAGGAGAACTTCTTTAGTAAAGAAGTTCAGAGTAGTAAATAACTTAATTTGTAAAATCTTACCATTTTACATTTATGTGACACAGGCTAGCTTGTAGTCTTGCATGTGTATGACACAGTTTCTTTTTAGCAATTTAATTTTAATGTTTTCTTTTAAAATGATACCTTAAATATCTCAGATCCACAGTGAGTTCTTTCAGACATTTTGTACTGATAAAGAGTAATTCAGTGAGATTATAAATTCCTGTTAACATCTTAATTTTAGATTTTCTAATCTGTAAACTGAAAAATACTTGGCTCTCTGGTGTAAATTTATTGGTTCATCAAACTGGCAGTACACATAAACAGAGTACCTTCCTACAATTGTCTGCTCTATGGCTGAAGACACAAGTTCAGTCTTCATCTTTGGATAACACAAGGTAAATTTTTTTGTAGTCAATTTCACATTGTCTCTTTTATACTTAATCATTGCCCTTGAATATGATTCCATGATTAATGTGAGTGCCTATGAAAATTGACTTATTATGTAAGAAATCTGTAGGACTCTAAGAGATGATGCAAACGCACACATTTTTTTCTAAAACATTTGTTTTAATGATCATCCATTTAAACTGTTGATTAATGGAAGAATGATTTGTTTTATCTACTGGACTGCTAATTTGTGGTCAGTGATATGATGGTGCCTACATCCTGTGTTGAAGACTGGTTAGATTACAGTTAGTAATCTCTCATGTCTGTCACATGTACTTGTTGTTCTTGGTTGTTTTGTTGAATTGCAAATATGTTTCACATATCATACCTAAATGCATATAACGAAAATGAAAACAATGCATGTAGAGGCTTTTGGGGTTGGATCAAAGAATTGTGTTCTTTACATGGAATGAGATAGTTATATTTCAGAAATATCTGATCTGAATTTGGTCTAGTCCCCTTCATTATGAAATAGAAGCAGCCCTCTATTTTGTTTGACTGTACGTCTAGAGGGAAGAGGGCATCATTTACCTCTACTTTTATTTTTATCATTTTTGTTCAAGTATACTATTATCTGTCATAGGGTAATTATTTTCTACCAGGGTATTCAAGCTGGTCATAGCATAATTAAAACAGTTAAGTTCTTTACATTATTTTCAGTCTGCAGGTCCTCTTGTCTGCTGTTGATGATTTGTTAAATACACTTCTAGAGAGTGAAGGTACTTATCTTCTGGGAGTTTATATTGAAAGTGTAATGCCAAACAACAGTGAGTGGGAAGAGATGAGACAGTCTCTTCCTATTCAGGTATGTTTGAGATTGGAGAGTACATATCTCATTCTTAAGTTTGAATTTCATGTAGACTTGAATATTTTTATTTTATTCTGGGGAAGAAAAAAAATGAGTATCTTGCTTTGCCTTCGACATCATCAGAGATGGGTACAAAAGTCAATGAGACTTGGTTTTGTCCTTAAGGAGTCTTGAGAAAATATACATATTGATAATTTCCTGTAATAAAAACCAAACTTCTGTGTTTTAGAGGTTTTATTAATGAAGTACACATTCTAATAACCTTTTTGTTTTTCTCATGAATTACATAATCCTTCATAAATTAGATAATTTAGAACGTTAATGATTTTGTATATAATTGTATGTTTTTTTTATAGTGGTTATACAGACCTCTTTTAGAGGGAAGACTGAGTTTAAATTATGAGTGTTTTAAGACAGATTTTAAGGAACAAGATACAAAGACACTTCCCAGCCATTTGTGTACTTCAGCATTATTGAGCAAGATGATCTTTGTTGCACTAAAGAAGAAAATAGTCCTAGAAAATAATGTGCTTGAGAAAATAAGTAAGTAAATATGAGGATTCAGATATAATGCACAAATAAGTAAAATTTTAAAATAATTGTTACATAGTAACTTAAATCTTTAAGACTCTTTAGCTTTCTATTGACTGTTGTAGTGATAGGAAGCTTGTAGTTGCTTAGTGATGTTAAATTGCAAATTGGATCCATATGTACTGAAATCTTGCTTTAATCTTGTTAGTTGTACAGCAGAATTTGGTATAAAATCATTTATCAAGTTGGCATGACATAAGGAGAAGGAGTCCTGGGGTTTGTGTCCCAAGGAAAATGGTTGTGGAACTTTGGTGTATTATCAAGCATTCTGAATTTTCCCTTGATTTCTGAACTTCTGTAGTTTTTTTTTTTTTGGCGCTGGCAATTTGAACTTATAGGCATTTAACCACTGTACACCCCAGCCATTTTAATTTTTTTATTTGGGATAGGGTTTTGTAAGTTGCTGAGGGTCTCGCTAAGTTGTTGAGGTTGACCTCAAACTAGAGATTCTCTTGCCTCAGCTTTCCAAGCAGCCGGGATTATCAGTGTGTGCCATAGCATCCAGCTGAACCTTTTATATCTTTGAATTTTTGGGGCCCCAATTATTTTTCTGACAAGTGGAGGTTCAGATGTTGAATCTCTAGAGGACTTAGGACCTCAGCAAATTTCCCCATTCTGGGATCTGGATTAGAATTGTGGGTAATGGGAGACAGCCTGCTTTCTCCCTCGAGTATATAATCCTTTGCTTACCCCATAGGCATCTCTCTTTGAGATTACTCCCTGACCCTATTCTGCCTTGAATGTGTATCTACTTTCCTAAATAAACCTCTGACTATGCAACTTTGGGTGAGGGAGAGGAAGAACAACAACTGTGGTTCATGGTGTGGCTTATTTAAGATGGTATTAAAGATAGAGGGTTTGCACTGTGTCTCTTGTTATAAGCTCTCAGCTTTAACACAATTACTAGTATGTGGAAGAAAGCTAAAACTCCTTCTGGTCAGCTAGCTCCACATTTTCATTAACAAGGCAAACCCAGAGTTTACATTGCTCAGAGTTAAACTGTCCAAACAAAAAATGGAAATTAGAGTAAAAAATCATTTTTATTAATTGTGTTACTAATTCTTATCAACCCTATCATTTGAATCCTACTATTTTTGTTATTTTGACTTGATTAGAGTTACTCAGCTTGTGAAGGTAGGGTTATCTTTTGAACCAGGTTTCAAGGATTCTGACTCCACAATCCATATGTGGTTTTATAAAAGGGAGTTGTGATTTTTATTTATTAGAAACCTATGACTGCCAAGTTTTGTGATAGACACTTGGTCATTTAATTCTCAAAACATTCCTGTGAGAAAAGTTATAGTATTCTCATTGTTAATTGTGCGTATACAATTGAAGCAGACATAGATTTGAATCTGTAACAGACTATTCTGTTACTTAGGCTGATGGTTTTGTTTGTGCCCCTGCCCCCATCATATTTTTAATCTGAAAAAAGACTAAGAAGGATTTGGAGAGGAGTAGCATTTTGTTTTGAAATGTCTCACCAAGTAGCCTAGGCTAGCCTCAGTCTCTCCTAAGCCTCTTGAGTGGCTGCCCTGTCCTTGCAAGGGTGATACTTTTTTGATAACTCTTCTCAGTTTTCATTGTCCTTGAACATCTCAAATCAGATTTAAAAATCATTTCACTTGGAATGGAAACCATTCACCATTTGACCCAGCTATCCCACTCTTTGGCCTATACCCAAAGGACTTAAAAGTCAGCATACTACAGTGATGCAGCCACATCAGTGTTCATAGCTGCTCAATTCACAATAGCCAGATTGTGGAACCAGCCTAGGTGCCCTTCAGTTGATGAATGGATAAAGAAATTGTGGTATTTATATATGTATATACACATATGTATATATATATGTCTATATATTTATATATATACACATATGTATATATATATATGTCTATATATTTATATATATACACACACACACACACACAATGGAATATTACTGAGCCATAAAGAGTAATAAAATTTTGGCATTTGCAAGCAAATGGATGAAATTGGAGAATATCATGCTAAGTGAGATAAGCCAATCTCAAAAAACCAAAGGGCGAATGATCTTGCTGATAAGCAGATGATGATACATAATGGGGGGTGGGAGGGAGGCAAGAATGGAGGAAGGAGGGACTGTATAGAGGGAAAAGAGGGGGTAGGAGGGGTAGGGGGGAAGGAAAAAAACAACAGAATGAATTAAACACCATTACCCTATGTAAATGTATGATTACACAAATGGTATGCCTCTATTTCATGTACATCCAGAGAAACAAGTTGTACCCCATTTGTTTACAATAAAAAAGAAAAGAACTTTTCTTTGCTTAAGCGTTACAATTTCAGATGAGAGTAAGGAAACCTTTTATAGGACTAGGACCCAGTGAATGTACTCAATTTACAAGTGTTTTTGTTGCTTTCTTCATAGCTTGACTCATGCAATTCATTTTGCTTCAGATAATTTCTCTCATCTCTGCCTCTTAAAATTCCTACTTATTTTTTAAGGTCTGATTCAGGTGTGTCTTCCAATAAAGGTTTTTTTTAAATTAAAAAAAAAATCATTTCACAGATTTTTTTTGGGGGGGGGGTACCAGGGATTGAACTCAGGGGCACTCAAACTGAGCCACATCCTCAGCCCTATTTTGTTTTATTTAGAGACAGGGTTTCACTAAGTTGCTTAGAGCCTCACCGCTGCTGAGTCTGGCTTTGAACTCATGATTCTCCTGCCTCGGCCTCCCAAGTTGCTGGGATTACAGGCGTTTCCACCACCCCTGGCTCATAGATATTTTGAGATAAGTAGGCACTGCAGTGTTAGAAAATGGGGTAGTGAAGCGAAAATGATTCAAGAGTTTGGTCACATGTACACTTGATAATTCAGTGTTGTTCATTCTGTTAGTTGCAGAACTGCTCTATTCACTGCAGTGGTGTGAAGAACTAGACAATCCACCTATTTTTGTAACTGGATTTTGTGAAATGCTTCAAAAAATGAATATTACATATGATAACTTATGTGTGCTTGGTAATACTTCTGGCCTTCTACACCTGTTATTTAATAGGTAAGAATTCTTTTCAGTTTCTATTTTTTAAATGACTATTTAAAAAAAATATTTTTAGTTGTAGATGGATACAGCACCTTATTTAATTTATTTTTATGTGGTGCTGAGGATCGATTCCAGTGCCTCACACGTGCTAGGCAAGCGCTCCACCACTGAACCACAACCCCAGCCCTTAAATGACTATTTTACTTGTATAAAACGGCCTTCTCTAAGGCGGCAAGCCCATTTCTTGTTAATGTTTCAGAGGTTTGACTGAAATAATCCCTATTCATGATAAATATTTTATGGACATTAGTTAATATTCTGGGGGAGTTTTTTGGTCTTGGCTTATGTATTAAGTGTACATTCAGAGCAGATGGTTATGAAGGAAATAGAGCCCTATAGAAAATTTTACTTTATTGTGTTTGATCCATCCTTCCACTACTTTCATATTCAGTCTTTACACGTTGTAGGTATGTCTTCATGTTGTAACCACAACATTAAGTTGAGGAAAGTACACAACTAAAACAGTTGTTGTGGATGTTATAGCAGTTAGGTGTGTTTTTTGAAAAAAACTTTTTGTTCAAGAGATTATCAGTTGCCTATAATATTTTGAGCATGTTTTATAGTGGCAGAGGACCCAGGCTTCCTCTCCAACCCCAATTCACATATTTGACACTCAAAACTTTTCTCAGTGGGTATTAGTACTTGAACTCAGGGGCACTCAAACTGAGCCACATCCTCAGCCCTATTTTGTATCTTATTTAGAGACAGGGTTAGGGTCACCCTACCCCAGACTAACTGTCCTTTGGGAGATATCCTTTTCTCAGCTATAGCCTCTGGTCTTCAGGCTCATCACTTCTATTGGGATTTGAGGGACTTTGGAATTGCCATAGAATGAGGGCTTAGTCACACTTATGAAAGGAGTATTGAAATCTAAACTCCCAGTCCTTTGGGTGATTAATGATACTTGCTTGAATGTGAAGTTTTGGGTCAGTTAATGCCCTCACAAAGTGATATATTTAAGTATGTAAAAGTAGTCTAGGTAGCCAATGTTTAAAACTCTTTTTAAGAATGTTTCCCAAATGCAATGTAATTTTTTTTTCTTCCTTTTTTAGATCCAGAGAAAATGGCACACTCTGGTCTCTCATTATTGCTAAGTTGATCCTTTCCCGAAGTATTTCATCTGATGAAGTAAAGCCACATTATAAAAGAAAGGAAAGGTATTCTTATTTAAAATGTCTTTTCACTTTGTAATTTGTTATAATTGCTTACCTTGGCAATCTACAATTAATGAATAATCTCCAATGAATCAGAAAAGCAAAGTTTAGGAAATGAGAAAATTAATGGAAAGTAAGACTTTAAAATAACTTATATTCTATATTCCCCCCCAAATCTTTCTTTTTATCCTCCCAACATACTTCGTCCATCATTTTATTCACTATATGGAAGTGGTTTATTTCTCTTCTCTTAAATAAGGATCATTGTATATAATGTGTTCTAGAAATGCAATAAATTTGTTTAAGAAGTAGATTGTGGGGTTGGGTATGCTATTGAAGCTCACCCTTCAAATTAATACTGTAATTTATTATTAGCTGAAATTCACAAACATTTTGAATTGAGCGATTAACCAAGAAGAATTTTTCAATGATATGTATGTATTCTCTGGCACAGTAGAATTTTGAACTAAATTTTGGTTTTTAGAAATCTTATCTAAAAATTTTTAGAACTTTTCATTTGAAGTAAGTAGATGTGCTTACATTATAAAAATAAAGAACAAAAGTAATTGAAAGAATAAAAATGACACAAAGAGTAAGAAATAATAATACATCTATTCTTTATCAAGTTTCTCCCCACTGGTACCAATTTATGTAACTAAAGTACAATATCACAACCAAGGAAATGATATAACCTGTTAACCAGGAGTATAAGCACATGTTTGTGTTCTCTGTAGCTTTCCTGTCTGACCACTACCATACTCAAAGGCAGTGTAGTCCCTTCAAAAGGATCCCTGTATATAGCCTCAAACATTTCCCTTCTTCCCACTGTCCTAATCCCTGTCAATCACTATTCTGTTCTTTATTTTACAATTATGTTAACAACAAATGTTATCTAAATGGAATCATATAGTATGGTAACATTTTGACACTGGCTTTCTTATTGATTTTCTGATTATAAAGTCAATAATTCTTTGACTATAATAAGCACTATTAGGATTAATTACTAATGAAATGGATACATATTGGACATAAAAAATCAGTAACTTTCTTATTCACGAGTAATAAGTGAACTAAAATGATGTAAGAGAATCTATTCTAGAAATAAATTTATTCCAAACTAATTATAAAATTCAATAAAGATCACAAAAGAAGATGGGGAAAAAATTGAAAAGTATCAATGTATAATTTCAATGCAATGTAAATCAGTTTCTTCAAGAATGTGAAAAATTGGATAAAATGTTCTAAACATAGTGTACATTTGAAGGAAGAAGTACTCAAGTACTTCTTGAATGTTAGGGAGTTTCTGAAGGAAAAGATGTGAAAGGGACTTACTCTACCAAATATAAAATGTGCTATTAAATTATAGCAATAAAACAGTATGAAATTAGAAAATAAATGTGTCACTGAATTGAAATGTAGAGTCTAGAAACCAGTTTACATATGTTTGTTTAGTGTTTGATATAGGTGGCATTTTAAATCCGTGAGTTAAGTCAGTAGTAAATGAAAAATTGTAAGTAGTAAATGGAAAATTGAAGTAGTAAAAATTGTAAGTAGTAAATGGAAAATTGAACATGTATTTGAAAAAATGAGACCCCCCCTTTTACATTACATGTGCAAATAAATTCAGATAAAATCTGAATGTAAAGAATAGATCTATACAGGTGTGTTAGCTTTTTGTAACTGATGAAATACCTGAGAGAACTCAGTTTAAAGGAGGGAAGATATTTTGTCTTACAGTTTCAGTCTGGTTGATTGGCTCCGTTGTTTCATGTCTTGTGGTGAGGCAGTACAACCTGGTGGTGGCACATGGCAGGGCAAAGCTGCTTACCTTATGGTGGACAGGAGGTAGAGGGAATGAACGAGCAAGGAAGTGTGGGGACTTGGGGCAAGATATATACTTCTAAGGCAAGCCCACAGTGATATTTCCAATCCAACTAGACCCCCTTTTCCTACAGTTTCTACCACCTTGCAGTAGTCTCAAAGAAAGCATAATCACATATTGCTAGTGTATTCATATATGTGTGTGTGTGTGCGTTTGTACATCTTTATTGTTTTGCAGTGCTAGAAATTGACCTATGGCCTCATGCATACTAGGCAAAGTACTATGCCACTGAGCTACACCCAAGCCTGCCAGTATAATTTTAAAAACATACATAGGGGATAAATTGTGTTCATTTAAAAAATTAGGACTATGCAGAAAAGAGAAGCAGGAAAAGAAAAAAAAAAACGGAAGTACAATTTCATCATCTAGAATCAGCAGTTGTTAATCTCATCATAGTTTGTTTTTTTCTGTACAAATATTTATATAGTGGAATTATTGGTTCTTTGGAATAGTTTGAATGAGAATTTTATGAAATAACTGTACATGTAGAAAAAATGTGATTCATATTTTTTTCTTTAAACAGTTTCTTTCCACTAACAGAAGGCAATTTGCATACCATTCAAAGTCTCTGTCCATTTTTGTCAAAAGAAGACAAGAAAGAATTCAGTGCTCAATGTATACCTGCTCTTTTGGGTTGGACTAAGGAGGACCTTTGTAGTACTGATGGTTAGTTGCCTGCTAATTTATATTTCCTTATTTTAATTAATTCCTTAAGATGAAAGAAGTGTTTCTTAATATGTACAACCAAATGCTGCACAGAGATAAACTGAATTATAGAGGCTTTGTTCCTATTTTATACTTCTTTTATATAACAAGTTGGCAGTCATTAGGATGAATGTGCCTGAAGAGTGGCTTTTTTCATTTTGTAGTTAAGGAATATTATGGCCTTAAGGGAAGATTTACACTCAAAAATAACCATGATCATTTCTTTTCCATCTATAGCTTTTTAAAGCTATGCCTCATTTCTCCCAGTTCAGCCAGTGATTGAACATGTAAAGGCTTTTGCAATATTTGAAACTTTTTTGAACTCTCTGCACTCTTTATTTTTTAATAAATGCAAAAAGTCTCCTGTATGGCAGTTTATTGTAGAGAAGACAGACATAAGTAAAGTTCCATCATGTTATAAATGATGTAGCAAAAAAATGGAATAGTATGGTAATGGTAGAAAGGAAAGAGTTTCCACTCCGCTTTAAGGGTTTCAATGGAGATTTCACAAAGAGAAGTATTTTAACTAGCTGTTGAAGGATAAATAACTTTACATGTGGACATAGTTGGGAAAGAGCATTCCTGATACACAAAATCATACAAGGGTGAGGATAGTTGTGTTCAACTGGTATTTAAGGTAAAAGGTTAGGGAAAGAGGGTGTTAGGATGCACCAGAAGATGGATTTTGAGACATGGTAGGGATTCTATAGATTAGGGACTCTGTAAGAGCTGATCAGATAGAATAGATGCTTTGGGGATACATATATGAATTATGGAATCAGAAGTTCTATTTTCTATTCCTTATTTAACTTTGCTTTTTTTTTTTTCCCCTAAATTTGGGAAGTGTGTTAGTCACCTCTGTGTCACTGAATACCGAAGAAAAGTAATCTTAAAGGAGGAAAGATTTATTTTGGTTCACAGTTCAGAGGTGTTAGTCCATGGTTGGCTAACTCCATTGCTTTGGACCTGAGGCAAGGCAGAACATTGTAGTGGAAGAATATGGTAGAGTAAATGTACTTAGTTCTTAGCCAGGAGTGGGGTGGGGGGATGAGAGAGAATGAACATGCACACACGTGCATAAGAGGCCTGAGGTGTGTTCCCAAGGACTTAGTCCCTTCACCTAGGTTCTAGCTCCTGCAGTTTCTGCCACCTCAGTAGTCCATTCAGCTGTGAATCCGTCAATGGACTAATCCATTGATGAGGTCAGAGCCCCCATGATCCATTGATTCCTAAAAGCCTCATCTGTGAACATTACTGCACTGGGGGACATACATTCAATACACGAGCTTTTGGGGGGATATTTCATTATGCAAACCACAGGTACAGGTGAGTACAAATATCTCCTGTTTAAAAAACAGCATAGGTTAGTTTAAAGCCCAAGATCACTCATTGTCTCCCTTCCCCCTAGTTTCTTGTTTTGTACTAGATGCTGTTATGGAGGCAGGGTCTCTGCCATGTGGTATTGACATACTCATTTGTTAACTCTTTCATATAAGCCTTTTTTAAGAGTTTTTAACTTGGGTACTTCTCAAGGAAGATTTTAGCTTTTCAGAGTAGACTTTCTTTTTTAGAGTAGTAATATAATTTAAATTTTTTAAACTTTCCTTTTGATTTTTTTAATTTAGGAGGTTTTGGACATCTTGCCATTTTCAATTCTTGTCTGCAAACCAGAAGCATAGATGATGGAGAGCTATTACATGGTATATTAAAAATTATAATATCCTGGAAGAAAGAACATGAAGATATTTTTCTTTTCAGTTGGTAAGTGATATTTTATACTTTTTCCTTCCTATATACAAGGTAGGCCTAGGTTGTGTGTTTTGTAGTTATAATTTTGTAGTAATAGGATGATCGGTATTTAAATCAGTTATTTACAAGTATATGATTTAAAATGGAGTATTTTCTAATTGAATATAATTCTTTAATACATTTTGATTGTTTTGTTTTTATCCTCACCACAGTAATCTATCAGAAGCAAGTCCAGAGGTACTGGGTGTAAATATAGAAATAATCCGGTTCCTTTCCTTATTTCTGAAATATTGCTCATCTCCTTTGGCACAGAGTGAATGGGACTTCATCATGTGTTCCATGTTGGCTTGGTTGGAGGTAAATTAACCTGATATTTATCTTTCCCTCTGTTGGGTCTTTGTGCTTACCTGTGTATCAGAATTATTTACTACCTTTGGTACTGGGATTGAACCTAGGGGATCTATACCACTGAGCTACATCCCTATCCCTTTTTATTTTTTATTTGAGATAGAGTTTTGCTATGTTGCTGAGACTGGCCTTGAACTTGCTATCCTCCTGCCTCAGTCTCGAGAGTGACTACAGGTTTGTGCTACTGTGCCTGGCTACTCATCATATTCTTTAAGTGATTGCAATTAGTTCCTTTGCAAATATTTAAAATACTTTGTAGATATTATCCTCCCTAGGTACTATTAGACAGACTAGGAAAATGACTGATGATGACTGTCATCAAAATTCAGTGATGAGATCTTTGAGCTGATATTAAAATACTCTTCTGTTAGTATTTTAATTAAATATTTCCAACACAGACCTTTCAGACTTTTTATCTTTTCATGACAAGTTCTTTGGTTCTTTTGGATGTGATTATTTCTTAAATATACTGGGACAGAATTGCCAGAGTAATGAATGAAAGATAAATCAATTAAGAGGAAATTAGTGTTTTTTATGACCCAAAGCAAGTTGAGGTTGCTTGTGGGCTTCAGGATGGCTAGTCAGGATTGAAATGTTTCAAGTCTCTGCTTTACTTGATTATTAGCTGTGGTGACTTGGGATTTTAAACTTGAGCTATATAAGTCTCAGTTTCTTTATTTTAAAATAACTTACTCTGGAAAGCAGTGTGGAGATTCCTTAGAAAACTTGGAATGGAACCACCATTTGACCCAGCTATCCCACTCCTTGGCCTATACCCAAAGGACTTAAAATCAGCATATTACAGAGGTACAGCCACATCAATGTTCATAGCTGCTCAGTTCACAATAGCCAGATTGTGGAACCAACCTAGATGTCCTTCAATTGATGAATGGATAAAGAAAATGTGGTATATATATACAATGGAATATTACTCAGCCATAAAGAATGATAAAATTATGGCATTTGCAGGCAAATGAATGAAACTGGAGAATATCCTGCTAAGTGAGATAAGCCAATCTCAAAAAACCAAAGGAAGAATGATATCACTAATAAGTGGATGATGACACATAATGGGGGGTGGGAAGGGTTAGTGTTGGGGTTGGAGTTGAGTTTAGGGAGGGGGGCAGGAATGGATGAAGGAAGGACTGTATAGATGGAGGGGAGGGGTGGGAGGGGTGGGGGGGAAGGGAAAAATGGCAGAATGAATCAAACAACATTACTGTATGTAAATTTATGATTACACAAATGGTATGCCTTTATGCCATGTACAGACAGAGAAACAACATAAAAATAAAAAAAAATAAAAAAAAAATAAAATAACTTAGTGTGCAACTTGTAGCAGGGCTACTGAGATGATTAGAAATGCACATTAAATGTATTGTATCTGAGAAGTGGTAGATGATAGTATTTTCTTCCAGAGATTGGAAATAAAAAAGGGCATCTCAGAATAAGTCATTCATTAATGATTATAATTCCTAATATTTTACTTTGAAAAAAGTTGTAGTGATGTAAAATACATAAACTTCTCTTGAGACTATACTGCCACAGCTTTTTATTTTTTAATACAGAGAAATGTAAGAAGGGTTTCTTTATTATCTTTGTTCATAGTATTCTGGTAGAAGACTGCTTACTGATTTCATTTCTGTTCTTTCTTCAGACAACAAATGAGAATCAGGCGTTGTATTCTGTTCCACTTATACAACTGTTTGCCTGTGTCAGCTGTGATTTGGCCTGTGATCTCAGTGCTTTTTTTGATTCAACAACTCTGGATACCATTGGCAATCTTCCTGTAAATCTAATCAGTGAATGGAAAGAATTTTTTTCCCAAGGCATTCACAGT
Organism: Sciurus carolinensis; assembly: GCF_902686445.1. Lineage (NCBI taxonomy): Eukaryota > Metazoa > Chordata > Mammalia > Rodentia > Sciuridae > Sciurus > Sciurus carolinensis. The sequence goes on along the minus strand of NC_062221.1, from coordinate 126,606,564 downwards.
TTGCTTTTGCCTCTTTTGGTGACTGTTACAGGCAAGTAAAAAAGGGAATAATAATGAAATTGATTGCAAATAATGTGTTGAAAAATTCAAAACAAAAGCTTTGGATGTTTGAATTAAATAGTATTATATAGTAAAAAAAGAAAAAGAAGAAAAAACTTGTATATGCTGCTGCTTTACAGTGTAGACACAAATGGAAAAATGTCAAGGTACCCAAAGACCATTATATGTGAAAATAATAGTAATTCAGGTAACATGAGAAGAACATCTTTATTGAATATTTGCTTGCTTTTTAAAAGAAAGTAATAAAAGTCATTAAACTGTTGAGATTAACTGAAATAAGTATTCAGTTCTTATTTCTAGTTAGGAATGCTGTAATGTCTATATCTAGTTTTCATTTTCTTAAATGATGTTGATCATGAATCAGTCAACCTCTATTACTAACTCTTTTGGTATGTGTATTTTTTTTTTTTTTATTTGTGTTATCAGGAGAAAACAAAGATATGTCTGAAACATCCTTTAAGAATGCAATGCTGAAGCCAATGTGTGAAACATTAACATACATCTCAAAGGATCAGCTGTTGAGTCACAAACTTCCTGCAAGATTGGTTGCTGGCCAAAAAACAAATTTGCCAGAACATCTCCAGACTTTATTAAATACATTGGCCCCATTACTTCTTTTCAGAGCTAGGCCTGTGCAAATTGCTGTTTATCATATGCTCTTCAAGTAAGCAATAGAGTGAATATTATAGTGGTCTAACAAATAGAATACATACACTTTTTACTTTCAATCATTAGAAAAAACTCAAATTAAGCTGAGCATGGGGATGCATGCCTGTAATCCCAGCAGTTTGGGAGGCTGAGGCAGGAGGATCATGAGTTCAAAGCCAGCTTCAGCAAAAGCGAGATGCTAAGCAACTCAGTAAAAACTGTCTCTAAATCAAATACAAAATAGGGCTACGATGTGGCTCAGTGGTTGAGTGCCCCTGAGTTCAATCCGCAGAACCAAAAAAAAAAAGTCAAATTAAAAATAAAAAGGAGACCTGACTATATATTTCAGTAACAGGAATACCAAGTTGTTTATGTGATCTTTTTGGTCATTTTTTTTCTTACCCAATTTATATTTAAATAGTTCTGACCATACGTAGTTATTTTATAAAAAATGCACTAAAAGGTATCTTCATTACAAGCCATGCATGGTGGTACATGTGTGTTATTCCAGTGACTTGGGAAGCTGAGGCAGGAGGATCACAAGCTTGAGGTCAGACTCAAGCAACTTAGTGAGACCCTGTTGCAAAATAAAATATAAAAAGTTCTGGGGATATGGCTCAGTTGTTAAGCACTGCTGGGCTCAGTCCTTGGAACCAAAAGCAAAACAAAAGGTATCCTCATTACAAAATAAGTATTAGTCTTTCTGCTCTTAAATATTATATAGTAATGGACAAGCTCATTTGAAATATTTAAAATAATCTATTTTCAGATTGATGCCTGAATTACCACAGTATGATCAAGATAATCTAAAGTCATATGGAGATGAAGAAGAAGAACCAGCCTTGTAAGTGGTTTTTTGCTTTATTTTGTCCTTTTTTTTTTTGGTTTATTTTTTTTTTTATAACTTGGTTAAATTGCCATAACCTATCTCACTTATGTCTTCATAAAACTGAACAACACAGAAGCTCTCAATTTACAGTGTATATTCATTCTATGGATAGACCATTTTAAAGTTATCTATAAGATATATGTGAAATGTAGAATTCTCCCAAAAGGTTTTTCTCTTTTAATTGTTCCTAAATCACATTTTCATTTTGCTATTGTTCAGTGAAACTTTCTTTGGCCACATAGTAGCTGTGGAAAAAGGGTAGTAGTTCAAATAACTATTGAGCACCCACTTTGTAAAAGTATTTAAAATGCTGAGGGGAGAATACAGTAATCTAATATAGATGGTACTACCTTGTAATAGAAGATCCAGTGTATGACAAGTGCTAAGAAGAAGGAAGGATAGCATGTTATGGGACACAGTTATTGTACACCAGGAAGATAAGCCTTTCTCTTGAGGAAGAGACATTTAAACTGGACATTTAAACTTGGTTAACATGTATAACTAATTAGAAAAATAAAGAAATTTAAAATTAAGTTGGTTAACATTTCAGCAAGACAAGAAATAATGTAAGAAAACAGCATGTGCAAAGCCACTGAGGCATGAATGTTCAGGATGTCCTTGGGGAATGTTGAGTATTTGCCACTTTTTTTCTTTCTTTTTAAACTGTCAGTATCTTCTTTCACTGAAGTGTAAGCCCTGGGAGGGCAGGAATTTTTGTCTTATTCTTTACTTTATCCACAGCACCCCTAATGGTTCCACTATCTATCATTTGTTGAATGAAAGAAAAAATGAACCCACTATATACAGAGTAGGCAGAATCTGGTGAAAGATTAAGTGAGAAGAGCAGTCAAGGGAGCAGGATAAGTGATACCCTTAAAAATGGCTGTGTGTGAAGTGGGGATTGAACCCAGGGGTACTCTACCACCAAGTTACATTCTCAGCCCTTTATTTTTCATTTTGAGACAAAAGTCTCACTACATTGCCCAGGCTGGCCTTGAATTTGTGATCTTCCTTTCTCAGCCTCCCAGGTAGCTGGGATTAGAGGTGTGTGCCACCATATGTGGCAAAAATAGCATTCTAAATTGAGGTTTGACACATTATTTAGTAGGAGTTGGAATACTACCAACTGATGGTAGCAGGAGTGTGAGGCATGAATTATAGAAAGAAACAAGCAGAGGTGGAGGCCTCTACAGAAGTTCAGTAGCAGCATGTGGAGGACATTGTGAAAAGTAAAACTTCTTCAGAGCTGTGGTGACTACTGTTAAGGAATAGAGAAGGCCTGGTACTTAAAGATAGAGATGTTGAAGATATAAAGGCAGAAGTTTGGAGAAAGCCTGTGTTAATGGTCTAAAAGAAGGAAGTCACAGTGAAGAAAGATCATGGAGGCAAAAGGAGAAAATTGGGGATGAGGCCATATGGCTGGTAATCCAGTTACTCTAGAGAGGCAAGAAGATTTTAAGTTTGAGATGAGCAATTTAGCAAGATCCTGTCTCAAAGTAAAATAGAAAGGACTGGTAGTGTAGCTCAGTGGCAGAGCACTTGCCTCATATGTGCAAGGCCCTGCTCCCCACCCCAAAAAAGATGTAAATAAAAATAAATAGTTCACTTTTGAGAATCTCTTAAATTCTCCTGAAAATGTTTATGAGTTCAGTAGTTCAGGAAAGGAGAAAGTCAACTTACATTGTTGTGAATTAATGTGAATATTAAATTTCTTGAGAAGAGACAGTCATATGATTTAAAAAGCACATAATTATTTCCTCTTTATTCTTTGATAAATTGTGATGGTCAGACATTGCTTATACTGCTAAGTAGACAGTATGCAGCAAAATACAAAGTAAGATGTAGTGACAAAATTCAGTCTTAATCCTCTCTCTGCCCTTTATAGGATGATAAAGGATTTGGTAAGACTTGGAAGACTTAACAGTTCTCCCGACTAGCTTTTGTACTAATCATTTGACTTCCCTGACTGTGTGACTTTTATCTATAAAGCAGAAAGTTGAAATAGATGTTTTCCAAGTGTCTTAAAGTGGTAACATCTAGGGTACATATTTTTACAGCATGTCTTTTAGATTTCACATTTATCATTATGTAAAATAATTAGGAGTTAAAATTGGATGTATAAAGGGGAAACAAAATTTTTCTTTTTTTTTTTTTTTGGTACTGGGGAGTGAATTCAGTGGCACTCAACTACTGAGTCACATCCCCAGCCCTAGTCTGTATTTTATTTAGACAGGGTCTCACTGAGTTGCTTAGCACCTTGCTTTTGCTGAGGCTGATTTTGAACTCATGATCTTCCTGCCTCAGCCTCTTGAGTGGCTGGCATTACAGCCATGCACCACTACACTCTGGTAAAGGGGAACATTTTAAAAGGGTTTTAGAAAATAGAGATTTTAAAAAAGTGCTTGAAGTTTATAAATACTGTCAGTATGTTAAGTTTTGAAGAAAATGTTGCTGTTTAAATATTGATTCTTAGGTCACCACCAGCAGTATTGATGTCTCTTCTCAGTACTCAAGAAGACTTGCTGGAAAACGTTCTGGGTTGTGTTCCTGTTGGACAGATAGTTACTATTAAGCCACTAAGTGAAGACTTCTGTTATGTCCTGGGGTACCTCCTCACTTGGAAATTAATACTTACTTTCTTCAAAGCTGCTTCATCTCAGGTAAATAACTTTTTTTTCTTTCATGCTGGTGATCAAACCCAGATGACAACTTTTGACAGTCTGTCGTAGTGTTTCTCTATTACTATTCTAAACACCACCTTCTCTCAAACAAAAGGGGACATGCTTTCTATTTTAATCTAATCTGATCTAATCACCTTTAGATAATTCTATTAAGTTTACTTTACTTACTATTTCCTTACTGTTCCAGATATACATTTTTTTTCTAACTGAATATAGTAGTCATAAGCCTGTTTATTATATGGAACAATATCCATATAATTTTTAATTTTGTGCTATCATAGGATTTCAAAAGAATTGGCATGGAGGGCTGGGGTTGTGGCTCAGTGGTAGAGTGCTTGCCTAGCCTGAGTGAGGCACTAGGTTCAACTCTCAGCACCGCACATAAATAAATGAATAAAATAAAGGTCCATCAACAACTAAAAATATATATAAAAATAATGAAAAAAATTGGCATGGAATCTTGCTTTTTTAAAGTGGATACATCAGTGGAAATGGAAACTTACCTTCTAGAAAAATCAGTGTTCAGAGAAAGATGTATGAGGCATTACCTGTGTAAAACCATTATCTCTATCTAAATGGAGAAAATATCCTTTTGTAATTATTTTGCCCAGACTATTCCAGCAACCACTAGATGTCTCTGTTGTCTCATGTTTAGGAAGAAAGATCATATTGTCTAGGAAGAAACTGGGAAGATCTATTCTAGCTTTGACTTCTTTTAGAATGACCTCTTAAAAAAAAAAAAATCTCAACTGTTAATTGAATCAGCCTAATAAAATTAGTGCCTTCTTTGACAAGTCAATCAAAAAGATTAGCTTATTACTTCATATTTAAAATGTGATGAACTATTGTGGTATTCCTTTCCAATGTGATTTTTCAGAATTATTAAAATTATTATTAGTGTTTTTTACATCCATATTGTGGCACAGGTACATCAGTTTTGTCTTTACATTTGTGTGTTTAAGGGGAAGATCAAATCACAGAGGCAACATTGATCTGGTTGTTTTATTTCTCTTCAGGCCTGTCACAGTTTGTGACTTATCCTGGTTTTTATACTGGTTTTATTTGCTTATGTTTTTCGAGAACTTCTTGTTGAGCTTTTACATTTGTTTCTTCAAATATTGTTGGTCTTTAAAAGACTGCAGCAGATTGAAACTTTTGACATAGAAGATTTTTTTATTATCTTATATTGAAAAATCAGGAAAATGGCCATCTGGCATCTTTTCATTGTCAGGATGTGGGCAGGAGTGCAGGGAATTATACAACAACATTTATTATTGAGCCTGAAACTTGAACTGAGCTGTGAAGATAAAGTGAGAATAATCAAGTAAATAAAGAAAATTAGATAAATCCTGAAATAAACAGAATTTAATTGGTCCTAAATCATTGGTTGTCTTAACTTTGTTTTAAAAAAACAAAGCAAATCATACTGAACTGGAAACAAAGCACTGTGTTTTTTAGCTTTCACATACTACTATAAAGTCTGTCCATTTCAAGTTTACAGTTTGGCAGTTTTATTATATTTTTTAAATTGTGGAACTATTACCACTAATTTTAGAATATTTTTAACATCCCCCAAACTCATATCTGTTAGCAATCACTTCCCATTTTCTTTTAAACCCCATTTGCAGCAATCATTAATCTATGTTCTGTCTCTATATGGATTCACCTATTCTAGATGTTTCATGACAGTGTGATAATTTGTATCTGCCTTATTTCACTTGGTACAATATTTTCTAAATTCATCAATGTTGCAGTAAACTTCTGAATCTCTGAAAGATCTTCCATTGTTTGGATATATCACATGTGTTCAACTGTTGCTAGACATTTGTTTACACTTTTGGCTACTGTGAATAAATCTGCCCTGAACATTTATGTACAAGTTTTTGAGCATGGGGTGTCTGGGTCACATTCATGCTTTTTAAAAAAAATTTTTTTAAAGCCATTGATCTTGAAATTCTCTTTCCCCTCGAATTTTTTGTTTTTTTAAAAAGAAATTATGCTTACAAAGAAGTTGGAAAAATAATTTGTGAATGAAAAATCACATATCCTTTTAAATTCACAAGTTTTTAACATTTTGCTAAATTTGCGTATTTCCTCTATATTTACTTAAAAATTGTATTGGCACATTATAATTATACATATTAGTAGAATTATTATATATTCATACATGCATACAACATAATTTGGTTCTATATATTATTTTTCTTATCTCCTTTGAGATTTAAGTTGCAGATATCAAGAGGCTTTGCCAAAAGTAAGTTTGTAATTACCTAAGAATAAGGACATGGTATAACTTAAGCATGAGCATTCTACATAAGCAAAATATAATTATACTTAAGAAATGTAATTTTGATACATGAATATAGTCTAATTTATATTTAGATTTCTCTAGTTGCCCAGTAATATCTTTTAGTTTTATTTCCTTCTCTATTGGAGGATTCAATCAAGGATCATGTTTGCATTTATTTGCTATATTTCTTTAGTTTCTTTAACCTATAATACCCATACCTTTCACTTTTCTCTTTCATTGTTTTAGAGCTGTTTGTAGCCTGTCACATAATTTTTGGATTTTTGGATGTTTCTTATTGTTTGGGATTTTTGGATGTCTGGATGTTTCTGATAGATTCTGGTTAATACTTAGCAACAGTACTTATTGCCCAAGTTGTGTGATGTGTCCTCAGGGTGTTAGTTCAGGAGGCGTATGTTAGTGTGTCCTTTTATTGGTGACGTTAAATCTGGATTGCTCAGTAAAGGTAGTGTCCACAGATTTCTCCATTGTAAAGGTACTTTGATCAACATATATATTTTTTTACCTATAACTTTAATTCTTTTTTTTAATTCATTTTTTGATCAACATATTTTAAGAATGAGTTCCAAGTCCTATAGCTGATTACTATATTTGAGTAGTCATAATGTTCATAAAATGGTGTTTTTGTACTAAGAGATGTATGGTATAATCATACATTAGGAGAAATCATGTTAAAACAGATGTAAATACCAAAGAACTACAAAGTAAATGTGAAAAATGCAGACCGTTGTTAAGGGACAAGAAGGAGCTGTAAAACACAAGTATCACACAGATACATATTGTGCTTCCAGTGGTGCCAGATTTTCCTGTTTTTAAAAGAGAAACCAGAAATCCATATTTGTATATGAAATTTCTTAATTGATAAAACAACTCTAAGGAGACCTCAAGACATTTTGGACTACTAGTTTGTTCTTTCTATACTTAAAGGTTGCTGTAGTTTTGATAATAGGATGAGGTTATTCTTGAAAATGGGATGAGTTTTACTCAGGAATTTGCATGATTAAGGACTATGGTGTGGAAGGATTGTGTGGAAGACTTGGAAGGACAGTGAGCAAGTCAACTGTGGAAAATAGTGAAAAGATTTTCTTGGCTCAGTGACTCCAAGCCAAGCTGAGTGTATTAATAGGGACATAATTTGAGAAAGATGTTAGAAGCATATGTGTAATAATAAGGGAGGGGCTAATGAGAACTTCTGCCAGTCTGAAGCCAAGGAGTCAGGCCACATCATATGACATATCTGGAAAGTGAGAATATGGCATATAGGACTCTTGCATGTACTTCTAAGTATTCAAATTAATGCATTTTTTATTGTGTTCTTATAATTTGTTATAGTGTGATTTGTTCTTTTCTACTGATGATCTTGCTTTAATTGGATTTATTAACAAATTCCTTGTTCTCCATCAGCTTCGGGCTCTGTATTCAATGTACCTTCGGAAAACAAAGAGTTTGAATAAATTACTCTATCACCTCTTCAGGCTTATGCCAGAAAATCCAACCTACGGAGAGACAGCTATTGAGGTTTCAAATAAAGACCCTAAAACATTCTTTACTGAGGAGCTCCAGCTGAGTATTAGAGGTCAGTAAGATATAGGTTTATGTCTTTTCCTGGAGACTAGGCTTAGACTAGGTCGTAATAAACTTTTATCTGGGGCATAACATCAAATGTGAGTCCTTGCTAAATCAGAATGTTAAAATGCAAGATTTCTGAATTTCTCTAAGTAGCACAAAAAGATCTTGTGTATAAGATTGTAGAGATTCTAATGATTTTTAAAGCTTACTGTATTGAGGTTTTTATCTTTTACTCTATAAACAAGTACTGGTTATATGATGATATTTTGTGGCTATGTTAATAAGTTGTCTTCAGGTAGGAAAACAAGATGAGTAAAATTCGTATCTTTCATTCTAGTAGCTCAAATATTGCTAAGATGGGAGACATAAAGGCATTTAGCTATACTACAGCATTATAAACAATTTACTAAGAATAGGAAGTTTTTAAATGACTTAGTGATCTAAACCGCATCTTGTGAATATTGAAGTGATTATTCTAGGACTTCTGCACAGCAGCTCATTGAGCTCTAGAGAAAGGAGGCCAAACTCCTTTTCATAATTAATGACAGAATCTTTAACTTTCACTCCTTTTTAAAAATATGTTGTTTCCATTTTATTTGTGGTCTTTTATATGAGAGACAATGTTATTTCTAGGCAAATTTTTCATTGTCAGATGGGATTTTCACTCTCAACCTCTTTTGTCATTCTTGTGGTTCATTTTGAGAGTGTGGGAGGATGCTAATACTCCAGGATTCTGGTTTCTCTGGTGTGTTTGTTTTATGAGTAAGCACTCTTGTTGATTAAGGATGACTTTCTAAGGAAAATACTAATACAAGGCAACAATTCTTTTGTAAGTGTATATCACTAACTAAGAATTTTATTTTTTCTTCAGAAACTACAACTCTTCCATACCATATTCCACATTTGGCTTGTTCAGTCTATCATATGACACTAAAAGATTTGCCTGCCATGGTTAGGCTGTGGTGGAATAGCAGTGAGAAGCGGGTTTTTAATATTGTAGATAGATTTACAAGCAAGTATGTCAGCAGTGTTCTTTCTTTTCAAGAAATATCTTCTGTGCAAACAAGTACACAGCTATTTAATGGCATGACGGTTAGTATCATCTTTTTGTAGTAAAGTTTACAAATTGGTTATATCTGTCATTGTAAATATCACAGAGTTGTATCTCTTGACTCATAATTTTACAGAAATCTGTCTACCTTATTTTCTGATTGTTATGTGTTGAGAAAGATAGTAGACATAGAAGTGATATTTAATACTAAGAGCATCATTTGCTATTAAAATTGATTTAACTATTATGACACACCTAATATAATAGTATGTACTTTTATGAATAGCATATTTTCTTTTAACACAAATTGTGTCAGAAAATCACTGTGAAACATGCTAACTAATTACAGTTATTAAATAACTTGTGTCAGATAAATGAATGTTTATCTGGTTTTTCCTCCCATGAAGATATTAACTGCTAAGAGTCAACCTAGTAAAATGTGTTTTGAATGGAAGAAAGGAATTTGGCAAAAATATGACCTTTTGTGTGTTGTAGGTTAAAGCTCGAGCTACTACTCGAGAAGTAATGGCTACTTACACTATCGAGGACATAGTCATTGAACTTATAATACAACTGCCTTCAAATTATCCATTGGGTTCAATAACAGTGGAAAGTGGGAAAAGAGTTGGAGTGGCTGTTCAGCAGTGGCGGAACTGGATGCTGCAGCTAAGCACTTACCTCACCCATCAGGTAAGGATTTGCTCACTTGGCTTCCCAAACTGGAGAGATTATGTCTTTCAAAGGGTAATTGAACACAAAATGTTATTTCTTCTGCTTAAGATGGAAATAGTCAAAACATTCTTGAATAAAGAGATATGTGCCTAAATGTGCCATCTCTGCTGTAGTTTATTTTCTGATGTTTGAGGGGGATTGACTTTATTTCATTGTCAATATAGAACATGTAGACAATACATGGTATTAAGGAAATGGAAATTGAGAATCTGTTTCTTTCTGAGCTACTTTTACATTTCAACTCTTCTTTGGTTAGAGAAATCCCAGTACTCTGAAAGACCTTTGAACTTTAAACAAATTGTAAGTCTCCTCCAGTTCTCTTTGTACACTGTGATATATCTCAGGCAATCTGCATTAAAGAAAAATTATTTTAAAACAAATATATTCACCAATATTGTGAAGCTGCAGCAAATCAGATGAGAAGGTAAGATAATATGGTCATTTTTCTTAAGAGTTGGGAGAGCTTTGGGTCTTTTATGATTTAATTATTAAGAGTTGCATCAAAGAAACTGAGACCATAGGACTTGAAGTATTAGTTTGGAAGTCTTTGAAGTTTATTTATTTTTTTGAGTACTGGGGATTGAACTAAGAGACACTTGACCACTGAGTCACATCCCCAGCCCTATTCTGTATTTCATTTAGAGACAGGGTCTCACTGAATTGCTTAGCATCTTGCTTTTGCTGAGGCTGGCTTTAACTCCTGATCCTTCTGCGTCAGCCTCTCAAGCCGCTGGGATTACAGGTGTGCCACTGCACCCGGCTGAAGTTTATCTTTTTTTTTTTTTTAATATTTTTAGATTATGATAGACCTTTATTTTATTCATTTATTTATATGTGGTGCTGAGAATCAAACCCAGTGCCTCACACATGCTAGGCAAGCGCTGTACCACTGAGCCACAACTCCAGCCCCTGAAGTTTATCTTTAATGGAGAAAAAAATATATCTGTTCCTAAAAACTTTGGAGGTAATTTTAAAAAAAACCAGCATTCATAAAACTTAGAAGATGTGAATGTAGTCAGGCAGATTCTTTTTCTAGAATTAAAATTCAACTTCAGAATTTGTGAAATCAAGAGTAAAAATAACCTGGTCTTCAGTATATAATGATTATTTTATTTTTCTCTTTGTTAACAGAATGGAAGTATTATGGAAGGCTTAGCATTATGGAAAAATAACGTAGATAAACGTTTTGAGGGTGTTGAAGATTGCATGATCTGTTTCTCAGTCATTCATGGTTTCAACTATTCTCTTCCCAAAAAAGCTTGTAGAACATGCAAGAAAAAGTTCCATTCAGCCTGTTTGGTAAGTCTGAGGCAAAATTAACTTTCTTATATTTTGTATATTCTTGATGATTAACTTTGGGAAAGAAAACAATTAGTAATTTATAGAGATTGGTAGTATCCAAGTACTTTAATAAATGAATATTTCTTTTTTTATTGGTACATTATATTCATACATAATACTGGGAATTATTATGCCATATTTATACTTGCACATAACATGATTAGACCAGCCTAATTCCCCAGTACCTTCCGTTTCCTTCTTTTTTCCCTCCCCCTGATCTGCTTGCTCTACTCTACTGATCTCTTTTCTGTTATTTAGATTAGTGCATAATAATCATATATATAAGCAAGATTGATTGTGGTATATTCATACATAGACACAGCATAATTTGGTAGATTTTATTTCCTGGTACTTCCCCATGCCCTTACCCCACTCCCCACCTCAATCCCCTTCCTCTACTCTATTGTTCTTTCTTCTGTAAGTGGATGTCTCTAATAGAGTTCTCAGCATTCAAGAAATGGATAATCTAGTGAGATCTAGACCATGAGAAAAGCAACAAGATTTGAGCTGGGGCCCTCTGGCATCAGAGCCCTTTACAGTTTTAAACATCATATTGAAAGGCAATTCCCTGTGTTTACTTGCTTCACAGGTCATCCTTATGTTTTCATAGTTTTTGAGCATGAGCTTAGGAAGAAAGAATCTAGTGTAATCTTTGGAAGTCATATACAGTTGGAAGTAATATTCAACTGTGTTGATTTTGTGTTCAGATGTGGGGAGAGAAAAGTGTTAATATTCTCCCTTTTGCTTTATTCTTTGAAGGTTATTTTGATGTATTTTTATGAGATGATAACTTTAAAAAATTCTTCTAACATTTAAAACCTTTTCTTTTTCAGTACAAATGGTTTACATCTAGCAACAAATCCACCTGTCCACTCTGTCGTGAGACATTTTTCTGAGATTTTTTTTCACTGGACGTGATCCCTGAAGTAAATTAAGCAAAGGCATTGGATTTGGATCCATCTTAAAGTGTTGATGTGAGGAAGCCAGTCAGCATTACTTTTAAATAGGACCTTCTCTGGAAAATTAGTTTGGTTAATGTGATGATCTTAAAATCAGGTTTACCTATCTTTAGATTGCTTTGTAAATGTTTGGAAACTTTTTCTTTTACAAAAGAATATTACATATTTGAAAGAAAATATTTATATTAATGGTTTAATCTCTTTGTATATTTAAAAATGAATATGAAAAACCCTAAATTATAGAATTAAAATTTGTGAAAACATTGTACAACTGTAAGTTATAAACCCATTCAGTTTGTTGGTCTGTGTTCTAGAACAGTCCAAGTGTGAGCCAAAATGAATTGAGAGAGTTGATTTACATCTACAGATGTTTTATGATTTATTTATTAGTTATGACAGCAAAATTAGTATTCTGATTTTTTAGATTATTTTAATGATAAAAATGACAATAAGCTATTAATATGGCTTATCTTAAGCTATTTAAAGCATGCTATGAAATCCTATATTAAAGAATGTAAATTGAACTTCAAGGTGCCTCCATTTATCAAGGGTTATGAAATTCAGAAAATTAAATTCATGACACTGACCTTTTGCTTGTGGAAGAATTATTTTCATGTATTAAGTGAAATTTGAATGGTAAATTTGTCAGTGATTTTATTACTCATTTTGAGTGCATCTTCAAAGGGTGGGAATTAGAGAGAAATTGATTATTTCATTTGTGAAGCAAAATGTTAGTTATCCCTCTATTGAGAGGGAAGAAATACATATGACTGGAACTTTAGGATTGATGGAAAAACCAACATTTAAAAGTGTTGTAGGAGGCTTTCAATTTTGTAAGAAAATTTTGCTATTCTAACTAGCCAAAGTTACACTAAATAAGGGATTTGGGGGAGCTAAGTTTTTTCAGCCTTCAGAAATGAAAATTAAGGATTTTAGTACTAAGTAAAATTAAGTATAATAGGCTGAAGTATATGAATAGGTGAAAACTTGCCTTTTGCCACAGCACTATTACTCTTAAAAATTGTGCCCAAAGTATAAAAGTGTGGAAGTTTGGAACTTAGAATAATTTTATTACATACAGTCTTCCATTTCATAAGAAATAGTATATCTGATAGGCTATTTAAGAGATCAGTTAATCATCTGTGTTGCAAATGTTTAATTGGCAAAAAGCAACTCATGTTAAATAAAATTATTGCTTACCATCAACTGGGTAAAATGACTATTATTGAAATAGTATGAATGTGATCAGAGGATTATAGTTGAGAGTGAAATACAATGTGTGAATTACAGATCTCTTGGAGTTTTATTTGTAGACAACAGTGTCCTACCCAGTTTTTGTCTCTGAAATTTTTCTTTGTAATATTATTTTCTAGCCTTGAGACTCAGAGTCAGTAAATGCAGTACAGATAGCAAAATTCTACTACCTCTTCTTAACCCCTTTCTTAAAATATTCTCTTTCTATGTCTGTCTTTGACATAGTAATCCCAAAGGATTGTGTTACTCTCCTGTGAAAGTTACACACGTTTCCTTTAAAAATGGTTTTATAATAAAACTTTGTTTATAACCTCTCCAGTATTGGTATTTCTTGGCTTCTCACTCAACCCCAAGTAGTGGGGGAAAATACAGCATTGTTTTTCTACAGAAGTATTAGGGCAATAGCTTGTTGTTGAAACACTGTAATTAAGTAGTTATAATTAAATAACTACTCTTCATATTTAGGACTCTTAATATGTGCCCTTAAGACTTGTAAGTATAATCGTAAATCTTGTTACTGTTTAAAGAAAAAACTTTACAAAATAATACTGAAATTTAGAATACCACATTAATATTTTATTTATAATAGTTTTCACAATCCTAAAAAAGAATAGCAGCCCTTAAAATATTAGCATAAGGACATTTTTAAAATTGCATGAGATTCAGAGCCCTTTATAAAATCATTAATTTAAAAACCCCAAATAAATGGCAGATTTTAAAATTTATTTTTCTTATTTATCTCATGCTCTAATGTATGTACATATGTTTTATGGCTTACATAATATGTTATTGATACATTTTTGTGGTGTGAATAATTAATGTTATTTGATTGTTATACCATATGTGCCCATTAAAATTCTTTTTAATTACAAAATATTTCAGATATACAGAAAAATAATAATATAAATGCCCTTGTACTCTTCACCTACTATTTTGCCATATTTGCCTCTGATTTTTAAAGAAATAAAATGTTACTCTTTTGTACTCCTCCCGGCGCCATTTTCCTCTTTCCCTCCCCAGAGCTAGCCTCCTATTCTGAAGTTGGTATGACCCCTTTCTATTTAAGATTTTATACTTGACCACATGTTTGTATCCACAAATAATATGTAGTTTTTAAAAAAATTAGTCATCATATCCTACTGTATGTAATCTTTTGTAATTTGTTTTACTTACTATAATTGTTGTTTAGTATTGTATTTATCTACCAGTCATCCCGTTGATGGTTATTTTAGTTATTTTTTGCCATTTTGAACGGTGCTGCAAGTGTACATTCTCATTTAAATGTGGTAGGTATTCTGGATGTATGCCTAAAGATGGAATTTCGGGTAGCAGGATATGTATACTCTGACTTTAGATGTTGTCATTGCTCTCCAAAGTGGTGTGCAAGTTTGCACACCCAGCAGCAGGGTGAGAGAATTCAGTTTTTTTCTACCTTGTCACTAACACTTATTAGTCTTACCGGAATTTTTAAGTTTTCTAGTTGGAGGATTGTGAGATACGGGGCTCTTATTTTCCTGTCTACCAAGAAACGGTTTCATTAATGTTTATTGGTCATTGTTTTACAAATATGTTGTCCATAATCTATGCCTGTTTTTCTACTGCATTACTTGTGGTCTTACTGATCATAATGCTTTACCTGTTATAGAACTTCTAGTATGTGGCTTGTCTTTAACATGGTCTTGTGACTGTCTTTAATTTTACAGAATTTTTCAGTTAGTTTAATCAAATTAATCATCCTTTTCCTTTATGATCAAACCTTTTTTTATGTTAGGTTTTAAAAAATTTGTTCTTCCCCCCAAGATTAAAAAATGAAGAAAGAAAATTTGATTATATTTTGTCTTAAAAGTTTTAAATTTCAAAATGTGCATAATTAACCAGTAATTAATCAATCTATCATCTATTTATCCATCTACCTACCTATATGTGTGTGTGTGTGTGTGTGTGTATTTTACTATTGTTAGGTAGAATTCTTACTCCATATTGATAGTAGTTCTTTATATTATTTTTTTGCGGTACTGGGGCTTGAACCCAATGCATCATACCTGCTAGGCAAGCATTCTGCCACTGAGCTGCAGCTCCATCCCACCATACTGATAGATTTTTCTGATAGCATCATTTATTAAATATAAATAGTAGACTCATTTCCCACTGACTGTGTAGTGCCTCCTGTTTTACATTACTATTTCTTCTTATGTGTGTGGATTGGTTTCTGGGTTTTATTCTGTTCCCTTGATCTATTCATCTGTCTACTGATTCTACAGTTTTTTCTTTTAAAAATAGCTTTATAATTAATTGTGAGTAGTTCTTCAGTCTTTTTCTTTTTCAGTGCTTCCTGACTTCTTTGGGTAAGCCATATCTTCTGCTATCTAAAAACCTCGACTCTTCTATTGGTTTAATATCATGATCAATCAGTTCTTACTAGAATAGATTGTGTTGGGGAAGAACTGGACAAATGTCTAACTTGAGTTTTTCTAGTATGCCCAGGTGGCTTTTCTGGCTTTGCTAGACACTATCCTCAAGGGTCCTACAACCTATTTCATCCCCCTCCCCTTCCCTTCTCTTTCTATAAACGTTCCTTGCAAAAGGACTTGCTAGAACAGGATGTTTATTGTGGGAGTCTTCTATTTTCAGTAGCTTTGATAATGCCTTTTTTCATTGTGGATTTCTTTTTAAGAACAACAAGAATTTCTTTAAGCAGCACCAATGCATCGGATAATTTTTGTTTGGTATCCAGATTTACTGGGGTACTTGAATAGGTTAAGAAACC
Organism: Sciurus carolinensis; assembly: GCF_902686445.1. Classification (NCBI taxonomy): domain Eukaryota; kingdom Metazoa; phylum Chordata; class Mammalia; order Rodentia; family Sciuridae; genus Sciurus; species Sciurus carolinensis. The sequence goes on along the minus strand of NC_062221.1, from coordinate 126,590,305 downwards.
AGTTTGTCTCCATGGCACTCCAGAGTCATAAAATTTCAGAAACAAACCTACATCAGTTATTCTCAATTTGACATACCCAATAGGGAACCACAGATTTGGACACTTGAGCATATTTGGCTTCTGGTAAAGAACTGGCTTCTAAAAGAGTTTGGTGTAATTGTTACATAACCAGTTAGCATTGTTTTCACTGTTTAAACCCGCTAACAAGCAATATCTGTGAGAATTTGGGAAAGAATTGTTCAAACTGACTTCTGGGCATGTACACTTCTCCAACTGTAGAACCATAATCATGGGTTTCTCCTTTATCACTTAAGGGTAAGAAAGTTCTTTGATTTCAGAGGGTTATTCCTATAGATGGGAAGGAGAAATTGATAATATTATCCTTTTTATGCCACTATTAGAATTATTTTTGCATATTGATCTTATACCCTGGAACCACCTTTGTTAATTCTAATATGTTCTCTCTCTCTCTCTCTCTCTCTCTCTCTCTTTTTTTTATCCTAATGGGGTCCTTACTTTTTCTACTTAGCAGAGCATGTCATCTGCAAAAAGAAGTAGTTTTTCATCTTTTAAAGTGTGGATGTCTTTTAATTCTTTGTCTTCCCTAACCACCCTGGCCCAAACCTCCAGTGTTGAATAGAAGTGGTTAAGAGCAGATATCCTGTGTTTTTCCTGATCTTAGGAGGCTGTTTTAATTAATCACCATTGTGATGTTAGCTTTGGGTGATATAATCAGGCTTAAAGGTGAGCTTAGTACAGGCTCTGAAGATGTTTCAACTAATTAGAATGCAGTTTCTCTGATACAAGAGATCAACTGTTGGGTCAAATGACAGGCGTAAGAGGTGATTGATATTTTTTTCCCCAATAGTGAGGATTGAACACAGGAGTTAAAATTTAGTTGTTTTCTTGCTCTAGAACCGTTTGGTTTCCTTATATATTTTCAACATTAACCTTTTATCAGGTATACGGTTTACAAATACCTTTTTGTATTTCATAGATCATGAGTGCTTTACCTCTGAGCTATAAACCTAGCCCTTTTTATTTTTTATTTTGAGACAGGGTCTTACTAAGTTGCCAAAGCTAGCCTCTACCTTGGCATCCTCCTGCCCCAGCCTCTCAAGTAGTTAGTATTACAGGTGTGTGCCACTGTGCCCAGCAAGGCAATGCATTTTTTTTAAGGCATTGGAGTTTTTATGTGTGTCATATTATTGAGAAATGGTTATTCTTACTCTCAGCACTGTTGGCATTTTCAGCTATATAATTCTTTGTTTTGGGACCTGTCCTGTGTGTTGTAGGATGTTTAGCAGCATCTCTGTCTTCTGTCCTCTAGATAGCCATGTACCATCCCCTGTGTAACAACAAAAAGTGTCCAGACATTGCCAAGTGTCCTTTGGGTGGCAGAATTGCCTCTGGTGGGGAACAATTGCCTTAGAGCACAGATTAATCAAGCATCATTCAATAGAAACATAATGTGAGCCACATGTTATTTTAAATTTTACTAGTAGGCATATTAAATATGTAAGACAAAAATAGGTGAAATTAATTTTAACGCATTGTGTTTAATTCAGTATATCCAAGATATTTTAAAATGTAATCAGTATAAAAATTAACTACATATTTTACATTTTTTTCATGTTAAGTTTTTGGAATCCAGTGTGTATTTTAAATTTATAGCACATTTCAATTTGGATATGAAAATTTCATTACATATCCCTGATCTGTATTTAGATTTCAGAAAATTTATAACTGAAAGGTGAATTCACATACTCCAGTTCCAAACATACTTAAAATTTCCAATAGCTGGATCGAGTGACCCTTTTAAAACTAGGTTAATTTAGTTCCTCAGTTACACTTCCACATTTCAAGTCTTCGTAGGTACACGTAGCTAGTAGCTATTGTGTTTTTGTTTTTGTTTTTGTTTTTTTGTACTGGGGATTGAACCCAGGGGTGTTTTACCATTGAGCTAAGTCCCCAAGCCCCACTGCCCCCGCCCCCCCCAAGCAGGGTCTAGCTAAGTTGCTGAGGCTGGTCTTGAACTTGCAATCCTCTTGCCTCATCCTCCTAAGTTGCTGGATTACAGATGTGTGCCACCTTGCTGGGCGAGACCGCTGTATTGGATAGTGCACACATAATCTTATATGTACATATAAAAAGAAAGGTTTATGATAATATAGGAAGAATCAGTCTGAACTCTTAAGCTCAGCTCCAGATACTTTTGCCTAGGATTAGTTTTATTTATTAGAGTTTGATATAGCTCATTTGTTTTTTAAATCATACACAGTATAGGTATATGTCCAGATTAGCTATACTTTAATCATATGCAGAATTTTCCAGAACTTAAAAAAATAATCCTGCAATTAATTTTACCTGAAGTTCCACCTGTTAAGTCGATCCCTAATTATTATATTAGCAATAGCTATACCATGGAGAAGAAAAGAACTATACCTTGATAATGTTCTCAAAATTATAGTTATAATAACTTCTTAGAAATTTCCACTTTTTTCATGGCTTTAGTACTCTGAGGGGTCTGATGTGCTATGGTAGGAGAATTAGGTAACATGACATATATTCATATTTTATTGTCCTATATTTGTAGATCATTCTCTGAAGGAGTTTAGAAGAATATTAGGGAATTATTAAGTACTAATGTCTCCTGGAGTGTCATTGCTGTAGGAATTTTGGGTAGTTTTGTTTCTTAGGATATTCTTTCCATGGCCCCTCTGTTTACGGACTTCTCATTACATAACTTCTCATTTTTATATAGTTTCTTTCCTATGTGCTTACATTTTAAAGATAAGTTCTTTAATTTTGAAGAGCTGGGCTATTTAAACCACCTCATAAGTTTGTTGTTTTATTTGCTACTTTTAACCATTTTGTTCCCACAGAAAAGGATAATAATTATTGAACTTATTGATAAAGACTTGGTAGTTCAGGAGAATAAGTAAGTAGTAATAATCTGAATTTTGCAGCAAATCTCTTTTCAAGGTTAAGAAGAGATTAATAGCTCTCAACTTGATTCTAGACCAAGATTCAAAATCATTTTCTATAGATCTGTATGCTAGTTTAATAGTTTTGAAGGAAATATATGATATAATATAATTGTTTTTTCCTAGGGAAAACCTTGAGAAAAGGAGTACTTATTTAGGAGGTAAAGGCATGTGCAGAAGGATTGAAGGTTTAAATTGATGGTAAAATAAACGCAGGTGGGCTGGGGTTGTGGCTCAGTGGTGGCGCACTTGCCTAGCACGTGTGAGGCACTGGGTTTGATCCTCAGCACCACATAAAAATAAATAAATAAAAGTATTGTGTCCATCTACAACTAAAAAAGAAAATAATAAATAAATAAATAAATCCAGGTAAGTAGCTGGAGATTTGGGTCTGTGTTATGCACTTGACTAGCATGTGCGAGACTGGGGGTTCCATCCCCAGCACCGCAAAAAGAGAGATGCAAGGACACTGAGTTTTAGAAGGGCTTGAATGGGAATGAACTAGTGTGTCTTTGAGAGAGGGTCTTTTTCAGCAAATTTTCCTCACCTATCATTCATAAGAGTTAGGATTATACTGAAAATTCTGCCACGAGGAGGTTGTGGCATTGACAGGACAAACCACTAGTCAGAAGTGGGCTTGTTAAATGATAGATGAAGTTTCCCAATCAAGCAGAAGATAGGAAAGAGCCATGTGATCAATGATCCCAATAACTGATAACCCTAAACAAAGTAAACTTCTTTTATCAATTGAAAGGCTGTGGGGAGTACTTTTATGAAGATTTCAATAGGCGATCCAAATCTATTGGATCACTTATTTTAGCAACCAGTTGTCATCAGTGTAGTGGACCATTAGACTTGAGGGTCAAACTATTCATTTGGAGACTTAGCACCCTCTGCCTCGATCTGCTCCCTAGGAAGCAGTGTCATACATTCAACAGACACAAGACAATAAGGGACAAAGCAAGAACACATAAGACACGAATCTGTATAAACAGGTGAGCAAATAAAAGGAAAAGCGAATCAAGCAAGGGGAGAGAACAGGTTGTGTAAAGGCACAAAGACTTACTTATGGGAGATGTTCTTGTGAACACAGGATTAGGTTTGGTTCATAATGAAAAAAAACAATAAAAACTAAATGGTTTAAACTAAGAAATTTCTTTGCCTCTATAAACAAAGCCTAGATATAAGCAGTTCAGTCCTGTTATAATAGCTTTACTACCATCAAAGACCTGGGTTTCTGCAATCTGCTTGCTTCACACTATTCTCAACATGATTTCCACTTTATGGTCCATGGTAGGGTGCTCAATCTTCAGACATTTTTTTGCATTTCACAGTCAGTACAAAGGAACAAAAAACAAGAGTGTTCACTTTTTTAAGAACATTCCTCAGAAGTCACATAGACAATTTTACTTACGGCCTATTAGAAAGGATTTATTCTTGTGTCTATACTAACTGCAAGACAAGCTGGCAAAAATCAGCAATTTTACTGCTGGGGAAGATAAGGAGAATATATTCAGGAAATAAGTAACAGTGTATCTTATAGCTTCTTACCTAGTATTTGTGTAAGCACCATTGTCTTTCCTTATAATGGTTAATATGAAAATATTTGAAAACTTGAGAGGACCATAGTTTTCTAGAGTTGAGTATATACATTTTAAAATGTACAATTTTTGTATTTTAATTGTAATAGTTTATATAATGTAATTACTGATATGCTTTATATAGTTTTGTAATTTCTTATGTCTGTCTGCTTTTTTTATTAATTGGGTACTTTTATTTCCATTTGTCTTGTTTTACATTATAAAAATGAAATGTTTATATTCTTTTATTAAAGTTTGGAGATTATAGCTTTCATACTTACCAACATCTCATAAATCAGTACTTTAATTTCATTAAATTTCCTAGAAAATTCAAGAACCTTAAAATGACTTCAGTTCTATTGTTTTTTGTATTGTTGTTTTCAGGTATTCTATTTTGCTATATTTTAAACATGCAGGACATTACTATTGCTTTTTTAAGTCTTCATGTTCACTTACATTTTTCTTCATTATTTACCCTATGTATTGTTCTTCATTCCTTTTTGCATCTTTGGCAGTTTTTCATTATCTTGACAGCATCATTCTGTTGTCTTTTGGACTTAAACTGTTTCAGCTGCAAAGTCAGCCCTAAGTCTTTATTCTCTTTAAGAAAATATGGCCCTCCACTCCAACCTACCCTCACTGCTTTTAAGTTTTTTCTTTGTTTTTGGTATTGAGCAGTTTTACTATGATGGCCCTAGGTGGCTTTTTTTTTTTCTTTTCTTTTTTTCTTTTTTCCTTTCCCCTGCTTGGGGTTGTAAAATTATTTGAATCTGTGATTTGATGTCTTTTTTCATTTGGGGGGAAAATTCAGGCATGATCTCTAATAATACTTCTTTGATCCCTTTCTCTCTCTTGTTTCCTACTCAGGGGCATTCACCATTAACCACACATGTTTTAATTTTATTTTTTTCAGTTTTATTTCTTTACTTTTGTGAAGAGTGAAGTTAATTTACTTGGGTAAAGTTATCTTTTTTAATCTTTGGGTTTAGTCTGAATTCTTTTCTATTGACCTATCTATTGAACTGTCTTTTAATTCAATGAACTTTTTTTTCAACTGTGTAATCTTGTTTTAGCTCATTTACTATAATTCTTCATCTTGTATGTTTTCTTCAGCATATTAATTATAGTTACTTGGAAATAATTTAGAAGTCTATGGTAATTTGGGGGGGGGTAATTGGACCCAGGGGCATTCTACATACATCCCCAGCCTTTTTTATTTATTTATTTTAATTTTGAGACAGGATCTTGCTAAGTTGTCCAGGCTGGCCCCAAACTTGTGATCCTCCTGCCTCAGCCTCCCAAGTTGCAGGGATTATAGGCATGTGCCACTGTGAGTAACATGTTTAGTAATTTTTAATACAATTTTACTTTCTCTTTTTCTCTTGACTTTCAGTCATTGCTCTTGTCTCCACTATAGTAGATAATGTCCTGAACACCTGACATTATGAATGAAAAACTGAGTTGCTATTACTTTTTTTTTTTTTTTTTTGTATTGGGGATTGAACCCAGGGGTGCCTAGGTCAAATTCTACTAGCTTGTAGCCCTCTGACTTATATAAGCAGATATTTCTATCTCTGTTTTTGCATATACAGAAATATGTCTTAATTTTTTTGGGTAGAGTACTTGTTCTGGTACAAGTTTATTCTAGCCAAAATCAGAAGTTGCCACGATATTTTCCATGACAAAATCTCCCACTGGAGTGAAGCAGTCACCTAGATTATTCTTCAGTTATCAATTCCATTCTTTCTCTTTTTTTGGGGGGGTATTTATTTATTCCCTTCATAGCAATAACAAATACATGTACCATATTTTAGTATTCCTGCATGAGGACCTTTTGGAAAGCTTTAACCTCTGTGGCTTAAAACTGATTGTAGCGCCTGTGTAAGTTAAAATTTTATCCAAACTGTCAGTCAAAATAGCCCTATAGTTTTTCACTTTGCACATAAACACTTATTAGTAACTCAACTATAGAATACTTATGCTGATAGTAAAGCAAAAAACATTCTTCAACAAAGCAATACTTTTTCTCTTTGCTGCCAGTCATAAATTGAATTTTAGATGCATTTTTCTAAGAAGTCCTCTGCATTTTGGTTGCATTTTGTTTACTCAATTGGGAATCTTTAATAAATGAAAATGACATTTACCATACTCAGCAAATCTGCTAGGTACACAGCTCTGTCTACCTCAGACATTCCTGATTATTAAAGTAGTGGTCTCTTAGATGGATGCCTGGATATCAGGATTCTTCCAACATGGTGCTAGACACTCTTCAAACAAGTCTGTGCCAATGAATTGGAAGCACAATTGCACCAAATTTACCAAAGAACAGCTGAAAATCTTCATTAACATCTTCAACCAAGAGCCTTACCCAGGTTATGCTATCAAACAAAAACTTGCTTTGGAAATCAACATTGAAGAGTCAAGAATTCAGATTTGATTTTAGAATCGAAGAGCTAGGCACCGATTCCAGAAAAGACCAGAACTTAAGGAGTTAAGCCAAGGCTAGACACGATCACCTTCAAGAACACATTTAAAGTAAAGTCAGATGGTGTCAAACCACCTACAGCTTCTCTCAGCTACACACCTTCATCAAGGCATTCATGAACAACCTCTACCCTGGAATTGATTCCAAAGGACAACTTGCCAAGGAAATTGGAGTTCCTAAGTCAAGAGTCCAAATTTGGTTCAGCAGTCATCAATGTGGCTGCCTAAAGACACTGAAAAATTACTTATGGAGGGGAGGTCTGGATCAATTTGTCTTGTTCAACAAAAAAGTCTAATGGCATCTACTTCCCCAGCAACTCTGAAGATAGAATGTGGTGGATACAGACAAATTTAGTGTGCTTGATATCCTCAACCTGGGCTATAAGACTCTCAGTCTTCCTGGGAATTTACCCTTCTGTTGGGATTTCAAGCTAAGCCTTTTGGAGATGATAAAAGATGATAAACAGGATTTTAGAGGCAGAGACAGATACAAAAGTTTGCACGCAGCCCTACTGATTCAGCCTGGCTTCAGACTTTAAGTAATACTCATTTTATTGTCATCACAGTAATGACTGATCCAGATAAAAATCATCAACTGATGTTAAAACCTTATATTGAAAGTTTGATGGAGAACAAGATAGGTATATCACTAAAGAATTTTCTCATGCTTTTTTGTTTTCGTTCACATACAAATTGTATTTGTGGGGTATCATGATATTTAAATAACATGTATAAGTTGTGTACAAATCAGGGTAGGTATATCTGTCTGCTTAAACATTTTTTTGTGAAGAAAACATTAAATATCATTTCCTCTAGACTTTTTGAAATATATAGCACATTATCTGTAATCATCCTACTGTGCAAGAGAATACCAGAACTTACAGGTGTGTGCCACCATGCCCAGCTCTACTCTCAGTTTCTGTGAGATCAACTTTATGAGATTCCACATGAGTGTGATCATGAGGTATTTTTTTTCCCAGTGGCTAGTTATTTCATTTAACATAATGACCTCTAGTTCCATCTACATTGTTTTAAATGACAAGATTTCCTCTTATATGATTGAAAGAGTATTTCACTGTCTATGCCACATTTTCTTTATTGATCCATCAGTTGGGCATTTCTTGGCTAGTGTGAATAATGCTGCAGTAAACATGTGAGTGCAGATGTCTCTCAAACATACTGATTTTGTTTCCTTTGAATATATACCCAGTAGTGGGATTGCTGGAATATATGGTAGTTCTGGTTTTATATTGTTAAGGAAACTCCATACTATTTTTTCCATAATGGCTGTACTAATTTATAGTCCTACCAACAGTGTGCAAAGGCTCTCTTTTCTCCACATTCTTACAGCACTGGTTATTTTTATTTTTTTATAATACCCATTCTAATTGGAGTGAAGTATTTGATTGTGATTTTGATTTGTATTTTCCTGATGATTGGTGATGTTGAGCATTTAAAAATATACTTGTTGGCTATTGTTAGGTCTTCTTTTGAGAAATATTTAGGTTTAATTGTGTACATAAGAAAAATCAAAACAGTAGCTTACAACAAGAACAAAGAATTATTGCCTAACAGTTTCTATGTGTCTGAAATTTAAGGATGATTTACCTGGGTGATTCTGTATCATACTCTGTCATGAAATTGGCCATGTCTGCAGTCATTTTAGGATTGACTGTAGTTGGAGGATCAACTTCCAAAATGGCTCCCTAATGGGGCTGTGGGCAGGAGACCATGACACCTCACCACATGGATCTCTCCATGGGGCTGCTTGTGTCTTCCCCAAAATAGCATCTGGTTTCCCCCAAAGTGAGTGAATTCTAGACAAAAGACAAAAGCTTTTATAATCTATTCTCAAATCCACCCCATCACCTTGGGATCTCCAGTGGTAGTTCCTAGTTGTGGTATGTATAGCCCCACTCTGCATGGATTAGCCCTCCAATAGAGCACACTTCACTAATTATTGGCACTGTAAATAGAATCAGTCCACTAGGTGCTTAAGGATGAACTCAGTTCACCCACAAAGGTTAAGCTTCCCTCCTGAGAGTAGAAACCAGAACCACCTGTCACTTCTCTTTCTCTGAACCTTTGGTTCAGGTACCTTTTTTCTTTTTTTAAGTCCAATGTTTGTATCCCTGGGGCCAGTTCAGGGCTAGCCCTGTACTTCTTAGTTTAAGTCTTTCCCTTACTTTGAGACAAGGGAGTTATTCCAGTTTCTGCGGCCATCACCAAACCTGTGAAGGGTGTAGGCATCCTTTTCTAATGTTTCCATTCTTGTGCTTATTCACCCTGACTGAATTTTGGGTTGTAGTTAATTTTGAAAAGATACGAATTCCCAATATTCATTCCCCAACATTTTTGATTCAGTGGTGTATGGTGCAATCCTGGCATCAGTATATTTTGTAATATGTCCAGGGAGATACAATGTGCAGCCACAATTAAGAACCTTTGCTCTATTTCTGATTAACTACAACAGGAATTAGCAAACTTTTCTGTAAAGGGCTAGATAAATGTTTTAGGCTTCATGGACAACTATTCCATTCTACCATTGTATCACAAAAGCAAATCAGGAAGTGTGGCCTTGGTCCAATAATACATTATTTACAAAAACAGTTTGTGGTATGGATTTGGTTTGTGGGCAATAGTTGGTCAACCTCTTGAATTAGACCAACACAACATAAATGATACCTTGAAGCTACAATAGAAGGCTTGCAGGGCCAAGCTGCAAGAGTCTCACTAATATTCTAACAATGACAAATAGTTCAGTTTCTCTAATCTTCACCATTTGAAACTAGCTTCTTGGCATAGGCTTAGGTATGATATAATTTGTCAAGTATAGAACTACACCATTAAGAACTACCTTTCTCCCAGAATCCCCACTATTAACCTCATTATGGCAGGTTCATGTTGGAGAGAGTAACATCGGAGTCAGAGCCCTTGCCTATGGATTGCCACACAGCTATGATATTTAGCCAAAAGCCATGTTCATATGTAATTCTGCTCTCAATCCTTGGTCTCCTTCCCCCATTTGGCAGAAGGTACATGTTGGAAGACAATTCTCCATGGGTCTCCTGTGTTCTTGTCTTGCCAATCTTGTCTTGTTCTTGACTGTATTTTCCAGAATGTTTGCATAGTGAACATCTTTGGGACATATGGATAGTGTCTCTCTAAAACAGAAGTCTCTGGAGTAGAAAGTCATAGTTCTTACTCTCCAAGTCTAACAAACATGCCTAGCAAAGGAAGGCATGTCAATGCCCATTAATGAAAGATTAATGGCTCCCCATGTTGAGGATTTCTCTCCTATTGTACAATCTACTGTGTTGTATAGTATTCACCTGGGCCCATCCATGCTGTCCCAGATTTGATTTTTGCTCAAGATGGTCAAGTGAAAAACAACTTGGGTTCAGTTTCACCATTTTTCTCACAGATTTTAACCAACCAGAATGGCCCAGTTTGTTGACAGAGGAGCAGCAGAATTGACAAGAAAAACTTCATGGTTTTAGTGTGGAAGGGGTGATTTATAGGCAAGTGTAGGAAAACCTGACCTAAAGATCTTTGGAGGTTATCACTATAAAATCCTTCATTGAACCCAGAAAGATCAAAGGTAGTGCCTCAAAGTATTGTTGAGTCAGAAAAAAAGAATGTCTAAATATTTTAGGGTGTACCTCAGATTCTCAAGTAATAGTGCTTCTCAGAAGTTCTTGAATTCTAAAATAGAAATGCATGACAGATAAGGGCTTGTCTTGAAAATAAAGATAATGGAATTAATCCCAAAAAGATCTGTAGGATACTTTAAAGTTCTGAAGAGAATCATATCCACATGATCCAATAAAATGGGAAGAGGCATTAGATCTCTAAACTGCAAGCAGGAACCAGCCTGAGAAAACTACTCAGATGCAAATACATGCTATCTTTAATGAAAAAGGAAAGACAAATCAGAGGGCAGAACCAAGAGCCACAGAGAGTCATTTCTGGGCAGGAGTAGAACTGAATGCTAATTAATGATATTCCAACATGTACGGAGATGAATGCCTGTGACTAAGGACACCTTTGTGCCTGTCTTCCTCCTCTTTTGAACAGGGGTTATCTATAGCAGCCATCTGTCTCGTCATTGTATGTTGGTTGTGGAGTTTCAAAGTTCTACAAATGAAGTTGTTATACTTGAGCTGAATTTAAGGAACTACACATTAGGGATGTTGGCCACACCTACACCTGATTTTTTTAGTCACTGTGCTAGTGCCATTTGGGCACACCTATGATTACTTGCCCATCAGCTGCCTGCTGCCTTAAAATAGAACAGACACTATCTGGTGCTGTAGGTTAGAAACAAGATGATGAGATTATAGATTAAGCTGATGTCATCATAGGATAAGACTTTTTGGGGTGGGAGCCCAATATGGCCAGTAGAATATCACAGAAGTGATGTTATGTCACCTCTGAGATAGTTATAAAAGAATGAAGCTTCCATCTTGGGCCGTCTCTTGCTTAGAGCACTTGCTGTGGTACAAACACACTGTGAACAGTCGTATGAGGAGGCCCACATGCTAAGGAACTAAGTTCTCCTGCCAACAACCATGGGAATGAGTCAGAAAGTGGATCATTAATCCTCATTTGAGACTTGAGATGATTACAGCCTTAGCTAACAGCTTTATTGAAATCTCACAAACCCTAAGTCAGGGTGTCATAGCTGTTACTAGTTTTCTGACTCGGAAATAAATGTTGATGTTTTATGATGCTAATTTTGGTGGTAACTTGTTTTGCAGGAATAGGTAACTATAATGAAAACAGACAACAGTGCAGTCATCCACATCTTCAGTGATAGTTGGGATTAAAAGATTTCCTTGTTTTGCCAGTCTAGAAGGGTCTAAAGTGATTGACTTACACTTTTCTTTCTTTTGGTACTGGGGATATAACCCAGCCATACTCTACCACTGAGCTGCATTCCCAGCCCTTTTTATTTTTGGAGATTGGGTCTTTCTTGCTAAATTGCCAAGGATGGCTTTGAATTTGTGATCCTCCTGCCTCAGCCTCCTGAGTTGCTAGGATTAGTGGCATGCACCACTGTACCTGGCTTGACTTGCATTTTCCTAATGAATTATATGGTTGTGATTTTCATATATTTCTTAACTTTTTATATATTTTTCTCTGTTATCATTTAAGCATTTTTTTTTTTTTTGTGGTACTGGGGATTGAACCCAGGGCCTTGTGCTTGCAAGGCAAGCACTCTACCAACTGAGCTATATCCCCAGCCCTCATTTGAGCATTTTTATAATGTATTTCTAATTTTTGCTTATTGATTTGTCAGAATTCTTTATATATTCTGGCTACTAAAATCTATACATGTGCAAACAATTTTTATGAATTATCCCTTCATCTTTTTAATGGTGCCTTTTGATGAACAGAACTGTTTCATTTTAATGTAGCTAAATTTATTGATCTTTTCTATTAGGGCCTGTGTTTTTTGCTATTGTTTCATAGAAATACTTTCTTCTATGAAGTCAGAAACATTCTCCTATGTTTCTTACAAAATTTAAAATTCAGGCTTTCTTATTTATGCCTACATTTTAGTGGGTGTTTGCACATGAAGTGAGGTAGAAATCCAATTTCATTTTCTGTGTGTGTATGTGTATTTTTAGAAGTTGGATCTAGAATGCCCCAATGGCTTATGTATTAAAGGCCTGGCTCCCAATGCAGCAATGGTTAGAGGTGGGGATGTCTGGAAGTGATTGGATCACTGCATCAGTGGATGAATCCAGTGAGGGATTTATAATTCGATGGCATTGAGAGGTGACGGAAGGTAGGAGGTGGGGTCTAGTTAGAGGAAGTGGGTCACTTGGGGGGGGTGTCCTGGAAGTGTATATTTTGTCTGAGCCCCTTCTTTGCTCATGCTCTCTCTGCTTCCTGGCTACCATGAGGTATACCACCACCATGCTCTGCCTCCCAGGCCAAGAATGAATGGAGCCAGCCAACCAAGGACTGAAACCTCTGAAACTATGGGCTAAAATAAATCTTTCCCACTATTAAGATTTTTTTCCTCAGGCATTTTGTCCCAATGATGAAAAAGCTGACTCATTGACTCTCTCACACATACACACTCATATATAATATGTTCATATATATATCTATATATAATGTCTATATATATATACGTATATATAAAATCACTGTACCAGTACTAGTTATAGAATAGTTTGATCTGCAGTCTCAGATATGTTTCCATTTATGTACATATTTCTTTGAGCTATTAATTCTTCTATCTTTGGGCAAAAAACTGCCAACTGCTACTGTTTAATATATTTGACATCAGAGTAGTTCAAGCTCCTTCACTTATTATTTTGGAGTATCTTATATGTTCTTGGCCATTTGTTCTTGTTCCACAAAAAGCCCTTTTGGAATTTAGCTACATTAGTGTCTTTAAGATACTGAATCTTCCTATTCATTAACATGGATTAATTGTTTATTCAGGTCTTAAAATACCCGTTAGTCAAATTTTAAATAGTTATGCGTGTTAGTTTTGTTCATGTTAGATTTATTCCACAATGTTTTGTTTGTGCTATTATAAGTGGTATTATTAAATATGTTTGTCTTCCATGTTGGTGAAATTGTACTGTAATTTTCTTACATAATCTTTTATCTGGTTTTATTATTCTTACTTGATACAATTGTTTTTGGAAAGAATTACCTCTTCTTGGGTAGTTCGACTATACTGGTTTCATAGAAATACAAATAATTTTTGAATATTATTTTTACAACCACTTTCCTAAACTGCATTCTTGCTCATATTTTTATCTATATAGTCTTGTCATTTTCTTAGTAAATTATCACCTTACCTGTTAACATGACATTAACATGGTCACATTAACACAGAACATTTGTGTGTGTGTGTGTGTGTGTGTGTGGTGCTGGCAATGGAACCTCCTATATGCCAGGGAAGCACTATACTACTGAGCTTTATCCCCAGACCCAAACTGTCAATTCTGCTCATCCCTACATATCCTTTTCTTCCTTCCTTCTTTCCTATCTTTCTCTCACTCTCCCCTCTCCTTTTTCTGGCAAGGACTTCCAGTGAAATGTGAATAGCAGTGATGACATGCAGCATTTCTGCCTTGTTTCTGATATTTTAAAATTTATCTTTTAATTTTTTACAGACTGCATTTTGATTCATTGTACACAAATGGGGTACATCATTTCGTTTCTATGGTTGTACACAATGTAAATTCATACCATTCGTGTAATCATACATGTACATAGGGTAATGATGTCTGTCTCATTCCACCATTTTTCATACCCCCCTCCCTCTCATTTCCTTCTACATAATCTAAAGTTCCCCCATTCTTCTCTACCCACCCCCCCAACCCCCATTATATATCATTCTCCACTTATCAGGGAAAACATGCGGCCTTTGGTTTTTTGGGATTGGCTTATTTCACTTAGCATGATATTCTCCAGTTCCATCCATTTATTTGCAGATGCCATATTATTATTCTTTTATATGGCTGAATAATATTCCTTTGTGTATATATACACATTTTCTTTATCCATTCATCTGTTGAAGGGCATCTAGGTTGGTTCCACAATCTAGCTATTGTAAACTGAGCTGCTATAAATATTGATGTGGCTGTGTTACTGTAGTATACTGATTTTAAGTCCTTTGGGTATAAACCGAGGAGTGGGATAACTGGGTCAAAAGGTGGGTCCATTCCAAGTTTTCTTAGGATTCTCCACAGTGCTTTCCTGAGTGGCTGCACCAATTTGCAACTCCACCAGTGATGTAAAAGTGTGCCTTTTCCCCAACATCCATGCCAACATGCATTATTTTTCGTGTTCTTGATAATAGTCATTCTAATTGGAGTAAGATGAAATTCTAGAGTTATTTTAATTTGCATTTCTCTAATTACTAGAGATGTTGAACACTTTTTCATATATTTATTAATTGCCTGTATGTCTTCTGTAAAGTGTCTGTCCAGTTCCTTGGCCTATTTATTGATTGGGTTCTTTGTATTTTTGGTATAAAGTTTTGTAAGTTCTTTATAAATTTTGGAGATTAGTGCTCTATCTGAAGTGTGTATGGAAAAGATTTTCTCCCACTCTGTAGGCTCTCCACATCCTTGATTGTATCCTTTGCTAAGAAAAAGCTTTGTAGTTTGAGTTCATCCCATTTATTGATTCTTGCTTTGATTTCTTGTGCTTTGGGAGTCTTGTTGAGGAAGTCTGATCCTAAGCCAACATGATGAAGATTCGGGCCTACTTTGTCTTCTATTAGATGCAGGGTCTCTGGTCTGATTCTTATGTCCTTGATCCATTTTGAGTTGAGTTTTGTGCAGGGTGGTAGATAGAGGTTTAATTTCATTTTACTGCATATGGATTTCCAGTTTTGCCAGCACCATTTGTTGAACAGGCTATTTTTTCTCCATTGTATGTTTTTGGCTCCTTTGTCTAGTATGAGGTGACTGTATTTATGTGGTTTTGTCTCTGTGTCTTCTGTTCTGTACCACTAGTCTGCCTGTCTATTTTGGTGCCAATACCATGCTGCTTTTGTTACTATTGATCTGTAGTATAGTTAAATGTCTGGTATTGTGATACCTCCTGCTTCACTTTTTCTACTTAGGATTGTTTTGACTATTTGAGGTTTCTTGTTCTTTCAGGTGAAGTTCATGATTGCTTTCTCTATTTCTATGAGGAATGTCACTGGGATTTTAAGTGGAATTGCACTGAATCTGTATAGTGCTTTTGGTAGAATGGCCATTTTGACAATGTTAATTCTGTCTATCCAAGAACATGGGAGACCGTTCCATTTTTGAAGATTTTCTTCAATTTCTTTCTTTAATGTTCTATAGTTTTCATTGTAGAGGTCTTTCACCTCTTTTGTTAGATTAATTCCCAAGTATTTTATTTTATTTTTTTGAGTCTATTGTAAATGGAGTGGTTTTCCTAATTTCTCTTTCAGAGGATTCATCACTTATGAATAGATATGCATTAGATTTATGGTATTGATTTTATATCCTGCTACTTTGCTAAATTCATTTATTAGTTCTAGAAGTTTTCTAGTGGAGTTTTTTGGATCTTCTAAATATAGGATCATGTCATCAGCAGATAGTGACAGCTTTAAGTTCTTCTTTTCCTATTTGTATTCCTTTAATTTCTTTGGTCTGTCTAATTGCTCTGGCAAGTGTTTCAAGGACGATGTTGAATAGAAGTGGTGAAAGAGGGCATCCCTGTTTTGTTCCAGTTTTTAGAGGGAATGCTTTCAGTTTTTCTCCATTAAGAATGATGTTGGCCGTGGGCTTAGCATAGACAGCCTTTACAATGTTGAGGTATGGTCCTACTATTCCTATTTTTTCTACTGTTTTAAGCATGAAGGGGTGCTGTATTTTATCAAACACTTTCTCATCATCTATCAAAATAATCATGCAATTCTTAACTTTAAACCTATTGATGTGATGAATTACATTTATTGATTTCTGGATGTTGAACCAACCTTGCATCCCTGGGATAAACCCCATTTGATCATGGTGCACTATCTTTTTAATATATTTTTGAAATGCGATTTGCCAGTATTTTGTTAAGGATTTCTGCATCTATGTTCATCAGGGATATTGGTCTAAAGTTTTCTTTCCTTGATGTGTCTTTGTCTGGTTTTGGTATCAGAGTGATACTAGCCTCATAGAATGAATTTGGAAGGGTTCCCTCCTTTTCTAATTCCTGGAATACTTTGAGGAGTACTGGTATCAATTCTTCTTCAAAGGTCTTGTAGAATTCGGCTGAGAATCCATCTGGTCCTGGGCTTTTCTTTCTTGGTAGGCTTTTGATGTGTTCTTCTATTTCGGTGCTTGAAATTGATCTGCTTAGATTGTGTACAGTCTTCCTGATTCAGTTTGGGAGGATCATAGGTCTCTAAAAATTTGTCAATGTCTTGATATTTTCTATTTTGTTGGAGTATATATTTTCAAAGTAGTTTCTAATTATGTATTTCAATGGTGTCTGTTGTGATCTTTCCTTTTTCATCATGAATTCTAGTAATTTGAGTTTTCTCTCTCCTTCTCTTTGTTAGTGTGGCTAGAGGCTTATCAATTTTGTTTACTTTTTCAAAGAACCAACTTTGTTTTGTCAATTTTTTGAATTGTTTCTCGTTTCAATTTCATTGATTTCAGCTCTGATTTTAATTATTTCCTGTCTTCTGCCATTTTTGGTGTTAATCTATTCTTCTTCTAGGGCTTTGAGATGTAATGTTAGGTCATTTAGTTGTTGACTTTTTATTTTTTTAATGTATGAGCTCAATGCAATGAACTTTCCTCTTAGTACTGCTTTCAGAGTATTCTAGAGATTTTGATATGTTGTGTCATTGTTCTCATTTACCTCTAAGAATATTTTTTATTTCTTCCTTGATGTCTTCTGTTATCACTGCATCATTCAATAGCATATTATTTAGTCTCCAGGTGTATGAGTAGTTTTTGTTTGTTATTTTATCATTCATTTCTAATTGCAGTCCATGATGGTCTGATAGAATACAAGGTATTTACTAATGGCTTCTTTGTGGCAATGGCATATGGTCTATTTTGGAGAAGGACCCATGAGCTGCTGAGAAGAAAGTATATTCACTTGATAATGGATGAAATACTCTGTAAATATTCATTAAGTCTATATTATTGATTGTACTATTTAGTTCTATAGTTTCTTTGTTCAGTTTTTGTTTGGAGGGTCTATCCAGTGGTGAGAGCGGTGTATTAAAGTCCCCCACTATTAATGTGTTTTGGGCTATTTGATTCTTAAAATTGAGAAGGGTTTGTTTGATATACATAGATGCTCCATTGTTTGTGGCATAAATATTTAAAAATTATTATATCTTGCTGTTTTATGCTTCCCTTAAGCAGTATAAAATGTCCTTCTTTATCCCTTCTGACTAACTTAGGTTTGAAGTCCACTTTATCTGATATGAGGAGGGAGACCCCTGCTTTTTTACTGGTCCATGTGCATGGTATGTTTTTCCCCATCCTTTCACCTTTAGTCTGTGGATGTCTTTTTCTATGAGATGAGTCTCTTAAAGGCAGCATTTTGTTGGGTCTTTCTTTTTAATCCAATCTGCCAGTCTATGTCTTTTGATTATTGAGTTTAGGCCACTGACATTCAGGGTTATTATTGTAATATGATTTGTATTCCTGGTAATTTTGGTTTATTTTTGTTTTTTAACTTGACTTGCTTTCTCCTTTGATTGACTTTTCCTTTAGGGTAGTTCCTCTCTATGCTGACTTGTATTGTTGCTTTTCACTTTCTCCTCATGAAATATTTCACTGAGAATGTTCTGTAGGGCAGGCTTTTTTTTTTTTTTTTGTAAATTCTTTTAACTTTTATTTATCATGGAAAGATTTTATTTCATTGTCAAATCTGAAGGTTTAACTGGGTATAGAATTCTTGGTTGGCATCTGTGTTCTTTCAGAGCTTGAAATATATTGTTCCAGGCCCTTCTTGCTTTAAGAGTCTGGGCTGAGAAATCTGCTGATATCCGTATTGGTTTCCCCTTATATGTAATCTGACGCTTTTCTCTTGCAGCCTTTAAAATCCTATATTTATTTTGGATGTGAGGTATTTCCATTATAATGTGACTTGGTGTGGATCTGTTGTAATTTTTGTGCACCTGGTGTTCTGTAAGCCTCTTGTATTTGATTTTCCATTTCATTTTTCAGGTTTGGGAAATTTTCTGATATTATTTCATTGAACAGGTGTTCATGCCTTTGGTTTGTATCTCTGTGCCTTCCTCAATCCCAATAATTCTTAAATTCAGTCTTTTCATGATATCCCATAATTCTTGGAGGTTCCGTTCATGACTTCTTCCCATCTTCTCAGTTTGTTCAACTTTATTTTCAAGGTTAAATATTTTGTCTTCATTGTCTGAGATTCTGTCTTCCATGAGATCTATTCTGTTGGTGATGCTTTCCATTGAGATTTTAATTTGGTGTATCGTTTCTTTCATTTCAAGTATTTGTTTCAGAATCTCTATGTCTTTATTGAAGTGTTCTTTTGCTTCCTGTATTTGCTCTTTTAACTATTTACTGGAATGGTCATGCATTGCCTGCATTGGCTCTCTTATCTCATCTTTTGCTTCATGGATCATTTTAATTATACAGATTCTAAACTCTTTTTCTGTCATTTCTACTGCCATGCTGTCATTGGATTCTATCACAATAGCATCTTGGTTTGTTAGGGACACTTTCTTTCGGTGTTTTCTCATATTGTTTCTATATATTCCCCTCTAGCAGGGAAGATCAGACATACTGAAGTTCCTCTGCAGGCTTATTATGACCCTGCAGTTTTCCACTACCTCTCCTTGAAGGGGAGATCAATACCAGTAGCACCCAATACAGAGAAAATGCAGCCCTGAACCAGATAGCCCCTATAAAGACTTTAACATTATTATAATGAACAGGATGAGTTCAATTACTATTTTTTTTTGTATTTTCTTTTTCTTTCTTTTTTATTATTTATTTTTTTTATTATTGTACACAAATGGGATACATGTTGTTTCTCTATTTGTACATGGCATAAAGGCATACCATTTGTGTAATCATAAATTTACATAGGGTAATGTTTGATTCATTCTGTTATTTTTTTCCCTTCCCCCCACCCCTCTCACCCCTCTTTTCCCTCTATACAGTCCTTCCTTCCTCCAGTCTTGCCCCCCTCCCTAAACCTAACTCTAACCCTAACACTAACTCTTCCCAACCCCCCATTATGTGTCCTCATCCACTTATTAGCGATATCATACTTCCTTTGGTTTTTTGAGATTGGCTAATCTCACTTAGCATGATATTCTCCAGTTTCATCCATTTGCCTGCAAATGCCAAAATTTTATCATTCTTTATGGCTGAGTAATATTCCATTGTATAGATATACCACAGTTTCTTTATCCATTCATCAATTGAAGGACATTTAGGTTGGTTCCACATTCTGGCTATTGTGAACTGAGCAGCTATGAACATTGATGTGGCTGTATCTCTGTAATATGCTGATTTTAAATCCTTTGGGTATAGGCCAAGGAGTGGGATAGCTGGGTCAAATGGTGGTTCCATTCCAAGTTTTCTAAGGAGTCTCCATACTGCTTTCCAGAGTGGTTGCACTAATTTGCAGCCCCACCAGCAATGTATGAGTGTACCTTTCTCCCCACATCCTCACCAACACCTATTGTTGCTTGTATTCTTGATAATCGCCATTCTAATTGGGGTGAGATGGAATCTTAGGGTGGTTTTGATTTGCATTTCTCTTATTACTAGAGATGTTGAACATTTTTGCATATGTTTGTTGATTGCTTGTAGATCTTCTTCTGTGAAGTGTCTATTCATTTCCTTAGCCCATTTGTCGATTGGATTACTTGCATTCTTGGTGTAGAGTTTTTTGAGTTCTTTATAGATTCTGGAGATTAGCGCTCTATCTGAAGTATGATTGGCAAAGATTTTCTCCCACTCTGTAGGCTCTTTCTTCGCATTGCTGATAGTTTCCTTTGCTGAGAGAAAGCTTTTTAGTTTGAATCTATCCCAGTTATTAATTCTTGCTTTTATTTCTTGTGCTATGGGAGTCCTGTTGAGGAAGTCTGGTCCTAAGCCGACATGTTGAAGCTCTGGACCTACTTTTTCTTCTATAAGATGCAAGGTCTCTGGTCTGATTCCGAGATCCTTAATCCATTTTGAGTTTAGTTTCGTGCATGGTGAGAGATATGGGTTTAGTTTCATTCAGTTGCATATGGATTTCCAATTCTCCCAGCACCATTTGTTGAAGAGGCTATCTTTTCTCCATTGCATATTTTTGGCACCTTTGTCTATTATGAGAAAATTGTATTTATTTGGGTTTGTGTCCATGTCCTCTATGCTGTACCATTGATCCACCTTTCTATTTTGGTACCAATACCATGCCATTTTTGTTACTATTGCTTTGTAGTAGAGTTGAAGATCTGGTATTGCGATACCCCCTGCTTCACTCTTTCTGCCAAGGATTGCTTTAGCTATTCTGGGTTTTTTATTCTTCCAGATGAATTTCATAATTTCTTGCTCTATTTCTGTAAGGTACATCATTGGGATTTTCATTGGAATTGCATTGAATCTGTATAGCACTTTTGGTAGTATGGCCATTTTGACAATATTAATTCTGCCTATCCAAGAACATGGGAGATCTTTCCATCTTCTGAGGTTTTCTTTAATTTCTTTCTTTACTGTTCTGTAGTTCTCATTGTAGAGGTCTTTCACCTCTTTTGTGAGATTGATTCCCAAGTATTTTATTTTTTTCGAAGCTATTGTGAATGGGGTAGTTTTCCTAATTTCTCTTTCTGAAGATTCATCGCTTATGTATAGAAATGCCTTAGATTTATGTGCATTGATCTTATATCCCGCTACTTTACTGAATTCACTTATGAGATCTAAAAGTTTTCTGGTGGAATTTCCTGGTTCCTCTAAGTATACAATCATATCATCAGCAAATAGGGATAGTTTGAGTTCTTCTTTTCCTATTTGTATCCCTTTAATTTCTTTGGTCTGTCTAATTGCTCTGGCTAGAGTTTCAAGGACGATATTGAATAGAAGTGGTGAAAGAGGGCATTCCTGCCTTGTTCCAGTTTTTAGAGGGAATGCTTTCAGTTTTTCACCATTTAGAATAATATTAGCCATGGGCTTAGCGTAGATGGCCTAAGGAATGTTCCCACTACCCCAATTTTTTCTAGTGTTTTGAGCATGAAGGGATGCTGTATTTTATCAAATGCTTTTTCTGCATCTATCGAAATAATCATGTGATTCTTGACTTTAAGTCTATTGATATGGTGAATTACATTTATTGATTTCCGAATGTTGAACCAACCTTGCATCCCTGGGATGAAACCCACTTGATCATGGTGCACTATCTTTTTAATATGTTTTTGTATGCGATTTCCTAAAATTTTGTTGAGAATTTTTGCATCGATGTTCATTAAGGATATTGGTCTGAAATTTTCTTTCCTCGATGTGTCTCTGTCTGGTTTAGGTATCAGGGTAATATTGGCTTCATAGAATGAGTTTGGGAGGGTTCCCTCCTCTTCTATCTTATGGAATACTTTGAGAAGTATTGGAATGAGCTCTTCTTTAAAAGTTTTGTAGAACTCGGCTGAGAACCCATCTGGTCCCAGACTTTTCTTTGTTGGTAGGCTTTTGATGACCTCTTCTATTTCATTGCTTGAAATTGGTTTATTTAAGTTGTGTATGTCCTCCTCGTTCAGTTTAGGCAATTCATATGTCTCTAGAAACCTGCTGATGTCTTCGAAATTTTCTATTTTGTTCGAGTATAGATTTTCAAAATAGCTTCTAATTATGTTTTGTATTTCAGTCGTGTCTGTTGTGATATTTCCTTGTTCATTCCGAATTTTAGTGATTTGGGTTTTCTCTCGTCTTCTCTTTGTTAGTGTGGCTAAAGGTTTATCAATTTTGTTTATTTTTTCGAAGAACCAACTATTTTGTCAATTTTTTGTATTGTTTCTTTTGTTTCAATTCCGTTGATTTCAGCTCTGAGTTTAACTATTTCCTGTCTTCTACTACTTTTGGTGTTGGTCTGTTCTTCTTTTTCTAGGGCTTTGAGCTGTAGTGTTAGGTCATTTATTTTTTGAGTTTTACTTCTTTTATTAAATGCGCTCCATGAAATAAATCTTCCACTAAGTACTGCTTTCATAGTGTCCCAGAGATTTTGATATGATGTTTCTTTGTTCTCGTTTACCTCTAAGAATTTTTTAATTTCCTTCCTAATATCTTCTGTTATCCATTCATCATATAATAGCATATTGTTTAATCTCCAGGTGTTGGAATAGTTTCTGTTTTTTACTCTTTCATTTATTTCTAACTTCAATCCATTATGATCTGATAGAATACAAGGTAGTGTCTCTATCTTCTTGTATTTGCTGACATTAGCTTTGTGGCATAATATATGATCTATTTTAGAGAAGGATCCATGTGCTGCTGAGAAGAAAGTGTATTCGCTCTTGGTTGGATGGTATATTCTATAAATGTCTGTTAAGTCTAAATTATTGAATGTGTTATTGAGATCTATGGTTTCTTTGTTCAATTTTTGTTTGGAAGATCTGTCCAGTGGTGAGAGAGGCGTGTTAAAATCACCTAGTATTATTGTGTTATGGTCTGGTTTCTAAAATTGAGAAGGATTTGTTTAACATACATGGATGAGCCACTGTTTGGGGCATAGATGTTTATGATTGTTATATCTTGCTGATTTATGCTTCCCTTAAGCAGTATGAAATGTCCTTCCTTATCCCTTCTGACTAACATTGGCTTGAAGTCCACATTATCTGAAATGAGGATGGATACTTCCGCTTTTTTGCTGAGTCCATGTGCATGGTATGTTTTTCCCCATCCTTTCACCTTTAGTCTATGGGTATCTCTTTCTATGAGGTGAGTCTCTTGCAGGCAACATATTGTTGGATCTTTCTTTTTAATCCAATCTGCCAGTCTATGTCTTTTGATTGATGAATTCAGGCCATTAACATTCAGGGTTATTATTGAGATATGATTTGTATTCCCGGTCATTTGGTTCATATTTACAATTTTATTTATTTATTTATTTATTTTTTGACACATCTTGGTTCCTCCTTTATTTGACAGTTCCTTTAGGATAATTCCTCCCTTTGCTGATTTGCTTCTTTGTTTTTTATTTCTTCCTCATGAAATATTTTGCCGAGAATGTTCTGTAATGCTGGCTTTCTTTTTGTAAATTCTTTTAGCTTTTGTTTACCATGGAATGATTTTATTTCATCGTCAAATTTGAAGGTAAGCTTTGCTGGGTATAAGATTCTTGGTTGGCATCCATTTTCTTTCAGAGCTTGAAAAATGTTGTTCTAGGCCCTTCTAGCTTTTAGGGTCTGGATTGAAAAATCTGCTGATATCCGTATTGGTTTCCCCCTGAATGTAATTTGGTTCTTTTCTCTCACAGTCTTTAAAATTCTGTCTTTATTTTGTATGTTCGGTATTTTCATTATAATGTGCCTTGGTGTGGGTCTGTTGTAATTTTGTGTATTTGGAGTCCTATAAGCCTCTTGAACTTGATTTTCCATTTCATTCTTCAGATTTGGGAAATTTTCTGATATTATTTCATTGAATAGATTGTTCATTCCTTTGGTTTGTTTCTCTAAGCCTTCCTCAATCCCAATAATTCTCAAATTTGGCCTTTTCATGATATCCCATAGTTCTTGCAGATTGTGTTCATGATTTCTTACCATCTTCTCTGTTTGTTCAACTTTGTTTCGAGGTTAAATATTTTTTCTTCAATATATGAAGTTCTGTCTTCCAGGTGTTCTATCCTATTGGTTATGCTTTCTATGGAGTTCTTAATTTGGTTTATTGTTTCCTTCATTTCAAGGATTTGTTTGGTTTTTTTTTCAATATCTCTCTTTATTGAAATGATCTTTTGCTTCCTGAATTTGCTCTGTTAACTGTTGATTGGTGCGATCATTCAATGCCAGCATTTGCTCTTTCATCTCATCATTCAATGCCTGCATTTGCTCTTTCATCTCATCGTTTGCTTCCCTAATCATTTTAATTATGTACATTCTGAACTCCCTTTCTGTCATTTCTTCTGCCATGCTGTCGTTGGATTGTATTGATGTAACATCTAGATTTGTTTGGGGCATTTTCTTCCCTTGTTTTCTCATATTGTTCAGGAATCAGTGGGTCATTAAGATATTGCAGATTTCCTCTATCGACTAATAATGTCCCTGAAGATTGCTAGTATATCCCCTCTTATCCTTCAGTAGCCTGAAGTCTTGGAGGAAGTTGATAATGCGGAGCACCTCGAAGAAGCTGCCTCTCTAGGGCGGTGACCCTCAGGTGGCGTATATTCCCTGCTAGTTGTCAGAGGTGTCTCCACTTGTTGACCAATGGTCATCCAAAGGGGAACTAGGCTGTGGGCTGAGGCAAGTTCTGTTTGTGCCTGTGTCTCTGGTTTTACCGTCCCTGTGGGAAAACCTCTCCCGGTAGGGAAGACTCACTCGGTGGGAACGTCTCGCTGGTCAGTTCCCCTCCTAGAGGTTCCCCTCAATCTACAACTACCGCCTGGGCTGGGCTGTCTTCCTCTGCAACGTTCCCAGGGGCCCGGACCTACCTTCTGGGCCTGGGAGCCTCACCCTCTGCAGGCAAGTCTCCTTAGGCTGCCTCTCCCAGATAATCTGCCCGCAGTCCTGGAAACTTTGCTCCGCCCCTAGGCGTGTCTCTGTGGGGCTCTTCCAGCAAGAAGCCACCTAGCTCCTGGGACCCTACTCTGCACCTAATCGCCTGGCTATGTGGCCCCTCCTCTGAGCCGCCACCTGGAGCCCCGTACAATAGCTCCGATACCCAGAGACCCACCACACACCTCCTCCTCCGGACAGCAGCCCGGTTTCCGACGCAGTCACTAGGAGTCCAAGCAACTCACTTCGCGTCTCCTCCTCCCGCCAACCTCCCGTAGCCCTAGGCAGTCACTCCAAGCCCAAGTGACCCACCCTGTTCCTCCTCCTCCTCCTCGGGGTAGCCCCCCGGGTGTTCAGGGGCGGTGGCTCCGAGACCAAGTGACCCACCGCGCTCCTCCTCCAGGCAGGCCACCAGTGTTCAGGATCGGTCACTTTGAGTGCAATCTACTCACCACTCGCCTCCTCCTCTGGCAACCGCCTGTGGCTCTGATGCAGTCACTCCTAGACCAAGTGACCCACCGCGCTTCTCCTCTTCCTCCTGGCAACCCCCTGGTGCTCAGAAGCGATTACTCTGAGTCTAAACAGCTCGCCATGCAGCCTCTCCTCAGGCAGCCGCCCAGAGCCCCAGTGGTTGCTCCGAGTCCAAGCGCTGTGCTGAGCAGCCTCCTCTACGATGATCCCAGTTGTCCGTGTTTACCGCTCCAGTGGGGGGAGGGGCGTCTCGCCGAGCAACTCCACTTCACAAATTCCCTGCGTTCCGGGGCTACTGCCCCATCCGGGATGCCTCCCTAACGGGAGAGACTCACCCGGCGGCTTTGAGTTGGTCCCAAGTCTCTCACTATCTCCTCTTTTGAATCCTGTGTCCTGGAGCAACATGAAATGCAGCCACCCTCTAGGCCGCCATCTTTAAACTCTCAATTACTATTTACAATATTTCTAGTTGTGAACAAGAGGATGGGGAAGGGTGTAGGATGTGAGTAAATAGAGGTACCTGTCAAAGGGCCTCCAGTCTCCTGTAGGTGTCTCAGGAAGGGGGCCACCCTTCCAATGATGATGGCCATGCCCTCAGGAATAATTCAAAATGCCTGCACCAGCCTCCAAAGAAGCTGGGGAGCCCCAGTGAGGGTGCACTGAGTCAGCACGAGGTAGGCACAGTATCCTTCAGCAGTAGGGGGGCAGGCAGGCAGGCTCAACTACTGGCCTCCAACCTTGGTGTGGGGGCAGGCTGGGGGGCTCAGCACCGTGTCCATCTGCAGTGGGGGGGGGCTCAGCACCAGCGTCAGGTCTCAGTTTTGCAGGGGGGGGGCACGGTTTCTAATTTTTTAAAGGCAATGCTTCCAGTGTTTGAGACAGGGTCTTGACAAGTTGCTGAGGCTGGCTTTGAACTTACAATCCTCCTGCCTCAGTCTCCAGAGGTGCTGGGATTACGGGCTTGTACCACTGCACCTGGCCTCTTTTTTTTTTTCCTAATATAATTTTTAAAACCTATAAATTTCCTTCTAAGTTTTACTTCCATTGCATTTCCTAAATTCCAATATTGGAGTTTTCATTGACATAATTTTTTTTACTTTTGAAATTATTAAAAAAAATTACTTTTAAACAACATTTTAAAAAACTAGAACAAAACTTATTTTGTTTCCTTGCCAAGGAAATCAGAGTTCCTAAGTCAAGAGTCCACATTTGGTTTCAAAACAGATCTAGATTCAGCAGTCATCAATGTGGCTGCCTAGAGACTGGGGACTAAACTCAGGGGTGCTCTACCACTGAGCTACACCTATAGCCCTTTTGTATTTTTTTTGTTGAGATAGGTGACACCAAGTTGCCAAAGCTGACCTTGAATTTGTGATCCTCTTGCCTCTGCTTCACAAATAGCTGGGAGTAAAGGTGCATGCTACCATGCCCAGCCAAAAACTAGAATGATTTTTAAAAATGCTGTACAGTTAACTTTGTTGTGTGGTTCTGGGCACTGAGCCCAGAGCCTCACGTTAGGGAAGTGCTCTCTCACCAGACCATGTTTCTACGCTACTTTACATTTACATTTTGGTGCAAGGGGAAGTATGAAGAATCACAAGATCCTACAATTACAGGATTGTGAGTTTTTGGAAGGGTCAAGAAGGGACAAGCACACAGTGATACTCACTGTTTCTTATGACTGTAATCAGTGATGAACGTACTTGAAAGCAACCATACTTTTCACAAAATCAACTGATTCAGAACTTGAACTCTGCCAGGGTGGACTGATCACTGATTATTACAGGCTATAAATACTGCAATAATTGTTCACATGCAAAGGCTTCTCTACTATTTCTCCTCATCCTTGCCAGGTGAACTTCTGTGTATGAGAGTAACAGACTCAAGATTGTGGCCCTACTCAGGCATGTTAGAAAAGTCTTTATTTCTTTATTTTTTTCCAGGTGCAGTTTAAATAGTGAAACACCACAGGACCTTCTGCTCAACATGAGAACTGGAACATACCAGTACATTTAAGGTCTCTACATGGGTGTCTTCTTTCCCCCTGTCCTCTCTCTCTGCCTCCCTTCATCCTACCCTTTTGTTTATTCTGTGCCTTTTATTGTATTGCAATTTTTTTCTTAAATTAACAGACATTTTAAGTTTAGATTTATATATATGAGAATATACACAGTTTCCACAAACTCTGGAATACCATGGTGGTGCATGAGGCATTTTGTAAATCCATGGATACACTGCAGGCAGGGAAGGCAAGTTCTGTTGAGCTCATGCTTAACTTCAATCCCTGCCACCAGAGCCACTTTGTTCCTGAGCCCAGGGGTGGCTTGTAAAGAGGATAAAAACTATCCACAGAATGGGTTGTTCTATTCACTTTATTATTAGTCTGCCTCTGCTGAGGTCACCCTTTGGTGAGCATTTACATGAGATGCAAATATTTTCATGTCTTTTGTCCATTCAGAGGTGTATCCACATACCTCTTACCCAAATGTCTTTGTCACCAATTTTCCAATCATGACTGTTTCCAATTCCTGATCATCCAGCTAAATTAAGGGCCACAGCTCGTGAAATTGAATATGATTGCATATCTGGCCATTTACCCTTCCAAGCAAAGTGAACAACCAGATGCATTACTCCAAGCTTCATTGGGAGGATATTCCTTCACCAGCTGTCCTTCAAGGATGTTGTGGAGAGAGGCTGTAGTTCTGTAGAACCATCTGTAAGCCAGGCCCTAGTTGTCTTCTGTCAGCAGATCAGAGGGAACTGCCCACAGGAGCAGGTAGGAACAAAGAAGGCAGGAATGAGGAAAATGGGTCTTTTGAACACTTCTTCAAGTACATTTCCGGGTCTGCTCAGGTGTATCACTTCCATTTGATGATGGAGTGGTGCTGTGCTTGCCAACTTCATGGTCTGATGAGTCAGACAACACCCAGTTCAGAATGTAGCTCAGTTCCCATGATAACTTAGTGATCTATGGTTAAGTGTTCAGAATCTACTCAGGCCCAGTAGCAGGCCAAGAGCTCTTTCTCAAAACAAGTAGTTATTTATGGCATTACCAGTCTTGCTCCAAAATCCTACAGGTCTGAAACTAGAACTCACCTGTAGGGGCCTGCCAAAGACTGAATAGCATTCCTGTCTGAGAATGACACTTCGCCACTGGATCTGCTAGATCATATGGCCTAAGTGGCAGAGCAGCTTGTATGCGGCCTGTACAAGATGCAAAGCCTTTTCTGGTTCTGGGCCCAACTCAAAACTGGCAACTTTTGGGTCACTTCATAAATGGGTTGAAGTAACACACCAAATAACCATTTGTTGCCTCCAAAGTGCAACAACATCCACTAGATGTTCTTTCTTGGTTGCAGGAGCACTTAATTCAACAATTTATCCTTCACATTAGAAGGGCTGTTTCAATAGGCCCAAACCACTGGACCTCATTAATTTTACTGAGGTGGAAGGTCCCTGAAGTGTAGTTAGATTTCCTACTTGTTACAAGTTTACAGTAGTTGCTATTTCTTGATCACTTGTTTCATTCAGTATCATGTCATCAATGTAATGATTAGTGTAGCATCTTGTGGCTAGGAAGGTGATCAATATCCCTGCAAACTAAATTATGATATAAGGCTGGAGAGTAGATAATACCTGAGGTAGGACAGTGAAGGTGTATTGTTGACCTTGCTGGTTAAAAACAAACTACCTCTGGTGGACTTTTATGGATAAGTATGGTGAAAAAGGTATTTTCCATATTGATTGTGTAGCAGGTACCAAGTGATGTGTTAATTTGCTCCAGCAATGAAACCCCATCTGCTACACCAGCTGCAATCAGTGGTTAAAATTATACTCCATAGCCATTCCCCAACATCCTTTTTGTGCAAAATCAAATACCATCCCCGAATAGCAGAAGTGTCTTCATTCTCACCTGTTATTTATCTTCTGAGGCTTTTATACACATACAAACATATTGTCTTTATTGGTTTCTTAAAAATATACAGGTAGGATAAAACTATTCGGCAGTTTGCTCTTCTCATTCTAGAGTACAGAATTGGACCCCTTCTGATTTAGTATATAGAGACCTGACTCAGGTTTAATGGTTGCATGTTCAGTAAAACAGATAAACTGTAATTTATTTTAACCAATCTCCTTCATGATGGACATTTGGGTTGATTCCACTTTGCTACAGAACCAATGCTGAAATGAATATACATCCACATGTCATATAACTTTTACATATAAATGCAAATTATAAATATACATATTTACCTGCATGTGTGTAAATATTTCTGAAGACCTGATTTCCTGGTAAAAGGAAATGCTCCATCTTTCCACCTTTTTGTTTTTTAATGATAAATTTCTGACAAAATTCCTTAACCAAGGAATGACTTCAGTTTCAAAATACGCTGAATGCATTCAGTTCACAGGATCTCTCAGCATACTTCTGGTAGCTCTTGGTATATTAGGACTTGGTGAACTTGAGAATGGAAAGGGTTTCTTGGCCTGCCTGTCTAGAAAGTGCAGTGGTCCCTTGTAGACCTTTTGCCTTCAATGTTTTCAAAATGTCTTCTAAAATGAGTTAAAAAAAGAAAAAAATAAACTCCAATTATATCACTTGATGATGTGTATGGTCTCTAAACAGTTTAATAATATGATAAATACAGAATGTTTATAAATTATATTCATCTAACAAAACATGTATACCAAGTAAATGTCTATTAAAGTGAACTTGGGCTTCAGATCACTTGGTACTTTGTAATCAAACTGAACAGCTTGATAGCAGAGGAAGTCTACATTGGACCAAACATTAATTAAATTTGTTACTACAGCAAGCAATCAATTTCTCAGTTGTGTGGCTTTAATCTCTGCCATATATCCTTCCCTTTGAATGAAAAAGGTCAGCAAAGGTATGGGCAAGCTGAATACTAATACTGGCTGGAAGAATAAATGAGAAGTCGTTTATTTCTTTTAGACATATTAAAAAAGGAAAACCTTTTATAAATAAGACTGAACTAAGAAAATAGAAACACACAAAAAACTAAAGTTAGGAATCAATGTTATTTGAGGGGCTGAGGATATAAAATATAAGATTAAAATCAAACTGGAATGTACAGAAGAGAAAATAGATGAAGCAATTTAGTTATAAAGTAATCTGAAAATCAAGATATAAACATCCATACAGTAAGACAGCTTTCAGGATTAAATTTCAGATGAACTAAAGAGTTAATGACTTTAAGACCAGAGGGTGTGATAAAATTGTGGCATTTGCAGGCAAATGGATGAAATTGGAGAATATCATGCTAAGTGAGATAAGCCAATCTCAGAAAACCAAAAGACGAATGATCTCGCTGATAAGCAGATGATGACATAAATGGGGGGTGGGAGGGGTTAGCATTAGGGTTAGGGTTAGGTTTAGGGTTAGGGTTAAGAAGGGTGGCAAGAATGGAGGAAGGAAGGACTGTATAGAGGGAAAAGAGGAGTGGGGGGAAGGGAAAAATAACAGAATGAATCAAACAACATTACCCTATGTAAATTTATGGTATGCCTTTACTCCATGTACAAACAGAGAAACAACATGTATCCCATTTGTTTACAATAAAAAAAAAAAAAGAAAGAAAGAAATTTAAGCCCTTGTGGAACCTAAAATTCTTTTGCTCATTAATAATTCTAACAACTAAAGCAAAACAAAAATGAATTCTAAAAATAGTTAATCACATTATTGGGTAGAGGGTGAATATCTTTAACAATAAAAGAAAAAACAAACATAAAAAAAAAAAAAGAACGGAGGGTACAGAAAAAATTCACAGCATTGGGGGTAAAAAGAAGTAAGAGGCTCTGTATTTGAATATTAGTAATGAATAGGAGAAAAAGTTCACCCCCTCAAAAGAAAATTATACTTTTTAAAACCAGAAAAATATCTCTTAAAAATATCTCCTCTTTTAATGTTAATTTGTCTCTATTAGTGATTAAATTCATGAACATCCTGTGTTACTTTATACATTATAGCTTTCTATGTTATAAATTTTTGTTTTCAGCAAAGCAAAGAGTTAATAAACTGGTCTGTATTACCTGGATTGTTTTCTTTTATGGTAACTAAATAGAATAATCCTCTTGGGGAAAGGAGGTCTGATGCCAGTGGAAAGAATCTATCCATGACTTCTCGTCCATTTCTGCCACCAGCCCAAGCTGCTTCTATTCCGTGACTTCCCACCTGTGGCCAATTAGATTATTTTTATCGATTCAGGACAAGTTTAATTTAGATCACAAGGTGCATCTTTTTGACAGGTAACATCTCCAAAGTCTGTATTTTGTATTTTACTGCTGACAAACAGGAAGTGAAGTTGAATCTAGGTTTCCTAACTTCCTAGTTTATGTGACCTTAGGCAAACTGGTAAATCTCTTTGTGAATTACTTTCTTCCCTTTTCTGTAAAATTAGAAAAATAATAGTTCTATCAGTACAATCAGAAGAAATGATGAAGAAATATTTTTAAGGTTGAGGATGTTGCTCAGTGATACAGTGCTTGCCTAGCATGCATGAGTCCCTGGATTCAATACTTAGCACCAAAAAAATACTTTTATCCACTGTAGGAATGAATAGTTTTGACAGTCATTGCTTTGGGCACACCAAGTACTTAGTAATAACACTATAAAACTGAGAGAAATGGGTAATTCATACACACACACACACACACACACACACACACACATATATATCTCACATTCCTTTCACTACAATTTTCCACAAAGTTCATCATTTTAGGAAATTTACGAGTTCCTGTTTTTCGTCAACTCTTTTCTCCTGGGGACTTCTCTTTGCTGGTGTCCCTTTGCTTTCTCCTGGGCTTAATGCCCTCTTCTTCTGGGACCCATGTCTTTCTCTTCCTATTTACTCCCTAATTTTCAGAGGAACACATTTTCTTGATGTTTCAAGAGGTAAGATGGTCTGTGGCCAGCCTTTGCAGGGCCAGTCTCTTGTCACTCTGCCTCAATATGGGCTAGGACTATTAGGGTTTGGATATGAGGTTTTCTTCATGCTGAAGGCATGGTGTCCAGTTCAGCAGTGTTCAGAGGTGGGCTTTTGGGAAGTGACTGGATCATGAGTTCTGACCTCATCAGTTGATTAATCCACTGATGGATTCATAATTTGACAGCATGATATGGACATAGTGGTAGGAGGCAGGACCTAGTTGAAGGAAGAGGGTTCTTGGGGACATGTTCTTGGGGACATGTCCTTGGGTACTATGTTTTGTCCCCAGGCCTCCCCACCTTTTATTTCTCTTTCTCTGCTTCCCAGCTGTCATGTGAGCAGCTCTGCTCTGCCACACACTACGTTCCATGATGTTCTGCTTCACCACAGGCCCACAAGCAATGGAGACAAGTGACCCCTGGACTGAAATCTCTGATACTAAGGGAGAAAATAAAACTTTTCTTCTTTAAGTTGATTTTCTCAGGTATTTGGTCACAGCAACAAAAAGCTGACTAACTCAGACTCCTTTGTGATATGACTCTCCAGGGATGCTTAGTCACATTTGTCTGCTCACACTAGAGATAAGCCTCCAGGGCGATCATCTGGACCAGCCTCCCTCACAATGCTCAGGTATGTGTGCTTCCGGAGGCTCGACTGGCACCAACACACTCTGACAGGCTCCCATCCTCTGGAATCAGGCATGTTTGGTGGCTTCTGTTTGCCTGATACCTGGGCTAACGACGGTGTCCACCTCTGATTCTTCAGAGACCACACACACCAATAGTACCTTATTTCCTGTTTATGGACATTCCAGTAAGTACAGCTGAACATTTATGAGCATAAACTCCTAATAATTTAAGCTCTAAATCTCCAGTCACCTTTTGTGATTTCCTTTGCTTTACCTTCAACTGCTCATTACTTTGTTACAATGACTTCCTACCTTCACATATGAGTTCTTATATCAGTAGAGCAACGGCTTTTTTTGTTACTTAACTGCCTTTAGTAGGAACAGCAATCAAGTGGAGCTTTTTCGCCTTGGTATAAAGGTGAATGCAATGTTTATCAGCTTTGCCAGAGAATAAACATCAAAGGAAAAAATAGGCAAAATAAAGAAAAACTAGACTTAGTACATGATAAAACTGTCTGCCTTGAACTTACTGGAAAAAGAGTTAATATGGTTTACCTCTTCTGTATTGAGGTATTAAAAACCATACATTTCAATTATTTTCCCTACTAAAAATGAATAATACCTATACCTTCTGTTAATACCTATGAAAGGAGGCAGCCTAAGACTTTCACAAGGAATTCCTATTTATTATTTATTAAAAATATTAAGGGGCTTGGGATAAAGCTCAGTTTGTAGAGTGTTTGCCTGTCAAGCACAAGGTCCTGGGTTCAATCCCCAGTACAGGAAAAAAGAAAAATTTTATTTCACAAATTTGTTATTCATGATAAAGGATAGATAGATACAGACATGAAAATATAAATTTAAGTATCTACTTTAAAGTATGATTTAGGTGAGAATTTAAGGACATAGATTATAATGTGTATAGTCATTAGTTTTCATTCCTGTCTAATAATAGTATCAATTACTGACAATTAGGATAAAATCAAAGCAGTGTCTGATGTCATATGATGTTCATTTTACTTTAGAAACAGAATTGCCAAAAATACTCATAATTAAATTTTGCTGCATGTCTTACCTCTTCAGGTGGAGTCACAACATAGGGGGGATTGAACACCAGAAGATCAACTTTTTCCTTCAGTCTTGGTAACAAGCCTTTGACCTAAATGTTTTCAACAACAGAATTTTAATTAACTTGGACTCTGGTTTAAATAATTAATAAATCAATCTTTAAAGCTACTCTCCCTTGTTGGTGAAAAGAAGCAATGTTAGAAGGCTTTACTTTTAGATGGAAACAATATTTTTACATTTTCAGATGAAGATTATATGCACTTAATTAAAAACAATGATTAGAATGAATAAAATGTTCAATAAACACCATATATGTTTACACTATGGGTTCCTTTTGAGAAAATAAAATAACAAACTGTAATTCTGAAGCAGATATTCTGCATATATTTGGACATGAGTTTAGAATACATCCACTGACTTAAACCTGTATTTCCTATAATCAAGAGAAATATTTTATGGAATGACAGAAAACACATCTGAGGTTCAGAAATATCAGAAGATGAACTTTTTGTTTTCAGCTTCTTCAATTACTTGTAAATGTACTAGCTGAAACAATTAGATATCAAAGAAGGAAAGCATTGGATACACTGATTAAACTGAAGACACCAATTATTTGGTGTTTTTAAAATCCTTATACTGGATATAATTTTCTATGGAACAAGAAAAAAATGTTCTTTTTAAAGAAAGTATGTTTAGTAGTTTCTTTAAAATTCTGTATTTTCTTTAAATGGCCAAGTGCCATTTAAAGTAGTCAATTAAATAACTAAATACTTAGAAGTCATATCTGATTATGTCATCTTGTGCCTTCATATACACAGTAAAATAAAAACCTATGTATGGAAGAGCTCTTTACCCACTGATTCTCATGCTGTTTCTTGAGAAAGAATAATGAAATATCTCAAATCAATATGCAGAGTTTTATTAACATTCTCACAATATTCCCCATATCTGCAATAAGTATCTACCATATTTATTGAATACTGTTCTTTATATGTACTTTGTTTTGTTAAATAAATCAAATGTAAAGGGAGACTTCTCCATTTACTATTGTAAATGGAAAATCAATATAACTCTTTGGAAATAGAAATGTCTCTAAGAATAAATGCAATACAAATAAAAAATGCTATTAAATTATAGTTACTCTTGCTAGTTTCAGAGTTACCCAGGCCTGCTCTTTTCATTAAATGGCATTTGTCAGTGCTAAATAGATATTAAAGAAAAACACCAAACTGAGATCTTCTCCTTAATGTGATCAGAATGGCTGAAAGAGAATTAAAAAAACAACAGCTTTTAGACTTTGTAATTCAAAGTCACTTAATACCCAGGCATATCCCCTAAATACTGGGTGGGCTACTTACATATATTATTATGAAACAATGTCTTCAAATTTTCATTTTATCCAGGTTTATGCAAGCAATCCTATTTTAATCACCAAATTAAGTCTGTTAACTATGCTATTCAGTGAGAACTATTAAGTTGTACTTTTGAAGAAATGTTTACAGAGGTAAATTTTCTTTCTCATTTAAAAAGAGAAAAGATACCCAGTTTTTGTTAGTAATTCAGATGTAGTTTTGTAATCAGGTCAAAAGATTACCAGTCTGTTGTCTACCCAATAATAGCCCTGGAATGAGGAAACACATTTAAATAACCAAAAGCTTTTCTTTCAGTTCCATAAAGAAATTAAGTTTCTCATATTGTAAAAAAGAATTCCATAATATAATTTTCCAGAAATGCTGGGTAATGAAACTAGAAATGTGTGTGCTTTGCAACTGTTTATGATGGTCC
Organism: Sciurus carolinensis; assembly: GCF_902686445.1. NCBI lineage: Eukaryota > Metazoa > Chordata > Mammalia > Rodentia > Sciuridae > Sciurus > Sciurus carolinensis. Next base: position 126,554,177 of record NC_062221.1, on the reverse strand, counting down.
CTAGGGTACCCTGCCATTATAATCACTGCAGCAACTGAATTTCAAATAAGGAGGAAAACATATTAAAAATAGAAAATCTTTTGGTTAAAATAAATTTAAATGAGGAAGTCATTATGGATGAGATAAAAAGTCTAAACTAGGCATCCATATTCAGCTTTTCAATTTGCTGAATAACACAGTCCTGCAACATTTCTGAGAATTGGGCCTCTGATAAGAAGTTCAAGTACTTCTAGCAAAACTCAGATTTTATTCATATGAGAGGCACTCATACAGAGTTCCTTAACTCTTGGTTTAAATAACAATTCGATTAAACTGGTCATTTGGTTTTCTAGTACAAAACATCTGGAGAAACAAAGTTTTATTGACGAATAGCACTGAAATATGACAAAACAGAGCAACTACTATGGCAAAGAGGAAAAAAAATAAAAACTCAAACTTATTGCAGACTACAGCTATTTAGTGTAAAGGTGGATATACCTGAGTAGACCTTAACCATCACCATCCGTAGCACAGACAATATTGAGACGAAAGATAAAATGTTTGGTATGTTTTAAGCACATAAAGAAATATACACTTTTAAAGACATTTTCCTGAAACTAAAAATGAAATACAGTGAAAGTGCTACTTTTTAAACAGATAAACCAGCAATCCAAAACAATGAGTTTACCTTATTATTGAAGTTGTGGCAATCTATGCCCCATGTTCTGAAAGGGTATGTAAATTGATCACAACATCTATGCTCAGGCCAATCTCTTATTTATTGCTTTGTGAAAAGTAACATTCAGTACCACAATTAGTCAACAAATATGTGAAAAAATATTCAATATCACTAGCAATTAGAAAAATGCAAATTAAAACTACACTGAGATTTCATCTCACTCCATTCAGAATGGCAATTATCAAGAATACAAGTAAGTGCTTGCTTCAGCAGCACATATACTAAAATTGGAATGATACAGAGAAGATTAGCATGGCCCCTGTGTAAGGATGACATGTAAATTCGTGAAGTGTTCCTATTTTTATAAGTGCATGACAATATAAAACGATGGGGGTGGTGGGGGGAAGAGAAGAATGAAGGAACTTTGGATGGTGTAAAGGAAAAAGAGGTGGGAGGGGGTGGGGATGGAAAAACAGTAGAATGAAATAGACAGTATTACCCTATATATATATGTATGATTACATGAATGGCATGAATATACATTGTGTACAACCACAGAAATGAAAAGATGTACCCCATTTGTGTTCAAAGAATCAAAATGTGTCTGTAAAAATAAAAAATATTTTAAGAAAAATAAAGAATACAAGTAACAATAAATGCTGGGGGAGGATGTGGGGAGAAAGGTACACTTATACATTGCTGGTGGGACTGCAAACTGGTGCAAACTGGTTGAAGATTCCTATCTAAGAAATGAAGATTCCTTAGAAAATTTGGAATGAAACCACCATTTGACCCAGTTATACTATTCCTGGGCATATACCCAAAGGACTTAAAATCAGCATATTACAGTGATTCAGTTACATTAATGTTTACAGCAGCTCAATTCACAATAGCTAAGCTATGGAATTAACCTAGGTACTCTTTAACAGATGAATGGATAAAGAAAATGTGGTACATAGACACAATGGAATATTACTCAGTCATAAATAAGAATGAAATTATGGCATTTGCCAGTAAGTGGAAGGAACTAGAGACTATCATGTTAAGTCAATTTCAAAAAACCAAAGGCTGAATGTTCTCTCTGCTCTGCAGATGCTGACTCACAATAGGTGGAAGGTGTGGAGGTTCACCAGATTGTACAGGGGGAACTGGAAGGAAGAGAAGGGGAATAGGAATGGGAAAGACAGTAGAATGAATCAGACATAAGTTTCCTATGTTCATATATGAATGCATGACCAATGTAACTCCAAATCATGTACACTACAATAATGGGAAGTTATACTCCATACATGTATGATATGTCAAAATACATTCTACTGTTATATATAACTAAAAAAACCCAATTTTTAAAAAGCATTTAGTATTAGCCAATTTTACCGAAGAAGTAATTCTGGAATGGATAACCAGTAGTTTATGTCTGAAAAGAGGCAAGGGGCGTCTGGATTTGCTTTCAGAAAATCTGAGCTTTAATCTTAATGTATCCAATTTTGAATTTATGGTTAAGACCATGTGGTTTCAAAAAATATACCATATCTGTTTAAAAAATTTCTGTATCTGTTTAAAAAAGTAGATAATCTGAATTTCTTCGGTTTCTGAAGTTTCACTGCTCTTTCAAAAATAGTTAAGCCAGGTGTGGTGGTATATCTCAGTTACTCAGGAGGCCAAAGCCAGGAAGATCACAAGTTCTAGGTCAGTCAAGAAAACTTAGCAAGATTCTGTCTCTAAAAATTAAAAAAAAAAAAAAAAAAAAAAAAAAAGGGTAGAAGTATAGCTCTGGTACAGTATCCCTGGATTCAATCCCTGTACCACAAAACAAAATAAACCAAAACAAAACAAAACAAAAAAAACCCACCAAAATATATTTTATACCAATTATGGATATACTAGGGAAATATTTAAAAAAACATTAAAATCACCACACTGATCTAATGCAAATCACCAAATATACCTTTTCTGATATTCTAGTTTTTATTAGCAATAATAACACTAGTAAGGTGAAAAGAATTTGTCTCTTTGGCTTAATTCCCTTTGAACTGTAAAACTAAATTGTAAACTTGAACAGGAATGCTACCTATTGTCATCAGTGTAAGACTGATGTAATAACACAGGTCAAGAAGCCCAGAAAGCATTCTGCATTTCTTCTGTCCACCTGGGATGTGCTACTATGATTTTTGCTTATAAAAAGGCATTTCATGTTTATAACTAAAAAAACTCACAAATTAAAAATTATCCAAATATTAATACCATCATTTTAACAACCGCAACTTAAGAATGCATGATGTTAACTTCTTAAAAGAAAACAATGGTTCTATAGCTTTCGCTTGTTGCTTTTGCCTTCCTAGGACCCATTCCACCTTTCTTTTGATTACATCTCCTTGACTGTTGTTGGACAAACTCTATCTTCTGTCATTTTAAATCCAAGTGGCTCAGGTAGGGTCTAACCCAAGCTAGTTCTTTAAGTGAGACTATGATCCAGGTCTAAGTCAATAATCTACTACTCCAATTCCCCTCAGTTGCAGAGAAAGATCGAGAGGCAGACACATAACCCAATACTCATTTTGGGTCTTTTGCTAAAGCAACAGAGTGTAAAGGGTTTCTCTCCTTGTGAAGTTGCTAAGAAATATAATGTAGACTTGCAAAAGTCTTATTACTGTGAAGGGAAAGACTACCTACGAATAGAGCCACCAGAGAAAAATTCAGAGCCAGGAAAAATATGTGTGTAACATCATTTGAGTTCCTGAAGTCATGTGTGCTCGATGCTATCCACTTCTTTAAATTCAAGCTAAGGTAAATTGAGTTCACTGATCCAGAAGGTGCCTGACACAGGCAAGTCAATATCAATTTCTTTCGAAGTGTGGAGAAGATGGATTCTATCAGCCAAGAATTTATATAAAGTATATCACTTAGTGTTAGTGGGTCATGAATTAATTCATTACTCATGTTTCTTTGACCAGAAACATCTTCACTTTAATTTATTTGATTTTTTAAAATTTTTATTTTTTGGTACCAGTGTGGGGACTGAATCCAGGGCCTTGCTAAATTGCTGAAGCTGGCTTTGAACTGGTGTGTGCCACCATGCCTGGCTTGACCTCAATTTACTTCAAAAGAAAATTGGTTATTATTGGACAAGGATTAATAGCTTACCAAATCTGTAATTACTGGTTGAATGTGGACATTGTTACAGCGTGCTGTTTCCAGGGTACAAGCTGCTGCATTGGGGTTGATATCAGTGCACCTAATAATAAGAAAAAGAAGAATACTATATCCTATGTCCATGGGGCAAATCTGATACTGAATAATTCAGGGAATGTTCCTTTAGTTCTTCATATAGCAGGTGTAGAAAAAAAATAGAATGCTTTAATAGTGGCAAAGAAAAAGAACAAACATTGGCTATATTGATAAAAAAAGATAATTATATTGATATAATTTGTAAGAACAGGATACTACACAAACATGTATACACATCTGAAGAAATTTATTTAACAGTAATACTGTGCAGCCATCAAAATAAAATTTAAAGGAAAAACCGACACAAAAATGTTCATGATATGCTACTAAGTAAAAAAAGGAAATAAAAACTTTAAAAAACTGAAGGAACACACTTGGACAATATGGGACAAAATTTTCTGGTGACTTCTTCATTTTTTATTATATTCTCAAACTTTCTACAAAAAGCATTTAAGTCTATAATCTCAGCAATTTTGGGAGGCAGAGGCAGAAGGATCACAAGTTTGAGGCCAGAATCAGCAAATTAGCAAGACCCTGTCTCAAAATAAAAAATAAAAAGGAATGGGGATGTGGCTTACTGGTGCCCCTGGATTCAACTCCCAATACTTAAAAAAAAAAAAAAAAAAAAAAAGGAGAAAAAAGAGATTTAAGTAACTATTTTTTTTCTGATTGAATTATTTACTTAAAAAAGAGTCAGATTTAGAGATGACCTAAAATTATTTTGCTTGTATAATTAAACAAGATGAAGGACCAGTTTTGAACATAAAGTTGTAATTCCTAGGGAAACATAATTTGTAATCTGGGTTGTTATTATACTGAAACATGATCAGATACATAATTATAAAATTATGAGTTATTTAATGATTATAATGATTCTCTCAGTGGAAATCTGGATGAACATTACATACATACATGTACAAAGCCTGAGGTCCTATCACAGAGGCTAAGAATGCAGACACCACTCCAGATCCTGATCCAACTTCAAGGCATATTTCCACTCTAAAAATACACAACAAAGTAAATATTAGTACAGTGATATTAAAATACACTTGACAGAAAATAATTCTTAGTCTAGCTATAATGTACATTTCTCCAGCATCATTGCTCTCCTGCAAATATAAGGAAATACAAATTTCTAATTTTTTTTTTTTTTTTGGTGCTGGGGATCGAACCCAGGGCCTTGTGCATGCAAGGCAAGCACTCTACCGACTGAGCTATCTCCCCAGCCCCAAATTTATAATTTCTGACAATCACTTTGTGCTTCTTTGAACACTGTGCAACTCAAAACTGCTAACATTCTGGGGATATAACAGGGTAAATTCACAAAAGTTATATATGTGGCTCTCAATTTCAACAAAGCATTACAAAAATGTATGGAATGTTAATTAGGGTTGGAAATATAAATATGAAGGATGCCATCCCTTCCTACAAGAAGCTCCTGGGTTAGTATTTCCTAAAGGGATAGGGTTGGTATTAGTATAAACTTTACTCGTGAAAGAAGTTACTCTATCATTTTTAAGTATTTAACCTTCATAAATCCAACAGTACATCCTAGGAAAAAAAGCTCCTCAGTTCTTGTAGAGCAAAGAAATCCTGTATTTGTAGAGTTAAATGCTCAAATGGGAAAATATCTGAGTATTTGATCTTAGAATGTTAATAATCTTAGAACACTGTTAAATATAACACCTTCATTCTACTACATTTCTTTAAGTTAAACTTATTTCCTTGTCCATAATCTTACACATGCATCAAAAGCACTAATTATTCCCAGTTACAAAGATTGGCTTGGTAGCATATAAGTGACTTTCTAGCACTTAACTTCCAAAACAACTATCCAACAAGAAAAGGTATATGGTTTTCTAACTTTGGAACCAGTCCACACACGCCTTTAATGGGCTTGTATAATGGGCTATACCAAGATCTGTGAATCTTATCAGGTGGCTTTTGTTTGAGAATAACTACCATGGTCTCATAATTAGAATTCCAAGACCAGAAACATCCAAGACTGTAACAAAATCAGCTCCTTTTACGACAGATTTTGCAATGCAATTTGTGCTTGTAAACTTTCTGGGGTATTGAGAATAAAAGACAAGTTATAAAACAGTACTGTTCCACTCTACAGTCCAGTACATCCAAAAGTTTCATCACCTATTATGAAAAACCAGTTTTAAGAGTTGGACCATTTTACATGTGGAAAAATGTGACCCTGTTTAAGAGGGATAAACGTGATACAGATCTTTGAAACCTGACAGCTGTTTGTTTCATCCTGAGGAAAAACACTTCAAGTCTTGATGATTGTATAAATCTAATGACCCCAAATCCTTTCATTGAAAAATTACAAGTATTAATTCTTTTCGTTATTAATTTAAAAATCTATGGAAAAGACCTTAACAAATCAAGAGTAGATTCTATAGGCTGTTAAATGCCCGTAACAACTTTTTACCATGAAACGAGAAATTCAGTGTGTCATTTGCATGAGTCACATTTCCAGTGTTAAGCAGCCTTATGTGGCTAAGTAGCTGTTATTACAGAATACGTTGAGTAGGTTTACAAATTCCTGCGCGCTCGAGTATCTCACAACCATTCTCCCTTTTGGTGCCCTTCCGTTGCAAGAGAGTGTCTTTATGTGCTAGGTAACCCTCCCTCCTACCAAAAAAAAAAAAAAAAAAAAAAATTCAACGTCAACAGAAGCGTTTGGGGAATACTTCGTTGTTTCTGAACGTGTTATACCATCGATGCTCTTAGGGGCGTGTGTCCTTCAGATTAACAGCTCAAAGGAAAAATGCCATCACAACGTGGTACAGCGAAAAGGAGCTCGGGAGCCACGACCAGTACCTGGCTAAGAGAGAAATCCTTTGCACGTTAGCTAGGCGCATCTACAGGGAAGCCCTGACTGAAGGCGCTCGCTCTGCTGTCAATCACCACAGGTGGGCGGCGACAGTCCTTTCCCAGGCCGCTGCCGCCTCTCCAGGACACCCAAGCCCTCTCCCGCCGGTGCCCTCGCCCTCCTCGCACCCCGCCAGGTCCGCTGCCGCCGCCTCGAGTGCGTCCAGCAGCAGGAATGTGTCCTCCGCGGGCTCGTACACGTCGCTGAACGCGCCGCGACCGACGTGCCCATAGAGCGGCGTGGGGAACCTCGGCGCCGCCATCTTTCGCCCTCCGCCCTGTGCGCATGCGCCTTACGCCCTGGGGCCGTGGGCCGAGGCTCAGGGGGCGGAGCGTCTCCTTGGGTTTTAATCAGTTCTAGCAGTCTGTGTGGATGCTCTTAGAATTGTTCAGTACACAGTTACATAATCTGCAGCTATTGACATTTGCTTTTCTTTTGAACATTTATTTCATTTTATGGACTTACCTGACACTGGGCATCCTCAGTCGTTTTTGGCTAAAAGATGAATGTTTCTTCATTCCTATGACGTTTGCAAGTTTTCTTCTTTTTTTAGTTTGCAAAGATTTGCAAAAATTTGCAAAAATAATGATTACTAAATTTTACTATGGTCTTTTTTTCTTTGCACCGGATGAACTTTAAAGTTCATAAAGAACTTTATGATGAAGTTCTCTTTAGTCATTTTGATGTTTATTGAAGTGTATTACAGAAATAGCTCTTCTGCTGTCGAATAATATGTGCACTCTTTTTACAAATTTTAAGCGAGATGATGTTCCTTTCTTTTAATACATTGCTGTATTTGGAATGATAATAATCCAGCTCTTTTTATTTCAGGATTTTGCTGTGCTCCTAGAAGGAGGTAGGACTCTGTTTTGGGAACATTTGGTGGAACTCACCTGTAAACCTATCATGGTTTGGTTCCTTTTTCACTGAATGGATCTGTGACATTTGGGGCATCTTCTGTAGGTTATTAAGTTATCCAGGTATTTTCATTTTTTGGAGTTAATTTCTGTTTCTCTGTAAAACATTTTCACAGCTAGTTTTTTTTTTAATTTGAGAAATAAAAATTAAGAAAAGTATTTGGATTATATTTTTTTCTTTAAATTTTAATAGTTTATTTCTCATACTCTATAAAGTTCTAAAATTTTCTATATTAAGTAGTGATGCATATCAAGTTTCAGAGATTTATTAATCAGTGTAATAAACTCCAAAAAATCAACATAATTTCATGCATTTAAAGAAGAAGTATTTCCTGGTTAAGTGGAAAATTGTGTGGATGGCTTCTTAAAGACCTTCATTCTAAGCAGCTTTATAGTGAAGCATTTCATTTAGAAGTCTGGACCTTCTTTCTTCAGTTTGCTGTAATCCACATTCACTGAGTAGAACTTGTATTGGTCATTGGGATCCAGTTTGTTCCAGGGTTCTGGGTTATTGTTCCTGACCCAACTGACATCTGGATTGAACAATACCAATACCTCCTGCTCCAATAAATACCCAGAGGGGACTCAAGTTTTTATGCTTCATGGTCTGACCGATGATCTGGCGGAGCATGTTTGCAACAGAGGCCTCCAGCCCCAAAAACCTTAAGAACAAATCAGCCAGGCCCAAGACCAAGCAGCCTCTGCCTGTATTACATTTTTAAAGTGCCACATACACACCACCTAGAATTGACAACCATTAGCATTTTCTCATATTTCCTTAATATATTTTTAAAATACAAAATTTATATATTACAAATAAAATGGGTGTTCCTTCTGTACTCAGTCGGAGCTTCATTTTGTAACCTTCATTTCAAGGTAACTTCTCTCAAATTTAGTGTGTATCTATCTAACCCAGGTTTTTATGCTTTTACATTAGTATTTTCATAAATAATATATGACTTATGTGTTTTAAAATTGATGTAACTGGGAAGAGGTTGCTATATTATTTTTCAAAATTCATTTTCATTCAATATTACATGAATCTACATTTAGATATACATAAAGTGAGTTTATTCCTTTTAACTACCGTTGAGCATTTCATTATATGAAATATTTTCTGTCTGGAATGGATAAATATCTATTGGTAAACATCTTTATTTTGGGTGGGTACTGGGGATAGAACTCAGGGGCACTTGATCACTGAATGACATCCCCAACCCTGTTTTGTATTTTATTTAGAGACAGGGTATCACTGAGTTGCTTAGGGCCTCGCCATTGCTGAAGCTGGCTCTGAACTCGACATCTTCCTTCCTCAGTCTCCTAAGTCACTGGGATTATAAGCATGTGCCACTGCACCCGGTACTATTGGCAAACTTCTTTCCAGGTTTTCATTATTATGAATAACATGATAATTAACTTCCATAAACATGGTTTCTTTTGATATTATACATGAATTTCCTGGTATAAAACCCAAAGTGGATCAACTTAGTATGTATACATTTTCCTAGGCACTGCCAAAGTTCTGTCTAAACTAATTACATTGATTTTACTATATTTGTTATTTATTTAATACCTAGACTTTTTTTTTTTTTTTTTTTTTTTTTTTTTTTTTGCGGTGCTAGGGATTGAACCCAGGGTCTTGTGCTTGCAAGGCAAGCACTCTACTGACTGAGCTATCTCCCCAGTCCTTAGACTTGTTTATTTTAGATTGAATTGGTCTTATTGCTAATTGAGGTTAGGCAAATGTTCCTATGTTCATCATTTGAGTTTCTTCCTTGGTGAATTGGCTTTCACTTTTGCTTATTTTTCCTTTGTGTGTGTGTGCACACAAGATGGCTGCATCTTCACATCCTCACACTGCTAAATTCAGTCAAAGAATCTTTCAGTTCTTCACATACAACTTCTGCCATTCACTTTCTTACTGGTCCCAAGTGGACCATGTGCTTGTGCTTGAACAATCCTATAGTCAGAGAGATGAAATGATTCTCCCTTCTCAGGGCTGGGACTGGGGCCTCACTCTGGCTACATACCCCTGAACAAAATCCTGTTGTTGGTGTGGGTGTTAGGTAACAAAGAAAATGTCTCTGGCATAGAAGTTTCTCATGTAAATTCCGTAATAGTTCTTTTCCTCCACTTTATTATTGTTTCTTGGCTTTACCATATTTTTTGTAGATAAGCATTTAATATCTTTTGTAGAAATATTTACTATATTTACTTTCGATGGAGGGTTTTTGGGTCTTATTTTGTACCTAGAATTGTCTTTCCTATTCTTTACTCTTCTAAAGAAAGCTTATTTTCTGGTTTCCAAACAAGACTCTATTGATTGGATTTATTTTGTGAATTAGGGTTTTAGATTTCTAGCATCTTACTTCTTTTATTTATATATTTGATTTGTTTCTGAGCCTAAAGTCTCAAAGTAGAATATGTTCATATGCATATGAATATGTATATGTGTATGTGTGATGGTTAATTTTATGTATCAACTTGACTGGGTCACATCACCCAGCCTTATGGTCAAATATTATTCTGGGTATTTCTATGAGGGTGTTAATTTGGAGGAGATTGATATTTAAATTAATGGACTTTCAAAGAACCAAAGGCTGAATGTTTTCTCTGGTATGTGGATACCAATTCAAAAATAAGTGGGGGTGACTAGGGAAGAATAAGGGTACTTTGGATTAGATAGAGGGGAGTTAAGGGAGGGGAGGGGGCATGAGAGTATGAATGATAGTAGAATGAATTGGACATTATTACCCTATGTGCATATATGATTATACAACCTGTATAACTACATCATGTACAACCAGAAGAACGAGAAGTTGTACTCCATTTATGTATGGTGTGTCAAATTGCATTCTACTGACATTATAAATAATTAGAAAAAATTAAAAAAAAAAAGAGGCCTAAAGAAATATCAGCCAGAGGGGCTGGGGTTGTAGCTCAGTTAGTAGAGTGCCTGCCTTGCATGCTCAAGGTCCGTAATTCCCAGCACCAGCACCAAAAAAAAAAAAAAAAAAAAAAAAAAAAATTAATGAACTTTAAAGCAGATTGCTCTCTATAATTTGAGTGGCTGCATCCAATTAGTTGAAAGTCTGAATAGAACAAAAGAGCAAGAAGTGATTTGCAGCAGATAGCCTTTGGCCTTGTACTATAATACTGGCTTTCCTGGATCTCTAGCCTTCCAGGTCCCACCCTGAAGCTCTCAGGACTTGTCAGATTCTATAAGCATGTTTAGCAATTTCTTAAAATAAATCTTTCTCTGTATTCACACATGCTTTTGGTTCTCTTTTGCTGGAGAACCCTGATTAATACAATACATATGTTGTAGATATTTTTCTTTTCATTTTGTTGGATACTTGGTGGTCTAATTGAATCCAATCATTCTCTTTTTGGCAAAACTGCTGTTTTTGTTTTTCCTTCCATTTTCTGTTCTTGTCTCCTGAAAATCAAATAGATGGAGAAAATTCCAGATGTCTTTAGGTCTTTTGGTTTTCTTTTAGTTGTCTTAAGTTGGGATGTGGTTGCAGTGAAAGCTTCAGCTGACTTCAGGGAACTCTAAGTTGGGATGACCTTTTATATTGACCTGAATCTAAGCCCAGGTCTGGTGTAACTTTGGGAAGGGATATTAGCACGAGCAAAGCAGCTGTCTTTCCCGAGGGTAATTCTTGCGGAGGTTTTGGTCAGCCAACAGGTGAAAGAGTGTGTCCCTTGGTCCCTAAAGGGATCTGAGTGGTCCACCACAGCACTCACTATACCGTTTCTGTCATGTGAGGGAAATTTAGGTTTCCAGCTACTGTGTTCTCTCTTCAGCAGAATATTTGCTACTTTCTGATTTACATATTGGGATTTTTATTTGAAAGCACTTTTTTACCTAATTTTTTCAAAAAACAATAACCTTTTATTTAATGGATACAATATCTATTCTCAGCCCTCTGAGGTTTTTACTTTTGTATTTTCAGAGATCCATTTGTTCACTGTATGAATTCTAGTTTGTTAGGTGAAGTTTCATTTGTTAGGTTGTATGTTTCACTTTCATGGGTTTATTTTCTTCTGATGTTCAATTCCTGGCCGCATGTTCATTTTTGTAGTTGACATTCTATCGGCCCTTATATGAAGGCAGTATGTATTCCACAGGCAGCCTCTACTGTTTTCATTTATAATTATTAGTTTTTGTGATGCTGGGAACTGCATCCAGGGCCTTGCTCATGCTACGCAAGCACTCTACCGCTGAGCTGCATCCTAGCCCAGACTTTAGTGATTTTAGAAGTGTGTTATGCTTCTTTGCAGGAATACTAGTAGCTTCTCAGAGACCTGGAATTTCCTATCCCTCTTAAGCCTGGCCTCTGACTCAGCTGTGACACCAAGTGCTCAGGTGTCTCTGTTCTCTGGTGGGGAGTTTGGAGCTGGACTGTTATTGCTCTCATGTTGAAGGAATCAGTCATTCTGTGGTTGCTTCAGGACTCTCTCCAACTCCTCATGCCTGAGCATCTTTACTTGGAGTTCTCCCGGAATCATGTCCCACATGGACATGGACAGTCATATCCTTTCTGCTCTCTTTTTAGGATGGGTGGGACACACTATCTCTTCAATCAGTGTCTTCTTCCCTTCCTCTAGTATGCCTTCTGGTATCATTGAGCCTGGAGCCCTCAAAACAGTCTTCAGATTTGCTTGTACCTCTGGTTTTAGATGTGATTCAAATTCCCTCAATCTTTTACAACCATACAAGTTTTGGAAGGTGGAAGTGTTGTTTCTGCTGGCAAGTATGGTTGGTATTCTGGCAAGGGCTGTGGTAGGATCATCAGCATTAGGTCTCTTGCCTCGTGGATATTGAAAAGACACCCATTCTTTCATTTTGTGGCTGGAGATGGTGGCCTAGGTAGTCTAGATCTGGAGCCAGCAACTGTAGCATGAATTTTATTTCCAGGGCCAGAATCTCATTCTGCATTATGGCTTTTGGAGGTGATCTTGGAAACTCAGCTCAAAGCTGATCTTCAGACCTCCCAATGATTGTGATACCCCTTGGATATCCTTTTAGCTTAAACTAATTAGACTAGATTAGGTTGTGTACAGTAAACCCCTCACTGATACATGTTTGTTACCCTCATTTTCTGGTATGTTGCAATCTTGCCTTTTTATTTCGGAGAGGTTTTAAATTGATTATTATAAGGGTATTTGATTTCATCATTGCTAATGGTTTTTGGTGGCATGATGGTAAGATCGTGTGCTCAGTTAACCACTTTTATTTCATCTTCCTAGTGAGAATTAAGTTTTCTCAGAGGTAACAGAGTCTAATAACATACTGTATAAAGTTTATTTTTAATCTTAAGAAGGCTTTGCTCCAAGCCTCTTTTAGCATGGAATAACACCCCTCCCCTTTTCTGATAAGAAACATTTAGTGGATTCTTATCCTACCTAAGCCTGGCTTGCAGTTTACTAGAAACCACAAGTTGCAGCCATTCTCTAAAGGATATCTTGGAGTGGCACCAACCTTAACAAAATTTCACCTCCTCTTTATGTAAGGAGACTCTGTAGGGATTCCAGTTAATTCTACTATACTTTGGCTAGTTAAATAACAGTTGAATCAAAATTAGAGCATTTATAATACATTTTCAAGAATGGTTCTAAACATTTATAATTGTAGAATTCCTTAAAGATATATTTTATTCCAATAAAATCTTGCTTTCTCAAGGTTGATCATTGCACTTAAAACATGACACAGGGGGATCCAAGATGGTGGACTAGAGGGTGACTGTATCTCCCGTTGCTCCAGAACTCAGGATTCAAGAAGGGGAGGTATTGAGAGACTCAGACCAACATAGAACCGTGGGGTGAGTCTCTCCCACCGGGTGAAGTTTGGCCCGGGCGGCAAGCCCAGACAGGGGGCAGCTTCTTGGAGCAGGGCAGGGCAGCAAGAGACTTCCCCAAGCAGCCCTGCTCCCTCTGGCAGCAGGTGCGATCCACAGTCAGCTCCTCAGAGCAGGCCTACGCAGAGAGAGCTTTTCCGCACAGAGCCAACCCTGAGCCCTGAACCAAGTGGTGGGCCTGGCCCTCAGGCGGCTTCTGGGACCAAGGCAGGACAGGGAGAGGCTTTCTCCGAGAAGATTGACTCCCTCAGGCAGGGGCAGGCGGTGTCTATAGCCAGCTTGTAGGAGCAGGACCGCCAGTGAGAGGATTTCCATGCAGAACCAGCCCCAAGCCCTGGAACCAGTAGTGAACTAGGGGCAGCTTTCTTCGGAAGCACTGCATTATCAAGTTCCTCCAAGATTTCAGGCTACTGAAGCCTGGGAGATGATATTCTGGAAATCTACAGGGACACTATAAGCCAATAGAGGAAATCTGCAATATCTCAGAGTCCCACTGATATCTGACCAATATGAGAAAACAAGGGAAGAAAATGTCCTAAACAAACCTAGATACTATATCAATAAAACCCAATGACAGCACAGCAGAAGAAATGTGAGAAAGGGAGTTCAGAATGTGCATAATTAAAACAATCAGGGAAGCAAACGAGGAGATGAAAGAGCAAATGCAGGCATTGAAGGAAGAGATGAAAGAGCAAATGCAGGCATTAAATGATTGCACCAATGAACAGTTAAAAAAGCAAATACGGGAAGCAAAAGATCATTTCAATAAAGAGTTAGAGGCGATCCAAGATGGCGGCCTAGAGGGAGACTGCACCCCCAGTCGCTCCAGAACCCTGCAGTTAAGAAGGGGAGGCATTGAGAGACTCGGACTGAAATAGAGCCACGGGTGAGTCTGCCCACTGGGTAAAGCTCGACCCGGGTGGCAGGCCCAGATAGAGGTGGCTTATTGGAGCCAGGCAGGGCAGCTAGAGTCTTCCCAAGGTAGCCTTCCACACTCCGGCAGTGGGCTCCTCCCACACGGCCAGCTGCACGGTGCAGGCCCACAGTGAGAGCATTTCCGCACAGAGCCAGTTCCAAACCGTGGAACCAGTAGGGGGCTAGGGGCAGTTTTCTTCGGATGAGCTGCTTTATCAGATTCCTCCAAGACATCAGGCTACTGAAGGCTGGGAGGTGATACGCTGGAAATCTACCGGAACACTATAAGCCAGTAGCGGAAAACTGCAATATCTCAGGGTCCCACTGACAACTGACCAATATGAGAAAACAAAGGAAGAAAATGTCCCAAACAAACCTAGATACTATATCAATAAAACCCAATGACAGCACAGCAGAAGAAATGTCAGAAAGGGAGTTCAGAATGTACGTAATTAAAACGATCAGGGAAGCTAATGAGGAGATGAAAGAGCAAATGCAGGCATTGAAGGAGGAGATGAAAGAGCAAATGCAGGCATTAAATGATCGCACCAATCAACAGTTAAAAGACCAAATACAGGAAGCAAGAGATCATTTCAATAAAGAATTAGAGATACTGAAAAAAAAAACAAACTGAAATACTTGAAATGAAGGAAACAATAAACCAAGTTAAAAACTCCATAGAAAGCATAACCAATAGGATAGAACACCTGGAAGACAGAACCTCAGACATTGAAGACAAATTATTTAATCTTGAAAACAAAGTTGGCCAAACAGAAAAGATGGTAAGAAATCATGAACAGAATCTACAAGAATTATGGGATATCATGAAAAGGCCAAATTTAAGAATTATTGGGATTGAGGAAGGCTTAGAGAAACAAACCAAAGGAATGAACAATCTATTCAATGAAATAATAAAAGAAAATTTCCCAAATCTGAAGAATGAAATGGAAAACCAGGTACAAGAGGCTTATAGGACTCCAAATACACAAAATTACAACAGACCCACACCAAGGCACATTATTATGAAAATACCTAACATACAAAATAAAGACAGAATTTTAAAGGCTGCGAGAGAAAAGAATCAAATTACATTCAGGGGGAAACCAATACAGATATCAGCAGATTTTTCAATCCAGACCCTAAAAGCTAGAAGGGCCTGGAACAACATTTACCAAGCCCTGAAAGAAAACGGATGCCAACCAAGAATCTTATACCCAGCAAAACTTACCTTCAAATTTGACGATGAAATAAGATCCTTCCATGATAAACAAAAGCTAAAGGAATTTACAAAAAGAAAGCCAGCATTACAGAACATTCTCAGCAAAATATTCCATGAGCAAGAGATGAAAAACAAAGAACCAAATCAGCAAAGGGAGGAATTATCCTAAAGGAATTGTCAAATAAAGGAGGAACCAAGTCATGTCAAAAAACAAAAATGAGTCAAATGACCGGGAATACAAATCATATCACAATAATAACCCTGAATGTTAATGGCCTGAACTCATCAATCAAAAGACATACACTGGCAGATTGGATTAAAAAGAAAAATCCAACAATATGCTGCCTGCAAGAGACTCACCTCATAGAAAGAGACACCCATAGACTAAAGGTGAAAGGATGGGGAAAAACATACCATGCACACGGACACAGCAAAAAAGCTGGAGTATCCATCCTCATCTCAGATAATGTGGACTTCAAACCAAAACTAATCAGAAGGGATAAAGAAGGACATTACATGCTGCTTAAGGGAAGCATAAATCAGCAAGACATAACAATCATAAATATCTATGCCCCGAACATTGGCTCATCCATATACGTCAAACAAATCCTTCTCAATTACAGAATTCAAATAGACCACAACACAATAATACTAGGCGATTTTAACACACCTCTCTCACCACTGGATAGATCGTCCAAACAAAAATTGAATAAAGAAACTATAGATCTCAATAACACAATCAGCAATTTAGACTTAACGGACATATATAGAATATACCATCCAACAAAGAACGAATACACTTTCTTCTCAGCAGCACATGGATCCTTCTCTAAAATAGACCATATTTTATGCCACAAAGCTACTGTTAGCAAATACAAGAAGATAGAGATACTACCTTGTACTCTATCAGATCATAATGGATTGAAATTAGAAATAAATGACAGAATAAAAAACAGAAACTTCTCCAATACCTGGAGACTAAATAATACACTATTATATGATGAATGGATAATAGAAGACATCAGGAGGGAAATAAAAAAATTCTTAGAAGTAAACGAGAACAAAGACACATCATATCAAAATCTCTGGGACACTATGAAAGCAGTACTTAGAGGAAGATTTATTTCATGGGGTGCATTCAAAAAAAGAAGTAGAAATCAACAAATAAACGACTTAACACTACAGCTCAAAGCGCTAGAAAAAGAAGAGCAGACCAATACCAAAAGTAGTAGAAGACAGGAAATAGTTAAAATCAGAGCTGAAATCAACGAAATCGAAACAAAAGAAACAATTGGAAAAATTAACAAAATAAATAGTTGGTTCTTTGAAAAAATAAATAAAATTGATAAACCCTTAGCCACACTAACAAAGAGAAAGAGGGAGAAAACTCAAATTACTAAAATTCGGAATGAACAAGGAAACATCACAACAGACACGACTGAAATACAAAACATAATTAGAAGCTATTTTGAAAATCTATACTCGAACAAAATAGAAAATTTCGAAGACATCAGCAGGTTTCTAGAGACATATGAATTGCCTAAACTGAACGAGGAGGACATACACAACTTAAATAAACCAATTTCAAGCAATGAAATAGAAGAGGTCATCAAAAGCCTACCAACAAAGAAAAGTCCAGGACCAGATGGGTTCTCAGCCGAGTTCTACAAAACCTTTAAAGAAGAGCTCATTCCAATACTTCTCAAACTATTCCATGAAATAGAAGAGGAGGGAACCCTCCCAAACTCGTTCTATGAAGCCAATATCACCCTGATACCTAAACCAGACAGAGACACATCGAGGAAAGAAAATTTCAGACCAATATCCTTAATGAACATAGATGCAAAAATTCTCAACATAATTTTAGCAAATCGCATACAAATATATATTAAAAAGATAGTGCACCACGATCAAGTGGGTTTTATCCCAGGGATGCAAGGTTGGTTCAACATTCGGAAATCAATAAATGTCATTCACCATATCAACAGACTTAAAGATAAGAATCACATGATTATTTCGATAGATACAGAAAAAGCATTTGATAAAATACAGCATCCCTTCATGCTCAAAACACTAGAAAAAATTGGGGTAGTGGGAACATTCCTAAACATTATAAAGGCAATCTACGCTAAGCCCATGGCTAATATCATTCTAAATGGTGAAAAACTGAAAGCGTTCCCCCTAAAAACTGGAACAAGGCAGGGATGCCCTCTTTCACCGCTTCTATTCAACATCATCCTTGAGACTCTAGCCAGAGCAATTAGACAAACCAAAGAAATTAAAGGGATACGAATAGGAAAAGAAGAACTCAAACTATCCCTGTTCGCTGATGACATGATTATATATTTAGAGGAACCTGGAAATTCCACCAGAAAACTTTTAGAACTCATAAGTGAATTCAGTAAAGTAGCAGGTTACAAGATCAATGCTCATAAATCCAATGCATTTTTATACATAAGTGATGAATCTTCAGAAAGAGAAATTAGGAAAACTACCCCATTCACAATAGCATCGAAAAAAATAAAATACTTGGGAATCAATCTCACAAAAGAGGTGAAAGACCTCTACAATGAGAACTACAGAACACTAAAGAAAGAAATTAAAGAAAACCTTAGAAGATGGAAAGATCTCCCATGTTCCTGGATAGGCAGAATTAATATTGTCAAAATGGCTATACTACCTAAAGTGCTATACAGATTCAATGCAATTCCAATTAAAATCCCAATGATGTACCTTGCAGAAATAGAGCAAGCAATTATGAAATTCATCTGGAAGAATAAAAAACCTAGAATAGCTAAAGCAATCCTCAGTAGCAAGAGCGAAGCAGGGGGTATTGCAATACCAGATCTTCAACTCTACTACAAAGCAATAGTAACAAAAACGGCATGGTATTGGCACCAAAATAGACAGGTAGATCAATGGTACAGAATAGAGGACATGGACACAAACCCAAATAAATACAATTTTCTCATACTAGACAAAGGTTCCAACAATATGCAATGGAGAAAAGATAGCCTCTTCAACAAATGGTGCTGGGAAAACTGGAAAACCATATGCAATAGAATGAAATTAAACCCCTATCTCTCACCCTACACAAAACTCAACTCAAAATGGATCAAGGACCTCGGAATCAGACCAGAGACCCTGCATCTTATAGAAGAAAAAGTAGGTCCAAATCTTCAACTTGTTGGCTCAGGATCAGATTTCCTTAACAGGACTCCCATAGCACAAGAAATAAAAGCAAGAATCAACAACTGGGATAGATTCAAACTTAAAAGTTTTCTCTCAGCAAAGGAAACTATCAGAAATGTGAAGAGAGAGCCTACAGAGTGGGAGAATATCTTTGCCAACCATACCTCAGATAGAGCGCCTATTTCCAGAATCTATAAAGAACTCAAAAAACTCTACAGGAAGAATACAAATAATCCAATCAACAAATGGGCTAAGGAAATGAACAGACACTTCACAGAAGAAGATGTACAAGTAATCAACAGATATATGAAGAAATGTTCAACATCCCTAGTAATAAGGGAAATGCAAATCAAAACTACCCTAAGATTTCATCTCACCCCAATTAGAATGGCGATTATCAAGAATACAAGCAACAATAGGTGTTGGCGAGGATGTGGTGAAAAAGGAACACTCATACATTGCTGGTGGGGTTGCATATTAGTGCAGCCACTCTGGAAAGCAGTGTGGAGATTCCTCAGAAAGCTTGGAATGGAAACACCATTTGACCCAGCTATCCCACTCCTTGGCCTATACCCAAAGGACTTAAAATCAGCATACTACAGAGATACAGCCACATCAATGTTCATTGCTGCTCAATTCACCATAGCCAGATTGTGGAACCAACCTAGATGCCCTTCAGTTGATGAATGGATAAAGAAACTGTGGCATATTTATACAATGGAATATTACTCCGCAATGACGAATGATAAAATTATGGCATTTGTAGGCAAATGGTCGAAATTGGAGAATATCATGCTAAGTGAGATAAGCCAATCTCAAAAAACTAAAGGACGAATGATCTCGCTGATAAGCGGATGAGGACATATAATGGGGGGGTGGGAGGGGCTAGCATTAGGTTTAGGGTTAGGTTTAGAGTTAGGCTAAGGAGAGCGGCAAGAATGAAGGAAAGAAGGACTGTGTAGAGGGAAAAGAGGGGTGGGAGGGGTGGGGGGAGGGGAAAAATAAAATAAACATCATTACCCTATGTAAATGTAAAAAAATAAAAAAAAATTAAAAAAAGAAAAATTAAAAAAAAATAAAGAGTTAGAGATACTGGAAAAAAAAAAAAAAAACCAAACAAACAGAAATCCTTGAAATGAAGAAAACAATAAGCCAAGTTAAAAACTCCATAGAAAGCATAACCAATAGGATAGAACACCTGGAAGACAGAACCTCAGACATCGAAGACAAAATATTTAATCTTGAAAACAAATTGACCAAACAGAGAAGATGGTAAGAAATCATGAACAGAGTCTACAAGAATTATGGGATATCATGGAAAGGCCAAATTTAAGAATTATTGGGATTGAGGAAGGCACAGAGAAACAGATCAAAGGAATGAACAATCTATTCAATGAAATAATAAAAGAAAATTTCCCAAATCTGAAGAATGAAATGGAAAACCAGGTACAAGAGGCTTATAGGACTCCAAATACACAAAATTACAACAGACCCACACCAAGGCACATTATTATGAAAATACCTAACATACAAAATAAAGACAGAATTTTAAAGGCTGCGAGAGAAAAGAATCAAATTACATTCAGGGGGAAACCAATACAGATATCAGCAGATTTTTCAATCCAGACCCTAAAAGCTAGAAGGGCCTGGAACAACATTTACCAAGCCCTGAAAGAAAACGGATGCCAACCAAGAATCTTATACCCAGCAAAACTTACCTTCAAATTTGACGATGAAATAAGATCCTTCCATGATAAACAAAAGCTAAAGGAATTTACAAAAAGAAAGCCAGCATTACAGAACATTCTCAGCAAAATATTCCATGAGGAAGAGATGAAAAACAACGATGCAAATCAGCAACAGGAGGCGCTAGCCTAAAGGAATAGCCAAATAAAGGAGAAACCAAGTTGTGTCAAAAAACAAAAATGAGTCAAATGACCGGGAATACAAATCATATCACAATAATAACCCTGAATGTTAATGGCCTGAACTCATCAATCAAAAGACATACACTGGCAGATTGGATTAAAAAGAAAAATCCAACAATATGCTGCCTGCAAGAGACTCACCTCATAGAAAGAGACACCCATAGACTAAAGGTGAAAGGATGGGGAAAAACATACCATGCACACGGACACAGCAAAAAAGCTGGGGTATCCATCCTCATTTCAGATAATATGGACTTCAAAGCCAAAACTAGTCAGAAGGGATAAAGAAGGACATTACATACTACTTAAGGGAAGCATAAATCAGTAAGACATAACAATCATAAATATCTATGCCCCGAACATTGGCTCATCCATATACGTCAAACAAATCCTTCTCAATTCCAGAAATCAAATAGACTACAACACAAAAATGCTAGGCAATTTTAACACACCTCTCTCACCACTGGATAAATCTTCCAAACAAAAATTGAATAAAGAAACCATAGATCTTAATAACACAATCAACAATTTAGATTTAACAGACATATATAGAATATACCATCCAACAAAGAACGAATACACTTTCTTCTCAGCAGCACATGGATCCTTCTCTAAAATAGACCATATATTATGCCACAAAGCTACTGTTAGCAAATACAAGAAGATAGAGACACTACCTTGTATTCTATCAGATCATAATGGATTGAAATTAGAAATAAATGAAAGAATAAAAACAGAAACTTCTCCAATACCTGGAGATTAAATAATATGCTATTATATGATGAATGGATAACAGTAGACATCAGGAGGGAAATAAAACAATCCATAGAAGTAAATGAGAACAAAGACACATCATGTCAAAATCTCTGGGACACTCTGAAAGCAGTACTTAGAGGAAAATTTATTTCATGGGGCGCATTCAACAAAAGAAGTAAAAATCAACAAATAAACAACTTAACACTACAGCTCAAAGCCCTAGAAAAAGAAGAATGAGCAACACCAAAAGTAGTAGAAGACAGGAAATAGTTAAAATCAGAGCTGAAATCAACGAAATTGAAACAAAAGAAACAATTGAAAAAATTAACAAAATAAAGAGTTGGTTCTTTGAAAAAATAAACAAAATTGATATACCCTTAGCCACACTAACAAAGAGAAAGAGAGAGAAAACTCAAATTACTAAAATTTGGAATGAACAAGGAAATATCACTACAGACTTGAGTGAAATACAAAACATAATTAGAAGCTATTTTGAAAATATGTACTCCAACAAAACAGAAAACCTCAAAGACATCAACAAGTTTCTAGAGACATATGAATTACCGAAACTGAACCAGGAGGACATACACAACTTAAATAAATCAATTTCAAGCAATGAAATAGAAGAGGTCATCTAAAGCCTACCAACAAAGAAAAGTCCAGGACCAGATGGGTTCTCAGCCAAGTTCTACAAAACCTTTAAAAAAAAGCTCACTCCAATACTCCTCAAAGTATTCCATGAAATAGAAGAGGAGGGAACCCTCCCAAACTCATTCTATGAAGCCAATATCACCCTGATACCTAAACCAGACAGAGACACATCGAGGAAAGAAAATTTCAGACCAATATCCTTAATGAACATCGATGCAAAAATTCCCAACAAAATATTAGCAAATCGCATACAAAAATATATTAAAAAGATAGTGCACCACGATCAAGCGGGTTTCATCCCAGGGATGCAAGTTTGGTTCAACATCCGGAAATCAATAAATGTCATTCACCATATCAATAGACTTAAAGTTAAGAATCACATGATTATTTTGATAGATGCAGAAAAAGCATTTGATAAAAATACAGCATTCCTTCATGCTCAAAACACTAGAAAAAATTGGGGTAGTGGGAACATTCCTTAACATTGTAAAGGCCATCTACGCTAAGCCCATGGCCAATATCCTTCTAAATGGTGAAAAACTGAAAGCATTCCCCCTAAAAACTGGAACAAGGCAGGGATGCCCTCTTTCACCACTTCTATTCAACATCGTCCTTGAAACTCTAGCCAGAGCAATTAGACAAAGCAAAGAAATTAAAGGGATACGAATAGGAAACGAAGAACTCAAACTATCCCTGTTCACTGATGACTTGATTATATATTTAGAGGAACCTTGAAATTCCACCAGAAAACTTTTAGAACTCATAAGTGAATTCAGTAAAGTAGCAGGTTACAAGATCAATGCTCATAAATCTAATGCATTTTTATAATAAGTGATGATACTTCAGAAAGAGAAGTTAGGAAAACTACCCCATTCACAATAGCATCGAAAAAAATTAGATACTTGGGAATCAATCTCACAGAAGAGGTGAAAGACCTCTACATTGAGAACTACAGAACACTAAAGAAAGAAATTAAAGAAAATCTTAGAAGATGGAAAGATCTCCCATGTTCTTGGATAGGCAGAATTAATATTGTCAAAATGGCTATACTACCTAAAGTGCTATACAGATTCAATGCAATTCCAATTAAAATCCCAATGATGTACCTTGCAGAAATAGAGCAAGCAATTATGAAATTCATCTGGAAGAATAAAAAACCTAGAATAGCTAAAGCAATCCTCAGTAGCAAGAGCGAAGCAGGGGGTATTGCAATACCAGATCTTCAACTCTACTACAAAGCAATAGTAACAAAAACGGCATGATATTGGTACCAAAATAGACAGGTAGATTATTGGTACAGAATAGAGGACATGGACACAAACCCAAATAAATACAATTTTCTCATATTAGACAAAGGGGCCAACAATATGCAATGGAGAAAAGACAACCTCTTCAACAAATGGTGCTGGGAAAACTGGAAATCCATATGCAACAGAATGAAATTAAACCCCTATCTCTCACCATGCACGAAACTCAACTCAAAATGGACCAAGGACCTCAGAATCAGACCAGATTTCATCTTATAGAAGAAAAAGTAGGTCCAAATGTTCAACTTGTTGGCTTAGGATCAGACTTCCTTAACAGGACTCCCATAGCACAGGAAATAAAAGCGAGAATCAACAACTGGGATAGATTCAAACTAAATAACTTTCTCTCAGCAAAGGAAACTATCAGTAATGTGAAGTGAGAGCCTATAGAGTGGGAGAAAATCTTTGCCAATCATACTTCAGATAGAGCACTAATCTCCAGAATCTTTAAAGAACTCAAAAAACTCTACACCAAGAATACAAATAACCCAATCAACAAATGGGCTAAGGAAATGAACAGACACTTCACAGAAGATGTACAAGCAATCAACAGATATATGAAAAAATGTTCAACATCTCTAGTAATAAGAGAAATGCAAATCAAAACTATCCTAAGATTCCATCTCACCCCAATTAGAATGGCAATTATCAAGGACACTAGCAACAATAGGTGTTGGCGAGGATGTGGGAAAAAAGGTACACTCATACGTTGCTGTTGGGGTTGCATATTAGTGTACCCACTATGAAAAGCAGTATGGAGATTCCTCAGAAAGCTTGGAATGGAAACACCATTTGACCCAGCTATCCCACTCCTTGGCCTATACCCAAAGGACTTAAAATCAGCATACTACAGAGATACAGCCACATCAATGTTCATAGCTGCTCAGTTCACAATAGCCAGATTGTGGAACTAACCTAGATGTCCTTCAACTGATGAATGGATAAAGAAACTGTGGTGTATATATATACAATGGAATATTACTCAGCCATCAAGAATGATAAAATTATGGCATTTGCAGGCAAATTGTAGAATTGTAGAATATCATGCTAAGTGAGATAAGCCAATCTCAAAAAACCAAAGGACATATGATCTCACTGATAAGCAGATGATGACACCTAATGGGGGGTGGGAGGGGTTAATGTTAGGGTTAGGGTTAGGTTTAGGGTTAGGGTTAGGGAGGGTGGCAAGAATGGAGGAAGGAAGGACTGTATAGAGGGAAAAGAAGTGTGGGAGGGGTGGGAGGAAGGGAAAAATAACAGAATGAATCAAACAACATTACCCTATGTAAGTTTATGATTACACAAATGATATGCCTTTACTCCATGTACAATCAGAGAAACAACATGTATCCCATTTTTTTACAATTAAAAAAATGACAGACTGGAAGAAAAGATTTGCAAATTATAAAAAGAACTGCTAGTCAACTGCTAGCCAAAATATGGAAAGAAGTCTTAAAACGCAACAAGAAAACGAACTATCTGATTAAAAAAATATGCACAAGGGGCTGGGGATATAGCTCAGTTGGTAGAGTGCTTGGTTCAATCCCCAGTACCGCCAAAAAAAAAAAAAATGTGCGAAATACCTGAAGGGACATCTTGTCAAAGAAGATATACAAATGACTAGTAAGCATATGAAAGGTTTTCAAATTTATGTCATTAAAAATTACAAATCCTAACAACAATGGGAAACTATTACATACTTATTATAATAACCAATGTCCAAAACACTGACAACAGAAAATGCTGGTGAAGATGTGGAGCAATGGGAATTCTCATTCATTACTGATAACGGTGCAGAATGGCACAACCATTTTGAAGACAGTTTGGCAGATTCTTATAAAATTAAACAGTTTTACCATGTAATCCAGCAATAGCATTACTTCATATTTACCCAAAATGAGCTGAAAACTTTGCATTAAACCCTGCACCAGATGTTTATGGCATTTTATTCATAATTACCAAAACATGGAAGCAACCAAGATAAATGGACGTAAGGACACTCCAGTATTATTCAGCACTAACAAAAAAAAGTTAGACTATGAAGCCATGAAAAGATATGGAGGAAATGCATATTACTAAATGCATATTACCAAGTGAACTAGCCACTCTGAAAAGGCTACAAATGATATAATTCCAATATATTCCAGCAAAACTACAGAGGCAGTAAGAGCCATAGTTGCAGGGGTTAAGGAGGAGGGAGGGATAATACATACTGCACAGGGCAGTGGAACTATTTTTATGATACTATAATAGTGGATACATGTCATTATACATTTGTTCAAACCCATAGAATGTACAACACTGAGAGTGAACACTAACCTATGGATTTTGGGTGATATAGCAACATAGGTTTATTAATTTTAACAAATGGATCATTTTGGTATATGTGGCAGCAGGCTATGTATAGGAATTATCTGGTACTTCCACTCAGTTTTGCTGTGATCCTAAAACTGCTCTAGAAATATTTATTAAAAAACACTATGATACACACAAAAAATTTTTTTTATATTATTTGGCCATACTCAGAAATGTAATTTAAAATGTTTTATTAAATTTAAAAGTAGAATCAAAAGATAAGTATACCTTAGTTAATGAAATGTCTTTTGTTATTGTGGCTATTAAAATAGTTATTGAATTAAAATGCCCAGTAGACCTTATGAATTCAGAGATAGGTAATGTTTATATTGAATAATATATTATGTAAATACACATACATATATACTTGAAAACTTGTTTCTTATTCTTCTTATATTACTGTGGTTAACTTTCTCATGTTATAATGATCTCAGGTAAAAATAGTGAAGATAATTTCTGATTTGTGGTGTACTTTTCTAGTTAATGCAGCAAGTGTGATTGGGTAACTGCCATATCTTTGTTTGTATCAGTCAGTTGAATTAAGATGGTTCCTCCTCTAACTTGTACAACTGCCTCTTAAATTTGGTGGCATTGGACACATTCTGTCTATAAAGTCTGAGCTCCATAACACCTTCAGAAATAGACAATCCATGTTCTTTTTTACAGCTGGTACTGGTAGTTACAAATCTGCTCCTGCACCATAGAAATAGCTGCTTAAAAAGCTGAACTGTGCATTGGATTCCATTACCTTGGTGCAATAGAAAGTCACATAAAAAAGGGAGACTCTCTCAGCCTGTCCATATTGGGAAAATTAATTCTTTAAAGTGCTTTTAAAAAAATCTCTACAGGTGGTCAGATCTTGTGAACTTAGGACCAGAAATTACATCATTACCTTCAGCTGGTCTGAGAAGTTGGCTTTGGCTGCTGTACACTTCATGAAATCTTGTTAATTATGATTGTTTTTCCTAGTTATAAGTCCTTCTGGGTAAGTTTTTTATAAAACATTATTTTTATCACTTACATAACTGCATAAAATATTTTCATTGGTGTCAAAATGTTGTGTCATTGCCAAACAGATTCCATTTCAGTTTCTAGAAATTATTGGAAAGTTAATACTCACAATTTAATGGCACCCTTGCTGTAATATTAAATCATGCATTACTGAAATTCACAAGACTCATAATTACATTACATTAATCCAGAATAAAGCACAAGAACAGTTACTTTTTAACAGTCTTTCCAGTGGAACTATGGTTAATGATTGCACTATTCTTTAGATAAATGAGTGAAATGGAGTGTCTTTTTAGTTTTCATGAACATACTTATCATGGGTACTCATCATCCATTTCTCTTTTTAGCACAGTGACATTTTAGTTCAAGAATCATTAAGTGAATCTTTCTCCTGCTTGTAAAACTTTACCCTATCTCTATTTCAAGAACACTAAAAATATTTTTAAGATGATTTTTTTCACATTTTTTATTGATGCATTATAGTTGTACATAATGATGAGATTTATTGTTATATATTCATGCATTGCACAAAAAATACTTTTAAAGTTTGATTAGGCTTGAGTCAACTTCCAAGAGTTGTATTCCTTTCTGACATCATTCAAGAAAACTCAGTCTCCCTAGAAATCACTTTAAGAATGTAATTATTTAGCTCTAAAGCCTCAGTTTTGAATAGAAAATGTCCTTTGGGAGTTGCTCATTGAAGCCACATTTAGAGAACCTGAGAGATGAGCTTTCAGGTAGTTACATTTACTCTTTGTTCCCAGCCTAGGGGCATCTGGAAGAAGCCACCAGGAAAAATAGAGAAAAACTAACGAGCTGACTTTGCTCTAGTCTTCCAGAGAATATATGTCATACTGAGGCTCTTGGTCGGGATCCTACCCTTGCTATGGACTAAATTGCATCTTTGCAAAATTCATGTCTTAAAGCCTTAACCACCACTGTCATGATATTTGGAGATGGGGCCTTTGAGAGATAAGTGTAGATGAGATCTTTGAAAATAGGGATCTCATAATAGGATTAGTACTCTTGTAAGAAGAGACACTAGGGATTTTCATTTCTCACCCCCTTTGTCTCTGCCATCAGAGGACATGGTGAGAAGGTGAGCCAAGAAGAGGGCTGTTGCTAGAACCTGACCATTCTTGGCACCTGATCTTGGAACCTGTCCAGCCTCTGGTACTTTGAGAAATAAAAGTCTGTTGTCTTAGCCGTCCAGTCTGTGGTACTTTGTTATGGCAGCATGAGTTGACTAATACATCCCTCCAGGACACGAGACTGGGATCTGAGCACACATGAGAGATTCAGTGGGGAATTCAGATATGAACACTGGCACTTCAGGAATACATGTTTTAAAAATAAAATTATTACTTCAATAAACTGTTAATATAAATAGAACTTTAGCATAAGGTTAAATTGAAGAGATAGCCTTAAAAGAGCAACATTCCAGTGGAATCAGTAACTTGCAAGCCAGATTACCAGTTTGCCTGTACTGATTTGCTAAGGAAGACAAATTTTAAAGGTAGTTGCTATTTTAGTACAAAGATTCTGCAAAAAAACAAAACAAAACAAAACAAAAACAACAAAATAGAGCTGTTGCAGCAGTTCCACTACTGGACATATATCCAAAAGAGAAGAAATCATCATCCAAAAATTCAATTGTCCTCCCATGTTTATTGCAGCACTGTTCACAATGTCCAAAACATGAAATCAATCCAGAGCCATTCAGGGATGAATGAATCAAGAAAATGGGATGTATTTACACAATGGAATAAATCATTCAGCCATAAAAAGAATGAAAGACGGTCATTTGCAGCAACATGAATAGAACTGGAGGTCATTATGTTAAGTGAAATAAGTCAGAAACAGACAAATACCACATGCTCTCATTTATGGAAACTAAAAAGCTGGTCTTGCAGAAGGATGGAATGGAAGTGGTGACTAGAGACTGAGAAGGACGGATGGGAAGGGGAATAGGAAGGAATTTAATTAGAGGCACCCCGACTCAGAGTGGATGCATCACCCCTATCTATTCTTAGCACTGTAGGGTAACTTGGTTAAATAGTTAGTGATATATTTCAAAATAATGAGAAAAGAAGGATCTGAAATTCCTAACACATGAAAGCGACTAATGTTGAAGAGACAAATGCTTATTACCTTGATCCAATTATTACACATCAAATTCATACATGTACAGAATTACCATAGTGTACCTCATAAATGTGCAAATATTATGCCTCAGTAATGAGAAAGACATCATTACCCTATGTACACATATGATTACACGAATGGTATGAATCTACATCGTGTACAACCATAGAAACGAAAAGATGTATTCCATTTGTGTACAATGAATCAAAATGCAGTCTGTAAAAGTAAAAAATAAAAAAAGAAAAAAAAGAAAGAAAACAAAAGTGGTCATTATTTTTAAAAAAGTTGAACTTCTAGTTTCAGTTATGGAATATTTTCATGGGACACTGTGCCTCATATTAAATATTCACTGATTTTATTTGAAGTATTTTCTACTTCATGACAAATATTTAGGAGACAGTAGGGTTCTTAGCAACATATTATTTCCTCCTGTGAGAATGTGTACTCTATGCTAAATGTGACACTAATTACTTGGGAGAGAGGATAAAGATTTGCCCTGGAACATTTGGAAAAGAGCTTCAAAGTAGGTGATACACACCTGTTGAAATTTACCTCTAGCCTCAATGCATGTACCTATTATATGTTGACTAAATCATCAGAATATGTATTTGAATTACTTCTAGAAATTTCCAAGTCCTTATTAAAAGCAAATGCCAATCATGTGGCTAATATTTATTGTATTACTTTTTTAAAAAAATGAAATGGGGTCTCACTATGTTGCCAAGGCTGACCTCAAACTCCTTGACTGAAGCAACCTTTCTGTCTTAACTTCCCAGGTAGCTGGGACGATAGACACACACCATCAAGCCTGGCTTACATTTTTATTATGTATTTTTTTTTTTTTTTTGGTACTAGGATTAACCCAGGAGCATGTAACTACTGAGTCACATCCCCAGTTCTTTTTTATTTTTAATTTTGAGACAGGGTTTCACTACGTTGCTTAGGGACTTGCTAAGTTGCCAAGGCTGGCTTTGAACTTGTGATCCTCCTGCCTCAGCCTCCTGTGTCACTGGGATTGCAGGAGTGCACCACCACACCCAGTTACATTTTTATTTTTATAAAATATTGCTTGAAACAAGTAAGGATTCATCTAGGATGTCATTAAATTTTGACACATGTAGATTTATGTCATAGCTAGAGGTATGTGACAGAATTTCACCTACAGATTGAACTGGGCCTATTTAATTATGGTAGATGGAATAATGGTCCTCCAAACATTTCTGCATCCAAATTTCCAGAACCTGTGACTATGTTACTACCATGGCCAAAGGGACTTTGCCCATTTGATTAAGTTAATAAGGGCCTTGATTTGGGGAGGTTATCTAGGTGCATTCAAAGCAATCACATGGCTCCTAAGACTGAGGCGGGAGGGTCAGAATAAGAGTAGGAGATGTGAGGACAGAAGGAGAGGGGTTGGGGGAGAGCACTGGATTTAGTTAGTTTTCAAGATGGTATGCTGTGGGCTTTTTTTTGAGTATGAAGGAAGGAGCCATGAGCCAAGGAAAGCAGGCCACCTCTAAAAACTACAAAGACAAGGAAATGGATTCTCCCCTCGAGCCTTTGGAAGGGATGCAGTCCTGTCAACCCATTTTAGACTTCTGATCTGAAGTAATAGTAGAAATAATAACTTTGGGTTGTGTTCCACCATTATGTTTGTGGTAATTTGTTATGGTAGCACTAGGGAAATGATATCTCAATTAACATGGATTTGATTTTCTTGATGTGGTTCAACTAATACCAACTTAAAAACAGTTTAAACTTGAGACACTTGTTTTTAAATCTCTAAAGGAACGAGGACGGTGGGCGTGAGAGACTGACTAATTTCAAGTTCTAACACGTATTGGTTCATCAAGAGCTGGGATGACTGGTAGGGATCGTAGGGGCTTGTGCAGTAACTGGACACTCTCCAGATCCACTCTGTGCTCCCGTCCGCCCTACTGAGCACTGGAAGTACTTCTAGAATGTAATGAGATGTGCCTCAAGGGTGAGATACACCAAGGATTTTGTAAATAATTCAAAATATATCCATGATTTAAAAATATTGATCACATATTAATGCTAATTTGGATGTACTGGATTAAATATATTGTTAAATTTCAATTTCTTTTTACTTTTTGGATTTAGTGAGGAGAAAAAGTACGTGACATGTGGTTCATGTATTTCTATTGGACAGTGTTGCTCTAAACAGATGGACTTTATGTATGATGTAATGAATAAATATAGATGAATTACTGTGTCGACTAATATATTATTGACTGATGATTAGATAAGTGAGGTAGAGAGGTATGGCTTTATTTTTACATACATTTAATGCATTTTAAAGTTAATGTCTCCAGTTCTTGTAGTCATATCCTTTTAGAGTCTGATCATAAATCTCAAGTTAAATTGTGGTGAATTAAGTCAGACTTTGAAAAAGGATCTGGAGGGAAATCCTAAGGGATTGTGAAAAAAAGCTTTGGCAGCTGCGAGGTGGCATTTTTGGATGGGGTAAGGTAGGGTTTTCTGTGGTGGATGAAAGCGATCTTTGCACATGTTTTGTTGCTTTTTTCTTCTCCCCAAGGAAGGAAAGGTGGTCTATAACTATGAAGACATTGTTATTATGAAAACATTAATTTAGGTAATGTTTCTTTGTAAAATCAAAAACATGTTTTCCTGCTGGCATAGGAATACTCACAGGGAAGGCGTAGAATGAAAAAAAAAAAAAGAGGGGGAAGCTTGCCTGGATAAAATCACTCAATTGAAGCCATTAGGAAAAGCCTAAGATTTCTGGATTCATTACCTTGGACGTGTCTGGTTGGGAGCAGAACATGTATGCTATCAAGCAAACGATTAGGTTGCAGTGGCCTGGACCACTGGTAGATTTCTATATAGTTTAGGAATGTGAATAAAACTAGTAAGATGACTTCGACATTTGGGATACATATGCCTCTGAACTTGCAGGCCTTAAAGGCAGTTCTGAATCATTGAAATCTTTTGGTCTCTTCATAAAGGTCGCACGGACATTATACCTTTCCCTTCTTCCTGAAGGCTTTGTGGATGCCACATCCTTCCATCCTGAAGAAAAATATTTTTTGAAATCCATTGAGTGTGTCATGAAGGCATCCAGCCAGTGTAATTCCTGGCTCAGATTAATGTTTATATGATCGAGAATTCCTAGGAAACTGAAGAGGATGTGAAGGCAATTATATTTTTGCTAGTGATTATATTTTTGCTGGTTCAGTGTGGAAAAAGTATAGATATGTGTATTAGGTGTGTGTGTGTGATAAATGTTTAGTAAAAGACAAAAAAAAAAAAAAAAAAAAAAAAAACCTGCCTTCTGAGCATTCCACAAACACCAAATATCACCTAGAACAGAGGTTCAAGGTTTGACACCCAGCATGAGTAAATCCATATAAGGAAATTTATTCGAACTTCACAGTTTCAAAAACTGAGTGTATGTTATACATAATGCTTAGTGGGAGGATTTCTTCTTAAATTATGTGGATCATCATCTTCCAGCCCCAGTTCTTTTCTTCATTTCGTAGAGCTACCACGCTCCCCATCTCCTAATTGGTGTATAATTGTTGACCAACTAGGGTGGTTGGCAATGAAATGGTACCTCTGAATAGGTTCCTCACTTCCTGACATTATCCCTGTGTACATTTATTATAGTGGTTTGTGTTCAGGGAAATTATCAGGGAATAGGGAATCCTTTTCAAAGAACAATTGTATTGGATGGAAGTCAGCTATCAGAGGCCAGTATCCTAACTGGACTTTTCAATGTCTCTTTCCTATTGGGCAGTGGAGTATGTATTTCTTGGCTGTTTGAGGGTATAAAAACATTCTACCCATTAAACTAACTTAGCTTCCATGCTTCAAATACATCATTCCCTTGATTTGCTGGATAAGATACAATTAGATACAAATGTACACAGGCAGACCCTGCCTGTGGTTGCCCTAAGTCCAGGCCTGTTTGTGTGTTGCAGGCCAGGCACTTTGTGTCTAAGGGCTCTTGGTTAAAGTTGTCAAGGCCTAAGGCTCAGTGAGGACACACCAGCTTTACCTGCCTTGGGGCACTTCTGGGACTTGTTGGCTCCCCCAGAGCCATAAAACTTTTTATTATTCTTCTGCACATATCATGCCATGGAACCATGTGGCCTTCTGGGACTTGAATTGCTTGTAAAATGGCACAACATTTTTGTTGGCTGAAGTGCAGGGTGAGAATTGCTCATCACCCTTACGGAGCAACTGGAGACCTTTTTCGGGGTCATTGGTTAACTTGCACCAGAGGGCAGTTAATGAGCCAATGAAGGAAATGCTAACATTAGATTCAAATATGTGAAGAAGGATCCTGAAAGCATCAGATGAGCTAGACAGGGTAGGAGCACTGAGAGTCAGAATCAGGGGAAGAACCAAGTGCTTTGTTCTTTTCTAAGGCTTGCAGAACTCATTACTGTTGATAGAAACAAAATCACTTAAGACTGAGCGCCTTTAAATCTCTGGTTCTACTTCACTGGCCGGTCTTTGTTAGGTGAGCAAAGGATTCCCTCACTGTATGGTGGGAACTTT
Source organism: Sciurus carolinensis (assembly GCF_902686445.1). NCBI lineage: Eukaryota > Metazoa > Chordata > Mammalia > Rodentia > Sciuridae > Sciurus > Sciurus carolinensis. Next base: position 126,520,596 of record NC_062221.1, on the reverse strand, counting down.
CATAGCTTTCATAAATAATTAGTACCACATATTTCTACACATAGTTTCATCACCTTTTAAAAAATCCAACTTCTTGGTGGTGTAGAAGTTATTGATGAATTAAAACTAAATACTTAAAAATTCACCACCAGAGAACATGGGTTTGGTTTTGGAAGAGAATAGTCTTTGGGCTGAGAGTTGTGTTATGGTCTAGATGTCTCTTCATGGTAAGTCTTTCTGAGTTTTCATGATTATAAATGATTATACTTGCACCAGTTCAAGTGGTGGAAAGATTGGCCATGTAATGTAGCAATTATAAGTCAGGCCTTGGAATCAACAGACCAGATGCTAAATCCCCATTAGTTTCAGCATTATTTGATGGAGGAGAATTATAGTATGGAGTATAACAAAATAGCTTTGCGGAGTTTTATTCAGCTCTTTTGGATATAAAGAATACTCATCTGTTTCAGTCATATCTCAGTATATTGTTAAAAAACCTCAGTGTCAGAAACCTAGGGGCAGGATTCATAGTAAAAGAATCCCTGTGGAAAATGGAATGGAAAGTGGGAAGTGATTTGAAATCCAAGTCTGGGGTTCTCGAAAGTAGGAGTCTATTAATTTCACTCTTGGTGATCAACTTTGATTTGAAAACACTATGTACCTGGTGTCTTCTCCATTCTTCCATAACTACCACGTGGTTGCCTTTTTCTATATTCTACAACTACTCAGATTTCTACAGTAGGCATCCTGGATTGTTTTGCAAACATTTATTTTCCTGACCACATCTTCGTCCAATGACCCACCTATGGTTTGTCTGGCCATGGGGCAGGTTTTCATCCCTAACCTAATCAAGACTGGTCATTAAGGGGAATGCTCTTAAGCAAGGAAGATGGGTGGGCAGCTTTCTTTTGCTGTGGTTGTGAGTGTGACTGTCACAGTGTCTGATTTGTATGCAATCCTTTGGAATTTGTTATGGTAAGGTTAGATCTGCATGCTGTTCTACTTTCTGATTATGTCTCTCCATAATCATTGAGATACAAGTGAAAGAAGACAGAGTCCTTCAGTATTTGAGAACAAGTCTTGTGAATGTCCTTTGAATGAAACTCAGATACCTCCTCTAGGTAAGACTCAACTTTTTAACTATTCACATCAGAAATGTAAAATGGAGGGTTTACTCTATAGGTAAGCGAAATGCAGAGCCTTTCTTTGACCAAAGGATCATGTACGCAATGAGATTTTATTGTCAGGATCATTCTTTTTTCTCAAAGCAAGAGCCATTTTATATTCTGGCAAATTAAACGCAGTTGAAGTTTGGTGGGAAGAGGATATAAAGAATCAGGAGATACCCTTAAGTCACACATTTGCCAGTATCCTAGGGCCTTGGGTAAATACATGACCTCCTCTGAGCCTTAATTTCCTCATTGTCAAATACCACTATCTGCTATGGTCTGAATATGTCCCCTCAAAATCTTGTGTTAGAATGTTAATCCCCAGGGCAGTAGTGTTGAGAGGTAAGGCCTTTTGTTTAGATCATGAAGAATCTGCCTTCATGAATGGATACATGCTATTGTGTAAGTGTTTAATGGAAGGAGTTTATCCCTCGTGATCTTTTGACTTCTGACACAATGTTCTGCCCTTGGGAAGACTCAGTAAGAAGGTCTTCACCAGAAATCAAATGTAGGTGCCTTTACCTTGGTTGGACTTCTCAGCCTGTAGCACCATGGGAAAATAAGTTTCTATTTGTTATAAATTGCCTGGTTCCAAGCATTTTGTTTTGGTAGTACTAAACAGATGAAGACACTAAATACTGTATGAAGGAGATGAGCATATGGTGGATGATTAATAAATCCTTTAAAAAAACAGATAAAAGGAGCATCTAAGCACCCTCACTTTGCAAATGTATAAACTGGGGCCCAGAGGAGTTATTTCCCTTGTTTAAGTTCAACCAGCTGCTTAACTGAAGTCAAAACTAGAACCCCGGTCTCCTGACCTCCCTGGCAAATACTTTGCAAGCTATCTCTAAATTTCTCCATAATTCTCCAGACTTGCTGATGAAGAAGACTGTGTGCATGCATATGTGTAAAGTTATAGCTTCCAGCTGCTTATAATGAACAAAACACATTTTTATAATCAGATTGAAAGCTACAGATTGTTTTATTTTAAAAAATCCTTATTTACTGTGAAAGGTAAATAAATGTCAATAACCTAAATTAGTACTGATATATGTCCTGCTGGTAATATACTCTGCTAGTAACCTAAGTCTTAAAGAAGAGAAACTCTTAGCTAGGCGTCCTGGGCCTCCCAGACCTCCTGCAATAGCTCTGACCTCGTTATTTCCTCCGGTGGCTCTAAGGCCAAGGAGCAAAGCCAATGCTTCCAACTGGCAGTCAGATGTTTCAGGCAAGGCACAAGGTGATCTGTGCTCACCTGGCTGAAAATCACAATCAAGAAATGTGCTCCATGCCTCACATTCCTCTGCCACATGAGCAAATCGTGGCATGGTATTGTGGAAACTCTGTGTAATCCTTTTTATTTTAAATTACTCAGGAGTTGACTTTTAAGAAATATTAAATGACTAGATTCCAGAAGACCTTAGCAGAATACTGTGGGTTGATTCACACAATTGTTATTTTCTTTGTCCAGGAGGGCATATCTTTCTTCTTCCACCTATTATAATTCCTCCACGAACACCTATTACTTATTTTGTGTAGAGAATCAAGGGAGGTACAAAATAACATTTGATGCTTTTTCTCCTAGCAGAGCTTATTTTCTGGTTAAGATGAGCATGGTGGCTCTGTGAAGTCTGGTTCTCTTTCTTTTTTAATTTCAAATGAAAAAATTCTTAATTGACATGTGATAATTGCACATATTGAGGGGATGGTGATTTGCCTATATTATTTACAGTTGGGGTCCAAGGCCCAGAATAGCATCTGGCCCAGAGCAGGCATTAAGGAAATGCCTATGGAATGCCCAAATGGTTATACTCATATCAAACACTAGTCATGTCAACATTTATGCATCTAGCATTTATGCCCTTAGTATCCTAAGTTCAGTTATGGTCTCACAACTCTGTGTGGTAGGAACTACTAATATGTCCATTTTGAGGACAGGGAAACAGGTTCAGGGAGCTCAAGTAACTTTCTCAAAGTTGCCCAGTGGATCCTGTACTGAAGTCACTTGACTCTGAAATCTGTTCCCTTAGTCACTACGTTCCATTATCTCTGTGTGCTTTTCTGCCTTCCTCTTCAGTGGAAAAGACACTCCTTATATGTTCTTAGAAGAAAAACAAGATGTGATTATACTGGCATCACGTTTGTGGTCTAAACAACAACAGGCTGGAAAGTTTTGTGGACTGTGAAGCAGATGTGTGACTAAAGCTACCCTTGAGGCATAGGAAGGACATGAACAGGTAGGAAGAGGACTTTACCTTACTCTGATTTCTTTGATTTGTAAATCCTCTCTATAATATTATTATATGATAGTCATAAAATATTATAGTATCATTTTTATCTTTCATGCAGTTTCATTATCTTTAACAGTTGATGTGGGTGAAAAATCCAGTCTGTTTGTATTTCTGTCTACCTCAGTATGGAGCATGGCCTCTTTCTCTTCATTTGGTGTGTAATTAAATTATCATTGGATGTCGAGCATGTCAGGTTGGAGAAGGCTAATTGCACTGAAGAATCCTTGCTGAAACTTAAATTCTGATAAATTTTCCTCTTCCATTATTTTCCCCAACTTCTCCCCATTGGAAGAAGTCCTAAACAATATGTGGGCCAGTGCGCTGCCCACCTCCCACAAACTGTTCATATAAAATCATATCTGACGTCTGCAGAGATTTTTCTAAGTTCTTGCCCAGGGCTGACTGTTGTTCTAGTCCACCTACATTCTTCCTATACTTCAGGGATTTAAAAAAAATGTACTTAATGGTTTGAACTTGTTTTAATTTTCTCTAACTTATTTATTTTTCTCCAAGGTTAAGGACCTTTTATAAATTCACAAATACCAAAAGTATTTTGCACACAGTGAAATAGCTTTTAAAAAATCAGATCCGATTCAGATGATTTCCCCAAGGAAAGGAAGTACACAAAATAGTCAAATGATCAACCAAAAAAATAAAGCAAGAGAACTAAAATATCTCCCTGAAAGAGTTCCGAAAGTATGCTCTTTTCCATTATGAAACATTGAGTAATCTGCACTGTTTGTTTTTTGAAGTGTAACTTTGATGGGAAAATGTATAACTGAATCTTCTGTGTACTTCACACCAACATTATTTTTCTTGCCAACGTTTTGCTACGAGCTCAGCCATTCATCCTTGATATATTTTCCAGTCTGTTGATGTTCATCTCTCATTTCTGATAAATACTAAATTTTCAAGTCATGTTTCTTGAAAGGTAGGACAAGACATCTAATCTTTGCAAAGAAAGATTATAAAGCAAACTTTTTTTTTTGTTCTTCTATAAGAAACAGAAACTCCTGGTTTGAATTTTGTTCTGTTAAGTAGTATCTTCATAATCTGAGGATCTGATGTTCATAAGCATTTTGGAAATGTTTCGTACCTGAAGAAAAGTGACAGACCATGAATGACCTAACTGAGGTTGATAACATGATTGAAATTGCTAAATTGAGAAAATGACCCAAATTGACAAATTGATAAATATTTCTTGAGCACTGACTATATGCAAAACCAAAATTCCAATCGAGAATTATTATCTATTAAATAAAGGAAAAGATGAAGCAGTTTGGAGTAGGCAACTGGAAGTGACACCCTGTCAGTAGATCACTTATGAGCCCTCCCCAGCTTGTTCCTCTTTCTAACTTACTCTAACTGGGCAGGAATTTGACTCACACTCAAATCCAATTCATTTTATTCCATTAGGAGTGCCACCAGGTACTATTACTTCTGGTTTACTTTGGAATTAATCCAGAATTCTTTTGATGGATTTCATCTTGCTAAGAAAACAATCCCCATGCCCATTAGACTTAATTGTATCTATTTGCATAAATCAAATTTAAAATGTTGATAGGTGATAGACCTACTTATGCCCCCATGGTTGGCAGGTGCAAGGGACTTAGGAGACCATAAAGATACATGAATAATATTGTAGAAGTAGCAATAACAATAGCAGTGAAAGTAGTAAGAGTGGTAAAAGTAGTAGACAGTGTTTAGTGTTTTCTACAATGCATTAAGTATTTTGTTGATAACAGTTTCACTTTACATAAGAAACCAAGGTTCAGAATGATGAAATAAGCCGTCCAAACCAGTGATAGAGCTGGTAAGTTCATTGTGTCCTAAAAGTTTAGCAGAACTCACCAGTGAGCCATCTGGGTCTTATTTTGTTTTGAAGAGGGGAAGTTTTTGACTATCATTGCAATTTTTCCACTCTTAATTGGGTAGATTGAGCTTTCTCTGACTTTTAGAGCCATACATCTTAAATGTCTCCTAAATATCAATGTGTTGGAGTCTTGTTCTCTGGGAGGTGCTGATGAGAGGTGTGAAACTTTTAAGAAATGGAGCCGGGGGAGATGTCTAGGCCATTGGGGCACATATTTGAAGGGGATTGTGGGATTTCCACCCTCTTCTCACTCTCTTCGTCCCTGATCATGAGGTGAACAGTTCTGCCATGCAACATACTATTGCCCTTATGTGTTGCCTTCTCACTGGCCCAAAAGCAGCAGGGTCAACTGGTCATGACAATCTCCAGAACTGTGAGTCAGAATGAACCTTTTCTCTTTATAAGATGATTTTCTCAGGTATTCATTATAGTAGCAGAAAACTGACCAACATAATATTTTAATTTTATTCTTATAATGATTGCTCTTTGTTTAAGCTCATTGTCATATTTGTTTCTTCTATTGAGTGCTTATATGTTTCAATGTCTATATTTCTTCTGAACCAGCATGCCTCCTGTCACCTCTCTTTTCCCACCACTATCCTGCATCTTATGGTGTTATTTTCTGAAATAATTATGGATCACTAGGGGCATATATTATCTTTTTCTGTACTTTGGTCCTACCCTTTCTAAAACTTTTCTAATATTGTTTAAATTGTCTATGCCCTTATTGATTTATTTTTGTGCACTTATTCCATTATTTACAGAGAGATATGTGTTAAAGTTCTACTACGATTAGGAATTTTCTCTCCTTTCTCTCTCCTCTCTCTCTCTCTCTTTTTAGATTTTTCACCTTATGCATTATAGATTTTGAACCTATGGCAATAGACATTCAAATTTAATATAATTTTGTTCTTATGGCAATTTGAATCTTTATCATTGTGAAATGTTCCTTTTAATTTTCACTAAAACTTCTTACCTGAAAGCCTATTTATTCCGTGTGATGTTAGTATAGCTGTACTAGGTGTCCTTGTCAGTTAAGGTTGCTGTAATGATGAGTCATGGACTGGGTATCTTATCAATGACAGGAATTTAGTTCTCACTGCCTTGGTGTCTGAAAGTCAGAGTTTGGAGTACCAGCATGGTTGGGATCAGGAGAGAGCCTTTGTATGGGTTGTGTTTCCTCATTCTGTCCCCTTGTGGTTGAAGGAAGGCAGAGAACTCTATGGGATCTCTTTTAAAGGGCATTAATCTCATTGATAAGTGTCCCATCCTCAGCACCTAAATCACCTCCCAAAGGTCCCTTCTCCTAATACCATCACACTATATGTGAAAATTTCAGCATGAATTTGGGAGGGGCATAAATATTGGGTCTATCACACTGGGTTGTATTTCATTGGTGCTGAGCATGTTTTAGCTTTTTGCACCATTTTACTTTCAAAACTTCTGTCGTTTTTTTAGTTAAGATGCTTGTTATGTTCTGAATATTTGGTTCCTCTCAAAATTCACAGGTTGAAGTCCTAAATTCCAGTGTATCTAAATTTGGAGCTGGGTCCTCCAAGGACGTACTTAAGGTTAAATGAGGTCATAAGGTCCCTGATCGGATAATTTTCCTAATAAGAATTGAGATCAGAGCGTTCTCTCTTCTCCCATGTACGCAGTGAGAAAAGGCCATAAGAAGACATTGCTATGATTTGGATCTGAAATGTCCACAAAGGCTCATGTGTTGAAGGATTGTTCCCCAGTGTAGTGGTTTTCAGAAATGGGGCTCTTGGGAAGTGCTTGGGTCTTGAAGGGCCTAACCTTAGCAGTGGATTAATTCATTGATGGAGTTATAGCTTGAATGGATTTCTGGAAAGTACTGGAAACTATAGGAGGTAGGATCTAGTTGGAAGGAGTACTTGGGAGTGTGACTTTGGTGACTATGCTTTGTTCCTGGCTCCTTCCTCCCCTTCTGCTTCCCAGTCACCATGAGTTGAGAAGCTTTATTCCCCACACCACTCCTGACGTGATCTTCTGCCTCACCACAGGCCCAGAATCAAAGGAGCAGCTAACCATGAACTGAAATCTCAGAAACCATGAGCCAAAGTAAATCTTCTTTAAGGTGTTTTTTCGCCCCCCCTCAGGTATTTTGTCACAGTGATGAAAAGCTGACACACACAGGCATAGAGAGAGGGGAGGGCATCTATAAGCCAGGAAGAGAGCCCTCATCAGACATGTAATGGATGAGAACCTTGATCTTGGACTTCTAGACTCCAGAATTGTGAGAAGATAAAATTTTGTTGTTTAAGCTACCCGGATATATGTTTTGTTATGGCAGCCTGATAAGAGTATATTTCTCATAACCAACTTATAATTGTTTAATTTTAATATAACTTGTTTTGGTTATCCACTGCTGTATAACAAACTGTCCCAAAAACTTGGTGGTTGAAAGCAATTACAACTATTTTGTTCATGACTCAGAGGGCGAGTGATGTCTGTTCCACTTGGCATCCGCTGGGGAAGCTTGAAGACTGGTGTTTGGAACCAACCAGGAGGTCATTTACTCACATGTCTGGCTGTGAAACAGTGGTTGTCAGTTGGGATCCCTGCTGGGGCTGTGGCTGGAAAAATATACGTGACCTTCCAAATGGTTGTTGGCTGCTTCGCGGCAGGGGGGCTGGGTGCCCAGGGAGAGTGTCTCAAGAGGATGGGAGGAAGCTCTGTGGCTTTTTATGACTTGGCCTCAGAGGTCACACTCATTCCACAGTCACAGGCACACCTGGGTTTGAGGAGAGAAGACAAACGCACCTGTCTGTGCAGGCACACTAATCTCCAGAACTTATTCGTATGATCTAACTGAAACTTGGTACCCTTTGACCTGGTTTCATTCTCAAGAGCATGAGTTGGATCAGAATTGATCTCTTCCTAGCTTTGTGACCTTAACTTCTTTAAACTATCATTTTCTCATCTGAAAATACATTTCACAATAGCTATCTCAGAGTAGTTCTGGGAGTTAAGTAAAATATTCAATAGTTAAACTTTTGGCATACTGTAAGCACTCATGAGTGTTACTTACTTTTGGTGTTATTATTGTAGTAATTATTATTGGCATAGTAGGTTGGTGACAGAAAATGATACACCTCATATTTAATTCAGCCCTAACTAGATATTATCACTGAATCTAGTAGCTGTATCCATTAGCAATTTAATGAAGAACTAATTGTCATAAAATTTAAATTATTCACATCTGGATCTAGTTTCTTTTTATAACAAAGTTGAGATTTTTTTTCCCAAGTCTGTGTTCTGTAATCACAAGATTTAATTTAAGAGTGATAAGGGCCATTGGTCCTAACTGTGACCACATATATCCTTCATGCCTGCCATTGTTGTTGGCTCAAGAAAATTGTATTTATTAGAATATGTTTGTTGATGCAATTAAACTTCCCATCAAGCCTTGTGATGTAACAATTTGCTCTAAGTTCTGGCTTGAACCTGTGACTTCACTAAAATATCAGTGCGCTTTGTCTCCATTGGTATATTTGTAAAAAAACTTAATTACTCTCAAAGATTTAATTGACAAATGTAAATGCAAGTCTTTTCCATTACTCCTTACTAGAAATGCACCTTTTAGGACATTCATATGTTGCTGATGGGACTGCAAATTCATGCCACCACTCTGAAAAGCAGTATGGAGATTCCTCAGGAAATCTGTTTTGGAACCTCCATTTGACACAGTTATCCTACTCCTCGGCATATACCCAGAGGACTTAAAATCAGCTGCTGTGACACAGCCACGACATTGTTTATAGCAGCTCAATTCACAATAGCTAAGCTATGGAACCAACCTAGGCGTTGAAGAGAGTAGATGAATGGCAGAAAGAAGCAGCACCCTCATGCTTCCATCTGACAGAAATATCCCCTTAGGTGCTGATGGTGATGCCAATTATTGAAATCATTAGGTGAATGTGAAGAAACCCAAAGACTGACCTATTGAATAACCATTCACTGTGTTATATCTATATATTTGAAGCTTCTAGGCAGGAAGGACAACCAAACAGAAAGGGAAGTATCAGTGAAGCATTGGAAAATGGCATTGTTTGCTATTTTTTAATTAATTTACTGAAAATTTTGAGAGAGAGAGAGAGAGAGAGAGGAATGGCCTCAATCAAAAAGCTACAGACCAATGTGTTTCCAAACATGATATCACAGACCTGTCAGAATGAAGGGTTATGTAAAGATGAAAAAGAATTCAGAGAGTCTATCAACCTTTCACCTTATCAAAAAATTGTTTGATAAAATAACTGAACAGTAAATGGGCCACATCAAAAATTTTGGGGAGGGTACTGGGATAGAACCAAGGGGTGCTTTATGTAACATTGATCTACATTCCCCATTCTTTTTATTTTTTATTTTGAGACAGGGTCTTGCTAAGTTGCTTGGGACCTTGCTAAGTTGCTGACACTGACTTCAAACTGTGATCTTCCTGCCTCAACCTCCTGAGTCACGGGGATTGCAGGTGTGTGCCACCATGCTGGCCAGAAATCTCACGATAGAGAAAATAAAGCGGCGAGGCAACAAGGCAACAGTGCTGAGCAGCAATGAACTTCTCCTTCCCTCCTGCTTCCCTCCTCTCTTTCCATTAGTACAACAAGATGAATACTGCCAAATGTGATCTGTAAGTACTGTGCAAATCCCTTGAAACAGGAAAGGTATGCTGTAGGGAAATTTCTAATATGCACTACACTAACTCAGAAACACAAAGGGTTTGGTGATCATGGGAACAACGGGACGTGGAAGCACCCAAGGTTCTCTCCTTGGGGAAAGAGGTGAAAGAGGGGAGGAGAGAAAGAGAAGCTGTGAGCTTCATCTTATTTGGTTGGGGAAAAAGAAATGAGGCAGGGCACTCTGGTGGGGAAAAGAATGGTTAGGGACATGGTTGCTGGAAATTACAGACTGGGATACAAATAAAACAAAATGAAACTCACTTAGGTTGTGTTAATGGCTAAAATTAAAGATTGAACAGAGATCAGGGGCAGATTCAAATAAAGAAATAGGGGGAATGTGTGGTGGAATTTGCAAATGTTTTGTAGTTCAGTCACCTAAAGGTAAGAGTTATAAGAAATACAATCTGAAAAAATTTTAAATACTTTTTTAGATGTTGATAGACCTTTACTTTTATTCGTTTACTTACACACAGTGCTGAGAATCAAACCCAGTGCCTAATTCATGCTAGGTAAGCCCTCTCCACTGAACCACAACGCTAGCCCTACAATCTGAAATTTAATGAATAACAAACAAAAATTAGAAAAAAAGGATAAACATAAAAAATTCATTGTTAAAATACCCATAAAATAGATGAGCATCTTACAGTTTTGATTAAAGAATGAGAAAAAAACCCATTATGATTAACAATGAGAAAAATAAATCATCATAGCTTAGAGAGAACTTTAAAATAACTGTAAGATAAAAATGCATGAAACTCTAGGGTAATAAACTTGAAAAACTTATTTCATAACAAAATAAGTTACCAAAATCGATATAAGAGTAGATTAATTCATAGAGTTAAAGGAAAGATGATTATACATGCAACATTGGGGAAGATACCATGATCAGGCATTCTCAAAAGAGAATTGTAGCTAATCTTTAAAGAGCAGGTAATTGCAATATTATTTAAACTGTCGCAAAAGGAAGCCTTTCAAATACATTTGATTTAACAAAAATAACTTCAAGACAAAACTGGAAGAGGTCAATAAATAAAACCATAAATCACTCTAACAAAGGAATGTAGAGGGTATTTCTTAATTAATTTTACCCAACAAATCTGCAATGCATCAAAAGAACAATGTCTTTAACAGGGAAGAATTTTTCCTCAGATTTTCAGTTGTTGTTTAATATCAGGAAATCTGTCAGTATTATTTTTGTATGAACATACTGTAGGTAAAATTGTAATGATATTAATATACTCCTAAAGGCATTTAATAGAAATCAGTCATTTCTAATGTAATTACTAAGTAAAATAAAATTAGAAAATATAAAACCACCCAGAAAATACTTTACATTTTAAAACATTAAAACTCTAAGAATTAAATTAGGTACTAGAGAGGGATACAATTATCATCATGATATTTAACATTATCATGGAAGTGCTAGTGATCATGGTAAGATAAGAACACAAAATCATTGAAGCAAACTTTGAAAGAAAAGAGATCAGATTATTTATTTTTGTGATTATTGTATGCCTACAAAGTTCAGAAAACTCTAATACCTGTTATGGGATTCAAAAAGGAGAATTTGATAAGGGAATGGAAGACAAGATAAATTTTTAAAAAGCAACGTTTTTTTTTTCTATAATTGGATTTCCACATTTACGGGGTCCACATTTTCAGATTCAGCCAACCATTGATTGAAAGTGTTTGGAAAAAAAATTGCATTTGTACTGAACATTTATTGACTTTTCTCCATTTCGTTAGTCCCTAAATAATATGGTATGATAACTATTGACATAGCACATATACTATATTACGTATTGTAAGTAATTTAGAGATGATTTAAAGTATACAGGAGGTTATAAGTTATTTGCAAATAGTATACCATTTTATATAAGGGACTGAGTGTCTGGATCCTAGAATAGGCAGTGGGTATGGAGTCAACCATACAGATTCCAGGGGGAGACTATACTTTAATAAAATACTTAGAAATAAAAATGGAAAAAACTTCTATTTACAAATATTGAAAAGTAAAAAATACTTAGGAATAAGTTAAATAATAAAAGCAAGGTGCCTATATAAAGGAAGATAAAACCTTACTGAAAAAAATAAGATTTGAGCAACTCAAAAGGTGTGCCATGTTCAATACTTAATAACACAAACAGTAAATTCATATGCCTAATGGATGTATAAACTTATATGAAGCTCTAAAATTAAGATTGGTGCTTTTTTGGGAGAATGACTGGTAAAAGATTAAAGTTCATACTAAAAAATAAATACACCATAATAGCTAAGAAAATGTGAAAGGGGAGAATAGTGAGAAATCTTATCTTACTGGAGATTAGTATATATATAGTAAAAGCACTTCATCATAATCATGTAATATTGGTAAATGAATAAAAAATAGCTTAGGATAGATGGTAGTTGAATATATTTCCAAATTAGTAGTTCATTTTAGTGGGACATGGATCAATTATTTAATAAATGATGTTGGGACAATTGATTATTTACCTGGAAGAAAAGTGAATAATCTTTCATATTTATTTATTTTATTTTATTTTATTTTTTTTCACATATGCTATTTCATTTATTGTGTACTATCTTTGATATGAGTAGATCAAAGACAAATCACTCTTGGTTCCTGCCCTTAAGGATTTCAATCTGTGGGGAGACTGATGTGCTCACATCCAAATATGAAATAAGAATGAATGTGATTGTCATGGGAAAGGGAGGAAAGGAAGGATTTCAATAAATGGAAATGGGGAATAGGAAGGGAATCTTTCATATTTAAATACAAATTCTATCCATATTTTGGGGATGGTATCAGAAGATGTCAGAAATAACTATTTCCTAAATTAACAAGTGAATTAGAACTCTAACAGAGAACACATGAAATGTAACCTTTGAATCACCTCTTTAAAAGCCCTCTGTCCCTGCTGTTGGGCAGAATCACAGCCTCTGGGACAGGAATCCCCTGTGCTTCTCCTTTACAAGCAAAGCAATAAACCTTCTTTTTCCTTTTTCTCAAACAAACAAACAAACAAACAAACAACCCCTGCCCCAAGTCCCCAAATTCCAGAAGACTGAAAAGCATATTACATGGTCAAAATAAAATTGTCAAAGTTTTGCAGGGAGATATAGAAAACTTAACTGTATAAAGTGTATGGGATAAATGTCTTTTTCAGAAGCTAAAAAATATGCAAATTTGAACTATTAAAGCTAAGAACTTTGATATCACAAAGGATGCCATAAATAAAACAATAGACAAATATTTAATCTAGAACAAAATATTTGTAGCAAATTTATCCATATCACTAAACATTTAACAAAAATAGAGACAACCAAATTGAAAAATAGGCAAAAAGCAGCGAATCTAAAGGGTAAACAAATATAAAAAAATTCTCAAATTCATTATTAGTAAGGAAAATACAAATGCAAATAAAAATAAATGTAATTGCATATCAGTCAGACAAAACTTGAAAAGAGGTGTGATAGCTATAGCAATGGTGATTTAATGAAAGGATTACCCTTATGGTTGCTGGAAATATGAAGTGTTATAGTTTTGGGGAAAACAATATTTATTAAATTTTTAAATCAAAATTTTAAAAATATGCATTTTTTTTGCCCATGAATTCCAGTCATTGAACTCTATTCTATAGAAAGACATCAGTATGTAAGGCCATGTGTTTGTAGTGGCAAAAATCTTACTAAAAACAATGAACTGGTGCTAAATCTATTGACTTTTAACTATTTCCATAAGGTATTTTTGTTTGAGAAGAGCCAAATATAAAAATTGTAAGACCTCCTTTTGCAAAATAAACAATAATGCTCAAATATGTAGACATATTTGCATGTACAATTCTATATGGGATTACACAGTCAGAGGGAGAAATAAGGAATAGACTGATGTGAGAAATGGAGAAAGGGGAAGTTGGGTGGCTTTCCTCATTAAAAGGAAGACTACTAGCTGCTGTTGAGGGTATTTAAGATCATGATATTGACTGTTCCACTGAGGAATTCAAACAATTAGTCACTATCAATAGTGACTAATAAAAATGAGCATTTGTTTTTTCTATTTAAGGGAAGTCTGAAGCTAAGTAGTTCCAGGGTTAGTTTAGTGGCTCTACAATTTTACAAAGAATTTGAATTATCTTTCCATTCTTCCATTGCTAGTAATTTGATGACGTCTCATTGTACACTTGGGATGGCAACCACACACCAAACATCCAGTCCTCACACATTCACATCTAAGGCAGGAACAAGGAGGGAGCAAAGGCACTTTCCTGGTGTCTATCTAACTCCCTCTATAAAATCAGAGGGTAAAATCTTTCCCTGTTACTTACAGGGACATTCTGCCTGTGTCTCATCATTCATAACTGGATCACATGATTACCACTCAAAATCAATCAGTGGCAAAAGGGAATGGAACTTCCTGTCTTAGTTTAGACCAATCAAGATTCATCCTTTGAGCCTTGACTCATTGTTGCGGAACAAAACTCTTATTCTTTTAGGCAGGTAGAAGGGGTGATGGCTTTGGGTAAGCAATTGCATGAGCAAAACTTTCCTGATGTCATCTTGTCCAGTCCTGCATCAGGCATCAGGAAGAAGCCATAGGAAGCAGAATCAAATAGTATCAGGCCAATTGCTAACACATGTCCAATTATTTTATGGCATCTATTGATAATCTTAGGAGTTATGATTTTAGTTCATGTGTTCAGTAGAAAAGTAACTAAATCAACAAAGGAGGAGGGAATTAAGTAAATGTTTAAGGAACAATAAGATAAGAAAGAATGATTGCAATCTTTTATTACTGATATAAAGAACCTGACTATAGGACTGGGTTGTAGTTCAGTGGTAGAGCACTTGCCTCACATGTGTGACGAACTGGGTTCGATTCTCAGAATCACATATAAATAAATAAAATAAAAATCCATTGACAACTAAAAAATATTAAAAAAGAACCTAACTATATTTTATATGATATATAGTAAGATATAATTTTATATGAATATATAATATATAATTATGATATCAAAAGCCCCATTGAACACTCTTGGCTAGACAATGTGTCAAGTGCTTGATGTGCCTGACCAGATATTAGTTAGGCCCTTGAAACTTCTAGGTCCACCTGTGCACTTCCTCATAAATCTAGTTTTAGCGAAGAATACTACTGAGTCAGTTTAGCAAAACCCCTCATTCTTGATATCTGATCACCCTTGATGTGTGCTCTTGTTCTTCATCTTCTACCACCCCCCAGGTGATGTCTGTAATTCATCAAAAATTCTGTTAGGTTAGCTTAGTCAGAATATCCCTTTGTACTGATGTTTCCTCTTAGTAATTTTCCATCCACTGACCTCCACTCTTCATTGGCTATAAATTCCCACTTGCCTATTCTATATCAGAGCAAGCCCAATCTCTCTCCCCTACTGCTGAATTCCATTGCAACAGTTCCTATACCTACCACAAGGGCCCTGAATAGTCTTCCCTGATTTGTTTTAACAAGTGCCACTGAATAATTTTTTCTTTAACACTCTCATTTCATCTTCATAGTCATCCTTGGAAGTAGTATGTCAAACATCCCTAATACTACCCCAGGTCCAGAGATTCATGAGGAAGGCTCAAAGGACACAGGAGAATTACAGTACAGTTTATTGTAGTGAAAGGATACAAAGCAAAATCACCAAAGGGAAAAGGTATGTGGGACCACATCCAGAGGAAACAAAGCTCAGGCTTCCAAGAGTCTCCTCTGAGTGGAACTGCACAGGACATGCTTCATTCCCCCAGCAATGAGTTAGGATAATACATACAAGGTGTAGTTTTCCAGAGACTTCCTTAATCTTCCTTAATCTAGGAGTTCAGGTTTTTATGGAAGGTCTTTCATGTAAGTAGGTAACTGATGCTTCAGAAGGCAAGCAGGTATTTATCATAAAGTATACTTTTTGCACAACCATCTAGACAAACTGGTGTAGTCTGGTTCATGGCTCTGAGTGTATAAAACTCTCTTAGTTCTTGGAACATTCTAACAGTTCAGTTCCCAGGAACTGGCCAAGAGCCGTTCATTCTTGGAAATGTGTAAGATTTGAGCCATTTTGATCTGTTAGTGCTTTCCTGCACAGTAGATGTGATTGCTACACCCATTTTACAGATAAGGAAGAGATTAGCAACAGTCAAAAAGTGCATCTGGAAAAAGTATGGACAAAAAGGACTCTTATGCTTTGCTGGTGGGAACATAAACTGGTTCAACTTTTTTTGGGAAGCAGTTGGAAATATTCATAATAATTTAAAGTATATTGAATCTTCAACCCACAATTCACTCCTCTGGGATTTTTCTACAGATAAAGGCTCACATGCATTAAGATGTTAAAATATTGGGAAGTCATCTGTCTGCCAGAAGAGGTGTGGTTAAATAAATTATGGTACTTCCACAAAATGTATGTTTATGGAAGTATGTGGCAGATCTATACATGCCAATATAAAACTATCTCCAAAACATTTCAAGACGTAAAATATTTTAAGCTAAAGATTTAAATTAAAAACCACACCAAGTTAGAAATTTAAAAATGGTGGAACTAAGAAAGAGGTATAATTGAATTCACACTTGTTCATTTGGGAAATGATTATTTTCACTTAAAGTGCTGGACTATACCTAAAGTTATTCTGTCTTGGACATATTCTAAGAGTCATTCCAAAAGATTGTAATTATGTAACTGCCATTGCTGGGATATGTCACATCCATCTATTTATGTGTCTATAAATCATTAGTAGTTTGCCTTGGGCGCAATACTCTCAGGATTAAAAATATGTGGTGTCATGTCCTATGTCTGGAGCTTATGGCCACTTGGCATGGTATGAGCTAAGTTGTCAGCCCACAGGCAAAGTTGGCTCAAACTGTATGTGCTTTTAATTCTTCCTGATCAAACGAGGTGTGGCTTTATGTCCTCCTGATCAAACATTCTTTTAACATAGAGTAGACAAATTAAGTCTTGTACATAAGACAAATATGACCTTTTTCTTTCTGAAAGAGTTGGATAAGTCAGAGCCAAAAGACTTTTAGATCATGGCTAATTGTATTACTTTGAACAAATCACTTAACTTTTCTGAGTTTGTTTCCTATCTGCCTACTGATGAAGCTGGAATGATCAGATGAGATAACATGTTAAAGTAGCTTGCCCAATATCTAGTGCATCATGACAGGTATCTAAATACTTTGTGTTTAGCTCAACACCTAGAATATAGCTGTCACTCAAAAAACATGAGTTGAATCTGAATTTGACTTCCAAGAAGAGTAAGCACTCAAGCTATAGTGGCTCTTTGAATGAAATGAATGATAAATGAATGGTTCTGAGTGTACAAACATTGTCCATATGTAGTGCAACATATGTTGAATCTTCTAATAATGGAAAAATGAGACAGGTCAAGGGTCCAGAGTGATAATCAGACGATGAGAATGGGGGAGTTAATGATCCCTAAGTAGAACTCGGTGTTTTCAGAGTTTTAACTGAATATGGTATCAAGTTCAGGACAATCTTTTCAATTTATGTCAGAATACAAGTTCTTTGGTGCAATAGAGTATGCATTCAATTTGTTGATTCATTCATTTCCTTACTACTGCTATAAAGTTTGCTATAAAGTTTGTGTTTAAGACAGCTCAATTATTCCAATGCTTTTGCTTCTGGCTCTTATCACTATTTTTTTTTTTTTTTCATCAGTGGTAACTGAGACTCTTGAAGAGACAGAGAGGGGAAAAGAACAGGAAGGCTGCAGGTAATAGGGGCACACGCGAGACATCTCCCGATTGACATTTCCTCTCTCAACCCTGCTTTGTGATTATATCACTTTTGGCTGAAACCACATCCTGAAACATTACTGTGCCTCTTTGTACAGACTCAAGAATGTTTGTCTTACAATTCAAGATCTTGTGCCCTGTCCAGGGAAGGATACTCAAGTGCAGCCCTGATAATAAGGCAGTGACTCCAGGGGAAAATGCCCAGTGTCTGGGCCCTGTTATGCTCATGCATGATGAAAAACTGAAAATAAACAGTCTTATGCATAGTTGGTGGTTTTAAAGTCTGAATGTGCTCCATAAATACCTCTTAAAAAATAGCAAATTCCCTTTCGCAATTCGCTAGTAAGTTAAGCCTGCTACCCTTGCAAATAATGTTTTTAAAAAGTAAACAATGATATTCGCACACTACATTTTTTAAATGTTTCTGAAGTAGGCATGTTTTGTTGTTTTTGTTTTTGTTTCCTGTCTTGTGCGAAGATAATGAAAGTGACATGGAATACTGACAGCTGTGTGGACACAAGTCTAACAATGCTTTGGTCTTTGATATCAGTGACCAATCACTGTTTGAAAGGGGATACTGATCTTGTTTGATAATTTTTAATCAGCAAGCATCTGCTATTTGTATAGTTCTGATATCATGATGCATCCCTCCTGTACCTGAAATGAGTTTTTTTTTCCTTTACTAAATATCAGTGATTGTGGGTTCATAAATCCATAAAGCTGAGTCTAAAAGAAGTCAGAATGGAGCACATCACATATTTTTAAGTTTGTTTTTCATTGATGGATGGAGTATTAGTTTTTTCTTTCCTTTTTACCTTCTCCTTCTACCCCTTTCTTTTGTTTACCTACTTATCTTTTCTCATTTCTTCTCTTTCTTTCCCTTAAAAAATGAATATTTTAAATATATTTCCTGCTGTGTGTGGATGCACCATACCCAGGATTCTTGGTTTCAAATAATAGAATATGACTCCTGTTAACTTAGGTTAAAAAACAATATACTAAATTCACAGCCTAGGGAATCAGACTCTGTCCAGAACTCAGGCAAAACATGGCTAAGATCTCAATGTAGAAGAGGCATTTCAGAGCAGGTCTCCTGCCTCTTAGGCTTCCATATTGGGAGTTGGGATCTCCCCCACCACCTTTCCAGGGATTTCCTCCCAGTGAGCAGAGAATTTCATGTCACTTGGTCAGAATGAATTGTCCATCACAATGGGTATCAATGAAGCTTTTGCTCTGATGGGAATTGCATCTATTTTCCAAAGTTCTAGGGACAGGGAGAGGATGCAGGTTCTTGTAAACTGATTGGTCCAAGGGAAATGCCTCTTTGAGAGGACATAGTTAACTCTGCCTAGTCAGATGACTTAAAATCCATGAAGCTTTGTCTTTTAAAAAGAATTGCTGCAGCAGAGAATGGAATATCAAGAGCAAATTACAGCCACCAAGACAAGTAAAGGGAGATACACAAGAGCTTACTGTGTAATTTAGCAATTGCACTTTTCTAAAGAAGGATTTCTCAAGAGGTTGCCATGGACCATCTTCATCAAAAGCATTGTTAAAAGTGAAGATTCTTGGGGATCACTCCAGGCCTGCAGAATCAGAAACCCTGGGAGTGACTTTGGAGTCAGCAATTTTTATAAATCCCCAGATAAACTTTAAGCCCATTACAAAAGCTATTAAAATCATTAAAGCTCTTATTATAATCACCCTTTTCAGCCTCTCCTTTTTCTGCTTTTCATTATCACTGTATGTATTATTTTTTTGAATGTTGCATTTGTACTTTGTGAAGAAAGATCCTATCCTAGGGCTGAGTTAAGAAAATCAAAATGGGTTGTATATGCGAGCTTGGCTCTTTATAGAAAGGTGGATCTTTGTAAGATATTAGGTGACTAATTGGATTAAAGATCAATGTACCTAATGGAGCAAGTATGGGGTTTCTAGAAGGAAAGGGAGCATTGTCTGAGAGTGGGTGGTCAATGCTGAACTTTTTTTCTATTGATTTAGAATTCTGAGGACTGACAATGTTAAGACTCCCTAAACTTAGTGGTTTAGAGTCTGCCTGTGTGGTCAGCTTAAACTCTTGCTGATTTGGGGAAATGACCAAGCCCAACATGTACATCAAAATCCTGTTGCTCTACCCCATCTTCCTTTACTTGTTATGTCAAAGAGTTTAAACTCTGTGTATCTGGAGTCAGGCACACCTGTACCCACAGATGTCTATCACCTGTGGCCTATAATCCTCTTCCTAACCCTCTTAGTCCTGAAAGTCATTATCACAGTGAATATTTTAAATGTGACTCAGAAGATGTTTTTCACTTAAGCAAAATGCAAGGAGTTCCTGGGAGGTCAGGTTAGTTCAGGGTTTGCTTCATGATCCTTTGTGCTGGTTCAGGTTATTTTCCTTAGTGATGATTCTTGTTACCGAGGAAACATTTTCTATTATCAATTTGTTTTTTATACAGGAGGTAGATGACCTTAGGAAAGAACATAAACAGCTATCATTATGAGTAGGATGTGCTATTGTCCATAATGGCCTTCTTGCTTTCCTTTCTGGTAGAATAGTAACTGATACTTTGTCATGGGAGAAATCTGAACTGGCTATGGCATGTTAGCTAATGGCACTAAAGATCTTAGGTGAAATCCACATTCCAACTGAAGATTCTTTTTCCATGTTTAAATGTTCTTTAGTGTTTTAATCATTTTGAACTCTGTATTCATTCCACTTAGCTTGTTGCTTTTAATTTTTTGGGGGGGAGGGGACTAAAAGAACATGGGATGTTCTGTTGATATTTACAATGTTTCCTCCTATCATGGTATGTGTGCCTATCAGAACCCTTTAAGGATATACTTAATGAGATCTTAAGTGTGTGTGTGATAATTGTCAAAAAGCAGTAAGGGTGACTTCCATCTATGGGGTGTCTGGATTGTCCTGTTTGTGCTGAACTTTTCCACTTTCCTGAGTTTAGAAAAACTGCAGGCCTGTGGAGTCATTTAACGTGTTTTGCCCATTTAAAGCAAATGCACTTCAGCATTTATAGACCTTATTTCTGGGTGCCTTTTTCTCTTGTCTTGAAGGTCATTTGTTGCAATGAGTATCCTGGCTCTCTGCCTCTCTCCAACTGGTCCCCACTCTTTCCACTCCTGCCTTCCCCTCTTACGACCGGACCCCCTAACTAGGATGCAGGTGACCTTGGCTCCAGCTTCCTTAAATCATGTTTGGGGTATCCAGTTGTCCCAGGGCTGAGTTTCCCAGTCTCTGAACTTTCAGTGTTGTAATCAGGAAAGTCCTGGGAAAACCAGGATTGTTGTTAACCCTACTTTTATCCCTGACAGGGATCTTTAAGAATTCCTACTTCAGTAGCTACAGTGGTTGGACATTAAATCTGTGCCTTGGATGATTGCATTGGATTTTGCCTTGTTCTTAAGGCCAAGACCCCACCTTACAGGTACATCCAAGAGAAAGGCCTTGGTATATACATTTGTGATGGAGGTCCTGTTCTGTTTATCTATCTGACACTCCAGCTCCTCATAGCTAAGATTCTTCTGGGCTAGTTCAGATTCACTTAGGGCTTTGAGCCCTGTTTTTGGACCTCTGCTTGTATCTGCACCTAATGTGGCCTGCTGCCAGCTCTCTGGTGCTAAGTCAGTAGTTGTCTATGCTCAACTGAAAGTCTATGGATTGCCCAGGGCAGAGGTTCTCAAAGTGTGATCCTGGGACCAACAGCATCAGCATTATATGAGAATGTGTTAGAGGCAAATTATCAGGTCCCTCTTCAGACTTACTGAATCAGAAACTGTTGAGTAGGAGTAGTGATCTTTGTATTAATATGACTTCCAAGTGATTCTAATGTGTGCTCAAATTCGAGAGCCACTTTGAGCCCTCGGTCATGCACTGTGCTTCCCCAGCTAGACCACAGAGCCTAAAACCAAGTCTACTCATCTTGGTAGATATTTACTATCTTGCTCCCTGCCATTGTCTGTCACCTTCTGCCTGATCTATCACCTTCTGCTTGGCCTATCACCTTCTTGACCGACCTTGAGCTCCTATTCCTACATAGATCTTCAAAACACTATTTAGTTCCACTTCTGATAAGGACTGAGTTTGTTCAATAAGCCCTTTAGGGCATGGGATTTTAGTGCTAAAACTGGGAAAGTTTCAGGCAAGCTGGGATGGATGAAAACTCTAGCTGAACAAGCCCTTTAATGCATTCAGTGTTGCTGATTTATGGAGAAATGGGAAAATAGGAGAATTATCGACACTTTGGAATATCCCTCTCTTTATAACCCAAAGAAAAAAAAAACTAAAAGGAATACTGTGATTATGGGATATGGGTATGATAGTTGTATATTTGAATAAATTTCAGAATCAAATAGGTTATATTTAAGCCAGGACTATTCAAATAATGTCCCCCCGACCCCTGGGGAAACAATTTCAATGGAGTCAAGTTTTTAGGACAAACTTGATGTATGATCTCTGACAAAGTACTGATCTTTTACTTACCTGTAATGGGGCTGGTAATAAAATTTTCATCTAATTACATTACAGGGTATGAATTGAAGATAAATGAGATTAAGCAGTATCCATAAAAATATTCTACTTCTTGGAGGGATGCTGTATAAATATATCACTTGATTAATAATAAAATCCCACACACAGATAACTTTCCAAAGAGAACACCATGTCTTTTGCAAGATATGAGAAGAAATTAAAGATAGCATCTGACTACTACAGATGGAACTGATTTCTTCCTCCTTGGAATTCCCGCAGTTCTAGAACCAGAGTTCTTTGCTTTGATTTCCCATTAAAATAACCTGGGGATCTTTTTTTTTTTTTTTTTTTTTTTTTTTTTTTTTGGTACTGGGGATGGAACTCAGGGCCTTGCACTTGCCAGGCAAGCGCTCTACCAGCTGAGCTATCTCCCCAACCCAACCTGGGGATCTTAAAATCAAAACAACAACTGATGTTGAGGTTTCCATTTCCCCCGGAAGATCTGATTTAATTGGGTCCGTTGTGGTACTAGGTCATTGGTGGTCTTAAATTCACTAGAGCATTCAAATGTGTAGCCAGGTTTAAGAATCATGAGTCTAGACATAGTTCTCAAATATTAGTCATAAGCATTATCAGGGGATTACAAAAAAATGAAAAATTAGCATTTAATCTGGGAAAGTAGATCTAGGGTGGGATTCTGGAATCCGCTTAGCATATGAGTTTACCTGAACGTTCTAGTGGAGAATGGTTGGCAGAACTGACACTTTTAGAAAACTTCAACTTGGATGTTAATTTTTTTTTGCACAGGATATATACCACATGGTTAGTAGAAGTTCTAGCATATGAAAGGTACTTAATGTGTACTGAACGAAGTTTGCCAATTTGTGTCCATTGAGTGATAGTGATTTCAGCTTTTAGTAGTGCAAAGGGCCTTCGGATTTGAGGGCCGCTTTTAAAAGTATCCACGCCTCAGTAAGCCTGACATAGATAAGGTAATGGAAGGGCTCACTATATGTCTCCACAGTGTTCAAACCCTTACCAGTTGGAAAACGCCCCAATAGTAGGAAGATAAGCCCACATTTCAGATTAGTTTGTAACACCACTCTTTGTTTCATTTTCTACGATGGTTCAGTGGAAACAGATTCAAGGCAAACTGTAGGAAAGTACCAGTCAAAAGAAATTAGCAGAGTGCACTGTGATATCCAAATCAATGACTTTTTTTTTTTTTTCAATTTTTTTTCCTTCGTAGAACCTCATTTCTAGGCTTGGATTCAGCACACAATGATCCATTGAATTTGCTAAGTGTTATCACAGCCTCAAAACTAAAGGCCCCCAGAGCTCTTTGAGCTTTCATGCTGAAAAAAATCACAACAGGAAAGCAAAGTTTTCGGATATAAAATTGTCAAAGCCTTTGGATATAAAATTGTCGACTTGGCAGTTTAACAAGGCCCACCCTGTTTGCAGCAAAAGACTAACCGTCCAGGACAAGCAAAGGCCTATGGCAATCACTTCACTCCATCAGCCCTATTGCTTGTTCACACGACAGTGCTTTGTCCTACCCCATAGCCATCTCTTCCTGGAGGAACCCACATTTTTTTTTAATTGACTTTTGTTTTCTGAGCCATGCCAACATTCCAGCCACATGAGAGAGCCTGAACCGATTTAAACCCCAAATTCAAAGTACTATTTGTACTACAAACATGTTACAGTTGTCAGCAAACGGTGCACAAACACATTAGGAGGGAGGAGTGGAAATTGAATGGATATAGTTTTCTGGGCTTGGCTGCCAGGTGGAATACTATATTTCAGACGATCCTTCCAAACTGTAATGGGCTTCCCAAAAGTCAGCTATATCCAGGCATTATGGGACAAAGCTTTGTTGAGACTAATTACAGCAGCTCAGCTAGATAATTAAATATAACCTTCAGTAACAATCAGGACGAGGGAAGTTTCCAGCTGGAATTTCTCAGCTTTCTCACAGCAAAGCAAGTCTAACAACCCAACAATTATGAGGGCCCAGGGACATTTATATATGTATAAAAGCCCAGTGTAACCACTTTTATGGTGTGGCTCATTTTAAGGAAATAAACTAGAGAAATTCCTCACATATTTTATTCCACAAATGTTCTATAAAATTCTTGCTGCAATTGGTCTCTTATAATATCTTTTTAGAATGTGGGCCAAGGAATCCAGCATTTTTAAGGCAAATTACTATTTCATATGATTTGTGATCTAAATTGTGGGTGTTTTAATATTGTAATAAGACTTAGAATACAATTGCTAAATAATGAAAATAATTCTGCCTTATTTTCTGCTTAATTTGGACTGATACCATTAGGTAAGTTTGTAAGGGGTAAGGAAATGAAAAAATACTTTATTTTCTTCATCCCAGATGGTGTATAAGGTACCTCCCTAAGTGCTTCTAAACCAATTGGCTCCACTATAACACGAAGTAGAAAAATGACTTTTCGGAATGAGGCTCAAGTGGTGATTGGAATTCTGCAGCAGGATGAAATGTCCATCCAAAGGCAACAGATAATCAAGTATTCTGCAAGACAGAACAATTCATTTCCTTGCACTTGTCTATATTCATTTAAAATTATTCTAATATTTGAACTTAGCTAATTTTTTGATCCTCCAGGGGGCGTTATAGTAGACTTTCTTATATCCATCTCCAAAGAAGTGGACAGTCAAAATAACCAGCATAAATCGATAATGAATACTACAACCAGCAGATTGAGATAAGGCAAAATCTTGAAATACCTTCAATGTATATAAAAAAACCCTCCTAAATTTTAATTTAACTTGAATAGATTGATTATATTAGAATTTATTACAGATTGAGCCCCTAGTATATTCTAGTAGCAAACAAATATCAGACAGGTGGCTGTATCATTCATTAGAGATTGGGGTAGGGACAATGGAAATTCTTGGGGAGTGTTCTTGGGCTTTCTGAGACTGTGGAAACTTGGCAGTGACTTTTTTTTTCAGATAAACATTTTAGGCTCTTTTCTTTGGTACTCTGCCTTTGAACTCTCCTTGAGAGTATAAGATAAAGGTTTGTGATGGTCAAGTGTTAAAAATTTATACTCACATTGTTATTCTTCCTTCCAAATTCTTCAAACTAGGGAATAGAGACTAGTATTTATTGAGCATCTATTATGAACTTTCACATGGGTTAACTCTTTGAAACATTTCAAGATCACCAAGTTTGTGCTACAGATGAGCAAAAAAGCTCAGAAAACTTAAGAATCTTGCCTGATTAAGACTTGAGGCTATTGATTCCAGAGCCCTGCCTCGCTCAGGTACAATGTAAGGCTTGATGTTACCTTTTAGAAGTTTAACAATGAAACAAATGATGGGGGTTGAGATGTGCTACTGGTGGCTGAGATGGAGGGTTAGGGAAGAACTTCAAAGAAAAAAAATGAACAACTGAGAGTTCCAATTCAGACCAAACCTGTATTTCAGGTATTTACTGCTTTTGTTTAACTATCTTCTTTAAGAGGAATAGTATTATAACTATAAGGAAACTACCTAGATTGTACCTGAAAAGAAGAAACATATTTATTGAAAGTGGAGAGTAGTGGGGTGACTGAATCCAGCTCTAATGTAATGTGTTGGGGAAACCACTTTACTTGGGTCAAACAAAACATAGGACTGCTTCAGATTCTCTGCCATTTTAGCTTCCCCGAATTTTTATGAGACAAAGAAAACCTATTATGGTAAACATCCCCCCCCCAAAAAAAATAGTGCCAGAAATATAGTAAATCAAAAGCTATGTGCGTGGGTGGACGTGGTGGTACACATGTATAATCCCAGCTGCTCAGGAGACTGAGGCAAGAGGATCACAAGTTTGAAACTGGTCTCAGCAACTTAACAAGATCCTGTCTCAAGATAATAAAGAAAAAAAAAAAAAAAAAAAGAAAGAAAGAAAGAAAAGAAAATGGGGGTAACTCAGTTTTAGAGTGTTTGTCTAGGATGTGTGGGGTTTGATCCGCAGTACCACAGAACAAAACAAAACAAAATAAAAGCTACTTTCTTTAAAGCATTTGACATCATGATGAAATCTGGAAATGTTCTTGTGCATTTAACTTTCTATAAAAATGAGGTAAAAGGCTAATACATTTTTGAGGATTTTAAAAAGGCACATATGTGTCATTGTCTGTGATAAGTAAACCCTCGTCTTAACTTCCCATCTTATACCACTGAATTCAGATCATTGTAATAGATTAAAAGCCAGAATGATAGTTCTGAGGCAAAGTAAAAACTCATTTGTGAAAATAACCATACACCTTACATCTGATGTATGTATTCATCCCTGAACCTACAACAATTTTTTAAAAGAAATCATTCAAAAACGAAGGTGGAATGCTAAAGGAACTATTTCATAAATCCTCCCCACTAACTAGAAATTTAGTAAGTCAAGAGATTGCCTAAATAGTCTCATGTATTTAAGTTAAATGACTTTTTCCACTTATGTGACTTTTACCTATCTTAAATAAAAAAAGAAAAGTCTTCATATACAAAGTCTATAAACATATTTTTACATATATGAATGACAGGTTTAAGTGACCAGGCACCCCTTCCCCCCACCCCACTCCCACTTTTTTTTAGCTAAAAAGATTAGATGGTTGTTATTGAGTTTAGATGACACATTTTGACTCGGCAACACAAAAGACCTTGTGTATCCTTACGTCATGGGTACCCAACAATACCCGTCTAGTTTTACTTGAGGCTTTTCTATACCCTATTATTTGTTGGCTTTTTCTTGAGTAACTACCAGAGCTTCAAGAATTCCCAATTTCTTCAAGTATTCACTAACTGAGGGTAACTAAAACATTAATGACTGATTATAGATAACCCACAGTTCTTAGGCTTGGAAATGGTAAAGAAGGGACATGGAAGGAGGAACATTTAAAACAAAACAACACATACAGATGGTAGTTCAACATACCAAAAAGCAACTTAAATCAACAAGAAATGAATACTGATGCTTTTCTCTCTAGTCCTGTTCTCTTCACATGAGAGACCCAACCTGGTTTCAGGAGCATGTGAAAACAACACGTTTTTTTGCATCAATGTGGTAAGGAAACAGTGATGTCAACAGAGCTTTACACAGAGCTCCCTGGACTGTGATGAAGGTCCTCTTAAGTTCCTGCAAAAACATAAAGGGATTCAAGGGCAGTAAGTCCTTCATGTCAGCTTCTCCCTACAACTGTCCCAGAGTTTAGGTGACTGGAAATTCCTGAACAGAAAGTTGTCAAAGGAGGGGAAGAATACAAATGCAGAAAGTGACTGGTGTGTGTGTGTGTGCGTGCGTGCGTGTGTGTGTGTGTGTGTGTGAACCTTCCATGAGCACAGAGGGTTGGTTGCCTTAAGCTAAGAGGCTTATCTTAGTTTATGTATTTGCACGGTAATTTCACAATATTAGTTTCACTTTAGCAATGGATAAGCCATCACTCCAAGGTTAGTGCCATGACGAAAATCACATTGTAAATGGGGGGCCCGGGTTGGAGTCCTTTCCGTGCTTTTGATCAGGGGCCTGTCTGTCTCCCAGCACAAATGGCCAGGATAGGCCATTGCTCCCGGCCACTTCCAGAGCCCTCTTTCTTCACACCATCAGACACCTATTAGCATCTGGTTCTTGCAGTTACTGATCCCTCATTACCCTGGCTTCATGACTCTCACCGGTGTACATATCTCACAAATGAATACTTACGTTTATGTTTTTCAATTTTAAGTCTAGAGTTAATAAGTATCTATATATCATCCATCCCACCCAGAGAAATACGTTCCCATTATTGTCCTCTTTCCCAACCCATAGTTACCCTGATGAGATCATTTGTGATTTTGGTCATAAGTAATTGTTAAATTAAAAAAAAAAACACACACACCAATAAATTGATACAGTCACTTTTTTTTCTTTGTTTTCTATAACCTTTATTTTCACTGTATTTTTATTTTTTATTGTTTTGGAGACACACTGGAGAAGTTATTTTAGAAAGGTGAACCAATCAGCGTTCTACCTCCTTGATATTTGAAAATGCCTTTATTTCCTGTTTCATGTTTGGTTGGGAATAGGAATAGGATTCTACGTTTAATGTTAATTTTTCCTTAGACTCTTGAATCTGGTACCTCCACATATTCTAGCACTTAGTTGCTGTCGTGGTTACAGATATTCTGGTTCATTAGCTCAGCCTCCCTCCCTTGCTCCCTGGAAGTATTAAGGATTTTCTTTTTCATTGAATTCAAAAAATTTCATGTGGATATGTTTGGCAGTGGTTCTTTTATTCACTTTGCTTGACATTTGATTGTCCATGTATTTTTTCAGCTCTGGGGAATTTTCCTCAATGCCTTTTATGGTCTCTCTTCTTTTATCTCTTCTCACCCTGAACCAGAGAGCTGCTAAAACTCCGGAATCTGCCTCTGTTGTCTTTTATCTTTCCCTTCATGTTGTCTGTCTCACTTTTTTGCATTCTGGGAGAAGTCCTCTAGTTCATCAATTCATTCTTCAGCTATATTCATTCTATTTAGATAACTTTAAAAAAATAATTAAATTTCAGGATTGTGTTTTTAATGGTAGAGTGTTTGCCTGGCACACGTGAAGCCCTGGATTTGATCCACAGTGTTGAAAAAAAATTTGTATGTACACATTTATAATCAACACATCTTGTATACATGTATTAAACTATTGAACTCTACCCATAAATATGTACAATTCTTACATACTCATCAAAAAACTTTTAGAAGAATGTTGAAGGAGATGAAAATGCTAATGGTTTTAATGTTAGAATTTAAAATGCTTCTTACATACATTAAAACATTAACAATAAATATTAACATTGTTTATTGTTAATATTTTTAAGGTATGTAATATATATATGTATATATATAAAATCTCACAAACTGGGTGTCTTAAGCGACAACTGTTTATGTCCTCACAGTTTTGGAGGCTGTAAGTCCAAGGTGCTCACAGGACTGATTTCCTCTGAGGACTGTCTCCCTGCCTTGGAGAGTCTCGTTCTCATGCTACCTCTTCACATGACCTTCCCTCTGCTTCCCTCTGTGTGTGCATGTCTGGTCTTCTCTTATCTTAATCTTCAGTCAGATTCAATCCTAATTCCCACCCTAATGGACTCATTTTGCCTTAATCATCCCTGTAAGGCCCTATCTCCAAATACAACCACATTTCATGGTAACTCATTATAAATTTTGCTTTGAAGGGCATCACCCCCCTGATTATTGTATTAATTTTATTTTCTCAGATGTTAGTTGTTCACTTGATTGGACTTGGTACCTTGATGGTGTTGCTCTTATTCAAATGTTTGGTAATTTTTGTTTGCTCCTATTTGTCTTTGCCACCTGCTTGAGGATGCTGATTATGGTAATTATAGTTCACCTCCAGAGACTGTTGGAGAGTTGGAATACCTTGTCGGGTGAGAGGTGTTACATAAAGTGGCTACCTTTTCCTCTTACATATATATACCATGTAATAATCAAATCAGGGTAGTTAACATTTTCATCCCATTTAATATTCTTCTAAACATTTTTAATGAATATGTAATAATTGTTCATATTAACATGTACAGTATGATGAGTTCAATGTGTATACAATATGTGTTGATTAGTTTAGTATAACTAATATTTCCTTTTTTAAAATTCATTTTTATTGTAAACAAATGGGATACATCTTGTTTCTCTGTTTGTACATGAAGTAGAGGCATACCATTTGTGTAATCATACATTTACCTAGGGTAATAGTTTTTGATTCATTCTGTTATTTTTTTCTCCCCCCCCACCCCTCTTATCCTTCTATACAGTCCCTCCTTCTTCCATTCTTACCCCCCTCCCACTCCCCATTATGTGTCATCATCCCCTTATCAGCTAGATAATTCATCCTTTGGTTTTTTGAGATTGACTTATCTCACTTAGCATGATATTCTCCAATTTCATCCATTTGCCTGCAAATGCCATAATTTTATTCTTCTTCATGGCTGAGTAATATTCCATTATATTTATATCTATATAACTATATCTATATCTATATCTATATCTATATATGTCTCACAGTTTCTTTATCCATTCATCAATTGAAGGGCATCTAGGTTGGTTCCATGATCTGGCTATTGTGAATTGAGCAGCTATGAACATTGTTGTGGCTGTATCTCTGTAGTATGCTGATTTTAAGTCCTTTGGGTATAGGCCAAGGAGTGGGATAGCTGGGTAATATTTCCTTTTAATTATCATTGCTTTGTGTTTGGAGATTTTGAACTCCTCTTTTTAAGTTGTTCACAAAATGTATGATAGGTTACTGTGAACTGTGTCTCTCTGCTGTCCCATAGAGCCCTAGAACTTATTACTTCTATCTAACTGTATTTAGACACTTGTGTTCATCAGCTTTCTGTTGCTGTGACAAAATACTTGAGAGAAAAAACTTAAAAGGAGGACAAATTTGTTTGCTCCCAGTTCCAGAGGCTACATTCTATTTTAGTTAGTTTTTCATTCATGTGACCAAAAGACCTGACATGAACAAATTGAAGGAAGAAAAACTTATTTTGGCTCATTGTTTCAGAGGTTCCATCTATGGTTGACTGACTCCATAGCTCTTGACCTGAGGGGAGAACATCATGGTAGAAGAGTTTATCAGAGGAAAACAGAAAACAGCTCAGGACATTCAAGAGATAGTGAGCTCCACTCACCAAGAACAAAATATAAACCACAAAGGGACGCCTTCAGTGACCTGCTTCTTCCAGTCATACCCCACTTCCCTACAGTAAATTCGTATCAGTGGATTAATCCACTAATTAGGTTCAGGTTCTTATAACCTAATCATTTCACCTCTGAAAATTCTTGCACTATCTCACACATGAGCTTTAGGGGGATACCTAAGAGCTAAACCAAACACAGTCCATGATGGCTTAGCCCCATTACTCTGGGCCTGTGGTAAGGCAAACATCATGGTAGGCAGCATCAGGTAGAGCAAGCCGCTTGCATCAAGACAACCAGGAAGCAAAGAGAGAACTTCTTTTATAACAAAGTCCCCCCACCAAGTCCACGAAGCTATAAATCCATCAACAGATTAATTCATCCATGACGTCAGAGCCTCACGATCCAACTACCTCCTTAAAGTCCCACCTCTGAACATGACTGCATTGGGGACCAAACCTCCAACACATGAGCGTTTGGGGAACATTTAGGATTCAAAGAAAACAATACCGTTTTTCCAGCACCTCCCCTCCCCCACCCACTTCCCAGGCTGTTGTAATTCACTATTATACAATCCAATCAAGTTTTTAAAAAAATCCATATATGAGAGAGAACATATGGCATTCATCTTTCTGTGTCTGACTTATTTCACTTAGCATAATGTCTTCAGTTTCCATTCATTTGCTGCAAATCGTATCATTCTTCTTTATGAGTGAATAGTATTTCATTGTGGATAAGCCACAATTTATCCATTCATTGGTGGGCACCTAGGTGGATTCCATATCTTAGCTTTGTGAATTGTGCAGAAAAAAAAAAAAAGAACATGGATATGCAGTGGACATGCAGATGTCTCTTTGATATGCTGATATCATTTCCTTTGGACATATACACAGAAATGGGATTGCTGGATCATATGGTAGTTCTATTCTTGGTTTCTTGAGGAACCTCTGCATTGTTCTCCATAGTGACTGTACTAATTCAAATTCCCACCAATGTTGTATAAGAGTGCCCTTCTTCTCCACATCCTCACCAGCATTTGTTATTTTTCATTTTTTGATTATAGCTGTTTTAACTTGGGTCAGATGATCTTTTATTGGGTTCTGATTTGCATTTCCTTGATGGCTAATGAAGTTGAGAAGTTTTTCATGAATTTGTTGGCCACTTGTTTGTCTTTTGAGAAGCGTCTACTCATGTCCTTTATTTTTAAAATCGGATTACTTATTATTAATTTTTTTGAGGTTCGTTATGCATACTGGATACTAATCCTTTATCATGGGACTAGTTTACAAACTTTTCCCCATTCTGTAGGTGGTGGTTGTTTTCTTTTATACCTCATCAGCCCATTAATTGATCCAAAATGACATAGCCTGCTGCCATTGCACCCAGAAGTGGTATTTTCGCTCTGCTGTTTCTGGACAGAGCTGTTTCGCTCTGTCATTAGCAAGAAGACCCATTGAGTGCTTTTAAACAGGGGTTGGTTCAGATTTTACTTGGACATGGACTGTACTTAGGCCCTAGAAATGATATTGATGCTTCAGCACAGTTGCCAAAGTCTCTCCTGGACCAATCAACTTAGCATTTCAAAGCTGCCTTCAGACTCTTCCCTGTCATTTTGTCTGTGGATTCCAGAACTTCCTGAGCTGCATGTAGCCTTGTCCTCATGTGTTTTACATGGAGGCTTTTTTCAGTTTTGAAACTCCAGAGATATGATTCTGTCCACTTTAATACCTCAAAGTATTTTCAAAGGGCACATTTCCTTTACTTCCAACATGATGATGAATTTATATTATTTTAATATTCTTATTTTAGGCTTTTCATGAAATTTGGGATAAGAGTAATTACATATATATGTGTTTTTACATATGATATTCCTTCTAAAACTTTGTATCAATTTGAAATAAATCTGGAAGTGCCATTATGTTATCTTTCAATACCATCGAGTATTGCCATGCTTTAATATCTCTAGCTATTTAATACCATCGACACCTCTATCTGTTGACTGATTCCCCCAAATCTTCATTCCTATCTTCATAGAAAATTTTTGTCCTGCTGTTTTTGCCTCTACATCTTTTCCTAAATGTCTTCTTTGACCATGTAGATAGATACAGAGAACATCTTGATCTTAGGATTTATTCATCTTTTTTGAGAAATCATGTCATTAAACATCAATATTAACCTGTTAAGGGGATAAGATTCTAAGGAAAAGATGAATTCTCAGATATATAGTGTTCGAAGTGCTAAATACTATGTACACAGGAAAATTAAGCAGCCAGTTGGAGATGTGGTGGAAAAGGTTTCAACCTCCACCTAATTTATGTATTTATGTTTTGGGCGATTGCTGCATAAACCTTCTCTGTTCCCTAAAGCTTTACTAACAATCTGAGAGACATAATCTTGTCTTAAGGGAAATTTGGGAAGTAAAAACATTATCATTCTACCCTTTGAGGCTCACACTTGCAGAATATCTAATTCCATGAATGGAGAAACACAAATACAGAGTGACCAGAGCCTAAATTTAATCTGCACCAAGTCTGAGAGTTCTGGGAAGGAACTTTAACTCCCTGACCATCTACAGGGTGGAGGTAAATCTGCTCTCATTTGTAGTTCAAAGAACAGGGTAACCTCTGTTACCTAACCTCCATCTTACCATTCCATTTATTCATGAAAATCCTACTATGTCATAGATGTCTTATTATGTGCCAGTGAGTCAGAGATTAGCAAGGCAGTTGTACTTGCATCCAAGTAATTCACAACCCAGTGAGAGTCAGACATGGAGTCAGACATGTATAGAATTACTACAGAAGAGATGTCCTCAAAGGGTGTGGGAGAAGGAGTGGAATGGGGAAGATAAGCCACTCTCAAATCTCTACCCACTCTGTGGATTTCCTTTGGGTTGAAATATGCCAAAGTACTGTGTACACTTCTGGACCTTTGTTTGTTTTTGGCTGACTCAGTGGAACACTGTTTAGTATGTATTGCACAACCTATTCTTTTCAAGTAAGTGGCTTAATCTTGGGTTTAGTGAATATCTCTCCCCATGATTCCTCCTCCACCTTTCCACCCACAATAGCTTATACACTGTTATTTGAATTCTGGACAAATGGCTCTTTGGAGGATGAGGTGTGGGGTTCATGGTTTCCATGAGGGAGCAGATGTGATTACAAGAAGGATCAGGAGAACATAGACCAAGGAAGCAGGAAGGCTGAACTGAGTCTCTGAGAACTCTGTGAAGGCATGAGTCTTGATTTCCTGGGAGTGGTCTTGGCTAAGGGTTATGAAGGGAAGAAAGGTGTGCTGGGCGTTGTTTATTGGTTTCCAGAGATATTCTTGTTCTTCTAAGCTCTGCCTTGCATTATGAGGCTGGAATACTAAAAATTGCATTTCCCAGTGTACATAGTGAGCAAGTTCCAGCCTTGATTCTCCCAGTGTGAAGAACTTATATGAATTTGAGAATGCAGAAAAAATGGAGCACTGACCTTTGGTTGCAGTGGCAGGCAGATGAATGAACACATAACAGAAAAGAAGTTTCACAATGGTGACTGGGGGACCTCTTGGAATCAGCCCCTCTGCAGCTAGTGGACAGTGCTCAGGATTCTTACCTTTTATGAATTATTGAAATGGACACTTCCATGATTGTTACTCCCTTAGTTCTTTTCACGGTTTTGTATATCTCTGAATCTTTCTGTTAACTTATTTTAAATTGGTTGAAATACCTACTGTGGCTTCTGTTTTCCTGATGGAAACTTGACTGAACAAAGGGAAATGACTGTTCCTTGAAATGGCAGGAAAGATCTGTGTATGATTTGGGGAATCTAACCTAGCACTCTGCCAGAGATGGATTTAACAGGAATTAGAGGCATGGATGCTGCTTCCTGGAGTGGAGCACATTTCTGGTATGACAGGGCATTGAGATTAGGCTGAGAACCTCTGTATATGTTCACAGACACAGCAGCTCCGTGTTATCCAGGCTCGCAGGGCTTTGTTACATAGCATTTCAGTAGGGAGTGAACTGTAAAACTATCTGAGAGATCAAGGCAATGAGAAAATACATGGAAGTTCATAACCAGATATTGATAATCATACTTGGTTTGGACTGACTGTTACTCATTCCTTGAAGTATTTCCTTGAGTAACTTTAAAGTTGAAACTCTCTTTGGATGGCACTTGTGACAGATGCAACTCCTTAGGAATGGTACTCTGTAGTTGCTTTCTATTAAGTTTGCAGCATAACACATTGGAACAAAAACAAATAGGGTGCAAGAGTTTTTCCCTGAACAGTAATAATTTCATCCAAATAGCAGGAATTGCTTCCTCATTCACAATATTTTTTATTTGTTCTAATTATTTATACACGACAGGAGAATGCACTTTGACACATCATACATAAATGGAATATAACTTCTCATTCTTCTGGTTGTACATGATGTAGAATCACACCGATTGTGCACATAGGGTAATAATTTCCAGTTCATTCTACTGTCCTTCCTACCCCCATATTTAATGTCTGTCAGTCTCGTATTAAGTCACTCTTACAGGGCATGCTTTGGGACTTCCAGTTGTGGCACTTAAGAAGTTATGCATGTCTTCAAGAACATGAATTATTTATTGGGCTTTGAAAAAGCAAAGCCTTGTTTGGGTATAGGAAAACTGCGATCCTACCTATGTGGACCTTGAGCTGTGGTAGTGTTCAAGTCCACTATCTCCTCTCAGACCTCTAGAGTCCTCTGGCTAGAATCTAGTTGGAAGATGTCTTCTTGTCCTACTTTGCTGCTTAAAAACCTTCAAGTAAAGCATGAAATCAGTAGCCTGTCCCTGGAGATGGTCTGTCATTAGGTGTCTGTGTTCCTCATTACAGTGTCTTGAGTTTATCTGTATAAACTTGGAACATGTTTTATTCATCTCTCTCTCTCTCTCTGTACCTTTGCTTACTCTATTCTTGGATCATTTGTTCCATTAATCTGGATGCTAAGCTTTCTTCAAAGGCTAATCTAGATGTCTGGTTCTCCAAAGAATTTATTTCATACTACTAATCAGCAATTCCTCCCATCTTTTGAAGTTACAATATATATGTCTCCTCTGTGTGATTGCAATTTCCTCTTGGACAATTCTCTGAAGATATAATCTTATTTTTCTTTATTACCACAATTTGAGCACAAGCTTGCAAAAGGGTATATGGAATTTGCTGAATGTAATGAAGGTTCTTGAGTATTGAAAAATTAATTCTCTTGATGAACGTCAATAAAACCACTGTCTTAATTAAAATATTAACTTTGAATAATTCAAAATACTTTTTAGCTAAAGTATAAAGATCAGGAAGGAAGATATAAAACTGCCTGTATTTGCAAATGATTTGGTTGTTTACATCAGTAATCTGAAAGGATTTACAAAATAACCGTGAGA
This sequence comes from Sciurus carolinensis, assembly GCF_902686445.1. Classification (NCBI taxonomy): domain Eukaryota; kingdom Metazoa; phylum Chordata; class Mammalia; order Rodentia; family Sciuridae; genus Sciurus; species Sciurus carolinensis. The sequence continues at coordinate 126,484,219 of NC_062221.1, read as the reverse complement.
ACTCACAAGGTCACAAGGTCACAAGATACAGGGTTAATATTAAAAAATCATTTTATTTCATATACTTGCAGCAAATAAATGAAAAATAAAATAGCAATTGCATCTATAATAACATCAAAAGCATAATGTATTTGGAAATAAATCTATAAGATCTCTGTGCTATAAACCACAAACTACTGCTGTCTTTTCACTTAGCTCGACTCTGGGCATGCTCATGTCTGTATACACAACCCCCCTTTTGTAAGTATGCAGTAATCTTGCATTAGGGTTCCACTCCATCCAATGCGACCTCTCCTTAACTAATTACATCCACAACACTCCTATATCTAAGTAAAGTTGCATTGTGAATTACTGGGGGTTTCTATCCTCAGATAAAGTGAACTTTAAACCAGAGTTAACCAGAAGGGACAAAGAAGGCCATTTCAAACTGCTTACAGGAATTATACATCAAAAAGACATAATACCCCAAACAATGGAGCAGCTATGTACGTCAAACAAACACTTCTTGATTTCAAGAATCAAATAGACCACAACACAATAATACTGGGTGTCTTTAACATGCCTTGTCACCACTGGATAGATCCTCTGAACAAAAACCAAAGCAGCTATAGAAGTAAAAAAATACAATTGATAATTTAGACTGAACAGACAGAATATTTCATTCATCAAAGACTAAATACACTTTCTTCTCAGCAGCACACAGATCCTTCTCTAATATAGACTGTTATGTAAGCTATCACATATGTTGGCATGCAATTGTAATATAATCAATATATTCCTAGCATCTATTATTATTATTGTTATTTTGATAGCTCCCTTTCATTGATGTTAATTTTTGTGTTCTTGCTTTTTTCTTGATTAGACTTGTTTGATTTTTATCAAATTTTAGCTGTATTATTTCTTCTTTATTCATATATTTCTGCTCCTACTTTTATTTTTTCCTACTACATAATTTGAAAATAATTTGCTATTCTAGCTTCTTTCTGAACAAGTACTTTAAGTTATAAATGTTCATCTGAGTACTGTTTCATTCCAGAGATCCTGATATTTTAAGCCTTAATTATCACTTAGTTCAAAGCACTTTTTATTCACTTTTCTTTTGATTTCTTCCTTGACTTCTGAGATATTTATGAGTGTGCCATTTAATTTGGAAATAGTTGACATGTGAGGGTGGGGTTTTATATATCTTAAGGTGATTGATTTCTAATGTAATAAATCATGCAGGAAACACAGTCTGCATGATTTCAAAATTTTTAAAAAAGTAATGGAAATGCTTTTTATATTGATTGTGTTGGTTACCTGCATGTCAAAACTGATCAAATTGCATATTTCAAATATGTGCATTTTACTGTACTTCAATTTTACCTCAATAAAGTTTTGAAAAAAAAGAATAGTGAGTTACCAGGCATTAAAAATTCCATATATCTTTTTTGAGGGTGCACAACTCAAATCATATCAGGTTCCTACAAAAATTTTCCACCTCGTTTACTGGGTTAAAAAGAGATTCTTATGTTACAGCTATGATACAAATAATATGTGATATTTTACATGAACTAGAATATTAAATTCATTAAACCATTTCACTACACATCTGAATAAGTAAGAGTTCATAGTTATCTATCTTGACAACAGTTCCCTCAGAAAGGACATGCAGAAGACTTCAGGAACCTTGCATGCTGGTTGGGACAGTCTGTGTGGAGGCCCCGGAGACGTAATTCCTGGAAATCAGACCCAGATTCCATGAATACAGTACTTTACCAAATTTGTAGATAGCAGTTGAATAGCTGACTCATGCTTCTGGATTTTTGAAAAACACACTACGCCACAGTACATACTGATGTCTACACTCAAAAATAAATGAGGAGAAAGCTCCCCCAAACTGCGGGGGAATCAGCCTGGGCAGAGACACTATGTTCTGCTGGGTTCTGGGACAACCTCTGTGTCTACTCTTTGTTAAGGCTTTGCTTGTGTCAATGTCACATCATTTTTCATAGCCAAACACTTTAAAAGCATGCAGCACCTATAAACACATTCCTTTCAGAGACAAGAAAGCAGAACTTTTAAAAAAAGCAATGCAAAGTCATGCAGAAGTGTCCATGGAGATATTACCCAGTCAAAATATTCAGGGATTCTGAGAGTGTTTTGTTTGAGAAGTAACTCAGATGACAGCAGCCTCCAAAATTCTTGAGAAGCTGTGCTGATTAGAAGTGCCTACTTTATAACTCCACAACCTGTGATTTGAGCCAACTCCATTTACTTTATACAAGTATGGTTGTCTCTGTGCTCAAGTTACTAAGCAAAATTTTATCATATGATGGCCAGTGAAATAACTCAAGAACCTCAGTGAAGCTGGTTCCTTGGAACAACTTGTTTGAAGGAAAAAGGGCAGAGACGAGCTGGTGATGCTGAGAATCAGACACGGAAGCCATGATTCCTGGCAGAGAAAGACAGAAAAGCAAATGGAGTTTTATGGGGCTGTGGCAGGGTCCGGTAATAATGCCGGCTTTGGAGTCAACTTACACAGCTCTGCCCTGTGTCATTTGAGTGCCTCCACAAATTGTGTAATTTTTTAGTGTTCCTGCAGGATAGGAACAATGAAAATCATTTTATGGCATTGTGATGAAAAGAAAATTTTGTTACCACTACAGATTCGTGGGTCTCGACATAGCTCAACTCAAGTCAGAATCCCAGGGGTGAGGCCTGAGCATCTGTATACTGCATCACCACCAGGTTTTTGAATACTGAAACTCTTGAGGTGCTTAGAGAGACATGGATCACAAGCGGTATATACAGTGCCTAGAACAGAGCACGTGGCATCTTGGCATTTTTGAATGGATGCTGACTTTTTGTCAGCCTCTTCCCTGAATGAATGTGCAAAGAGAAAAGCATGTGCTCATGTCATGTGCCACAGTAGAGTAGGGTGGCGGGCTCATTCTTCCACTCTCGTTCCAGATGAGCAAATGTTCTGAGAAATAACATGTTTAGATAGGATTCCAGCTTTATGAGTTGTTGTTCTTACCATGTGTCATGACTGCAGGGTCATTTTGGGGAACTACATTTTACCTTTCAAAATGATTTCAACATTTAATTATATGACATGTTCAAACTGATTACTGGAAATTTTCTGTTGATAGCTAAAAAAAAAAAAAATCTGGCTATCCTTATCTCTATTTTGAATTACAAAATGTTCAAGTCTTGTTTCAAACTGTTTTTTTCCTTAAGTGGAGAACATCTAGCTAATCTTACATGGTACCAGACTACCGCGTGGTCACTCTTGGCCTTGTTTGAACAGCACAGAAAATCAAGTAAGGTTGTCTGGATGATGTGGAAAAAAGCTGATTTGTAAAAAGAGCATTTATTTTTTTGGAGACAAAGATAATAAATACCATTTCTTAATTAAGAAGATCATTTAGAATGTTGACTTAATTTTGTAGAAACTGATAGGAGATCTCTTCATTATTCTATCCAAAATAATTTCCGGTTGTGAAGTTTTTCCAAGGAATAGGTTGCACTTATTTTGGGAGAACTTCTGATAGCAGCTGATAATTGCAACTGTATCAGGGACAAAAAATATTATTTGTGAGTATGAACAACCTCTTGACCTCTTCTGGCTCATGAAAGACAATTGGTGCTGTTCTCTCAAAAACCAGTCCTTATTATTCAGATTACTGTCATTGGGGTACTTAGTAAATAGACATGCACGTCTCACATTTGAATGTGAGAGAGGGGGGAGAAGTAATGAAACCAGGACAAAACACGGCAGTAAATTCTTATGGTTTGGATCTAGAAATGTCCCCCCAAAACTCATATGTTAGGCAACACAGGAATGTTCAGAGGTGACGAGATTGGAGTATGAGAGCTGTAACCACATCAGTGGATTAATCCATTTGATGCATTATTAATTTAAATGTACTTCTGGGTGGTAATTGTAGGCAGGTGTGTGTGACTTGGAGCAGGCAAGTTACTGGGGATGTGGCCTTGGACTTTATTTTTCTGCCCCCCGCCCCCCTCTCTCCTGGTTCTCAGCCATACCCTCTGCTATGATGTTCAGCCTCACTTTTGGCCAAAGTAATCAGCTCAGCCAGCCATGGACTCAGAGCTTTGAATCCATGGGCCAAAATGAGCTTTTCCTTTTCTAAGTTGTTCCTCTTCCAAGGATATTTTGCTGCTAGTGACAAAAAGCTGATTTACATAGAAGTGAGAAACCTTCGTAGGTTGGGGTGAGCAATAATGCACAAGGAAACAATCTGGGAGAGCAGCTTCCAACTGAAAAAACAAAACAAAACAAAACAAAACAGATTAAAACCGTGGAAGTTATTTTTCAACTTCCTGACTGATTTGTGACTGCAGCACAAAGCTCAGATTAGACCCCAGTGCACGGCAGGATTTAAATGGATTTCACAACTAAATACAATAAAATGAAAATTTGTTATCTCAAGAAAACTGACTATGTATATACAAATACCATTTATCAATATCGTGTTGGTTTGGATGATGATAAACTTATGATCCAAGGTGAGTAGGCTCCCAAACTCTAGTTTTAAGAATGTGTATGTTAATCCTCTGGGATTAACATCAATATATGTGTTGCTTAGCAACCAAAAGAATATGAAGCACATGAAGAATTGAGGGAAATGAATTTTTCTTGAGAATTCGGTTGTCTGGTCCTTTGAGAAGCAGGCTTCTTTCCTTTGGGAACTATATTAGTATTTCAAACAGTACAGGCCGACAAACGTGCACAACCAAGGACAGCTTCCTGGGTATATTACCTGTGCAACCTCAGGAAACCCCATGCTTTGAGGGCCCCAGGACTAACTTAGTGCTGTGTTGCTGCCCTCTTGAAATTCAGAAGAACTTTTAAGAAAGAGACATGGTATTTTCATTTTTCACTAGGCTCCACTAATTATGTAGATGAGCTTGTGTATAAATGATAGAAATAGATATCTATTCCAGATTCTTTATTAAGCAGTCACAAGACTAGTTTATTTATTTATTTATTATTTTTTGCAGTACTGGGGATTTGAACCCAGGGTCTTGTGCTTGTGAGGCAAGCACTCTACCAACTGAGCTATATCCCCAGCCCAAGACTAATTTATTTTTAAGTTAAAATGTTTTTTGAATACATAACACATTAACCTGGTTCAAAATGCTATAATTATTAAAAGTTTAAAAAAAATGTTTTTTCCTCTCTGTTCCTATTTATCTAGTTTCAATATCTTTTCCATGTAACCAGCATTATTAGTTTCTTATGCTGTATTCTTCCAGTTTTTTTCTGCATACAAAAGAAATATGAATGTAGTCTTATTTGTCTTCATTTTATTTTAAAGAAAGGGTAAAGATAAAACATATTTTCTGCACTTATTTTTGCCCTTTAATATTTTTTGGCATCTTAAACATATCTGCATATAAGAAACTTCCTGTGTCTTTTTAAAAATTTACTTATTTATTTATTTTTAAAGTAAACAAATGGAGTAGACCTTGTTTCTCTGTTTGTACAAGGATTAGAGGCATACCATTTGTGTAATCATACATTTACATAGGGTAATGTTGTTTGATTCATTCTGTAATTTTTTCCTTCCCCCACTGCCACCCCTCTTTTCCCTCTATACAGTCCCTCCTTCCTCCATTCTTGCCTCCCTCCCACCCCTCATTATGTATCATCATCCGCTTATCAGTGAGATCATTCTTCCTTTGGTTTTTTGAGATTGGATTATCTCACTTAACATGATATTCTCGAATTTCATCCATTTGCCTGCAAATGCCATAATTTATTCTTTATGGCTGAGTAATATTCCATTATATATATACCACAGTTTCTTTATCCATTCATCAATTGAAGGACATCTAGGTTGGTTCCACAATCTGGCTATTGTGAATTGAGCAGCTATAAGCATTGATGTGGTTGCATCACTGTAGTATGCTGATTTTAAGTCCTTTGGGTATAGGCCAAGGAGTGGGATAGCTGGGTCAAATGGTAGTTCCATTCCAAGCTTTCTGAGGAATCTCCACACTGCTTTCCAGAGTGGCTGCACTAATTTGCAACCCCACCAGCAATGTATGAGTGTACCTTTTTCCCCACATCCTCGCCAACACCTATTTTTGCTTGTGTTCTTGATAATCACCATTCTAAATGGGGTGAGATGGAATTTTAGGGTAGTTTTGATTTGCATTTCTCTTATTACTAGAGATGTTGAACATTTTTTCATATATCTGTTGATTGCTTGTAGATCTTCTTCTGTGAAGTGTCTATTCATTTCCTTAGCCCATTTGTTGACTGGATTATTTGTATTCTTGGTGTAGAGTTTTTGAGTTCTTTAAAGATTCTGGAGATTAGTGCTCTATCTGAAGTATGATTGGCAAAGATTTTCTCCCACTCTGTAGGCTCTCTCTTCACATTACTGATAGTTTCCTTTGCTGAGAGAAAGCTTTTTAGTTTGAATCTATCCCAGTTGTTGATTCTTGTTTTTATTTCTTGTGCTATGGGAGTCCTGTTGAGGAAGTCTGATCCTAAGCCAACAAGTTGAAGGCTTGGACCTACTTTTTCTTCTATAAGATGCAAGGTCTCTGGTCTGATTCCGAGGTCCTTGATCCATTTTGAGTTGAGTTTTGTGTAGGGTGAGAGATAGGGGTTTAATTTCATTCTGTTGCATATGGTTTTCCAGTTTCCCAAGCACCATTTGTTGAAGAGGCGATCTTTTCTCCATTGCATATTTTTGGCCCCTTTGTCTAGTATGAGAAAATTGTATTTATTTGGGTTTGTGTCCATGTCCTCTATTCTGTACCATTGATCTACCTGTCTATTTTGGTACCAATACCATGCCGTTTTTGTTACTATTGCTTTGTAGTAGAGTTGAAGATCTGGTATTGCGATAGCCCCTGCTTCACTCTTCCTGCTAAGGATTGCTTTAGCTATTCTGAGTTTCTTATTCTTCCAGATGAATTTCATGCTTGCTTGTTCTATTTTTGTGAGGTACGTCATTGGGGTTTTAATTAAAATTGCATTGAATCTGTATAGCACTTTAGGTAGTATGGCCATTTTGACAATATTAATTCTGCCCATCCAAGAACATGGGAGATCTTTCCATCTTCTAAGATTTTCTTTAATTTCTTTCTTTAGTGTTCTGTAGTTCTCATTGTAGAGGTCTTTCACCTCTTTTGTGAGATTGATTCCCAAGTATTTTATTTTTTTTGAGGCTATTGTGAATGGGGTAGTTTTCCTAACTTCTCTTTCTGAAGATTCATCGCTTATGTATAAAAATGCATTGGATTTATGAGCATTGATCGTGTAGCCTGCTACTTTATTGAATTCACTTTTTTTTAGCTTTTATTTTTTTATGTATTTTTTTAATTGTAAACAAATGGGATACATGTTGTTTCTCTGTTTGTACATGGCGTAAAGGCATACCATTTGTGTAATCATAAATTTACATAGGGTAATGTTCTTCGATTCATTCTGTTATTTTTTCCCTTCCCCCCACCCCTCCCACCCCTCTTTTCCCTCTATACAGTCCTTCCTTCCTGCATTCTGGCCCCCCTCCCTAATGCTAACTCTAGCCCTAACACTAACCCCTCCCACCCCCCATTATGTGTCATCATCCACCTATTAGCGATATCATTCACCTTTTGATTTTTTTAAGATTGGCTTATCCCACTTAGCATGATATTCTCCAGTTTCATCCATTTGCCTGCAAATGCCATAATTTTATCATTCTTTATGGCTGAGTAATATTCCATTGTATATATATACCACATTTTCTTTATCCATTCATCAATTGAAGGACATCTAGGTTGGTTCCACAATCTGGCTATTGTGAACTGAGCAGTTATGAACATTGATGTGGCTGTATCTCTGTAATATGCTGATTTTAAGTCCTTTGGGTATAGGCCAAGGTGTGGTTTAGCTGGGTCAAATGGTGGTTCCATTCCAAGCTTTCTGAGGAGTCTCCACACTGCTTTCCAGAGTGGCTGCACTAATTTGCAGCCCCACCAGCAATGTGTGAGTGTACCTTTCTCCCCACATCCTTGCCAACACCTGTTGTTGCTTGTATTCTTGATAATCGCCATTCTAACTGGGGTGAGATGGAATCTTAGGGTGGTTTTGATTTGCATTTCTCTTATTACTAGAGATGTTGAACATTTTTCCATGTGTTTGTTGATTGCTTGTAGATCTTCTTCTGTGAAGTGTCTATTCATTTCCTTAGCCCATTTGTCGATTGGATTATTTGCATTCTTGGTGGAGGGTTTTTTGAGTTCTTTATAGATTCTGGAGATTAGTGCTCTATCTGAAGTATGATTGGCAAAGATTTTCTCCCACTCTGTAGGCTCTTTCTTCGCATTGCTGATAGTTTCCTTTGCTGAGAGAAAACTTTTTAGTTTGAATCTATCCCAGTTGTTGATTTTTGCTTTTATTTCTTGTGCTATGGGAGTCCTGTTGAGGAAGTCTGATCCTAAGCTGACATGTTGAAGATCTGGACCTACTTTTTCTTCTATAATTGCAGTGTCTCTGGTCTGATTCCAAGGTCATTAATCCATTTTGAGTTTAGTTTCGTGCATGGTGAGAGATATGGGTTTAGTTTCATTCTGTTGCATATGGATTTCCAATTCTCCCAGCACCATTTGTTGAAGAGGCTATCTTTTCTCCATTGCATATTTTTGGCCCCTTTGTCTAGTATGAGAAAATTGTATTTATTTGGGTTTCTGTCCATGTCCTCTATTCTGTACCATTGATCTACCTGTCTATTTTGGTACCAATACCATGCTGTTTTTGTTACTATTGCTTTGTAGTAGTGTTGAAGATCTGGTATTGTGATAGCCCCTGCTTCACTCCTGCTAAGGATTGCTTTAGCTATTCTGGGTTTCTTATTCTTCCAGATGAATTTCATGATTGCTTGTTCTATTTTTGTGAGGTACGTCATTGGGATTTTAATTGGAATTGCATTGAATCTGTATAGCACTTTAGGTAGTATGGCCATTTTGACAATATTAATTCTGCCCATCCAAGAACATGGGAGATCTTTCCATCTTCTAAGGTTTTCTTTAATTTCTTTCTTTAGTGTTCTGTAGTTCTCATTGTAGAAGTTTTTCACCTCTTTTTTGAGATTGATTCCCAAGTATTTTATTTTTTTTGAGACAATTTTGAATGGGGTAGTTTTCCTGACTTCTCTTTCTGAAGATTCATCACTTATGTATAAAAATGCATTAGATTTATGTGCATTGATCTTGTAACCTGCTACTTGACTGAATTCACTTATGAGTTCTAAAAGTTTTCTGGTGGAAATTCCTGGTTCCTCTAAGTATATAATCATATCATCAGCAAACAGGGATAGTTTGAGTTCTTCTTTTCCTATTCGTATCCTTTAATTTCTTTGGTCTGTCTAATTGCTCTGGCTAGAGTTTCAAGGACAATGTTGAATAGAAGTGGTGAAAGAGGGCATCCCTGCCTTGTTCCAGTTTTTAGGGGGAATGCTTTCAGTTTTTCACCATTTAGAATGATATTAGCCATGGGCTTAGCATAGATGGTCTTTACAATGTTAAGGAATGTTCCCACTATCCCTATTTTTTCTAGTGTTTTGAGCATGAAGGGGTGCTGTATTTTATCGAATGCTTTTTCTGCATCTATTGAAATAATCAAGTGATTCTTGACTTTAAGTCTATTGATATGGTGAATGACATTTATTGATTTCCTGATGTTGAACCAACCTTGCATCCCTGGGATGAAACCCACTTGATCATGGTGCACTATGTTTTTAATATGTTTTTGTATGCGATTTGCTAAAATTTTGTTGAGAATTTTTGCGTCAATGTTCATTAAGGATATTGGTCTGAAATTTTCTTTCCTCGATGTGTCTCTGTCTGGTTTAGGTATCAGGGTAATATTGGCTTCATAGAATGAGTTTGGGAGGGTTCCCTCCTCTTCTATTTTATGTTATACTTTGAGAAGTATTGGAATGAGCTCTTCTTTAAAGGTTTTGTAGAACTTGGTTGAGAACCCATCTGGTCCCGGACTTTTCTTTGTTGGTAGGCTTTTGATGACCTCTTCTATTTCATTACTTGAAATTGGTCTATTTAAATTGTGTATGTCCTCCTCGTTCAGTTTAGGCAATTCATATGTCTCTAGAAACCTGTTGATGTCCTCAAAATTTTCTATTTTGTTGGAGTATAGATTTTCAAAATAGCTTCTAATTATGTTTTGTATTTCAATCGTGTCTGTTGTGATATTTCCTTGTTCATTCCGAATTTTAGTGATTTGGGTTTTCTCTCATCTTCTCTTTGTTAGTGTGGCTAAAAGTTTATCAATTTTGTTTATTTTTTCGAAGAACCAACTATTTATTTTGTCAATTTTTTGTATTGTTTCTTTTGTTTCAATTCCGTTGATTTCAGCTCTGAATTTAACTATTTCCTGTCTTCTACTACTTTTGGTCTTGGTCTGTTCTTCTTTTTCTAGGGCTTTGAGCTGTAGTGTTAGGTTGTTCATTTGTTGAGTTTTACTTCTTTTAATAAATGCGCTCCATGAAATAAATTTTCCTCTAAGTACTGCTTTCATAGTGTCCCAGAGATTTTGATATGATGTTTCTTTGTTCTCATTTACCTCTAAGAATTTTTTAATTTCCTTCCTAATGTCTTCTGTTATCCATTCATCATATAATAGCATATTGTTTAATCTCCAGGTGTTGGAGTAATTTCTGTTTCTTACTCTTTCATTTATTTCTAACTTCAATCCATTATGATCTGATAGAATGCAAGGTAGTGTATCTATCTTCTTGTATTTGCTAACATTAGCTTTGTGGCATAATATATGGTCTATTTTAGAGAAGGATCCATGTGCTGCTGAGAAGAAAGTGTATTAGCTCTTGGTTGGATGGTATATTCTATACATGTCTGTTAAGTCTAAATCATTGATTGTGTTATTGAGATCTATGGTTTCTTTGTTCAATTTTTGTTTGGAAATTCTGTCCAGTGGTGAGAGAGGCGTGTTAAAATCACATAGTATTATTGTGTTATGGTCTATTTGGTTTCTGAAATTGAGAAGGATTTGTTTGACATACATGGATGAACCACTGTTTGGGGCATAGATATTTATGATTGTTATGTCTTGCTGATTTATGCTTCCCTTAAGCAGTATGAAATGTCCTTCCTTATCCCTTCTGACTAACTTTGACTTGAAGTCCACATTATCTGAAATGAGGATGGATACTCTGCCTTTTTTGCTGTGTCTGTGTTCATGGTATATTTTTCCCCATCCTTTCACCTTTAGTCTATGGGTATCTTTTTCCTATGAGATGAGTCTCTTGCAGGCAACATATTGTTGGATCTTTCTTTTTAATCCAATCTGCCAGTCTATGTCTTTTGATTGATGAATTCAGGCCATTAACATTCAGGGTTATTATTGAAATATGATTTTATTCCCAGTCATTTGGTTCATTTTTTAAATTTTATTTATTTATTTATTTTTTTTAACATGACTTGGTTCCTCCTTTATTTGACAATTCCTTTAGGATAATTCCTCCCTTTGCTGATTTGGTTCTTTGTTTTTCATCTCTTGCTCATGGAATATTTTGCTGAGAATGTTCTGTAATGCTGGCTTTCTTTTTGTAAATTCTTTTAGCTTTTGTTTATCATGGAAGGATTTTCTTTCATCATCAAATTTGAAGGTAAGTTTTGCTGGGTATAAGATTCTTGGTTGGCATCCATTTTCTTTCAGGGCTTGGCTAAACGTTGTTCTAGCTTTTAGGGTCTGGATTGAAAAATCTGCTGATATTCGTAATTTGGTTCTTTTCTCTCACAGCCTTTAAAATTCTGTCTTTATTTTGTATGTTAGGTATTTTCATTATAATGTGCCTTGGTGTTGGTCTGTTGTAATTTTGTGTATTTGGAGTCCTATAAGCCTCTTGAACTTGATTTTCCATTTCATTCTTCAGATTTTGGAAATTTCCTGATATTATTTCATTGAATAGATTGTTCATTCCTTTGGTTTTTTTCTCTAAGCCTTCCTCAATCCCAATAATTCTTAAATTTGGCCTTTTCATGATATCCCATAGTTCTTGGGGATTCTGTTCATGATTTCTTACCATCCTTCTCTGTTTGTTCAACTTTGTTTTCAAGGTTAAATATTTTGTGTTCAATGTCTGAGGTTCTGTCTTCCAGGTGTTATTGGTTATTGTTATTGGTTATTGTCCTATTGGTTATGCTTTTTATGGAGTTCTTAATTTGGTTTATTGTTTCCTTCATTTCAAGGATTTCTGTTTGGTTTTTTTTCAATATCTCTAACTCTTTATTGAAATGATCTTTTGCTTCCTGTGTTTGCTCTTTCATCTCATCATTCAATGCCTGCATTTGCTCTTTCATCTCATCATTCAATGCCTGCTATTGCTCTTTCATCTCATCGTTTGCTTCCCTTATCATTTTAATTATGTACATTCTGAACTCTCTTTCTGTCATTTCTTCTGCCATGCTGTCATTACATTTTATTGATGTAACATCTAGATTTGTTTGGGGCATTTTCTTTCCTTGTTTTCTCATATTGTTCAGGTATCAGTGGATTGCTAAGATATTGCAGATTTCCTCTATTGACTTATAATGTCCCTGAAGATTTCTAGTATCCCCTCTTATCCTTTAGTAGCCTGAAGTCTTGGAGGAAGTTGATAATGCGGTGCTCCACAATTAGGCTGCCTCTCTAGGGGTGGTGGCCTTCAGGTGGGGTATATTCCCTGGTAGTGGGCAGAAGTGCCTCCACTTGTTGACCAATGGTCATCCAAAGGGGAACTAGGCTGCGGGCTGAGGCAAGGCCTGTTTGGGCCTGTGTCTCTGGTTTTACCGTCCTTGTGGGAAAACCTCACCCAGCAGGGAAGACTCACCCGGTGGGGAGGTCTCACTGGTCAGTTCCCCTCCTAGAGGTTCCCCTCAATCTACAACTACTGCCTGGGCTGAGCTGCCTTCCTCTGCAACGTTCCCAGGGGCTTGGACCTACCTCCTGGGCCTGGGAGCCTCACCCTTCGCAGACAAGTCTCCTTAGGCTGCCTCTCCTCAGAGAATCTGCCCGCAGTCCTGGAAACTTCGCTCCGCCCCTAGGCGTGTCTCTGTGCGGCTCTTCCACCAAGAAGACGCCTAGGTCCTGGGACCTGCTCTGCACCTAATCACCTGCTATGCGGCCCCTCCTCTGAGCAGCCACCTGGAGCCCTGTACAGTTGCTCCAAGTCCCAGCGACACGCCACATGCCTCTTTCTCCGGACAGCCGCCTGGTGTTCTAGTGTGGTCACTAGAAGTCCAAGCAACTCACTTCGTGTCTCCTCCTCCCGCCAACCGCCTGTAGCGCTGGGCAGTCACTCCAAGTCCAAGTGACCCGCCCTGTTCCTCCTCCTCCTCCGGGCAGCCCCCCGGTGTTCAGGAGCGGTCGCTTTGAGTCCAAACAACTCACGACTTGCCTCCTCCTCTGAGCAGCCGCCTGGAGCTCTGGTGCAGTCACTCCAAGTCCAAGTGACCCGCCGCGCTCCTCCTCCTCCTCCGGGCAGTGCCCCGGTGTTCAGGAGCGGTCGCTCTGAGTCCAAACAGCTTGCCGCACAGCTCTTCCTCTGGCAAACACCTGTAGCACTGGTGCAGTCACTCCGAGTTCAAGCGATCCGCTGCGCTCCTCCTCCTCCTCCAGGCTGGTCCCCGTGTTCAGGAGCTGTTGCTCTGAGTCCAAACAGATCCTTCTCTGGGCAGCTGTCTGTAGCCCCGGTGGTTTGCTCCGAGTCCCAGCGTTGTGCTGAGCGGCCTCCTCTACAATGTTCCCAGTTGTCCGAGTTCACTGCTCCAGCAGGGGGAGGGGTGTCTTGTTGGGCAACTCTACTTCACAAAGTTCCCTGCGTTCTGGGACTACCGCCCCATCCGGGACGCCTCCCCAACTGGAGAGACTCACCCGGCTGCTTTGAGTTGGTCCCAAGACTCTCAATATCTCCTCTTTTGAATCCTGAGTCCTGGAGCAACATGAAAAGCAGCCACCCTCTAGTCCGCCATCTTGAAACCCCTGAATTCACTTATGAGTTCTAAAAGTTTTCTGGTGGAATTTCCAGGTTCCTCTAAATATATAATCATGTCATCAGCAAACAGGGATACTTTGAGTTCTTCTTTTCCACTTTGTATCATTTTAATTTCTTTGGTCTGTCTAATTGCTCTGGCTAGAGTTTCAAGGACGATGTTGAATAGAAGTGGTGAAAGAGGGCATCCTTGCCCTGTTCCAGTTTTTAGGGGGAATGCTTTCAGTTTTTCACCATTTAGAATGATATTAGCCATGGACTTAGCGTAGATGACCTTTACAATGTTAAGGAATGTTCCCACTACCCCAATTTTTCTAGTGTTTTGAGCATGAAGGGATGTTGTATTTTATCAAATGCTTTTTCTGCATCTATCGAAATAATCATGTGATTCTTAACTTTAAGTCTGTTGATATGGTGAATGACATTTATTGATTTCCTGATGTTGAATCAACCTTGCATCCCTGGGATAAAAACCACTTGTTCGTGGTACACTATCTTTTTAATATATTTTTGTATGCGATTTGCTAAAATTTTGTGGAGAATTTTTGCGTCGATGTTCATTAAGGATATTGGTCTGAAATTTTCTTTCCTCGATGTGTCTCTGTCTGGTTTAGGTATCAGGGTGATATTGGCTTCATAGAATGAGTTTGGGAGGGTTCCCTCCTCTTCTATTTCATGGAATACATTGAGAAGTATTGGAATAAATTCTTCTTTAAAGGTTTTGTAGAACTTGGCTGAGAACCCATCTTTCCTGGATTTTTCTTTGTTGGTAGGCTTTTGATAACTTCTTCTATTTCATTGTTCAAAATTGCTGTATTTAAGTTGTGTATGTCCTTCTGGTTCAATTTAGGTAATTTTATGTCTCTAAAAACTTGTCAATGTCTTCAAGGTTTTCTGTTTTGTTGGAGTATAGATTTTCAAAATAGCTTCTAATTATGTTTTGTATTTCACTCGTGTCTGTAGTGATATTTCCTTGTTCATTCCGAATTTTAGTAATTTGAGTATCTCTCTCTTTCTCTTTGTTAGTGTGGTTAAGGGTTTATCAATTTTGTTTATTTTTTCAAAGAACCAACTCTTTATTTTGTTAATTTTTTGATTGTTTCTTTTGTTTCAATTTCATTGATTTCAGCTATGATTTTAACTATTTCCTGTCTTCTACTACTATTGGTGTTGGTCTGCTCTTCTTTTTCTTGGCCTTTGAGCTGTAGTGTTAGGTCGTTTATTTGTTGATTTTTACTTCTTTTGTTGAATGCGCTCCACGAAAGAAATCTTCCTCTAAGTACTGCTTTCATAGTGTCCCAAAGATTTGGATATGGTGTGTCTTTGTTCTTGTTTACTTCTAAGAATTTTTAAATTTCCCTCCTTATGTCTTTTGTTATCCATCCATCATATAATAGTGTATTATTTAATCTCCAGGTATTGGAGAAGTTTCTGCTCTTTATTCTGTCATTTATTTCTAATTTCAATCCATTATGATCTGATAGAATACAAGGTAGTATCTCTATCTTCTTGTATTTGTTAACAGTAGCTTTGTGGCATACAATATGGTCTATTTTAAAAAAGGATCCATGTTCTGCTGAGAAGAAAGTGTATTTGTCCTTTGTTGCATTGTATATTCTATGTATGTCTGTTAAGTCTAAATTATTGATTGTGTTATTGAGATCTATGGTTTCTTCATTCAATTTTTGTTTGGAAGATTTGTCCAGTGGGGAGAGAGATGTGCTAGAGTCACGTAGTATTATTGTGTTGTGGTCTATTTGATTTCTGGCATTGAGAAGGATTTGTTTGACGTACATGGATGAGTCACTGTTTGGGCCATAGATATTTATGATTGTTATGTCTTGCTGATTTATGCTTCCCTTAAGCAGTATGACATGTCCTTCTTTATCCCTTCTGACTAACTTTGGCTTGAAGTCCACATTATTTGATATGAGGATGGATACTCCACCTTTTTTACTGTGTCCGTGTGCATGGTATGTTTTTCCCCATTCTTTCACCTTTAGTCTATGGGTATCTCTTTCTATGAGATGAGTCTCTTGCAGGCAACATATTGTTGGATCTTTCTTTTTAATCCAATCTGCCAGTCTATGTCTTTTGATTGATGAGTTCAGGCCATTAACACTCGGGGTTATTATTGTGATATGATTTGTATTCCCAGTCATTTGACTCATTTTTGTTTTTTGACACAACTTGGTGTCTCCTTTATTTGGGTATTCCTTTAGTGTAGTTCCTCCCTTTGCTGATTTGCATTGTTGTTTTCATGTCTTCCTCATGGAATATTTTGCTGAGAATGTTCTGTAATGCTGGCTTTCTTTTTGTAAATTCTTTTAGCTTTTGTTTATCATGGAAGAATTTTATTTTGTCATCAATTCTGAAAGTAAGTTTTGCTGGGTATAAGATTCTTGGTTGGCATTCGTTTTCTTTCAGGGCTTGGTAAATGTTGTTCCAGGCCCTTCTAGCTTTTAGGGTCTGGATTGAAAAATCTGCTGATATACTTATTGGTTTCCCCCTGAATATAATTTCCTTCTTTTCTCTTGCAGCCTTTAAAATTCTGTCTTTATTTTGTAAGTTAGATATTTTCATTATAATATGCCTTTGCCTGGGTCTGTTGTAATTTTGTATATTTGGAGTTCTATAAGCCTCTTGTACCTGGTTTTCCATTTCATTCTTCAGATCTGGGAAATTTTCTGATATTATGTCCTTGAACAGACTGTTCATTCCTTTGGTATGTTTCTCTAAGCCTTCCTCAATCCCAATAATTCTTAAATTTGGCCTTTTCATGATATCCCTTAATTCTTGTAAGATTCTGTTCATGATTTCTTACCATCTTCTCTGTTTGGTCAACTTTGTTTTCAAGATTAAATATTTTTTCTTCAATGTCTGAGTTTCTGTCTTCCAGGTTTTCTATCCTATTGGTTATGCTTTCTATGGAGTTTTTAATTTGGTTTATTGTTTCCTTCATCTCAAGGATTTCTGTTTTTTTTTTTTTTTTTTTTTTTTTTTTTTTTTTTCAGTATCTCTAACTCTATTGAAGTGATCTTTTGCTTCCTGTATTTGCTCTTTTAACTGTTGATTGGTACGGTCATTGAAAGACTGCATTACTCTTTCATCTCATCGTTTGCTTCTTTGATCATTTTAATTATGTACATTCTCAACTCCCTTTCTGACATTTCTTCTTCCATGCTCTTATTGGATTTTATTGCTATACCATCTAGGTTTGTTTTGGGACATTTTCTTCCCTTGTTTTCTCATATTGCTCAGGTATCTACCCCTCTGTAGTGAAACCCTGAGATATTGCAGATTTCCTCTATTGATTTATAGTGTCCCTGTAGATTTCCAATAACTCACCTCCTAGCCTTCAGAATCCTGAAGTCTTAGTGAAACTTGATAATGCAGTGCTCCACAAGGAAGCTGCCCCTCTAGGGGTTATGGCCTTCAGGTTGGGTATATTCCCTTCTGGTGGGCAAATGCGCCTCCACTTGTTGATTGATGGTCAGCCAAAGGGGGACTAGACTGAGGCCTGGGGCATGGCTGGTGTGGGCTTGTTTCTCTGGTTCTACCTCCATGGTGGGAAGACCTTGCCTGGCGGGGAAGACTCACCTGGTGGGGACGTCTCTCTGGGCAGCTCTCCTTCGAGCAGTTCCCTTCAGTCCAGAACCACCACCTGGGCTGGGCAGCCCTCCTCTGTGATGTTCCTTGGGATCTGAAACTACTGCCTGGACTGGGGACCCTGGCCCTGCGAGGGACTCTCTCACTGATCAGCCTTCCTCTGCGAAGTTCCCTGGGGTCCAGACCTACCGCCTGGGCCAGGGAGCCTCACCCTGCGCCAAAGTCTCTCACTGGGTGGCCCTCCTGTGAGAAGCTGCCTGCGGTCCAGTCCTGCCACCCAGGCCTGGAACCCTTGCTCTGCACGGAAGCCTCTCGCTGAGCGGCCCCTCCTCTCCAATGCTCCTGAGTTGACCGGGTTCACCGCTCCAGCGGGGGAATCTCGCTGGGCAACTGTACTCCACAAAGTTCCCTGTGTGACTATTGCCCTGTCTGGGGAACCTTGCCCAGTGGGAGAGACTCACCTGGTGGCTCTGAGTTGGTCCCGTGTCTCTCAATACCTCCTCTTCTTGAATCCTGAGTCCTGGAGTGACCCGAAATGCAGTCACCCTCTAGTCCCTTGCTGTGTCTTTTGCACAAGCTTCATAGACAGTCACTCTATCAATGACCTGCCATTTATTTTTCTGGCCCCTATTGATGGACACTTGGCTCATTCCTACTCTTTTCTGTTTATCATCAAGGCTGAAATGGGTAACATTGTACACTTGTCTGGCTAATATATCAGTGTAGCCACAGGAAAAATTATCCAAAATAGAATTGTTTAACTAAAGGTTATAAATATTTTTGATCTCAATAGATATGCCAAACTGGTCCCCAATTAAGACATAATTGATACCAATGACACATGAAAGCTAAATTATATTGTTATGTTTTGTGCATGTATGAATATGTAACAACAAATTCAAATTATATAAGTACAACTAAAATGCACCAATTTAAAAATATTAAAAAAAAATTGGGGAGAAAAGGAAATTCTGCCTGACTTTCTATCTCCAGCCTCCTGGCTTGCCCTTGGATTTTGGACTTAAGGCTGTGACATCAACTTCCACCTGAATTGCCATATATATTTCAGATTTGCCAGTGCCTGCAATTTCATGAGTTATGTCCTTAAAATAAAAGTCTTTCTCTCTATCTATCTGTTTATCTATCTATCTATCTATATAAAATGAGAGAGAGAGAGAGAGAGAGAGAGAGAGAGAGAGAGAGAGATGTCAAGTACCAAAGACATTTGGCACTTTTCCAACCTCCAGTGCATTTATATATGAATACATGTTCACACACATACGTGCTTATGATAAATATATATACATACACTTACAATATAGATTACACATTTAAACAGATGTATGTGGTGTATATGCACACACATACATAGTTATGATAAATACATAGATGAAGTCAGCTATTCATATCCATTGAGTCTGTATTTGTGGATTCAACCAACCACTGATAGAAAATATTAGAAAATTATTTTGTCTGTACTGAACATGTATAAACTTTTTCTTGTTATTACTCCCTAAACAATACAGCATAAAAACTATTTCAATAGATTTACATGATATTATTATAAATAACCTAGAGATAATTTGAAGTAGGTGATATATGTAGTTTATATGCAAATAGTATACCATTTTACATAAGGAACTTGAGCTTCCATGGATTTTAGTATCCATGGGAGATCCTGGAACCAATACCCCACAGGTACTGAGGGAAAACTGCATATACACTTGTGAGATATAGATAATATATAACATACAAGATATATTATATTTAATATGATGTGATGCACATAATGCATATCATATATGTATATAAATATATATACACACACATGTACGCTTATGATTAGAGTTTGATTATAAAGGATACAGATTAGGACAAGCCAATTGAAGAGACGTGCAAGGAAAGATCTGGAAACATCTTGAACCCAGGAACTTTATGTCCTTTTCCTGCTTCCAGTATATTAAAAAAAATTACATTAGGCTGTGTTTTTAACTGAGCCTTTCAGTGGCTGGGTTGGTTTTCCTGTCACATCACTAAACAATCCAAGATTGTGTAGTTTGAATTCACACATATGTTAGCATAAGAGGAATCAGGTTGGTGTTTATATAAGTGCCACTGCTTTTAAGCGGAGGGGCTTTCTCGGAAGCAAGAGGCAGATTTGTCATACGTGGTGATAGTGTTTTGATTTCCCAGTCAATTGTGGGTCTGGACCAGCTGAGTTTTCCAGTCTTAGAAAGTGTTGTTGCACATACACCATGGCATTGCATGCATAAAACAGGGGTGGCAAACTAAATGTGAGTCTCAGTGTGCATTGCTAGACTTGAATGTTCTGGGAAAATACTACTACTTGGAGAAATTCTAAAAAGGGGGTATCTGGACATTTGCTTGAAACTGGAAACTGGTTCTTTTCATCGCTGAATCACACACATGCACACATGCATGCACCCACACTAAACCATAAAAGAATATTCCAAATGTGGGCATGAAAAATTATGTACTTGACCACAACTAAACTATGAAGATAGTTTTTCATAAATAAAGAGATAGAGGAATGAGAAGGTAAATAAATAATAGTGTTTTCTATTCACATAGGGAGCAATTTTGAAAATCTCCCTTGGTTTTTCAAACCAAATCAAACACTGATTTGGTTGCCAAAATACTGCAATGTTGGCTAGTTCTTGGCTGGCAGCAGTGAATGTCGTAAGTGTGTAAGGAAAACCTGCAGGGAGGCGCGTTCTGCTTCTCCCACCTAAGAAAGTAAACAACTGCCCCAAGTTGACACAGTGTTACCAAGGAAACCCAAATAGGAGCCTAGTGGTCTGATCCCCTGTGGCACATTGTGATTGGGCAAGAAACCTATAAAATGTATAGCTCTTCCTGCAATAAATGAGTTTGTAAGCTGCTCACCACAAGCTTGCTTCCACCCAACTCCTGGAGTCTGGGTCTTGACTCCGTGCCACTTACCCCGCGTATGAGCTAGTCCGGCACCCGGCACAAGAGAAGCTACATCGAGAAGGATTTAAAATTGTCATTTTACAAGATAAAACCAAATTTAGTGTAATGGCTTTCATAGTTTTCAAAATGTTGTGAGCCCTTTTGTCTTTGAAGTTTTATGAATAAGATGGTGGTGAGGAAGTTCAGTGCATTAACAGATAAAGGCAGAAATACTTTGAGTGAAAGGGGTCTGGGTCTTACAGCCCAAGAGTTGGCCAAGCCACCTACCGTGACAATTTTAGGGAAATGCCTTGGAAGTTGGAGACCTTCATCATGTGAACAATGAAGCTTGAAACTCATCCATTCTGTGTTTACTTATGATTTTAGGACACTACTCAAATTAGGGTTCCAGTAGGTAGACTGAGCATCTTGAAAAACCCTCAGGAAAACACAAGTATCTGGACTGACTGGGGCAGAGCCAGGGATGACCTCTGCTAGAGGAGAGTGACTGCCCCAAGGTCAGCTATGTTTCTATCTGTAAGAACAGAGACAATGAAATCCTCAATGGAGACTTGTGTCCTTAACACAGTTCCTGGCACCAAACCATCCACAAAATATTAGCTGTTAGTTATTACTACAGCTTCTGCTACTAGTGGATTGATTTCCTTCTATGACCACCATTCCTAGTGACATCAGTTTGTATGATGATAGTTCTGCCGCTGCTGTTTTCCCCCCAGACTCCCAAAGTGCATAAGGTGGGAATCAAAAGCGAACGAGTGACCACCAACCCCTTATTGTGGTTTTCGGTCAGCTTCTAGAGTTCAAACTTCATTGTTTATAAATGGAATAATGATAATAAAATACAAAGCACAGTGTTTAGCATGGAGTGACTACTGACCATATAGCATCTCACAGCAATTCTGTGGGGTGAGTACTTTTATCATCTCTATTTTGTAGCTCAGGAAACTGAAGTCTAGAGAGGTTGGTTAAATTGTTCAAGGCCTTAGTGCTAAGAAGTAAAAGAGTAGGGCTCTGTATTAGTCATTTTTCCATTGCTATAACAAAATACCTGGTACTTTGTACTTTATAAAGAAATGAGGTTCATTTAGCTCATAGTTTTGGAGGCAGTAAGTGCAAACAGCTTGGGGTAAGGGCCTACCTGGCTATATCACGTCATGGTGGACATCATCATGGCAGGAGCATGTGCAAGAGGGATAGACCAGATGATGAAACAGGAAGTCAGAGGGCAACACAGGGATTTGGTTAACTCTTTAATAATAGCCTGCTCTCGTGAGCGCTAACTCAAGGTCCCATGAAAACTACCTTAATCCCTTTCAAGGACATTTCCCCAATGACCTAACCAACCCCCACTAGACTCCACCTCTTAAAAGTCCCACCACTTCTAAAACCCACAATGGGGAACAAGCTTG
The DNA here is from genome assembly GCF_902686445.1 of Sciurus carolinensis. Lineage (NCBI taxonomy): Eukaryota > Metazoa > Chordata > Mammalia > Rodentia > Sciuridae > Sciurus > Sciurus carolinensis. The sequence continues at coordinate 126,462,231 of NC_062221.1, read as the reverse complement.
CAATACATGAACTCTTGGGGAACACATTTATACATAACCACAGTAGGCTCCAAAGTTTGGTGCTGTTCTGTTTATATTAGGATTATTTTGGATTTCATCCAGAAAAGGTTAAGAGTCATGGAGGTAGTGATGTTAAGCACCGGACCCCAACTGCAAGTTAAAGATCACCTACTCAGAGACCCTGTACTGTGTGTGTTGAAGAGTCCTGGCAGTGGGTAGTTGCTGATTAACAAGCAGGGGCAGGCAACCAAAAGCAGGAAGAAGAAAGGTATTTGAATGCTCGAGATAGCTTCTAGCAGAAGGGGGTCACTTGTTTAGATGAGCCAAGCACCACGGTAGCGCCCATGGTACTCCAGAGAGCAATCAAAAATTTGAAAACTAGTGGGGAAGTGGGGAGGGATGTTTGGCGGGTGCCTATCAGGTCAACCATGCAGGTAGAATCAATAGAAATTTTGATTGTCCAGAGTTCTGTCAGCACTTGTCATGGAACCATCTCGTGAACATACCACAGGATGCACACTTTCCACTGGAGTCTCACATTACATGGAACCCCTCGTTCCCTAGAGAAAAAGCAGACGTCAGGGTGTCTGACACAAAATAGAGGCTCCTGGTGGCCAGTCTCATTGTTCTGTGGTTACTTGTGAACTCTGTAGTCAGTGAATAATTCAAAACAGACACCGTCATGCATTATTCAGCAAAACCAAACCTGTGATACAAAGCGTGGAGACCGCATCTCCTGCAGGGAATTTGCTGCCTTTGATTGTTTGTACATTTCCTTCTTCCAAATTCCCAAATATTCAGTTACAAGATTATCTGCTGATCTGAATGACTGTTTTATTAATGTTTCTATTAAATTGTATTGACACAGTTATTTTCGGTGTGTTCACATATCTTTCAAACACCTCACATGATGGGCAATCCATGAACATTCCTGTTGAATTTACTAAGTTGTCCCAAGTGGGCCTGACATTTCAGTTATTCTGATTACATGGATCCATATTTAGGCAAAACTCTTACTGCTTCATGTTCTATCTCAGAAAGGAAAATTTTAGTTGACTGATCTTTCAGTTTAGGTATTTTTTAGTGGAAAACATCAGAAATGAAAATTTTGACATCCAAAAACCTTTTGCCAATAAGCAGGCTGTGAAGTATTTATGCAGCCAATTGGACAGTATCCTATACCATTGTAGACCAATGGATTTACGGGTATGCTATTAAAAAATAAAACAAACTCTAGGTACCTGGGTCATTTCCATACATGCTACTTTTGCTTCCTGAATGATTATACTGAAAAAGAAAGACGAGTAACTAGTATTAGTTTTCTGGGGCTGATGTAACAATTTACCACAAACTGAGCCCTTAAAGCAGCAGAAATGTATTTATTCTCTGAAAGTTCTAGAGGCCAGAGCCTGAGATCCAGGTAGCTGCTCCCTCTGAAGGCACTGGTGTGCACTCCTCCCTGGCCTCTTCTCGCTTCTGGTGGAGGGAGGCCTTTGCTTGTTTGTAGCTGCATCAAGTCTGGTCTTGTTGCGTCTTCACATGGACTTGTCTTCACTCTCCATCTCCCTGTGTCTTATTTTCTGTGTCTCTTTTAAAGGGCAACATGCCACTGGATATAGGGCCCACTTGACTAACTCAGGATGATCTGATTTCAAGATCCCTAACCACATTACATTGGAAGAGACCCTCCGCCCTCCCCGCCCGCCTTATTTTCCCAGGTAATGTCACATTCACAAATTTCAGAGGCTAGGATGTTGACATTCTTTTCAGGAGCCACCACTCAACCCGTATTACACAATGACACTTTATCACTAATCATTTCACTTGGAATGTACGTCAACTATTCAATAAAGTCACTTTTATCTTATTCGTCATACAACCTACAAATTCACTAAAACTTATTTAATAGAATCAAGAAGTTGGCTTTCCTTTATAAGTTCATTTCAACCAAAATAATCTATACTGAGAATACGCGCACATGCAATTTTAAAGTGGCACATCTTTTACAAATAGATTTTGTTTTAGGCAAATGAGTTTTGGAATTGACCAGCTAGCTACTTCCCCAAGAGCTGTGTTCAAAGTTGAGAAAATTGTGCTTGCAAATCAGGGGTAATCACCACTAGGTGGCAGTCTTGACTAGTTAGAGAGCTCTCATCTCTTGCCCAGTGGTTTCTACAGGAAGTGATTGCTGAGACCATTATTCAACAAGGTAGTTTTTGCTTTCCTTTAAGTACAGCCCAGTTCAAACACTAAAATACATATGAGTAAATGTATACTCCACAGAAAGAGGAATAATGGAGTTAAACCAAAATGCAAGGGAAACAGAATTCCCAGGCACTTTGAGATAACTTCTTCAGCTTTAATTTTGGGTTAAGGTTGTAATTATAAATCCAGGTTACCTTACCTACCCCTGTTCCCATTTTTGGTTGTAGTGATTCTTTTCCTTGGCTGCACGTTGGAATCCTCTGGGAAGTTTTAAAGGCTACCTGGATGCCTGGGTGCTCCATGAGAGAATTTGATTTGCCTGGGAATTGGGAGCAAATGCTGAAATGATCCAGAAAGAAAGAGCAGCAAGGTTCGTAGGAGGGTATGGGAAGCCATACTGCGGAATAAGCAGACATGGCGGGTGGAGGGAAGATGCAGTGAGAGGGGAAAGTCTTAACAGGTAGCAGCAGCTGCTGAGACGGTAGATGCCAAGGTGGGGTATGCTGTGACACCCTAGGATAGCTATTGCTGAGTGAGACTCACAATTTGGGAACTCCTGTGGAATTCACACTTCTCTAAGTGCCCCAAGTACCCACCCGGCAAGACCTTATGGTGTGGGACAGGAACTCTGTTTCTTGCAACCACAAGAACAGGACATTGTGGATCTCCACCAAGTGGGTTTTGGAGGCTCTGAGTTTTCCCCGGTTGGGATCCCTCCTCCTGTGGGGGATCTGGGAACCTGAGAGTGGTGGGTGGACCAGGTGAAAGCTATGGTGGCCTGCAATCCTACTCTTGAATTCAGATCCAGACACAAAAGAGTCAGAGAAGTAGTCCTCAACTAAGACCTTGCCTGATATGAAATTATGTTTCTGTTAAAGATTCCTAAAAGCATTTGTATGTTTCTTTTAAACAAGAACTTTTATAAGGTCACATCATATAGAGCATCATAAGAAGAATCTTGTCAGAAGAGGAAATGGAACGCAGCCTCCCACTTTGTTAAAATTGTGTTTTTTGTGACTGCCTATCCCCCTGTCAGTTGGGAACACAGCGGTGAAGAGGAATGGTTCTTTCTCAGCCAAGGAGGGATAATGCCCTGATATCTAAGAAATGAAAGTAGCTTTTTATTCATTCCTTGTCTAGAATGGAGTCATAGGCACACTTTTCTATAGGAAAAGAGGAGAATCAGTCTTTTTCAGTCATTTTCAACCTAAACAGCATGATCAATTCCCTTTTACAAACGCTGATGTTGGGTTCTATCTATGGCAAATTTTCTTTTGATGAGTGTGGGGGATAACTTGGGAATTGGGATTTAAAAAAAAAAAAAACTAAGGTAATATTACCTTACTGCCAAGGTTGAGACCATATGTGGAAACTGTTGGGCTCAGAACAGTCATGCAATGTCCAAAAGGAGGATCAGCACAGCACCTGAACTTTGGTGCCTCTGTGGCTGTTTGCACAATGCTTGGCAAGGGCAGACTCACTGATTTAAATTCTTTCTGAATACTAGGAAGCATTAAATAGCAACGATCCTCTCGACCCCCAAACCTTACCAAATAGCACTTTGATGAGCAATAGAACTGGGAGAATGGTTTGGAAAAATATTTTTGGTATATTGCAGGTGTTTATCATCAAAATGGAATCACATTTCCAAGTTTTTGTTTTGAAAGCTGGCATTCAGAAAGGTGTCAGAGATGTTTTGTGGTGTAGTTCATTGCTTCAAGTTACCAAGATTCATTTCATTCATCTAAGTGTATTAGATTATAAGATGATTAACCACAAAACGTAAAATGGTTAAGTTTGTTAGAAATGGAAACACCAAGTTAAAAACTTAGTTAAGTTAGTTAACGAAGGCAGTGAGTTGACAGTGCTATGTTGGTATGTAACCTTTATTGCATTAGGTCTGTGTTTAACAATAATGACAAGAATGCTTCATTTAGGTTCTGCTGGAATTTTCCAGGGTATTATCCTTCCTGTCCAAGAGCTTGGCATTTAGTGGGTTTAGTCTCTGGGTGCAAACCCTCGGCTTTGGTTGCTCTGGATCTGTCTTTACTAAGCAGGGTCCTGTCTACCTTTCTGAAAACGGATTTCTTTTTAGTTATATATAACATTAGGATGTATTTTGACCTAAAGACAAAGGCATGGACTATAATTTGCTCTAATTCCTTCCCCAGAACTCCCTGTTCCTTCCCTGCTCCTCCCCCTTCCCCTCCCCCTCCTCCTCCCCCTTCCCCTCCCCCTGTTCCTCTCCCTCTACTGATATTTCTGCAATTTATTTATAGTTTTCTTAATTAGTGTCTTGTGGATGTGCTTGATGTTGGATTCACTGTGCTATATTCATGTATGTACACATGAAAGTTTGGTCAGATCATTCCACTGTTCTTCGCTTTTCCTGTCCCCTCAATCCACCTTCATCTACTCTACTGATATCTTTCCTCTATTTTGATGAGATTCCTGCTGCCTTTTTTCCTTTCTCTCTCTCACCTGTCCCCTTATTTTTGGATTAACTTCTACATATCAGAGAAGACATTTGACTTTTGGGGGCTGACTTATTTCACCTAGCATGATATTCTTCAGTTCCATCCGTCCATCCAGTAGGCCATAATTTCATTCTTCTTTAAGGCTGAGTAATATTCCATTGTGTTATATATACCACATTTTCTTTATCCATTCATCTGTTGAAGGACATCTAGGTTGATTCCATAGTTTGATTGTTGTGGATTGTGCTGCTATAAACATTGACGTGGCTGCATCATGGTAATATGCTAATTTTAAATCTTTTGGATATATACAGAGGAGGGGGATGGCTGGATCAAATGGTACTTCTATTCCTAGTTTTTTGAGGAATCTCCATACTGCTTTCTGGAGTAGCTGGTTTACATTTATTCAGGGTGGGTTTGCAGACTTGCCTCTTACAGGCTGGAACAAATGTATAAGGACTTGCTGTTGCTTGTAAGACTTTCCCCTATTCATCTAATCCATATGTTGCATGTTATGTGCCAAACTTTAGGACTTGACATCTTTTAGTGTCAAGGAAAGAATACAATCTTGAATTTACTTCTCACTCTCTGGAAAAATTAGTGAACAATGTAGATTTCTCCGATGCATTTGTAGAGGATAAACAGGACAATTTTACACCTCAGGAAAATTTCATGAAATGTCCCTTTCTGGTGTCCTCGCTTCCATACCCCCTGGCCTGTACCAAGAAGTCATCTTCTTTGCTTCTCTTTGAAGGCCTTATCTTTCCAGTTTTCATTTGGCCATCATCATTTCTCCCCTCCAAGTGAAAAGCAATTGAGCTTTGTCCCAAAACAGTCAAACTTGCATCTTTAGAAAGCGGTAGGGCATTCAAAACAAGCAGAGCAGAACAGAACAGGAGAGTTGCCAGATTTGAAAAATAAAATATTGCCAATATTGCATGGGGCATTCTTATGCTACAAACTAATTTGATGTTCAACCAAACACATTTGTGTTTTGCCTGACACTTGTAACCTTCAGATTTTCTGGACTCCTATTCTCAAGATTTAGTGGAGGCAAAAACTGATGATTATCATCAAAATTTACCCTGAGATAGGGTTTTACTTTATTTTTAAATTTTTAATTGACAAATAATAATTGCATGTATTTATGGTGTTCAATGGGATGTTCTGGTACCTGTGTACATTGTGGAATGATTAAATCAAACTCATTAACACACCCATCACCTCATCCATTTTGGGGGTGTGAACATTTCAAACTATTCTTAAGCAATTTTGAAGTAGACATTACATTATTATTAAAAGTATAGTCACCATGTTGTGTAACAGATCTCAGAAGCTTCCTCCTTTCTAAATGAAACTTGTACCCATTGACCCAAATCCCCTCATCCCATCAACCCCTTTTCCTGAGCCTCTGGTAAGCATCATTCTGAGTTCAGCTTTTTCAGAGTTCATATATACCATGAATGGAGGTTCCTCGAAACACTCAAAGTAGAATTGGCCCACGTTCCAGCAATCTTGTGTAGGTGTATCTAGAAAGGAAAGGAAATCAGGACACCCAGGAGAGATCTGCACTCCTTGTCCATGCAGCATGGCATTAGCCCAAGTGTCCATCAACCCATGAAGGGATAAGAAAACATGGTAGTGTCTGTATGTGATGGAATCCTATTCTGTCTTAGAAGAATAGGAAATCCTGCTTTTTGGGACAACATGGATGAGACTGGAGGACATCATGCTAGATAAAATGAGGCTCAGGGTTTGCTTTTTAGTAGTTTCATGTTTAGCACTGTGTTACTTTTTTTTTTTTTTATCTTGTTTGTCCTTCATCAAATTCCATTGAAAATTGGACCCATCCAGTCTGACCTCTCTCTTTTAGAAGCGAGAACATGCCACGAGGAATATTCCCCATGTTCAGTCTGAATCGGTGGTTCTGGTCCTCTCGCTCTGCTTTAACCTCTGACTTTCTGCATAGGCTTGGATAATCCAGTGATACCAAATTAAGAATTGTAAAATTCAGTTAGAGAACATTGGTATTTTATCTATGTACAATTAAGATTGGTATATTGGATATCAATTTTGGGCTCTTTTTTTTCAGTATTAACCACTGCATACGTGGTAAATGTAGAAACATTTTAAGTATGTTATGGGGCCACAGCTGCTTCTGAAATTGTCTTTGAAAATGGAGATCGTAATCATTAGACATGGAGATTTACTTTTCAGACTTGTGTTCAGATGTTTTGGCAGGACAGCAAGAAAAAGCTTGAGTTTAAGATTTTCGTAAGCTTTTCTTTCAGAAGTGGACTTTGGTCCAGATCTCATCAAGTGATAGTCCGAATTCTTACGAGGGCTTAACATAAACATAGTCAGAATCACTAAGTGAAAACATGTTATCAATCACCACTTTAAAGTGTTGACATCAGAGGCCCAGAGTTTGTGATCTAGGCCTGCTCTGAATTTTGGCAAGGATCCTCTTGAGTGAGTTTTGGAAGTTAAGAAACTTATTTTGATCAATTACAATGTCATCTTTGATTAAGGAGGTGAATTTGCCCAATGTGTAAAGTCCCAGCAACAAGCAGGTATTTAGGTTCCTACTAATGGGAGTCGCTGAGTTATCTTTCACAAATCAGTACAAAGGGTTACTTTGTCTATATGTTGATAAGATGTGATTAAACACAAGAGAAACTCACAACATGTTTTTGTAGTCATGTGGCTGGGCCATAATACCATCTCTGGGCTAAAGGACTGGCGGGCTGTTCCGCATGAGGCCAGCACATGGGGTGGCGTCCTTGCCTTGGTAGAGTTCACTGTTTGGCCTGGCCTTCTGGATGCATGCTAAACTGGATTTTGGCAGAACACCAAGAGCCGATCAGTCTCTCAAGAGTGGACTTGTTAAGTAGGGCTGAGTGAAATCGGAATGACGCTGCCTATCTTTCCAGCCTCTCTCTGCCTCTTGCCCACTGTTCCTTCTTGGTCAGGCACAGGAATTTTCTTTGGCTTCTTGAATCTCGCTTGCTCTTGAATCCCTATGCATTTACTGACATGCTCTTATTTTTTCTAATGACATTCTCTTCTATTCTCCCTGCCCCAGTGCCCCATTCTACCTACCTACCTACCTATCTACACACATGCATGCGTGTGCGCACACACACACACACACACACACACACACACACTTTGGTAACCTGTGCTTGCTCTCTCATTCAGGTTTCATCTGAATTGTTCTTTCCTCTTGGAAACCTTCACGGATGCCTTCCCTGCCCCTGCCCCTGGCCTCATTTATGTTAATCCCCATGGTTGGTAACTTCTCATGCGTGACATTAAAGCTTATATTCACTCAGTGTCTACCTTCCTTGCTAGGTAACCTCTATAAGGAGGGATACATCCTAATGCTAGATGACTTCCTTGTGGTTGTGGGACTAATGTGGGAGCTCTGGTCTCAGTTCTACGGATATTTCCACCTCATACTAATCATCAAGTGGGCATCTCTGATGCTGCCTGTAATTCTCAAGAATGATTGGCTTGTTTCCTTTTTGAATGTGCACGCAATGATTTCTGCCCATGCCCAAACAGAGAAAGGAAGTAGTATATGCTATCAGGATTTGGGTTTGTGATTATTTGCACAAATCAGAGCCTCTGGGAATGAACCGTGTCTGACATCGGTAGCCTCCTGCCCTGGATGGGCTCAGGCATAGAGAGCTTGACACCGGCTAGTTGAAGAGATTGGGCATGATACAGTTTATCAGCTGGACATCTAATTAATTTGCTGGGGAAAAACAAAAGAACTCTTAAAAGACTTCTTTAGTGACTTCCTTTAGTGCTGCTTTCCTGGATGAGAAAAATTGCCTGTGTCAGTTTCCTCATCTGTTTGCTTTCTATGGTACATTTTCATTTGAAAACTTTCTATACAATGTAGTGAATAGTCGGAGCCTGGGTTCTTGGAATCACAGTTCCACTCTCTCTTTTTTTGCGATGCTAGTGGAACCCAGGGCCTCATACACACTTGGCAAACATTCTATCACCAAGCTACATCCCCAGATACCCCACTTGGTTTTTTGATTTTGAGACAGAGTTTCTCCAAGTTGCCCATACTGGTCTTGACTTGGTACTTTTCCTTCCTCCTGTGTAGCTGGGATTACAGACACAGACCACTGTGCCCGACCCTCATTCCACAGTTACTGTGTGTATAATCACCGACAAGTGACATCAGCATCTGTGCCTGTTTCTGCCTTTGTGAAATGGGAGGACACTGGCACTCACTTGTGAGGCTTAAATGAGATAATCCATGCCTAGTCTTTAGTGCAGCTCTTGGCACATGAGATGCACTTATTGAGTTGTCACCCATTTTGGTAAAATGGGATCAGTAACACCTACCACCAGGGTTGCTGTGAGGGTCAGAGAGGAGAACGCGCGGATGCTGTGCTCTGCATCTGACCCACGTAGCTGTCCCTTTCTTCCATTTCCACTTCACACAGTGATGTGTTTTCCTGAAAACCAGAGTCGTCTTCCTTCTTGCTCAGATATTTCTGAGAACACAACACGTTTTCTTGTTTTTCTAATTATTTCTTTTCCTTCCACTGGAAAGTGATCATTATTGCACTGATGTTATAATGACCAGCCATAATCCACACCCTGTGGTTTTGCCCGTTTCTTCATCCTTTCCACTGTCATGTATTCCTTGTGACCATCTTGGTCTCCAGTGATTCTGAGCTATTTTATCTGTGGGTCTCATCCACATTACTTAGTTCTCTGCAGTTTCAAAGACAACGAAGCCTACTCTTTTTCTCCCCCCGTCTTTTCTATCATCTGGTGAATCTATGTGCTCCTCAATTTTTAAGCATGTTCCATTTTCGATTTTATCTTTGATTGCTTTACAGAAAATAACACTGACAATTCATTTGGTTTTCAATATGGTTCCCTTTAAGCAGATCACATTTAAATTCTGAGGCCTCTAGGACAATTCCAGATCAAACTCGCCCTATGTTTCATCAATTGGAAAAGTAAAAGCTGTATGGAAGAGTCTTTTTATATAACACTAGCAACAATATTTATATCTGTGATGTTAAAGATGCTACTTGCAAGTGTCTTTTACTTACTCCAGTACATTTGTTTTGATTGAATGTTCTTTCCCTTTATAAATTTTGGTCAATATATTCAGTTACCAAAAGCCATTGCCAGCGTTATAGTTCATTTTTCAGGAGAGGGTTCATTTTCCCATTTCAACCTGAAGTTTTAAAAATTTTATTTTTTAAAAAAAGTTACCAGGAACCAGCCTGCCCACTTCTCCATCTGTATTTGTGTTGGTTCCTTTCTCTAATGAAGCTTATGATGCTGGCTTCCAGGAATTGTTAGGATGAACCGTTGTCTCTTATGGAGTTATTCCTTGGTTCTGTGGCTGCCATGCTTTTGCTCAGAACAGCTTCCATTGCAAACAGAAGCAAGCTTGGCTGCATGGCGGGATTGTGTACAGTGGCTCTCTGAGCAGCTGTTCTCTTCTTAGCTCATGTAAGTCTGTATCCATGCTTCCTGTTAAGTGCAGTTCTTCCCTACCTCCTCATGACAATAATTTTTTTTTTTTTTTTTTTTTTTTTGGTGCTGGGGATTGGACCCAGGGCCTTGGGCATGGGAGGCAAGCACTCTACCAACTGATCTATCTCCCCAGCCCCTGACAATAATTTTTTATGACAATTAAAAAAAAATGTTTAGGTCATTGGTTTTTTCCAATTCCATCTGGAAAAGAACTTTTTTTCCTTTACAGATTTTGTATTTTTTCCCATCCTAAATTTAATGGAAAAAGTGAAAGAAAGTCATACAAATATTCAATGTGTTTTAATTTTGATTTTTTTTCTTTGTTATCCAAGCTGCTTCTGTCAACCACTGAAAAACCTTCCAACCATGAAGAGGTGAGTTGGGTCTCACCCACCTCCCTGGTGAACCCAGAGACTCAAGAGACAGGACATTGGGGAAAGATCTTTACTGGCAACAAGCTGGTAAGTTGGAAGATAGTGGCTTTCAACCTTGGGGGACTGCAGGCACAGAACTTACACAGGGATTTGGGGAGGTATACTTTCAGTTTTGGACAGGTAGGCGCCTGCTGGGTTAGTCATAAATTCCTCAGTGGTCTGCTTTTCTGATGTATGTGCTGTGGTTATCTGAAGGTCACTAAAGTTCTGGGTTCTGTAACTCTAAAGATAATTTACTGATTAGAAGGTCCCCTTTCTTTCAAGAAAGCTAACCAGCAGTTTAAGAAAAAGAACAGGGGAAGATAGCAGAAAGCAACATTTTCCAGAGAACAGATTTAACCCAGGAGGCGACTTTAATCAGAGGAGTCATCTGCAGCAAAGTTAGTGGGAGACAACATAGTGTTTAGCAACCTTCAAAAAATAGTGCTTTTTAAAATCAACCCAAAGCAGTTGAGGCTAGAAGGTTTATTTGCCCTTTCTCCATGTTGCAGTCTTAAAAACTTTATTTTTTAAAAAAAGACTGTTACTACTATGGTCTGTATAGAAAAGTTTTGAAAATTGATTTTAATAATATTATCAGTCTTTTAATGCACAGTAATATATTTGTCAACAGAAACATGGGTAATGCTAGAGAAGTACAATTCCACAATGAGGTGCAGATTAAATTTTAATGAAATTAACTAATTTGTCCTATTGTCATGAGCGAGCTATGCCAGCAACACAGACCAGACATGTTTGTGTCTTTTCCTGGTGTCAGGATTTGTTGAATAACAGTACACTCACAAATTACGTTACTTTCATCAGTTGTAATTCACAGGTACTCATGGGTCACTTGGTAGGCATGAGCTGGGTAATCACAGGTTCTTTTATTCCAATCCTAATTATTAATATTGAAAACACTCAAGTCACACATCACACGTTATACAATGATTTATATAGATTACTGGGTCCTGGTGGCAGGCAACTTCGAAGGGGTCATGTCAAGTAGGGACATTGGGCAGAACTGAGGCCCAGGGGTAGAGTCAGGAGATTGTCAACTTTGTGACCCATTCACTGGATAGTTCAATGATGGGTTGGTGTGTGTCCTTGGAGTCTTAGGTGACTTTCCTTTTATGTACTTTAGGTGAGGAGTTACACATGGTGAGATGAATAAGCTCATAGGCCCAGTTTCTCTGATATGGATTTGATATGCCTATGTATCCACATGCTTCTCATTTAATTGGGTAAGGTCACAGGTCGTCATTTTTTTATTAATGCAATTAATTTATTTATCAGTTTGTGTGTTATGATTGTGCTGGATAGATGATTGTTGTTAACTTGTATAAAAAATGTGGAGAGTTATTCTACCTTGGCACTTGTACTCAAAAGGGAGTAACTCATGACAAACTGCTGCTTCATAACATGGAGTAACTCAAGGTTAGACACAACCTGAAAACTGATATTCTATATATGTCATGGACTAACACAGAGTGGGGCACAGCCTGCTTTCCAGGCTTCTGAATAAAATGTGAATGATAATACTTTTTTATACTTTTTCAACACTTAAAATAGATCATGTGGTTATTCCAACACCCCTTTGAGGCCCACAGATAAGATATTATTCCATTTCACAAGTGAGAGGTCTGAGATGAGGAGGCAAGATTTGCCTCAATGATGAAGCCAGAAGCAGAGCTCAGATCTCCTGATCTAGGTCCTGATCTAGCACCCACTCAGTTTTCAATATAACAGACATTTAATAAGCATCTAGTCAGGGGGTCAAGCACTGTGAACTAGAGACAAAGCAAAATCCTAGTTGTATGAAGTTTCTTGTCCAGAGGTAGAAGAACACAACATGCATGAAGACCGTAGGGAAAGTGTGAACAAGAAGCATAAGCGAATACCTCACACGTTAGAGGAGATTATAAAGGCTCCTTGGATCATGTAAGGCATGAACGTGAGTTGTTGTATGCAATTGTGGATTGGCATTTTAGACAGAAGGATTGAAATTGCTAAATGTAAGAGGCAGTATATGTGTTAGAAAATCTTGTGTGTTTTAGGCCAGCAATTTAGGCTGAGCTCAGGAAGGTGGTTCTTCTGTTCTCATCTGGGTTTATGTTATAGTTAGCTTTCTCGATGCTGTGACTAAAGGACCCAAGGAGCACAACTGTAGAGGAGGAGAAGTTTGAGGGCTCATGGATTCAGAGGTTTCAACCCATAGACAGCGGGCTCCATTCCTTGGGGCTCAAGGTGAGGCTGAACATCATGGCAGAAGAGTGTGGCAGGGGAAGTGGCTCACATGGTGATCAGAAAGCAGAGACTTACCAGAATCAAATATATATCTGTATCCATGTGCCTAATACAAATATATACCCGAAAATCATGCCCCCAATTCCCATCTCCTCCAGGCATACCCTACCACTTCAGCTACCACTCAATTAATCCCTATTTGGGAATTAAATCACTGATTAGATTAAGACTCTCACAACCCAATCATTTCTCCTCTGAACCTTCTTGCATTGTCTCACACATGAGCCTATGGGGGACACCTCACATCCAAACCATAACAGCTTACTTGCATGTCTAGAGCACAGTTGGCTGCTGGTTGAGGTCATAGCATGATTTGACTTGCTCCAAGCTTCTTGTTCTCCAGCAGGCTAGCCTGGACGTGTGCTCACAGTGATAACAGAACTGCAAGAATATCAGCAGAAATGTGCACCTTTTCTATCATCTTCTTATGTAACATTTGCTAATATTTCATTGCTCCAAGAAGTTACATGACTCAGACAAGAGTTATGGAAATATAGTTAAAGCTACGTGGCAAATGCTGTGACTATAAGAAGAGGTGACTAATTGGTACATATTTTCAATCTATCATGGGGTAAATGCTGGAAGGAAAATTGTTTTTAAAGAGCATGCCTAATTTTAAAGTTTGATTTATACTACCCTATTGTCTTCCTGAAAATTATCAATTTACATTATCAGGGCTTTGTATCAAAGGGCCCATTGTTCTATACTTGAACCAGCACTTGCAAAATATCATTTACGTATTGGTCAACTGTTAATTTATGAAGAGGTTGTATTCTTTAAAATAATGGCAGTTTTATTAAATGTACACTTCAAAGTGTACAATTTAATATTTTTGATATATTCACAAACTTGTGCAACTATCATCAGGATCAATTTTAGACCATTTTTATTACTTAAAAAGAAACTCCATATTCATTAGCAATTACTCTTCATTTTTTCCCATGGGCATTTAAATTTAAAAAAATTCAGCAACTTTCTTGTTATGAATTCTTTATATGTCAAGGATATTAAAACTTGTTCCTATCATGTATTTTATAATTATCACCCAAGATTTTTTATGATTATTCATTTCTATTTATGACATGCACAAGTTTTAGTTTTTATTTAACTACTCATATTTCTTTATTGAATGGGTATAACTTGATGTAGGTTGCATAGAGCAAAACAATGCATTTGTAGACTACTTTTCTAAACTATAGGTATACATTGAATGAACAGAATTTATTATATTCAGCTAGGAGAGGAATGAACCTAGGCTTGATTATTCCATGAAGATACTGGTCCATTCCTTTGGCCTAAGTGGATATAAATATGGAGGCTCAAACTGAGGTATTTTGGACACAAACAAGATACTTTACTAATATTATGAATATATATATAGTATCAGGCATAGCTTGACTATAGTTTTGTTCTCTGTGTGTCAAGTAAAATAATTGAAATGAAGAAGGAAAATGACCAAAAAGTATAAAGTCACTCTCCTTTGAGAACACTCGGCAAAGAATAGTAAAATTCAATTTTAAAAAGTCAAAGGAGACAATGGCAAGGGTGTGATAAACGTTTGCAATGTTCTTTGAGCAGCCTTTCCATCTTAATTTTCTCAGGTGGCCCTAATGAAATTATATAGTGAAGAGTTTACTCAACCGGCTTCTCATGCCTTGCTCTTTCTGAAGAAAGATTGGCCCTTGCTCTTGGGAGGCAACTTTTAAACCCTTGGGATATCCTGCATGATAAGAACATCTTTCAAAGAGGTTGCAGCCTGGACACCAAAACATGATGCATGAAAGAAAAAACTGGTAAATTAGACCCCAAGGGATATTAAAAACTTGGCTTTATAAATACCTGTTTGAAGAGTATGAAAAGACAAAACTGTAGCCTGTAAGAAAATACTTGGAAGTCACATATTACACAAAGATTTTTATGTGGACTCTATAAAGAACTGTCAAAAGTAAAAAAATCAGTTAGACAACGACAAAAGACATGAACAAACATTTCATTGAAGAATACATAAAGCTGGCAAACAAGCCCATGAGAATATTTCCAACATCACTATACATCATTGAAAATGGTGTCTGCAATGAGTTACCACAACATACCTATTGGAATAGCTAAAATATGGTGACAACACCAAGTACTGGCAAGGATTCAGAGAATCTCAACTACTACCTACATAGCATATGACAATGTAAAATGGAACAGCCACTCTGAAGACATTTGGTAGTTTCCTATAAACAAAATCTGCAATTATCACAGAACCCAGAAATTGTACTTTTGGACATTTATTGCAGAGAAGTAAAAACATATATTTATAAAAATTCTGTTGAAAAATGTTTATAGAAATTTCACTTGTAACTGACCATACCAGAGTCAGTCCAGATATGCTTCAGCAGGTGGATGGTTAAATAAGTAGTAATAATACTACTCAACAACAAAAGAAGAGAAAGGGGGCTGGGGATATAGCTCAGTTGGTAGAGTGCTTGCCTTGCAAACACAAGGCCCTGGGTTCAATCCCCAGCACCGCAAAAAAAAAAAAAAAAAAAAAAAAAAAGAAGAGGAAGATTAATGCACCCAACTTGGGTGAATCTCTAAGGAACTATGTATGCTGAGAGGAAAAAATCCATTTCTAAAGGGTTATGCATTGTATAGCTCATTTTACATAGCATTTAAAAAATTACCAAATTTTAGAATTCTAAGTTAACTGGTGATTGTCAGTGACGGGTGATATAAGAGGAGGTAGGGTAAGGTGTGAGTGTTGTTATATAAAAGTAATATGAGGGAACCTTTAGGTAAAAGCTCTTCAGTATATTGGCCTTATTTGTATCCACAGACTTAGATAGGTGATACATTGTATGCGACTATCAACATATACATATACACACAATTAAAATTGGGGAAGTCTGTTTAAGATCAGTGACTTATCAATGTCAACATTATGACTGCGATATTATACAGGCGAAAGTATATCCTCTGTATTATTTTTTATAACTACATGTGAATTTACAAATATATTAATAAACATTTCAATGAAAAAATATTCATTTTTACTCACTGATTTAAAATTCCAACTTTTTAATATTTAAAATTTCATTATGGTTTGTGCTTATACCTGGATATTCTACTCTCTTTTACTTATTGGTCTTTTGTCTAGAACACATGGAGATTTTCAAATTGCTATTTCCGAAATGTGAATGATGTCAGTTTTGAGATTTCATTGATCACATCATCACCTGAGGAAGATCATTACCCAAAATGGCTACAATTGGTCCTATCCAGCATGACCTTTTCCTACTCCTCCCATTAAGGGTTAGGGTCTATTTCTCTGCTCTTTACATAAGAGCCAGATTTGCGACTAGTACTGACCAATAGAATGGGCAGAAATCATGGTGTATGATTTCTGGGTCAAGGTCTTAAGAAGTCTTACAGTCTCTATGTTTTCCTTCTTAGAAACAAGTCATATGTAAAGAGGCTATAATTAGATTATTGAATGATGAAAGACTAGGTGGAGAGAAGATGATCTCAGCCCTCCATATATCTTTGCTGTGGCTTAGATATGTACGTAAGGGTGTCTTGAACACATTAACTGAGTTAATGAACATGAAAACTTTTTCTAGGGAGTAAGGAACTTTTCCTATCCAAGGACACTTACACTGTTTGACATAGAGGACCACCTAAGTGAAAATGAGGATGGGGAGGAGAAAAAAGGAAAAGAAAAGACAGATGGGAAAATGGGATTCAGAGAAGAGAGAAAATGGCACAAAATTATTATGACACATGATGAATGTGTTAGTTTTCATTGCTGTGACAAAAATGCCTGACAAGAACAACTTAGAGGAGGATAAGTTTATTTTGTGCTCATGATTTCAGATTTAGTCCATGATGGGCCATCTGCATTTCTCTGGGCCCAGAGTGAGGCAGAACATTGTAGTGGCAGGACATGGAGGAGGAGCACTACTCAGTGCACAGTGGCCAAGAAACAGGGGTGTGGTGGTGGGGGAAGGGGCTGTAGGGAAGACAAACTCTTCCAGGGTATGCCCACAGTGACCCACCTCCTCCAGCCACACGCCACCTGCCTACAGTTACCACTCAGTCCATTTTAACTAGGATGGACTGATTAGGGTACAGCTCTCACAAACCAATCATTTCACCTCCGAACATTCCTGTATTCATATGTTAGCTTTTGGGTGGACACCTCACATCCAAACCATAGCGGTGAGTGATGGGGAAAGAAGAGAGATAAGGAGAAGGGAAGAATCAGTGAGAGACATGATAGAATGCATTGAAAAGGAGAGAGGGATAGCTGAAGGCAAAAAGATGGGGTAATATGGAGAGAAGTTTGTTAAAATGGATAAAAGTACTCTCAACGAGTACTCCCATCTTCTGTTTGTCCTAAGGATTATGGGGAAAGTTTCATTTTGCCCTTGAAACTTTGTCATTTAAGGGAATTACTTGAAGCTTAGAGATTTAGGATGGAAGTAGAATAATTAAATGATCCAACAATCCCACTACTGGGTATATATTAAAAAATCTTGAAATTAGTACCCAAATATGTAATCAACCTAAGTGTCCATCAGCAGATGATGAATAAAGAAAATGTGGCATATATACACAATGGAATGCAATTTGGCCATAAAATGAAGGAAATTCTGCATTTGACAACATGGATGAACCTGGAGAACATTATGCTAAGTGAAACAAGCCAGAGAGAATTAAAAACACCACATGATTTTTTATATATGGAATCTAAAAAAGTTGAACTCTGAATCAGAGATCAGGATGGTAGTTACTAGGAAGTAGTAAAGATGTAGGTTAAAACACATAAAGTTTTCAGTTAGGAGAAACAAATCCAAGAGATCTATTGTACAACATGGTGACTGTAGTTAATAATAATGTATTGTGTATGGTACTTGAAAATTGCCAATAAAATAGATTTTGAGTGTTTTTACCATAAATAAATAATGGGAGGGAATATATATGCTTATTAGCTTGATTCTGCCATTCTACCCTATATACATATATCAAAACACTATCCTGTATACCACAAATTTATTTAATTTTTGACAATTAAAATAAGAAAAAAAGACTTAAAACAATTCTTTTGTACTGTTGAGAATGTTTTCAAGCTTAACCATTCATTTTTTAAAATAAAAATTTTCATGGAACTCTGCAGGTCTTTTTGTAAGTAAAATGTTATTTTGATTTGGGGAATTTTCTTTAGAACTTTAATAACGTCTCATAGATACAAAATCCTGATTTTACCTTTGTTGAATAAAGAAGCAAATTCACTAGCCAGGCTTTTGAAAATCTCTTTGGTATCAAACATTGGTGACCTTGATACTTGGGAAGTATCAAGATACTTGAGATTCTGTTTTATGTTCTACTCATAAGGGTCCTTCCTTTATAACCAGATACCCTCCCATGCCAAAGGTGTTCTCGAGTCCGCTGTGAGAGTTGTCTGCCTTTCCTGAGTCATCCCATTCCCTTTTCCCTGAGGCTTGATTTCGTCCTGCTGTCACCTTCCCATGAGCTCAGGTATGGACCCCAGGCAGTGGATTATGATTGGTCTAAGGCAATAATGGTGAACCCATTCCTTTTTGCAGATATTGATTTAGGTCTGGTTATGTGACTAAGTCTAACCAACAGGACATGGAAAGACAACACCTGAGGAGCTTTTGGAAATTTCCTTGCTAAAAGCAATTGAGATGCAGGAGGAGATTTACCTTCTTAACTAGATATTATTTCTGGAACTGATGGTCGTTGCTGTTGCTACAGCCATGTCTGGACTTTAGAGGGAGTCACATGACATGAAGGTACACAGGGTGACAAAGCTGAAGTAGGAGGGCACCATGGTCCCTGATGGCATTGTTCATCTGCCAAATTAAAGAACCCCACGTTGGTCTTCACAAACTTCTTGTCACTTGGATATTCTACGACTTGCATGAAAAACATTTTAACGGACACCGCTAATGCTTATAGGAAATGAATGACATGGAGAGAGAGAGAGAGAGAGAGAGAGAGAGAGAGAGAGAGAGAGAGAGAGAGAGAGAGAAAAGAAGAAGGAGGTGGGGGGAGGAGGAGAAGGAGGAGGAGGAGGAGGAAGAGGAGAGAGAAGGAGGGTCAAGAATAAATAACTACAGTTCACAGTCTCTCCTCTACTCTTACCACAATTGTGCAAACTTCTCTCAGAATAGGATTAGACACAGCAGCCTACAAGTGGGGCAAGAATTCTTGGAACTGTATCTCATCCTGTCTCCTGTGAGGAGGGCTGGTAAAGCTGAACTACCAGGCAGATATGCTGCTGCCCTGTGGAACAACCTATGCTTATGTTAACAAATGTGTAAGTCTTGTCTTTGGCCAGGCTACCTATAGAATGCATAGTAGATTCTGCCTGTTTCCTTAATGCCCCAAGTTTTAATCCAGACTGTTAACCCTGTCACTGGGTTTTAGGTGTCACCACTGAAACTCCCAGAGGTCTAAGATTCTTCCTGATTTTGTCTGTCTTCACTATACCACCACTCCTACTTTCTCTTCATTCCCTGAATAAACAAGGAGCCCATTGTCCCTAAGGACTAGAACAAAATGGAAGCTGTCATTGCTCTGCAGCAATCTCTTCTGCCATCATTCCATTACGTATTCTGTCTTCCCTCTTCTGCTTCTTCCTTATCTTGCCAGTCTCTACTGTCCACTGCATCCTTCCCAATCGCACTTAACCAGTCTCTCCCATCTTAAAATCTTTCCACTTTCCCTTCCACTCCAGCATTGCCCAAGTTCTCTTCTCTTCAACAACGACTTGAAGGAATTGTGTGTACTGAGTCTCCATTTTCTTCTCTCCCATTCACCCTTCAACCTTTTATAATCTGTACTCGTTACTCCACTGAAACGACTCCCGTCAAAGTCAACAGTGGATTTTATGTCACTGAGATCAAACTGAAATACCCTTTACTGACCTTTGTGTTGAACTTTTCAGAGGAATTTGATATTTTGAAAAAAATCATTTCTTGACTTTCATGGAATCTCATTCTCTGAGTTTTTCTTTGGCAGATTTTGCTGTCTGCCTCCTTTAAAGTTCTTTTTATCAATCTCCCATCCATGATGATGGCTGAAGTTTGCTATTCACAAACTCATAATTTCACACATATATTTCAATATATATATACAAACACCCCCACACAAACAGGTGATTCAAGAGCACAAGACCTGTGCATAAATCTCTTTTCTAAACATCTCTACCTGAATGCTGTGCAGCTATGTCATTTTCAAGTTCAAATTTCAACTCATTATCTTCCCTCCCAACCCTGAATCCTCAGTCATCTTCTACAGATCCCAATTTTGGTAAATGGCAATACTAGTCACCCAAATGCCAAAGCCATAAACCATGGCCTCAATTTCCTAACCTCCAAAATAAGAGGTTGCTGTAGACCATAGCTAATGTTACTTTCAGCTTTACAAGTTTGTAAAATATTAAATAAAAATTAAATGAAGGGATTTGAGATGAATTTTGCCTGAAGATCCTTCTTCATCATGATCAAAATTTTCCGTTTACTGAAGCAGAGCTTTTCCTTTCTGGAATATATTATTTCCCATTTATGAAGTTATTTTTTTTGCCAAATTTTCCTTGTGAAATTCTTTACTAAAGGCAAGATGGAGCCAAGTTAGATGCAACCTGAAGATAAATTGAAAAGATTTTCTTATCAAAATCAAATAAATGTTACAAAGATGCTCATCTTTTAATTACTACACATCATTTTGGATTACATATAATTTAGGAATAGAGGAAATAGTACCTTTATGTCTTCAATAGTAGATTGAAGTATGAAATGTTTCTACTTTTAGTGGCTTTAGTAATATCCATATGACATCATTAGAAGAAGTAACAAAACTTAATTTGTTAATTCAATTTACAAATTTTCAAGGAAAGTCTGAATGTTTATGTGTATGAACATCTCTTTCTATTGGCACCATGTCTAATAGGTATGCTAGATTCTCCAGGTGTCTTATAGTGTACTGCAGGAGGAAGTTGAGACACCCCCAACTTAAAAACCAAGAGTCATGTACTTGTAGATTTGGAGTAGATCTTGGTATAACCTTGTGAACCTCTTTCATTTTTAAGATGAACAAATAGGTCTGAAAAGTTAAGTGACTGGCTAATGCTCACACAACTAGTTGAAAAGACTTTCACAAGTTGAAAAGACTAGACAGCTCTGAAACCCTGATCTCTAGTTTCCAGCCAGATCTAGTTATAAAGAACTATAAAATTAAAAAAAAAAAAAAAAAGAGAGAGAGAATGAATGATTAGGCACACTTAGGAATCTACTCTGAAATCTGTACTTCGTTTCTTCCTTTATGAAAGTAAACTCATGGTTTCAGGAAGATTTCTTCCACTCTTGGTATTTGCAAGCAGACTCTCAGCCACAAATTGCAGCTTGGGAAGAGGTTTTCTGCTACAGGGTACCAGGTATCAGGTTAAAGGAAAACAAAATCAAAACAGATAATCAGATTGACAGGCCTGGGTTCTCCCAGAGTATGGTGCAGATAGCAGATCAGCATCATGACTGGGATTTTCTCAGAGATGGTCCTTGGCTTTGGATTAATCTTGGCAATGACTCCCTGTATGATTTGAATATGAAGTGCTCACTTGAAGGCTTGAACCTCAGTGTGGCAATATTTAGAAGTGGGGATGTGAAGAAGTGATTGAATCATGGTAGATCTGACCTCATCAATGGGCTAATCGCTTGAGGGATTCCTTCCTGAATGGATTATTGGGAGATGGTGGAGTCTACAGGATTGGTGAACCTAGTGGGAGGGAGTGAATTCTTGAGGGTGTGCCCTTGGGGGTTTTATCTTGTCCCTGGCCCCTTCCCCTCTCTCTTTGCTTCCCTGCTACATGGGGTGAACAGTTTTGCTCTGTAATGTCCTCACTGCCTTGATGTTTTGTCTCACCACAGGCCCAGAATCAATGGAGTCAACTGACTATGAACTGAAACCATGAGTAAAAATAAACCATTCCTTTTTATGTTGTTTTCTCAGATATTTTGTCATAATGACAACAAGTGGACTCACACACTCCCCATGCAAGGCTGATGACATTGGTCTGCATAACTTACGCCATCTCAGTGCACATTTATGTATATTTGATATGAAGTTCCTAGGATGCACCTTCTCTTTCCTAAAACAATTATCATTGTTTCCTAAGACAATTGTCATTGTCCATTGTGCTAGTCAGGTATTTGCCTGAGAAAAATTACCTAGAGGAGGAAGGACTTATTTTGATGTATAGTTTCAGAGGTTTTGGTCTATAGTTAGTTGGTTCCATTGCTTTGGGTTTGAGGTGGGGTAGAATATCATGGTGGAAGTATGTGGTGGAGGAAAGTTGCTCAGGTATGGCAGTAGGAAGAAGAGAGAGACAGAAACAGAGACAGAGAGAGAGAGAGAGAGAGAGAAAGAGAGAAAGAGAAAGAAGGAACAAAAGTGGCTGTGGACAAGATATACTCTTCTGTGGTACATCCCCATTGACCCACTTCCTTTAATCAGCTCCCACCTCCTACAGTTTCTACTGTCTCCAGTAGTCCATTCAGCTGTCAATGGATTAATCCACTGATGAGATCAGAGGCCTCAGGATCCCATCACTTTCATAAAGCCCCAACTTTGAGCATTGCTGCACTGGGGACCATGCCTTCAACACATGAACCTTTGGAGATATTCTGGATCCAAACCACAACACCCATCAGGGCATATTCTGTTTGAATATTTTCAGTTGAAACAATCTTTTTCATCTTTTGGATTTTTAGATATTAAAAGATAGAACCTTCCATTAATATGCTCCTGCATTTCTTTATATGAGGTCAGCTTCATGTCTTTACTGAGTTCTGTATTTCTTTTCATTATTATCTTTATTGGGACATTAAAAGTATACATAATAGTGAGATCCATTATCATATTTATACATGCACATACCATAATATTATCAGTCCCATTCCCTGACGCCTTTCCTTTCCTCCTCTCCTCTTTTCCCCTGCTGATCTCCCTTTTATCATTATTGTTATTTTAATTTGCACATTATAATTACAAATGGAATTCATTGTGGTATATTTGTACGGAGGCATGGAATAATTTGGTGGATTTCATCCCTCAGTACTTCCTCATGCTCTCCCCTTCTCTTTCCCTCTTGACCCTCTTCCGCTGCTCTATTGGTATCCTTTCTATTTTCAGAAGATCCCTTTTATGAACCCACCCCCCTTTTCCTTCTTTCTCTCTACTGTCCATATATGAAAGAAAATATTTGACTCTTGACTTTCTGGGCCTGGCTTATTTCACTTAGCATGATGTTCTTCAGTTCCATTGATTTGCCAGCAAAACAACATAATTTAATTCTTCTTTATGTCTGGGTAAAACTCCATTGTGGTGTGTGTGTGTGTGTGTGTGTGTGTGTATGCTACATTTTTTTTTTTTTTTTATCTGTTCAACTGTTGATGGATACTTAGAGTGGTTTTGGAACTTGGTTATTGTGAATTGAACCTGAGTTCTATATTTCTAATTGCTGAAGATGTCTAGCACATAGTCAATGTTTAAATGTCAGCTGGTAATAAATGATGGAGTTACTGAATGAGGAAATGTGTGGAGGAGTTTTGAAACAATGTATTTATACAAGAGCTTACTTTAATTAATTATTAGCTAGTTTGCTTATAAGCATGGACAGTCAGGCCAAATATTAAACACATTTTTTCATTAGTTGGCCTATGGAACTTGGTGTGGTCACCATCTGAGACAGTATACATCAGAAAATGTTTTGCTCATTTCCTAGCAACTAATGGAGCTCAAAATGAAGTCTGTAGCAGGCAAGGCACTAGAATGACTTGTTCTAACAGTTTGAGGTTTGGTTCTCAGGATTGTTGAAATGAGCAGACCACTTCAAACAAACCAAAAGAACAAAATGAAAAGCAATTTCTCTCTGATGGCACCTATATGATTTCATGTAATTTCATCAATCATTGTTGGATGATTACTAATTCCAGACACCCTGTCTGTTTCTTGGGATGCAAAATATGTAAAATATTCTCTCTCCCACTGAAAGTGTTTAATTCGGAAAGACAGACACAGACAAGTCATCACTAGAAATGCTTAGTGAAGGAAGAGGTAAAATAGTTGGGAGCAAAGAGGCACATTTGGCTGAGAATGTTGGGGAGCAGGGGCTGGTTCATGGGGGAATTTGTATCTGAGTTTGGCCTTGAACGATAAGAATAATTTTGTGAGACTGGAAAGGGAATAAAAAGACATCTCAGACTCAAAAAAGTATATGAGTAAAATTTTCCCAAGCACTGTAATGTAAAAAGATATTAAATGAAGAACTAATGGTAACTCATTCCATATTTTCCTTTGACATGAAGCAGTTAAGAACATTCATAGGTATAAGTAAACTTTACTTGGAATTGCATATAATCTGGACTGCTTTTTTAAAGAAACTGACATAATGATTAATAATTCTTATGGCATTAAGATAGTGTAATGAACTGCCAAGACCAGAGACCAGTCAGGCAACACTCTAGACAAATTGATTTTGCTCCTATAAGAATATTTTAAAGGCCAATTAAAACATTTTCTTCAGTCCATAGCATGGTGTCAAAGTTTGTGTATGGGTCCTGTGGTGGAAACAAATGTGTTCTCTACTATAGTTGCCTTATCATTATTTGTCTTTTAGGGATTGCTCAGTATAGGCATGGTTGGGACATAGGTTTCGTTGCTGAAACCTGTTGAATCTATCTTCTAATTAGGCTTTGATTTTAGAACTATGAAACTATGCATGCCTTCCTCACTGTCCGCTCTGTTCCTGCAAACACCAGAGAACATGCTGTATGAGTGTGATGGAAATTCCTGCACTTCCCTTGACTTTTGGTTTGTGAGGAACACTTGAGGCTGGCATTAGGTTACAGGTTTGTTGTTCTGCTTTTCTTTCCCTGTCAAGATGTCTCACTGCAATGGCATGTTCCAGGGTAACCACTGTCTCTACCCCCAACCACTTTCTTGGTGATTCTGAGGAAGCACCAACCCTGAGGATCATGAGTATGTAAAGACCAGACACTGGCCTTTTGGGTCACTGTCCGCAGAAGAGTGTCCTCAGGGAATTTTTAAATTTTTTTCTTGAGCAAGTTGCTGTCCTTCAAGAGATTCTTTTGGAAGTCAGTTTAACTATACTCTCTCAGCTTCCTAAAGGGTCTCAGTGTCGCTTGCAGTAACAGATTAACATAAAATAAGATGGTTAGAATGGACACAGAGAATCAAAATCCCCAAAGAATTGCCCAGGGTTAAGGGAGGTGGGAAATATGCCAACCAGATCCATCTCCTAGAGTCAGTGTGTGGGCCTTGGCACTGTTGACCTTCTGGGCTGGGTAATTCTTTGCTGAAGGAACATCTTGTTCATTGTAGGACATTAACAGCACCCCTAGACTCTCCCCACTAGATGTCAGTGTAAGTCCCTAGCTGTGACAACCGAAAATGCCAAATGTCCTCTGGGAGTGAAAATCACCCCTGGTTGAGAATATGTGTCCTAGATACACAAAAGAATATCTGACTTTATTTATTTATTTTTTTGCAGTGCTGGGGATCGAACTCAGGGCCTTGTGCTTGCGAGGCAAGCACTCTACCAGCTGAGCTATCTCCCCAGCCCAATATCTGACTTTATACTTCCAAATAAACTCATCTCTCCCTGAGTTATAGCTGCAGTGACTGTAAGTCCCGATATTGTAATATAGTACTTGGTGTCCTCAATCCTGTTCATGAACACAACAGTATCGATCTCAAACTGGGATTGAAACCTTGGCAGCCATTTACAAGTTAGTTTGTCTTGAAATTCTTATCTATAAAATGGGAATGATAGTGTTGTTTTTGAGGATTAATCAACATGATGTTTCTGAAGCACTTTTCAGTGTCTAGTATGGAGGACTGTATAAATTCTGGAGAGTTGCGTGTGTGTGTGTGTGTGTGTGTGTGTGTGTGTGGTGTATGTGTGTGTTTGTCTGTTTCTTAATCTTATTCTTCCATCTCGAGTCATGGCTGCAGTTGGTGAAAAGAGGTGGTATTTGATGGAAGAGGGCAACAAAGGAGATATCCTATGAGGATTTCAGTCTTGGTGCTTGAAAAGTTCTCATGACTTGTACATACTTGACCCTTTCCCCCTTCCTCTTCCTTTCACCTGGAAACATGGTGGAATTGATTGAATGAGGAAAACCCAAGAAGAAGAGCCCAGAGAGGAGGGAATATAGGAGTGTAAGGACACTATTCGGTCAAAGAATGTAGAGAGAAGGGAATATTCTAAAGGAAAGTGTTTAAAGTGTTTTTTTTTTTTTTTTTTTTCTTTACAGATGTGAGCAGAGTAGACTGGGGAGGAGTGAAGATATGGATGAGGGTCTGTGGATGGCACCAGAGTGGAGATACCTTCCCTACTGCCTCCTTGTGGAATACCCGTGAGCTGGAAAATACAACTTGAAGGAACAAGTTCAACATCACTTGGATGGTCAATAAAAATCATACATTTGTGGTGTTCTTTATAGATACATTCAATGCTCCAACAGTATTTACTATTGCCTTAGAATTGGTGCTCTTTGGTGCCCAGGGTACTAGGGGGTGACTTGGATGAATACAAAGTTAATTATGATGCAGCCCATTAGCTCAAAGGCAGAGGATGTGACCCTTATAAGCAATTCATTGGGTGAGACAATTGCTTACAATGGAAGGCTGTTTTGAGATGATTCTAAATAGAAAACTTTTAGAAAACCATAAATTTTTATTCTTGGAACTGGTTAGCTAGACCTTGAGCAAGCAAGATAATTTTAGTATGTGCAGGGGCTTAAAATGAGAAATCTTTCCCTTCATAGATTTTGTGGAGAAAATTTTAAGTTCACTGGTTCCTGGCTTGAGCCATGACCAAGTGGGAAGGAAGAGAATCTCTTCCAATGTGAAATATTTAAATTTGGAAGATTAAAAAGTATCTGTGATTAATTTGTATCATCTCCAAGGGAACCCACAAACTCTCTTTAATAATATGCAAAGAAATTTCCATCTGGAATAAAAAAGATAATGAAGTCCAAATATGGGTGCCATAGTATATTTATAAGGTGCTGCTAGAGCCAAATATCTGACTTCATTCTGTTTTCTTTTAGGTTCTGGTGGGAATCTTGACCTTCATTTTGGGAAGATAACAAGGGAATGTTCTATATGTTACTGAGTTGAAGGATAAGTTCCAAACTTTGTAAGTTAGCTTACCCACAGCCCAGCATAAAACTTTTGCAATAGAAAAAGTACACAGGCAATACCAGAGCTGCAGGCCAGAGATTGAGTCTCATTTTGGAAACTGGAAGTCCCAGATTGACCTGTGATAACTGAAATCTGGAGGCACTTCATATCTGCTAATGAACCGGTCAGGATCCTTACCAGTGTGTAATATGCAGTTGGACCTGTATTAATCTGCTAGGGTTGCCATAACAAAATCCCAGCCTACTGGGTGGCTTAAACAACAGATATTTATTTTTTCACAGTTCTGGAAGCTAGAAGTCCAAGATTAAGGTGTAGCCATATTGGTTTTTTCCTTTCTCTTTGGTTTGAAGGTAAGTGTCTTCTTGGGGTGTCCATACATAGCCTTTTCTCTTTGCATGCTCATTGCTGCTTCTCTTCTTCTTCTTTATATGTTTTTATTGGTGTATTATAATTATATATAATAGTGAGATTAATTGTGACATCTTCATACATGCACAAAATCTAATTTGATTAATTTCATTTCCTAGTAATTCCTCTTTCCCTCTTCTCCTCCTTCCCCCATCCCATTCCTCTACCCTACTGGTCTTGCTTCTATATATTTTTTAAATTGTGCATTATAATTACACCTAAAAGTGGGATTCACTGTGATACAGTCATACATGAACATAACATAATTGGGTCAATTTCATTCCCTGGTACCTATCTTTCCCCTCCTCTCCTTCCTTCCCCTGGGTCCTTTTTTCTACTGTTTCCCTAATCTTATAAGGACAATAATACTCTTGGATTAGGGCCATAACCTTATGACCTCACTTAACTTTAATTACTTATTTAAGGACTCTATGTCCAAATTCAGTCACATTAGGGGCTAGAGGCACAATTAAGTCTTATGACAGGATCTTAGAACAAGGACCTTTGATCTGTCAAGAAGCTCATGGGGAAGGAACCCACTCCACTTATGTTAGTACCCATGAGACGCTATACTGGTTGCTCACTAGATGAGACTGTAGAGAAGCAACATCTTGCCTCCTTCCCCATATCTCAGAGTAGGTGATAGGCTGAACATGAGGAGAAAGGTGTTTCTTGTATGAAAATTGGCGAAGGAGAGAGAACAAGTTCAAAGTACCTCTGAGCTGGGAAGGGAGATGTGGGCTGATGGGGCTCCAATGTGAAGAAGTGGTATTTCCATGCAAGAGACACTCTGTCTTTTTGTGTGATCCTAGAAATAAGGTAGGTGCAAGCAGAGTGGACACTCTCAAGGAGCCTGGATGCTGCCTGCTTTATGTTTATGCAGCAGTAAACCTCACTGCTTCTCTAGTATTCTGTGTCTGTGGTGGGGAAGAAGGGGGTCTCATCCTTTGACAGGCTCTGAGAGGTAGGTTAGGTAGAGTGTGTGACTGAATGGTCCTTTGCTTGGCCCCATCTCCAATGGTCTCACGGCATGGTGCATGTGTAAGAGTGAAACTCAAGGGAAGGAAGCCCATGCTATCCGAGAAGAGAAATAATACCTCTAAAAGAGGCTGTTCTTCAGTGTGAAAGGTCTCAGTTTCTCAGGGATACAATGAAGCAGACCTTCTTCCTCTTTCCCATACTTTCTATACTTTGGTTTCCTTATTCCTCATTCCCAGAGGAAGAATATGGTTAAAGTGAAGAAAAGGAGAGACACTGGGGAGGACACATAGAAGAGCTGGAGGGACTGAGGGAGAGATTTGTCCCTACCAGCTGTGAGATGGGATACTATGAGAGGAAGTCTTAGGAGCTACTGTCAAAGACCCATGCCTGTCAAGGAGTCAGTCAGGAAAAATGCAAGAAAGAAGTCACTCTGGATCCTTCTGAACTATTTTTCACTCATATGCACACCAGTGCTAGGGTACCCGACTGGAGTAGGTAGTAAAGACCAGTTTTATACATTGATATGTGTGTGTGTGTGTGTGTGTGTGTATTTGTATGTGTGTTCAATGGACTACAATAAAGATGTTTCATAGTGAAATTTTACAAACTCTTTTATTATTAAAGTTTTTTTATTAAAATATTTTTATTTTTACAGACACATTTTGATTCATTGTACACAAATGGGCTACAACTTTTCATTTCTATTGTACACAATGTATATTCACGTAATCATACATATATAGGGTAATACTGTTTGTTTCATTCTACTGTTTTTCCATTTCCACCCCCTCCCACTCCTTTTTCCTTTACACCATCCAAAGTTCCTTCATTCTTCTCTTCCCCCCACCACCCCCATCATTACATATTGTCATGCACTTATAAAAATATGGAACGCTTCACAAATTTGCATGTCATCCTTGTGCAGGGGCCATGCTAATCTTCTCTGTATCATTCCAATTTTAGTATATGTGCTGCTGAAGCGAGCACTTACTTGCATTCTTGATAATTGCCATATATAATGTCATGCACTTATCAGAGAAAACATTCGGCCTTTGGTTTTTTGGGCTTGGCCTATTTCACTTAGCATGATATTTTAAAGGTATTTTATGCCAATTAGCATGTTATTGCTCTTGCTGATTCCTTGACAACTCTTCTTTTTCAGATAGGTCAATGTACAGGCTGAATTCCTGAATATTTCCACATATAGTCTCACCAATTTTTTTAAGAATATTATTCTTTTTAAATCTCATGCCTCTTTCAAATCATGGCTCTTTAATTAGACATTATTTACAGTTTTAGCCTTCTATAATTTTTTCTAAAGCTGAAGTGTGAGGAAGATGCAGATTAAGACACCAGATATTATCTTTGTTTGGAGTTGATTCTGACTACAGCTGTAGGGCTCAGTAGGGCTTCTCTGGATCTGCCTCAGAAATGGTCGTTGTTCTTCTTCTACTTATCTAAGGAGTTGTGTGTTAGTGGATATGATTTTGGTCGGTTCAGTAACCTTCATATTCACTATAACAGGTTTTTGAAAGGTAGTGAAAAATTCAATAATTGCCAATTCACATGGTTTATTGATAAAAATTATTGCAAATAAAGAGCAAAATTCTTAGACCTGAGAGCAGTAAGTCTGTATAAGATTATAGTTAGCTTATTAGTTATGTATTGCTGTGTAACAATATTACTGCATGCTTAGGGGCTCATAAACATACACTTAACTGCCTCACAGTTTTGGTAATTCAGGAGTTTGGGTAGACTTAACTGGGTCTTCTGGCCCTCGCCTTTACTAGGCTGCAATCAAGATGTCAACAGGGCTGCAGTCTCATCTGCACCTTGTTTGGGGAAGGATCTGCTTCTAAACTCATGTGGTTGTTAGTAAAGCTCAGTTCCTGTGGCATGTTAGAGTGAGGGTCTCAATTTCTTGGTGGTTGTTAGTTAGAGGCCCCTCTCACCCTTGCTACATGGAACTTTCCATTTGCTTTCCTAAAGCAGTGAGGGAGACAGTTTCCATGCAAGCAGGGAATTGTAATCTTATGTAATAGAGGTATATGTACCCCATTATCTTTGTCATATTCTCTTAGTTATAAACAAGTCACAGGTCCTGCTCACAATCACATCAGAGAGTAAATAAGATACCACAAATATCAGGTGGATCAAGGAGACTGTCTGTGTGCCAGTTAGCAATACTTAATATTCATGACCAGAATTAGAGTGAATGTGGCTGTCTCTGCCCCCTCAAGCTTCGTCAGAGCACTTGGGGAAAGACGTGCAATGAGACGTTGCGGGATCCTCATCCACTCAGGAATGGCCCATTTGGCAATGGTGATTTCATCTTCCTTTTTTCCCTGACAGTTTTACCCTTAAGTTATATGAGAGGAGGCAGCTACCTGGATGAACAGGTACTTCTAGGAACAGTCAATGCTGGATAGGAAACCAACTGCCTTCTCCATTCTCTCCGGAGGGCTGGATGCAACATTCAATTGGTAGGTTACAAAAGGACATTTTCCCTCTATATTTTATAGGACTTTTGTATTCTTTGTGTATTTCCTGGTAAGAGGAAGCATCTTAGAGACAAATAGTTTTCATGGCAGATTTTCTCCTTGTCCCCCATGTTTCTTACTTATTATAAGGAGTGGTGTATTTTCATCTTCTTTTGGCTTCTTGGTGATCCTCTGTGGAAGTATTTCCTGCTTAATTTCTCTCGTTCTTAGCAGCTTTGACTTCACTTTTAAGTTTTTATATTTAAAGTTAAATCCACTCTAAGTGCTGTTTTCCACACAGCAAACACAACAACTGGCAGCTCTCGTCTGTCCCTCTGACACAACTCCTAGGCTTGCATCTTAGACCACCTTCTGGATATTTCTACTTGGTTGTCGTAGGCCATAACAAACTTTAAGACATGAATTTGAATGCATGTGATTTATTGGAATGTGATTTCCGGAAGCAGCAGCAAGGAGTGGGATAGGTCAGATAGGAAAGAAAAGGAAGCTAGTAAAGAGTGTGGTATCAGGTGGATTATTGCTGTGTGCACCTGGAGTTTAGTTTCACCAGGGGATACTATAGGACATGCTTCTGTCAAAAGTGAGTGAGCTGTGCTATTAACATAGATTAAACTTGTTTGTCTTTCCACATTGTGAGAATTAATTAAATAACAAACTCACAGGATACACCACTTTTCAGTGTTTGTAGTCCACTGACTAACTCATGGATCATCTGATCATCATAGGCAGGACAATCACAAGTTCTTTTATTCTAGTCTCAATTACAAATGTCTATAACATTCAAGTCACACACCACATTTTACACACATTTGGATATTTATAACACAAGTGTCAAGAAAGGGTTAAGGCAGTCACAGGGGTTCAGGAGGATGAACTGAGGGCAAAGGTGGAGAGCAGGCATGAATGCAAAGACCACTGCAGGTGTCAGGTGAGACTAAGTGCCAGCTGAAGAACTTGGTCAGGGCATAGAGATGTCAGAACTTACTTCAGGTCAGGATAAGGCAGTTTCAGAGTGTCCACTTGGAGTGTCAGCTTCAGTGTCTGCTTGGAGTGGGCTGTGCATGGTCATGGACTGGAAAAACCATGCTGTGTGAAGCCAGAGGAGAGAAAATCTGAGGTTAACCAGTGTTGTAATTTTCCTGGGCAAGGCTCAAAAGCAGTGACCAGGTGACAGGGTTGGTGTAATGCCTTGTCCAGTCGTGGGGTGCCCCTCTTTTTATGGTCTGGTGTGTTCAGTGAGCTCATGGGCTTGATAGTTTCCCATGTGGGTTTGATACACCCATGCATCCATGTGCTTCTGATTAAATTGATGAGTTAACAGGTGGTCACTTTTATTAGCAGGGTTAATTTATTTATCAGTTTGTGCCTTATAATTGTGCCAGGCAGATGGTGTTGTTCACCCATACAAACAAGTTGTGGAGTCATTCTACCTTGGCATCTACACTCAAATGGTGTAACTCATGGTGAACAACTGCTTCACAAAATGGAGTAAGTCAGGGTCGGCACAGCCTGAGAACTGCTGTTCCAGACATCATGGAGTGGCTCAGGGTAGGGTGCAGCCTGCTCCTCACATTTCCATCGTGCCGTTGCTCCCATTCCATCGTTATGTGATTGGAATGTTTCAGGCATTAACTGGGGACTGCCTCAAGTGTGCATCAAGTGAGCTACAATGGCCCACCTTAGGGAGGGAGTGAGTGGTGCAGTTGAGACCATGGGTTTAGGAGAACGTGGAGAGCGGTGACCAGATCATGGTGTCTGACTGCCTTGTGGCTGCATTCGTGCTGGGAACTTCCTGTGCAAAAGTGCAGGTCAAGATTGCCCAGTTGCTATGGTGACACCCTGCCTGAGAAAGCTCTGTGCAAAGGCACGGAACTATATCAGTCTGGACCTTGAGTTCAGTCACCAGCTGCTGGTGATTGAGAATTCTGGGCATAACAAGATGACCACAATGTCTCTCAAGTGACCATGACCTTCTCATCTGCTTGCTTTGCAGAAACTTTTCTGCAAATAACCTTTTGATGAAAAACCTATATAATAAATGTGCTGTACTAACTCTGGGTCATTGTTCCTCCATCAGAGGACCACGTCCCACCTGGTCCCAGCTTTCTCTCTGTAAGCGTTTGTCTTTTCTAACCCCACAATGCCCCTTGCCGGTTTCTGAATTAACGGCTGTGCAGGTCATTGCAGGAGAACCTATTGCATCCACATAACTGGGTCTCAGTTTGTCACACTTGTCCACTCATGCCCTTTTTGTCAGCACAGCTCCCTTCTTCACACCCTGACTGTCAAATATCACCACCCCTCTGCCCAGATCATCCTTGTTTTCTGATGAGCAAGCTGGCACTAGGAATGTTCAAGTGATTTGCCCAATGCCACATAGAGTGACATGGTTTCCTACTAATCCAGAGCAGTGGTGTCCCAGAGGTGGAAAGGACCCATGGCATCCTGGCTTGCAGAATCTCTGACATTGCCAAGTCAGGTGAGCCAACCTGAGACTGGTAGAGTCACATTAAGTGGCAATTTTCTCTGAACTTCCTGTTTTTCCAAGCTGCAATTAGAGAACCAGACCTTGGTAGTTACACAGATGGCGAAATAGGTCTCCTGAATCTTTGCCTTGCTATTGATTCTGGTAGGCTCTGGAAATCAGGACCCTTTGAACAGTATCAGTGTGACACAGGTGACATAGGACTTGCTTTTTGTGGTGCATTGAATATAAATAAATGAGGTGAAACTCAGTCTTAATTATTTTCAGGGTAGACAGTTGCTTGTATAGCTTTCCTAGGTCAAGCAGAAAATATTGTAGACAATTCCAAAATATCTATGGGTATGTTCTTTGTGTGTGGGTATGAGTGTGTAAAGACTGAAGTGTGTCAGGAACAGCAAGGGTGTGGCTAACTAGGCCATTAGTGGCAAGGGCTGTGGGACGTGATGTAGTAATGTTGGCATCTCCAGGAGTGACATCATGTGGCACCCTCTCTTCCTGCATGAACTCCGGCAGGTTGTGAGCAATCTGAAGGCAACACCTTTTCCTAGGACAAGCTGACATATTCAGCTTTACATCAGAGTGAGTATCAAATTATCTGGGAGTATAAGGAATATACAACAGTACAGGTTTTACTTCTAATGAGCCCAGGCCGGAAACATCTACAAGAATATTGTGATGTTGCTTCACTTCCCTCAATGTTCAGGTCACATTGGGCTGAATTCTTCATGCCTTGGCTTCAAACTCTTTTCTTTTTAAAAATTTATACTTATCAATTTTTATTTGAGTGTTACTGTCATTGGTACATGGATACACAGTGTATGCAAATAAAAGTTTTCTCAGAATGCAAACATGCTAATTCATTTGCATACAACCTCTGCCTGCGTTCACATTATCAAGACAAAGCTCGTTAGTGGCTGAGATTGTATGAAACACAAATTCTTGGATAGTTATTCTCTTGCCATTTATTTAAAAAATTGTTCAATCTAGGTGATCAAAGCCCTGAATTCCATGGGCTTGATATTTCTCATAATTGATTCTAGAAATATGGTACAAAGCCTAATTGGAGCTTCGGAAACTTCCTAGCAACTCATCCACGTACAAGGATTCTCTTTTCTATCATCCTTCCTGGCCTGGAAGAGGAGGGGGTTATAATTGCCACTGTTGATCCTCCTCAGCCAAGACAGAAGTTGCCCGTGTCTTAGATGATGGGATTTTGTGAGCTCAAATAGATACTGATGGTAGATTATGCTCCAAGGAAAAAGGTCCAGAAAAGAGGCTGCCCCACATTATCCTAGGAGTGATGATACTTGTCCCTGTCCTCCTGAGTGAACCAACAGACCCCCAGGCAGATCCAGCTGCACCCTGATGTGGAGTCCAGTGCAAGTGGAGCTCTTATTGAAGAAGAAACAACGTTGCAAGCAGGACAGCAACAGCAGACTTGGGTTGACCCCAGTGGAGAGCCTGTCAGAGCACAGGGACCCTCGTCAGTGCACAGCTTGCCCTTCCAGGAAGCAGACCCTGATCCTGAGGCTTTGGAGCTCAGGGGGACACCAGAGGGCACCAGCTCACTGATTGAGACAGAGTCATTTTGCAAACTAACTCTACCACACTTCTCTTCTGAACACGAGTGCAGCGGACTTTGGCACACTGGACCCACCAGGGGAGCGTGCTTCTCACACTTGGCCTGAGCAGCTGGATTGTGTACTTTCTGGATCTGAAGAGCGTATCTGGCTGCCTGAGCCACGCGGCTCCTGCCTACCAGCCAGCTCTCCCTTCTACCTGGAAGTTATTTTTAGGGGCTCTATGGAGGACTGGAGAGGTCTGACATGTAATTTTCATGCCTGAGGGTTAGGTTTCACAGGAAACGTTTCAAAGAATTTAATTCAATGCAACTCACACATATTAACAAGGGCACATTGGTTTTATTCGGGTCGCCTTACCATTAAGGGTTTCTATTCTTAGTCTTTTTTTCTCTTCTTTTCATTACCTCTCCTGACTCAGTTCTCTCCGACTTCACACTTCTCTCTTGTGCCAGTTCCCGAGCCCCTCACTGCTACACGGATTTCCTTTCCTTCAGTGGCTGCCAGCCGTTCTGGTTCTCCAAGATGAATGAGTCAGTGTGGCTGCCAGCTTCCTTTCTGAACTTTTCAGGCTTCTTTCCACTTCTATTCCTTTGCTCTAATTGGATTCTCCTCCTAATTTCTAGAACTTTAAATCTTACGGATTGACTTTCTTCGTCCAGTCCAAGTAGATTACACTCTGCAACTCATTCTTAATCATAGCTCCCACCTCTTCTTCACTGTGTCCTTGACCTCTATTTATATTAGATTGCTCAAGTGTCAGGAACAAGTAACTAGCCAGTCCAGATGCTTCGGTTTCTTCGTCTTTTGTCTTAGGACCACATTCCAGTTGTATCTATCCTCCCATCTTCTTAAAATCTTAATTTATACGTCTTACTCTTCCACACTGCTGAAAGAAAAATCACTCATGTATCCCCTAAAATAAGAAGAATTATAGTCCTGAGAGTAAATATTTTAAATGAATCTCAAAGCAGCTTTACATTAAGTATAAACAACTGAACGCAAATGAGAAATTGAGAAATTGACTCAGTTTCCTGAGAAAATAAGAGAATGGAGGAATTCGCCTAAGATGCAGTCATATGCCTTTCCTCTGCTTACGCTCTCCTTCCTATACCTAGAGGAAGTTTCTGAACCAATCTTTTGACTTTCCCACATGCTTCTCTTGCCACTCTCCCTTGTGGAAATCTCCTTTTGGCCTTAACTTACCCTTTTCCTCATCAACTTCACCTTCTCTACTATTGCCTTAAGATGCCTGATCAACTGGATCCTTTTCTGCTCCTACAGTTCCTAGGAAATTTTCCTTGTCTTGTAGCAGTCATCTATCACCGTATAACAAAGTACCCTGCAATTTGCTTTTATAGGTGGTATTGATTTACTGTGTCTCACAGATCTGCGAATGGGCTGCACATTTCCTCTGTTGGCTTCCCCTGGGCTCACTCTTGCAGCTGCATTTGACCACAGGGTCTGCGATGGTTTGAACATCCCCTCCACAACTCGTGTTTAACTGCCAATGTGACATATTGGAAGATGGACTTTAAGAGGTGTTCAGGTCCAGAGGGCTTTACCTTCCTGATGAATTAAAGTCATTATCAAGGGAATGAGTTAGTCATTTCAGAAGTGTGTTGCTGAACAGGGAAGCTTGACTTCCTCAGCTTTCCTTTGCTCCTGCCCTTGGTACTTGATTCCTTCTGCCTTCTGCCATGTTTTGATGCACTAATAAAGCCCTCTCCAGATGCTGGTACCTTGGCATTGGACTTCCCAGCCTCCAGAAGCACAGGAAATAAATTTCTTTCCCTTGTAAATCACAGAGTCTCTGATACATTGATACAGCTGCGGAAAATGGATTAAGACAGGGCTCTGGTTTCTAGATCGCTGCTACCATTGATGTTGTTCAAAAGTCAGGGAAATAGAGTGACAGGAATAAGCAAATCTAGGACAAAATCCTATAAGAAAATGACCTGAAATATGTTTCCACTTTGTTTCTTCTATTTTGCTACTATATTATGAAATATTCTTACAAATCTCTTAAAATGTGCCAATTAGCTTCATTAACTGTTCTAATGATTTCAGCATAACTGGATTCTCTCCCTGTAACTTCTTTAATCACTCATGATACCTGCATTGAATGTAGATGACATTTTCTAAAAAGATCGAAATCCCCTTGCCTTAGAGTGTTCTGTGGTAGTTCGATGACCCTAGTCCTGCAAGGCAGAGCATCTTTAGTACTGAAAATATCTAATGAGCATCTGCTGAATAAATTAATGCTAGAGTCATAGTATGTCTAATAAAACTCAATGCAATACTCACAGTTTAGGATATCCCATCTGTTATGGTTTGGATGTGAGGTGTCCCCCAAAAGCTCACATGTGAGACTATGCAAAAAGGCTTGCAAAAGAAATGTTACAGCCTTAACCTAATCAGTGAATTAATTACTGATGGGATTAAATGAGTGATAACTGGAGGCTGATAGGGTGTGGCTGGAGGAAGTGGTTCTTTAGGGGTGTGTCTATGGGGTATATATTTTGTATCTGGCAAGTGAAGACCTTTCTCTCTGCTTTGTGCTCATCATGTGAGCTGCTTCCTCTGCCACACTCTTCTACCATGTTTTTCTGTTTCACCTCAAGTCCTGAGGAATGGAACCAGCCTTCTATGGACTAAGACCTCTCAAACTGTGAGTCCTCAAGTAAACTTTTCCTCCTTTGCAATTGTTCTGGTTGTGTCCTTTTAGTCACAGCAGTGAAAAAGCTAACCAAAACACTATCAAAAAGATGAGGAAACTGAAATACTGTGCTTGCATTGAATGATAGAACAAAACAGTTACAAAGTGAATCACATCAGTGGAAAATAGCATCCACTGCATTTTTCTTAAATACTCCTTGAGGAAGAGCTATCTGAATCAGAATGTTGTCTTGATTCTGAAGGAGATTTCTGAGTAGTTGCAAAGTACTTTGCTATTGGAAGTTTTGGTTTCTTATTACGTTAATTTTGTGTTAGAATGTAGAAGATCTCTTTTTTATGTTAGAGAGACCATTTGTAACATTGTCTTACCCTGGAAGGAGCGTGTTTTGAAGTCAGAAGGCTGGGTTTCCACATCTATTTTTCCACTTAGCAGATACAAGGTATGTTTCTTCTCTATAAACTGGAATAGGTGACATCTAGCTCAGAAGAATCTTCAAAAAGTTGAGTGAAGTGATGCTTATTTAAAATGTTTTGTAACAACAACATGAGACTCAAATATGAGTTGAAGAATAAAATAAATTATTTTTGATTGACGAATGTAGATGGATGGAGATTTTCAATACATGGAATGAAGTAGGGAGAACACATTTTCATAGTTTGCCTGAAGTGGGAGCAAATGGCTAAGAGTGATGGGAGGAAAAACTGGGCACATGATTGGTTCATAGAGGAAAGTGCAGAGGAAGACTGGAAATTAAATGCTTAGCAATTTAGCCACTGGGTGGTGCTGTTGGCTCAGTTTGCCGTGGTAGTGATGTTAAATGGCAATGGTACTTAGGTCATTCATCTCTTGCAGTGACTAACAATGTGTATCCATAGGTAATAGCAATGAATCAAATGCCAGAATTTGCTTGTGTTCTCCTGAGTTAAGAACACTCCTGAAAAACATGCCAATAATCAGAAGTTTGACTTCAGTTGCTACAATTCAACCTTAGAAATGTGTGGGAGTTGGGCTTACGTATATAGATTTTTTAAAATGTTCAGTTTAATGTACATTTTGTGTTAGAATAGTCCCTTTATTTTCTTTCTTTTCCTTTTTACCCCTCATCTAATCCACGTGTAGATTGATCAATCCTCTTTTCACATATACAAAAAACGGCATCACACTTATACTTATTTCAGTCTTATTATCTCCCAGCCACCATTTTTGTACAAAATGAATGGTGTAGACAGTGGGCAGTAAGTAACTGTCGAATAACTGTGGAAGAGTGTCATGGCTTGGCAATTCACCCTCTTCCCAAGTGCTGGATGATTCTTCTTTAAGCTTCATTTTATAGGTAAAGATGATGGTGATCTCTGAGCAGATCTCCCACATACCTTCCCACTCAAGGTATTACCATCTTGAATTCAGTTTGTAAAACTCTATGCTGGAAACAGGGCTGAAGCCATGAGTTGAAGCTTCTTTGCAAGTCTGTAATAGGAGATGTCTGTGCTAAAATCCAGAACCAAGAGTACTTGAGTTGCTGTAAAAGAATCACATGAGGTGGCATGCCTCGATTTTGGATGAGCATGGATACAGTAGGTTAAGAAGGGCAGCACTTTATCATGTCACCAGATTAGGCTTAACCCATGCTGGGCTCAGCACTGATAATCACTCTGTGGCTTTGGCAATTTTAAAGAAACGATATTCTCCTCTTGCTTAGAGTCCACTCCTCTGTAGTGTCTTTACCTGGTGCCCTTAGCCTTCTCACTTTGGAGGACCCTCTTGCCCATGATAATGAAAACCCTTGAAGATCCCACATTAGTTTTTCTAATCCCTGAACTTTCTGTCTTTGCCACCCTTCCCCATCTCTGCCTGATCTACCCTACCTCCTCCTGAAGACCTGGGTTAAAAATCCTACATTTTTAAGAAACTGTTACCAATCTTCACCAGCAAAGTTAATTTCTTCCTTGTTCCTCCTTCCCCAGCTCTTGGCTTTGCCTTATTTGAAGTCTGGGTCAT
Source organism: Sciurus carolinensis (assembly GCF_902686445.1). NCBI lineage: Eukaryota > Metazoa > Chordata > Mammalia > Rodentia > Sciuridae > Sciurus > Sciurus carolinensis. The sequence goes on along the minus strand of NC_062221.1, from coordinate 126,422,432 downwards.
GGTTTGTCTAGCCCAAAGCATTTCATTCTCAGGAAAGGCCTTAACTCTTTTTCATTGCAAGCAAATTAAGAAAAAGGACACTTAACTTGTTTGGCCTTCTGTTCTTCAGGGGGCCCAACAAAGGGCCTTATGTATAATAGGTTCTCAATAAGGACTTGTTGAATTAAGTCAGGTTACACTTGATAACTGTTTATACACGAGAGAGCATTGCCTTACATAGCTGAAAAAAGAAAGAACCAAACAAAACTCCTTGGAGATAAAAATAGACTAGCCACAAGAACTGAAGATGAAGGGTTGCTTCTTGCACAATGAGTTTGTGTCATTTGGAATCTTTGGAAAGCATCTCAGAATTTCCACTTCCTAAAGATCCTGCTGGTCTAGCATTTTGCCCACATGCTAAAAGGCATCAGAATAGACTTTGATAAAACAGAATATTTTTAGGCATTGTAATCAGACCAGCTCTGCCAAATTCCTGGCCTTTGGTATGTGCTGCTGAGCAATGTCAGATGCTCAGACAGACACACACTGACATTTACAAGGCAAGAGGGGTGGTTCAGCCAAGTTCAGAAACAATGTTCTCCATTTCATTGGTTCACCAGAGCTTCTAGGAGGCAGCTATGCATTTATTGTTTGCTACTGAGAACTCACGGGCTGCTGGTACTGACTGAATTTCTTCTTCTTTTAAAATCTTTAATCGACAAATAATAATTGTGTATATTTGTGATGTACAATTTAGTGTTATGAACTGTATGTACATTGTAGAAAGACTAATCATTTAGCATGCATGTCACCTCACCAATTTATCAATTTTTGTAGGGTCAGAATGTTAAAAATCTATTTCAGTCATTTTGAAATATACAATAAGCTGTTACAATGGTGGTCACTGTGCACTTCAAAAGATTACTAAAGGGGCTGGGGCTATAGCTCAGTGGCAGAAGGCTTGCCTAGCATATGTGAGGCACTGGGTTCAATCCTTAGCGTTGCATAAATAAAAACAAATAAAATAAAGGCATTCTGTTCATCTACAACTACAAAAAATTTTTTTTTAAAAGATCACTAAAACACATTTCTCCAATCTCACTGCAACTGCATGCTCTTTAATATCTTCTTCCTGATTCCTCCCTCTCCCCACCAGTTTTCAACTTTCTGCTTCCATGAGATAGATTTTTTTTTAGATTCAACATAGGAGATCATGAATTTCTATTCTTTTCTTCACTAAGGAATTAACACTTGCCTAAAGAGGCAGATTCTCCTTCACCCCGCTGATTAATGAGTTTACACACATCTCTGTGAGGGGCCCTTGGTCCTCGGGCATCAGCAGTAATGGAAGTCACACAGAGGACTAGGGCCGAGTTAGGACTTTCCGGTACAGGATTTGTAGAAATGAAAGTGGACAGGTCTCCACTCCAAACAAGTGCTGATTGATCTTGGAAAATTCTAAGTAAAAATATCCAAGAGTCGTACTATCTTCTTTCTGAAAAGTACTTTCACCTTAAAAAAAAAAAAAAAAAACCTAGGGCACTATTTTATTTTTGCACTTCATAAAAAAAAAATCAGAATATATTTAGTAACCTCTGGAATTCCATTGACTTTTTAGAAGAAGTATCCAAAAAAAAAAAAAAGGAGACAGCAGGATAGTGTGTGTGTGTGTGTGTGTGTGTGTGGGTGTGGGTGTTTGTTTGAAAGGACAGAATCTCTGTCTAGACAAATAGAGTAGATATGTTATAGGAAAAATTTTACAAAACTTTGTATTTCTGAAATAGTGCTGTTTTATGTAAGGTGATTCTTTTCACCTTATTTGATCATCTCTAGGAGATCTGTGAGTAGCTACCCTGGAGATGAAGTTTCTGATGGGAGTTCAAATTACCTGGCTTACAGGAATTGAATAAGGGTAGATTAAAAACCAGTTTCAGGTCCAAAGTGCAACAATTTAATTTTAGAGACTTTAAAAAATTGAGCGGAAACCAGAAACTGACCCTATTGTTTTTAGACTCAGTGAAGGACCTTTACTTTCTGTTCTATTTGTTACTTTCCAATTTCCTGCCTATGGACTAAAGTTTTTTTTCCTTTTTCTTAAAAATATCTTGCTCATGGTAGGTCTGAACAAAACATAGATGTTAAAAATTGGCTTTAAAAATTTTCTAAATCTTAATTTGTAACAGCTCTTCTTGCACTTAACCACCTGCTTCTTTCTTTCTTTCTTTCTTTCTTTCTTTCTTTCTTTCTTTCTTTCTTTCTTTCTTTCTTTCTTTCTTTCTCTCGTACTGGGGATTGAACTCAGGGGCACTCGACTACTAAGCCACATCCCCAGCTCTATTTTGTATTTTATTTAGAGACAGGGCCTCACTGAGTTGCTTAGTGCCTCACTTTTGCTGAGGCTGACTTTGAACTTGAAATCCTCCTGCCTCAGCCTCCGAGCCGCTGGGAATACAGGCATGCACCACCATGCCTGGCTCACCTGCTAGTTTTAATCACATGAATTCAAAAAGAAATGGAAAAAAATTTACTATTTTCAGAATAATCCATGGAGGAATTTTTAGTTGATACATGGTACCATCTTCTCATTTCAATCATTCTAATCTCAGTAAATACACTTTGAACAGTAGAGATGTTTACAAGAAAAATCCAAAATGATAGCTGGTTCTTTTCAAGATCATTTGAGAAGAATTCAAAGGTTGAACAGGAAGCGAACAGCTCTTAGATGTAAGAGGCAATGGATGTTTCAGGATTTTTGTTGGTCATGTAGTGAACTAAAGTATCTTAGTACTCTTTGAAGTCTCCAAACATGTTAGATGGGAAGATCTGGCTGAAAGATTGAGCAACATAATGTTGTAGATCCAGCTACATTTTTTCTGCAAAAAGTCCTTCTTTCACATTTTGCAAAGCAGAATTAACCAGGTGAAGCCTTGGCTTTGACACTAATGGGTGGGATGAACTTGGGAGCTTCATTAACTTCTCTGAGGCTCTGTTTTCTATGGACTTGGCATAGTCAATACCTATGGTCACCGTCATTGAGCCACACTGTTAAGCCATGATGTTCTACATGATGGTCATATGGAGATAACCTTTACCTTAGAACTAAAGATGAACAACTATCTTAAGGGAAACTAATTTCTTGCAAGATTTTTCTTTTTTTCCTCAAAGGTCATTCTATGATATTTCCCCCCTTAATTAACCCACATGGATGCCAGAATTCCCACATAACCCTCTGCGTATTTCAGAAACATTTACTTGTCCAGTGGTCCTTTCAACTTTCAAGGTAGAAATATTCAAGGACTTGTAAGATTTGAATGATGCCCATTCAATCAGATTAGGAAAAAGAGCAATGATAAAATGACTTGACTCCATGACTGATTATTTGTGTTTCTCAAGTAGCTATTTTGGAATGTAAAGGAATGGTTTTCTGTCTTTTTGGAGATGATGATAATTTTTGAAAGGGAATGCCAATGACACACAGCCATAGAAGCACCTCTCAACACTGCCTCATTCTTATTTCTCTGATCAGTTAAAGTCAACTGGCTGTCACGTTTTTGGCCTTCAGTGGCGAAGCTCATCTTGCTTCTGAAATTGCTATCTTCCTGTGCTGTGAGCCAAGAACATGTTATAACAGCAAAACCCCCTCTGAGAGGATCATACTCTGAAGCTCAAGTTCAAGGTTACCCTGGGCTTGACAATATGAACATCCACACTTCTTGATTGGAGTCTTACATTTCAGAAGGTAATGTGGATGTTACAGATTTTGTGTGGAATTTTGTCTGTCTTTCATGCTACAAGTCAGGTTTGTGTTTTCAAGTTATCTTAAAGTGGACTCTGGAGGCAGGCACCTTGGATTCTTTGACCTTAAGGAAGTTGTTGCAACTTTCTGCATCTCAGTTTCCTCCTCTAAAAAAGTGGGATAAGAGTAATGATCAATCTATCTATCTATCTATCTATCTATCTATCTATCTATCTATCTATATTTCTATTCATTTTTGATAAAAAGAGTAATGGTTAACTCATAAATTCTTCTTTTTATGTAGTGATTTAAAACAAATTTATTTGTTCTTTTTAGTTATACATGACAGTAGAATCTATTTTGACATATCATATATACACATGGAGTACAACTTTCCATTTTACATGTTGTGGAGGTACAATGGTCATGAATTCAAATATGAACATAGGAAAGTTATGTCCCATTTATTCTACTCTCTTTCCTATTTCTATCCCCTCTCCCCCCAATTTGTCCTGTCCAATCCAGCACACCTCCCCTCCCGCTGCCTATTGCAAGTCAGCATCCATATATCTGAGAAAACATTCAGCCTTTGGGTTTTTGGGATTGGCTTATTTCACTTAATATGATAATCTCCAGTTCCATTCATTTACTGGCAAATGCCATAATTTCATTCTTTTTTAAGATTGAGTAATATTCCATTGTGTATCTGTACCACATTTTCTTTATCCATTCATCTGTTGAAGGGCACCTTGGTTGGTTCCATAGCTTAGCTATTGTGAATTGAGCTGCTATAAACATTGATGTGGTTGTGTCCTTGTAGTATGATGATTTTAAGTCCTTTGGGTATAAGCTGAGGAGTGGGATAACTGTGTCAAATGGTGGTTCCATTCCAAATTTTCTGAGGAATCTCCCTACTGCTTTCCAAAGTGGTTGCATCAATTTGCTGTCCCACCAGCAATGTATGAGTGAACCTTTTTTCCCACATCCTCACCAACATTTACTGTTACTTGGATTCTTGATAATTGCAATTCTGATTGGAGTGAGATGAAATCTCAGTGTAGTTTTAATTTGCATTTCTTTAATTGCTAGAGCTGTTGAACATTTTTTTTCATATATTTGTTGACCGATTGTATTTCTTCTGTGAAGTATCTGTTCAGTTCCTTTGCTCATTTATTGATTAGGTTATTTGGGTTTTTGGTGTTAAGTTTTTTGAGTTCTTTATATATCCTGGAGATTAATGCTCTATCTGAGGTGCAAGTGGCTAAGGTTTTCTCTCATTTTGTAGGCTCTCTCTTCACATTCTTGATTGTTTCCTTTACTGTAAAGAAGTTTTTTAGTTTGATATTATCCAATTTATTGATTCTTGATTTTACTTCTTGCACTTTAGGAATCTTATTGAGGAAGTCGGTTCCTGAGCCGACATGATGGAGAGTTGGGCCTACTTTTTCTTCTAGGAGTAGGGTCTCTGGTCTAACGCTTAGGTCCTTGATACACTTTGTAACTCATAAATTCTTATGAGCATTGAATAAGTGAGTATGAATGTGGAATAGTGCCTGATACATGTAAAATAGTATATAAATTGTTTTATTGAGATTATAAAGACATTCATCATTATTTTTTATGATTGAGAGAAGAATAATCATTTTGTTTTTGATGGTACCATAGACTCATAGGAATTTAGGATTCCACGGTATCTTAACAGGTTGTAGTCCAAACTCTTCGCTGATGCTTGAATCCCAACAATAGCTAAGTTAGGAAGTAGAGCAAACTTGGAGATCTGAATGCATCTCACCCCTGGTAAACTAGAAAACCCTACATCAGGAATCTAAAGCACCATGTCTCCAAAATCTGATACTATCTTTCATATAGACCACAAAGTATGTAATGTGTATTGTACAATAAGATCTATCAAGATTCTAGAACAATTTGCTCAAATACAGATCATTTAGTGTAACACATGTCTCGGTGGTTACTGAATATGAGTAATTCATCTGTCCTCCAAGTCTTTGGAGAAAGTGAACTACAAAATGGAAATTCTATAAAAGTTCTAGGGAACAAGGCAGAAATATTCCCAACCCTTACAGCATCTCTCTGACCGTGGAAAGATGTGCTGGTTTTTAAGTGTAGGTTAGCTCCGTATAATTGATAATTCTGCATGTTTTCCCAGAAGATGGAACATTTCTTTCCGTTTCTGTATTTCCAGTTCATGGACTCTGCATCCAGCGTCTTCTTGATTTCATGGAATTTTCTTTTAAAAAAATCCCAGATATCACTACAGTAATTCTCAAATCTTACAAAATTTTCTAAGAATAACTTGAGGAGAATTGAACCCAGTGGCCCAATACTTGATCAAAACTGGATTGAGGAATAAGGTTATTTTCAAATTAAAAAAAAAAAAAAGCTTACTCCAATCTACAATATAACTCTACAAGCAGAATGATAATTCTGTTATCAAGGGAAATTTTGACTCCAAGGTTTTGAGAATTATGTAACATGATAATCCATTTCAAAGTCAGGCACAGTGGCACACACCTGTAGTCCTAGCCACCTGGGAGTCTGAGACAGGAAAATTTCAAGTTACAGACCAGTCTGGGCAATTTAGCAAGACCCTGTCTCCAAATAAAATAAAAAAGGCTGGGATATAGCTTAGTGGTAGAGCACCCCTGGGTTTAATACCTACTACCACACATGTGTGCACACATGCAACACAAAAGAGAAAGAGTCCAAACCAATGATGAGGTAGGAGTACTAAAGTTTTAGAAGATAACTTCATCTTCACTTCTGGATATTCCTTTTGAGGGTTGAATGCAATGTCCCCTCTTTTTATTTTTCTACACAGGATCATTTAAATTACCTACAATGTGCATTTCTATCCTTACATGGACTTGGAAAGTTTTAAAGCTATTCTCTGCCAACTGCAGTTAAATTCCACATAGACTCAGAGAAGCTGATCCCGTTAGGACTGGTCCTGCATTTTTACAGGTGGGTATGTAAGGGCTCAGCTGGAGTAGTCAAACCTTCAGAAAGACAGAACAGGCACCTGAATCTGGGTTTCACTTACAACTCTAGATCTGCTCCTGTCCACCCTTATGCTCTCTCCTTCTGGGTCGTAAAAACCTCCTCCATCTGGGCATTACTTTTAATTCACTTTCCTCTCTCCCTTCCACATTGAGAACATCAGCTATACCTGTACCCTCCACAGTCACAACATACCTCAGATTCTCTAGATTTATCTATCTTGTTACCGCTACTCAAAGGCATCTTGGTCTCTCCATTCTCTATTGCAAGTGATTTCCGACTGGCAATCCTGCTTCCACTGTTGGGTCCTAATAATCTTGTGTCCAAACCCGAGTGATCATAAGGTCTCCCAAAGGCTGTTCTCACTTAGTTTACAATCCCCATCTAGCTCACCAAGCCCTCCATGTTGTGGCTTTGGGTGGCTCTCAGAGCTGCCTCTCCACCTTTCCCTTCCTTTCTTCTCCCCTGAAAAAGGACCTTCTTTGAGCTCTTAAGACACGTCCAGCTGTGTCCCCTGTCAGGGTTTTGCCACCAGTTTGTCATATCTATCTGCAGCGCTCTCCATAGATCTTCATATGGATAGATTTATTGTTTTTAGATTGCTGTGGATTGGGTACCTCTTCTCAGGCCGCCCAATGTAAAACAGCCCACCCTGCTGGCTCATATTTTAGAAAGCAAAGTCCTCGCTTGTCTTATCGACCTCTGCATTCACCGTGCCATTTGTTGATCCAATACGGGGACAATGCTATGTCCACGATGCTTTCAGCATCATGCTTTCTTGTTGTCTTCTGAAAAGACAGAATTCTATCAATGTCAAGAAAAATTGGCTCTGAAACCTGAAGCCAGATAGCTCAAGTCCAAGCTTTCTTCCTCCTTTGTAAAATAGATGGAGTTAATAGTAGTCTCCATAGCATGGAATTATTAAGTTGATTAAGAATGTGACAAAGTCAACCATGATAACACACAGAGAACACTGCCAGCCACACATGGGTGTCAACTATTCTCAGTGTAGCAGTTGTATGAATCTATATTTCTTATCTCCACATAGCTACATTATAAATAACAAAACATCATATGGTTTCATGGCATATAGACACCGTATAGGTAGTGTTATTTTTACTTTTATAAAATTATTTTTAGAATTTTTCTAAAATTATTGTTGAGCAGCAAATAAAATGTTACAAGGCTTTGTGAAATACTATTAACTAGATGTCAGCCATTCTGTCTTACCTGGCTCTATTCAACCCTCAACCCGGAACGTTACCCTTGAAACCAAAAACCCCAGGATCACAAGCTGTTACCACGAGCTTCCTGAAGGTGGCAGCAGAGACCCAAGGTTTGGAAAATTGCTCCTGTGTTTTTGTAGACAGCTAGACTACATATGAAAGTTACCCCTGGACCTCTTTTTTGATATCTTAAAATTCCTTTAATTATTGTTAGTGCTGAGAAGACGCGGGTCATGGTAATGTCGGGAAGCTGATCAAATGCAAATGATATCTGAGAAGTCGTAGCCTGCTATTAGTCATTAAAACCTCAGGCAAAACGAGAGCAGTCATGCATTAATAAAGATGCAGGGAAGTGGAACTGGTGAGGTGAGATGGAGGGCAGGTAGCAAGAAGAAAAGGGTCTGGGTGGGAACGGGCCTTGGCCCCAGGACTCCTTGATCTGTGGGAGTGCACAGCTGGGGAAGGCCAGAGCTGAGTTCTCTGTAAAGGGGTCAGGGCAGGATCCCCTATTGTCGCGATCGAAAGCAGAGAATTCCTGGAGTAACCTTATCCATGATTTAACAAGCAGATTCTGTAATGAAGATGAGTACAAATCAAATTCTTTGTGTCTACCGGAGACCTGGGGATTAATAAAATGAAAGGAGAGGAGGAACATCATTAAAAGTTAGAAGTTCCTTTCTTCATCTAAATGTGAAATACTTCATACTGACCACCAGATGGCAGGATCGCACCACAAAATGTTGGGAAGGAAAGTTTAATCTTGCGAAAACTTACATCTAGTAAAATCACCAGTGCTTTCCCTTTGCAGCGGTAATTGGAATTATACTTATAAGGAGCAATTATTCTTTGAGTTTTTTCATTAATTAAGAATACATTTTTGTCAATAATGGCTGCTTTAGGTATTCTTTGGATATTGTTTTGCAAAGGGGGGTGTCTAAAGTTGAATCGCCCTTTACTCTGAGTCTTATGATTCAAAATTATCAGTGGGGTGGAGGGCGATAAACTACTCAGCATGTAAAGTACAGCCCAAACCAATCAACTGCTGCAAGACTGCAAGACAAAAGGAATGAAGTGTAAATTCATACAAACTAGAGATCTTGTTTAATTAAGAAATTCATTCCACCTATGCTACTAAGAGGAAGAAGTCTAAAGTAGAAGATGGTGATAGTGAGTGGTCCCAGTCATTAGGGAAATCTGTCTTTTCCTGCAATACCTGTATCATATGAACAGTGTCTTGAAGGTACAGAGCCACTATGGCTACTGAAGTTTCTGAAGTCATCAAAGAAATAAGAAGATAGGTAGGTAGATCAGGTCAAAAACTGCCCGCAGAGCACTAGAAAGATAATCCTTGTGGAGGAAAGCAGAAGGGCTCACTAACAAACCCTTTCATCTGCAGTGTCTGTAGAGGAGCAGAACCTGAGTCATCCTCCAGTCCTGACTACTCAATTAGACAGGCACCTCGCAGCCCGGTGGTAGTTCACTCCTTGGTTTCTCCTGTCCCACACTAGCCAAGGATTTTTGTACCCATCTCCTCATTTATCATGTCTTCTTAGTATGTAGAGCAACAGGCTCCATTTATTATGATTTCTGCCATGTGTGCACTCTGGCGGTAGGTATTTTATGTACATTATTTTATTTGATGATCGCCTTTTGAAAGTCCTCATCTCATATATGCATTCACCAGGAGCAATTTTAGACAGAAGTGATTATAAGATGTAAGCCTTTTAACTTCACGTTTTATAGCCATTTTTTATAAAAATGCATAATGTTTTTAGAAAAACTCAGATACGGACAGTAAAAGAGAGTAAACTGTGAATCGAATAGTTTTAAAGTGTTTTTTGTTTCTTTGGTGTCTTCAGAACCCTCAGTAGCCACAGTGACACTGTAGCTTCAAGATGCTATTCATAGGTTACGGGCATTGCAGGAAAAGGTGGATGTCCCTAATGATTGGGACCACTCACTTTCACTGTCTTTAGTGGCAAGGTGGAATGAGTTTCCTAATTAAACAAGATCTCTTGTTCGTGTGAACTTAGACTTCAATCTTTGAGCTTTTCTTTCCTTTCTTTTCCTCTCCTTCTCCCTTTCCTCCTCTTTCCTCCCTCCTTGCTTTGTTCCTTTCTCCCTCCCTCCCTTCTCTCCTGGTATCCTTATGTCTAATTATTTATTCTCTTCCGTTAAGTTTAGATACAAACATTAGAAGCAGGAGCTTTATCTGACTTCCTATCTCCTGTCATGGGCTGAACCGTGTCCTGTTCACCTTGGGCCAGTCCGTATGTTGAATCCTAACCCCGGAACCTCAGAACATAACTATATTTGGAGTTAGGGTTTTTAGAGACACACACTGATGCACCCCCTTAGATTCTTCTGTTCTCTGGAGCATGACACTTCAGGAATGTGCCTGCCTCCCCGTGGAGGACCGTCCTAAGCTCTGAATCACTCCAATTTTAGCATCTGTGTTGCTGAATCAAACACTCCCTTTAGATTCTCTAATCCCTAAATTTACCAAGATGTTTAAAGAAATGGACAGGTCTTGCCCCTGTTGTCACACTGATCCCTGCAGGGCTCCTGACCGTGCTGGTGGCACTCAGTAAGTGTATGCAGGTGTTCAGCCACAGCATTTCTGTTAGTTCCACTGCACTGTGGTACAGCACCTCGATTCACATTAATATTTAACATCATTATGAGTACCTAAAACATGATCAGGAAATGGAGTAAACCTGAAAATGCCAGTATGTGTGGGGAAGAAAGAAGACTGTGACCCAAGAGAAAATTTTGGTCTAAACCTTTCTCTTACTGATGTGCTAGTAAAACTTTTCTCCTTCCACAGAGCACATGTGTCTGGAGAGGTCCTAGAAATCCCCCCGTGTGGTAAGAACACTGAAAGGCTGCAGGTGGCAGCATGACCTTGCACATGACAGGTCAGAGCAGGGCCACTGCGTCATTATCCCACTCCCCCCCCCCCCCGGGTAAATTACTGGAATCTTCTAAAAACGATTATTTATGGTGAAAATTTGGAAAAGTAATTATGCCTGATCTTTCAAGTTCCTTCCCATGACCTGTACTACAAAGTCCTGGGCCACAGGCAACCCTTGAAAAGCCTCTAGCAGATGCATTGTTATCCTAGCTACTAGCTCCTGCAGAATCCCAGGGTCAGGCTCACACGTATTTTGAAATTAAACTCAGAGGTGTTTCCAACCTTCTTTCAAGTTCCTAAAGATAAGTTTATCAAATGTTAATAAAGAAACAATGATTCTCAGAACTTACGGAAACCAAGCAGAGATTGAGAGTTGCCTTCCAGAGGGAGATATAAATGCTGCTCTGTAAGGGATGTAAAGAAGTGCTTCAGGCAACTGGAATAATTACTATTTTTTGGCAAATTGTAACTCTAAACTGGGGTCAGCAAACTGTTTCTGTACAGTGAATATTTTCAGTTTTATGGGTTACACTGTTTTTGTCACAGCTGGTCTATTTTAATATATACCTTGAAGACAACCATAGACCACACACACACACACACACACACACACACACGTGTGGGTGTGGCAATGTTCCAATAAAACTTTATTTACAAAAACAGGTGGTATGTTTGATCATGGGCTGTAATTTGCTGACATCTGCTCCAAATCTGGATTGGTTTTCTGTCTATGATAGAAGACTGTTTCTGTAATAGATTTGAACACCTCTTCAGATATTTTTCTCCTCTTCATGTTTTTTTGTGGATCCTGCTTCTTTCCATATATGTTCCAAACATAATGCTATGTCATTTTTTTTTTCTTTTTGGAGTTAAAATGTTAGTTTGGACTGAAATGAGTGACTGACTCCTGAGGGTGACACTGGAGGTAGGTCTCATCTTATAATTGGCTTGAGGGCATCTCATGTTGCCTTATTTCCTTTCATTGGGCCCACCTGGTTTGGGTTATGCCTTAGGAATAAGGGTTTACATTTGGCATTGAGCTTGACTGGGAACTGGCCTGGCAGGTGTGCATGTGATGGAGCAGATGTTCTTTGGGCATCTTGGGGCTAAAGCACATTATGTAAACCCAGTCAGCCAGCTCAGGGAATAAATGCAACTTGTGATTATATTAGAATTCAAGCACATACATATTTATAAACAATCTCCTGTATCCAACAGTGCATTAAGTAGTTCTCAAAAAGGCGGTGGATTTAGTAATACATTTATCAATATTTAGTTCCCACAGGAGGTAATCCTGAATATAGTTCACTCATTGCACTTGCCAATGTCTAATCTCCAGTTGGAGATAGTCCAGGTGTAGATAATAATAATGAGTAAGTCAATCTACCCATGAGGATCAGAAGAAATCAAATCCTGAGGTCTTCCTCAAGGCAGAGCCAAAGGCTTGGTGCACTGTTTTACTTCTTTTTTCTTTTTTCTTTTTTTAACTCCATCAAAAAATCAAAATATATTTCTATGAAAATATAAAAAAATTTCTCAGCACTAAATGGATGAATATCACTAAAAATTAAGAACAGCATAGAATATAGGCAGCTGCACAAGTTTGAAAGTACAAGTCAAAAGATAATATAAACACAAACTGACATTCTTTGTTAGAAGATCAAAGTCAATTTCATTTTAAGAATATTACTAATAAAACTGTCTTATCTCATTTTTTCATTATAATATGAAAAGGGGCTTTTAGATTCAGGAACCTACTTCATTTAAATGCTAGACAAGTGGGCAACAATTTGACCAATATTCTCTAATTTTATTTTATTTTTTTTCAGGTTATGAATTCTTACTTTATTTCAGGAAAACAAAGGGACTACAGTTTATATAAAAGGAATGTAAAAAAAATCACATAACTAGAATTAGTTGATCCATCTAAGTTACAGTAATATGTGGACAGTTGATGCTATATTAAAAATTCTTTTGATGACAAAGTTATCTCCTTTTTTTTTTTTTTTTTTTTACTTCTTGAAAGGATTTCTTTGAGGCACATTGATGTGGTAGACTCTTTCCCACCTATCCAGACTGGAGTCAACTCCAGAAAAATAATGTAAATCATTTCCAGGAATTCTCCCTGATAAACTTGTACCAGGCGGGTAGAAATGGAAGGTTGCTATTGATGGCTTTTTCTTCACTTGAATTTTAAGTTCATACTAACATTGTAGCTGTGAAGCATTGTAGCATGAGTCTGAGGTTGGTTAAGGATATCTTTTCACTCTTGTGAAAATTCTTTCAAACTGGATTCGATGCCTTGTGCAAGGATTAATTTATGAATAATTTCTGTCATTCATATGTGAACTGTGATACCCAGTTGACTAAAGTGTTGGCAGAAATTTGTGACTGGCCCTCAGAGTTTGACCAAGGGCCATTTGAATCCTTGCTCTATGTCTGCTTTCATATGGAAATAAAGACATTCCAAAAGTTTATCTGTATAATAAAGAACTTTGTCTATTTTCATCTTTCTTACCTGTTTAGAAATCTTATGGCATGGTCTGGGTTGTAGAAATAGACAAAAGTAAATAGAGGAAACTGCTTAATGGAACTGCCTCGGAAAGTGTGGTTGCTAAGGTATAGATAGGCTTTGTAGGGGGAATTTCCATGATAAATATATCAAAAGGACCAGAAAAGTTAATTTACATGGGAAACATACACTGGGTACTTGGAAAGTGTGCTGTCTATAGACGGGGTGTGTAAAACACAGATCAGGGGAACTCTCCAGGGGGAGACTTGAGAATTCGCTCAAAGTACTGGGATGAAAAGTACTGAGTGTATTTTAATTATTGGTTGAAACTTGAAGGCAAGAGGAAAAAAAGGCTCCAGGTGACACAAAGTGGGCCTTTTCTCTCCTGCTGCATAGAGGTCTTTTGGGAAACATTTCCCATTTCTACCCATGTTTGGAAAACCCTGGGTGTGTGTTTTCACTGCATACCTAAACTTTCCATAGTCCCAGAACTGTACTATTCAATATGGTGGCTACTGCTCTCACTGTTGCAGGCTTAACACGTGGCTTCTATCCCTTGAGAAACCGACTTGTTAATTTTACTGAATTTTAGTTTATTTAAATTTGGATAACCCCCTGTGACTACCAGTATATAGAACATTTTCATCATCACAGAAAGTTCTGCTTAAACAGTGCCCTGTACTCAAGATCAGTAATTTTTGCTCACAGAGTTGTTTTTAATAGTGAAGATTCAGTTTTCTCCAAAAAATGGATAAAATTTAAAAAAGAATGCTATGGAGAAGACAACTTCCAGTTTTTGCCTACCATGTTAAGAGATGCTCAGAACTTTTCCCCATGGGTTCTGAGTAATTCTATGTTTATCTATAGTATTTTACATTTAGTTCCTTCTAATGTGATTAAACAAAAACACACTAGTATCAGGAAACACTTTAATTAGTTGTTTTTAAAATGGCATCTCTAATCCTAGTGTGATGACCAAATAGAGAATTCCATTTTCTCAGTGGGAGAAATAAAAAAGCGAAAGACCTATGTTCTTTCATTCACCAAACAGGAAAATGTTGTTGTTTAGCAACAGCAAATTAAGAGGGAGGAAACTTTTTAGGTCATCAAGTGACTTCAGAAATATATACATAGAATATATATACTTGCAGCTCTCAATAATTTCCTGAAAGGGTATCTGTGAATACCTACTTTAGTTTTTTGTTTTTTTAAATCTCACTCTAAATACACATGAAAGAAAATGAGAACATTATGTTTTATCATGATTTATAACCCAGTTAGTATAGGTATATTTCAGGACATCTCTAATGATCTCAAAATGTCTTAGAATTATCAGGAAAACTAACCAAGAGCAAAATGCATTAAAATTACAAGGAAATAAGCTTCTGAGGACAGCAACCTGATCTTTCTGCCCACAAGTATCCAAGAGTGATCCTGCAGTGGGACTTTATGGAGTGAATGCATTTAAATGTGAGTGTCCGTTTATTATTATGGGGGAAGAAATGTTACACTGCAAAAACACTGGGGACCAGAACTATCTTTGCTTCATTTCCCTAGAACCCAGACATTATGGTTTTGGGATCCAAGAAGCTAGGCAGGGACTTGCATAAGTGACCACCAAGGGACATAGGCTTATAACCTTTTCATGGGCCTATATCCTATGTCAGGAAAGGTTTCTGAAAGGCAAACTCATGTGTCAGAGCCAGGCAGATATGACTGTCCCTGCTGGTGTTCACACTTTAAAGACACTTGACTTTGTCACTGAGGTGAGTGAGAGAAAGGAGCCCTCCTACACCCTCATCCATATCCAGTGGCCTTTCTTCCCCTTTATCTTGTCTCATCCTTACATTGTCAGAAAAATACATCAGCAACATCACACCCTGCTCAAAATCTTGCCAACACCTTCTCCAAATAATAGTGATCAACATATTTAATAGACTTCAGCTGTCTTTGGGGAGATCTGGCAACAAACTTAACTGAAAAAAAAGAAAGTCAGAGTTTTTTTTTTTTTTTTTTTTTTTTTTAAAAGAAACCCTGCTTTATTGCTTAAATGTGGAAATAATACAGACCACCAGCTAAGCTAATAGCTTTTCAAAAAAGAAAGTTGAACATGCCTAGTGTTACTTCAATAGCATATACATAAATGGAAGGTGACAAAAAAGGGGGGGGGCACATATGCAGGCAAATCATTGCTATTCTGAGTTCTCCATGGCAACACTGACCTGAATGTTGAACAAGGAGCCTAAGCCACAGTTCTGGAGTTCAATAGTGTCATCCACAAACAAAACCCTGGGCACCTCACTTCCCAGTGTCTCCCCACAACCTGCTCTGTACCGTGTTTCTTGTTGAAAATGACTATTTCATGGGTAGCTGTCCATACAGTTCTTGGGTTCTCCGTGTGTGTTACTGGCTTCACCCCCATCAGCAATGGAAACCTCTGTGAGTTCTGGCAGACCTGACTTGTGAAATTATACAGAACTTGGTAAATTTGGCCCATTTAGCAGAGAATTAAGAGCAACAAAGTGATGAACGTAGGGAAGGGCATGGATCCCAAGGGTGGTTGCAAATCTTCAAAAGAAAGATATGTTTCCCACAAGCTCCTATTCTAAGCTAGCTTGGTGTGCTTTTCCAAGGCAGTTCATGAATCACACAGCGGTTCATCTTTTTAAACATTTTGTGAGCTAATTAAGCTCTAAAAAGTTATTTAAATACAAGTTACCATGATTTCTTTTTCTTTACTTTCAAACTTTTAAAAATTGATTGGTTCTTTTATATTGTACATGACAGTAGAGTCCATTTTGACAACATTATGCCTGCATGGAATATACGTTATTTTAATCAGGGCCCCAGTCTCGTGGATGAACATGATGGTGGAATTCACTGTGGTGTATTCATGTATGTACATAGGAAAGTTATGTCAGATGCTTTTCCACTGTCTTTCCTATTCCAATTTCCCCTCCCTTCTCTCCGTTCTCCTTTGTCTAATCCTCTGAAGTTTCTTCTTCCCTTCCTCTGTATTATGGGTTAGCTTCTACATATCAGAGAGAACATTTACTCTTTGGATTGGGGGATTGACATTTCACTTTTCATTCTAGTCTCCAGATCCATCCATTTACCAGCAAATATCATAAAGTCACTTTTCTTTATGGCTGAGTAATACCCCATTGTGTATATATACCACAATTTCTTTATCCATTCACTTGTTGAAGGGCACTTAGGTTGGCTCCAGAGCTATTGTGATTGAGCTGCTATAAACATGTGGCTCTGTCACTGTAGTACGATGAATTTAAATCCTTTGGATATATACTGAGAAGTGGGATAACTGGGTCAAAGGTGGTTCCATTCCTAGTATTCCTAGTTTTTTGAGAAATCTCCATATTGTTTTCCAGAGTGGTTGTCCTAATTTGCAGTCCCACCAACAATGTATGAGTGTACCCTTCTCCTCACATTCTCGCCAGCATTTATTGTTTCTTGTATTCTTGATATTTGCCATTTTGGTTGGAGTGAGATGGAATCTCAGTATAGTTTTAATTTGCATTTCTCCAATTGCTAGAGATGGCGAACATTTTTTCATTTGTCGACCATTTGCATTTCTTCTTTTGAGAATTGTTGGTTTAGTTCCTTTGGCAGGCCATAATTTCAACACTTAAAAAAAATCATAGATTTTCGAAGTCTTGTTTTATCTGTATCTGCCCCCAAAGCTTCAGAAATTTAATAATATGTAGACACAAATCCACTGAGGACAGAAAATCATTTTATCCTTTCCTAGTCACTTAACTGAGATTTATCTTGTCCCTTTTTACTTCTGAGTTTATGGGAGTCTTTTTTTTCCCCTTAAACCAGATCCTCAAATTTGATATATGGAAAAGAGGTGGAAACTATTCAGATTTAGAAAGAAAAGATTTTTAATTCCATGAATCTTGAAACAGCAGTAAATGAAAGAGTATCTATGAATTTGGAGGGTTCCACTTGGGTGGTGGTGGCTTTTATTTCAGTTTAATAATCCATCTTTTAATTATGGAGGTGGTTCAGGTGGATTGGACCTAATCTCAAGAGCACTCTCAGGCTGGAAGTCAGAGACAGAGGCATCTGCAGATCTGTAGGAGTTGGCATGATCTGGCCGGCTTGGTGATAGAGGGGACTTTGTGATAAGGAGTGTGGGTAGCCTCTAATGGCTGAGAGTGACTGCTGGTTAAAAGCCATCAAGGAATTGGGAGCTTCAGGCCTATAAAAACAAGGAACTGAATTCTGCTAACATCAAGAATAAGATGGGAAACAGATTTTTCCCCTGTACACCCTTTGGATGAGAACTGACACCTTGATTTCAACCTTGAGATACCCATTGCAGAGAACCCAGTCATCTGGGATAAACTTCTGATTTATAGAACAGAGAGCTAATAAATGAGTGTTGTGTTAAGGTGCAAAGTTTGTAGTAGCTCTTTTGTCACAATAGAAGGGTCGCAGAGTTTCTAAAGACCTTATGCCCTTCTATTTTCTCTTGGAATCTTGTCATGGTGAGGAAGCTGTGTCTAGACCAGCCTGCTGGAGAATGACAGACCACATGGAGCAGAGCTGAGGTGCCTCTGCTGATGGCTGGCCAACTTCTAGAAGCAGGGTCATTGGAGCAGCCCATAGCTGGCCTCAGGTACTTGGGGAGGCCAGTCAAGGGTAGAACCATTCAGCTATCCTGGTCTAAGTTGCTGGCCTGCAGAACCACGGGTTATTTACCGATTGTTGTTTGGGCAGCCGAGTTTCAGGGTGATTTGTTACACAGCGATATATTCATGTTACACAAGCAGGCACCACACTTCTGATGCCTTCACTCAATCCTGAGCATGTACATAGTCACCTGTAGAACAGATGGAACTGACCATTCTTAAGATGTGAAGCACTGGGTGCTTGTAAATGCCTGTAATCCCAGAGGCTCCAGAAGCGAAAGCAGGAGGATCTCAAGTTCAAAGCCAGCCTCAGCCACTTAATGAGGTCCTAAGCAACTTAGTGAGATGCTGTCTCAAAACATAAAATAACAAGCACAAGGCCCTGGGTTCAATCCCCAGCACCACAAAAACAAAACAAAACAAAACAAAAAGAAACATAAAATGAAAAGGGATGGGAATGTGGTTAAGCACCTCTGGGTTCGATCCCTGGTACCAAAACAACAACAACAACAAAAAATGACAACCAAAAAACCCTCCAAAATAAAAGGATGAGAAGTGTTGTCTGGACAGTGATAAGATCACATTTTAATGAAATATTTAGGTAGATACTATAGTAATTTCTCCTTCTCCATAGTCTTGCTTTCTGTGGTTTTAGCTACTGTCAACTTCAGTCTGAAAATATCACTTTGAAAATTCCAGAAATTAGCAAATTCAAATTATGTAGTGTTGTGAGCAGCATGATGAAATCGCATGCTGTCCTGCTCTGTCCCTACAAAGGCACGTGAACCATCCATATGTCCAGCATATCCACAATGTATACATTACCCTCCCAATTGTTACTTCATAGCTGTTTGTTATTAAGTTGATGTGGCATCTCAGCGCTTATGTTCAAATAACCCTTATTTTACTTAATAAGGGTTTCAAAACACAAGGTAATGATGCTGGCATTTCATATATGCTAATGAGAAGCTATAAAGTTCTTCCTTTAAGTGAAAAGATGAAAGTCCTTGACAATAAGGAAATTAAAAAATCATACCCTATGGTTCTAAAATCTATGGTAGGTTAATGCTGTTAATCTCTTACTGTGCCTAAATTATAAGTTAAAATTTATCATAGGTATACATATTAAACAACCTAGTTTCTCTAGGGTTGGGTACTGCCTGTGATTTCAGGTGCCCACTGGGGGTCTTGGCAGATGTGCCCCAGGGGTGAAGAAGGACAATCATCCCCTCTGACTCATAAATCCTTACATGGTTTTAATCAGGATTATTGAAATTCCTCAATGCCCCTTCAATTCAAGTAGCAATATAATTATCATTTTTTATGACCAGAAGTTCAGGGCAAAGTAGTCTAAGAATCCATTTTCACCACTGTCAATATGAGTGCAAATTATAAATATGTAGAAAATAAACTAGCCGTCGTGCCAAACTTCTGATTACGGCCAAAAGTGGACGTGTTGTGGCAGATAACTGATGTAAAAACATGAAGATGAGAACATTTCAGTGGTGTACTCGTGTTGTCATAGTTTAAATATGTATCTATAAATATGTGCGATGTGTCTCCACACGCGCTTGTGGGCCGTCCTCTGTGAACTCCAGCAGCTGTTTTACAAACTCAGGTCTCTTCTTCAGCAGGCTACAGCCTATTTTCGGTTCCAAAGATGATCCGACAGGCCTGTGAAGCCAAGTTGGGAGTGCCTCAATTTTATTTTGAATGCTTCATGTGGATGTGAGGGATCTTGAATTTGGAAACCTCCATTTCTAGAGTATTTCAGTATTAGGAAGGTTGTGACAGAATCTACTGTTAATATCCTCAAAAAGCCACCACAGAGGGGCTTCCCCCCATCCCCAGATGAACCAGGAAATGATAGGACAGACGTGCGGGTGGAAGTTGCTGTGGATGGAGGTGAAACTAGTGTGGAGGAGAAAATAAATGAGCAAGAGACTACCATTGCCAGGGGACTGTGGGGGAGAAATTTCGGGGTGGCAATAAGCAAAGGCTCCCGAAGAGCAGCAAGCAGGTTATCAAAGGTGACTGAGAAAAATCTCCTGTGTGAGTAAAGTGGGAAAGGGGGAATGGGTAGGGAATTTGATTCAAAACACTACTGACCAATGGGGCACAGGAGGACAAGAAGTAAAGTGCGGACAGAGGATGCGAGCCTTCAAGTCCAGCTACAGAGAAGCCCAGGGAGGCATCACTGGTCTTCCTTACCCTGGGACCTAAGAGATTGCCCTGGGAAAGTACTTATATGTCTCATGTGCTTGGTAGGATTTTCATCTGGAGACTGCTGTGGGTGCTTAGCTGAGAAGGAATGTTCTCCAAGAGGAGTTCTGCTACACTCAGACCAACAGAAGACTACACAATTGGATGAACGCCATCGCTGCTCACTGTACTGTTTACATTAGGAGGTGCAATGGCGGAGGACAAACTGACGCCCAGTTAAGCTTTAATACTGCACAGCCCTTATTCCAGTAGGACCTGGGCTTTACCAACAAGCACAATTTGATCTGGAGACAAGTTTCTGTGGGATTTTCAAAAGAAGGTAATAATGGTTAGGTCAGAGACTCAGCAAAAATCTAGGTTTTTCTTACTCTGGTTGAATCTTTTCCTCTAAGGGGTGGAGAATCTCAGAGCATTTGGGTGTACATTCCCTGTATGATGGGGACTCATTATATCAGTCTCCCTGGGAAGTATTTTTCACACATGCACCTTTAAGCTGACCAGTGGGCCCCTATCGAGCCCCTTTCCACACCTTATGCCTCAGACCTACAGCCTTCATTTGTTCTGTGCGAAGAGCTCAGTAAACGGAATCTTAGAGAGGGGGATGGTCAGGTGTGTTCATGACCCACAGTCTTCATGAACCCCTCCACGTGTGCAGCTCCTCCTTGGAGATGTCACATGACCCAGGCACCACTTTATGACAGCACTGTCCCTGGAATTCAGTTTGTCTCCCCCGCTAAAGCCTGCATTCCTGGTTCACAAGGCCTCTGTTTTATTCATCTCTGAACTCGGCACATATTATAGAGCCTGGCACACAACAGGCACCCCAAAGCCACTGAGCAAATTACACTAAAGGTGAGAATATACCTATATGAGTACACTTTGGTTGAAATAATTTTTTTCGTTTCCTTTAAAAAAGAGATGTGAAATATTGAAGATATGAAGGCCCCAGGCATTATATTTCTGCACAGCACGTGGGACTAGAAGGAGCCATTATAGACCCTATTCACAGGGAGTGGGCAGCTGAGTGGCACCTTCTTTGATTCAGCCTGTCTCCAAGAATGGAAGGAGAGAGCAAGTCGCAGATGAAGGCAAGTATCTTGTCTCGAGTTCACACAATGCTTTTCCTTCCTGTGAGGTTTTAGGAGTGACGTGTCTCACCCTGGACAAACCTCCTTTGGATGTCACCAGCTCTGTGTGGGCTATGAGGTGTTGGCATGTCTCTGGGGAGCCTGTCAGGTACGCAGCTCTGAGGCGTCTGCAGCTTCCGCAGGCGGCTGGCAGTTGGCTCCAGTGACTGCTGGCTTCTAAGTCAGGTGTGTATTTTATTTTATTTTTTTCTGGCAGAGTCATCATTTCATCACTGTCATAAAACTTCAGATTTAGGAGACATTTAAGGACACAGAAGGGAGAATGGAGCATCATTCCTGAAATGAGGTATTTTCATTGGCAAGTGCAAACGTCTTCATCACATAGTTGCTTCCAAGTGGATTCTGAATATGGGAAAGTATAATTATAATACAGAATATGGCACTTTTCCAGGAATTGGGTATTTATAGGTCTGGTTCCATCACATTGTATCTGTGTGACCTTGGGTTGCTCAGTCTCTCTAAGCTTCAGTTTCTTTCTGTGCAGAGTAGACATCAGAGTAGAAGCCGGGTATGTTAGGGAGAGCTCATTCCTTACTCCTGATGTTTCTTCCAGTTTGGGAGGATCTCTTCCTCACTTTCTTTGCCTCCTTTATGAGCCTAAGGCTCAGTATTCCCTACTCATTCAGGATTTATTTATCCAATCAGGGATGTGAAGGAGCATACCTACTGTAGCCTGCCTCTACTGTTTCTCCTGGGGGCAAGCTTCTTACAGGAAAGAGGACATTTTTCTGCTGGCAGGAGGCAGGGTGGCCCTCCATCGGCACTGCCTGTCTGTCTGTCATGGTGGATACCTGTGGTGTGAGGCCCTTGTGTAGTCTCCTCCTCCTGAGTGTGGGCCGGGCAGGTAACTCCATTCTAACAAACAGAATATAGCAAAAATGAGGGGATTTCACCCCTGAGCTTAGGTTAAAAAAGGCTGAGAAAAGCTGCCTTGTGGGCCAATCCTCCTCCTTCCTCTTGGAGTTTTTGGTAGAGCAGGAAGCAAGTGGCAATGAACTGTTTAGTGGAGAGCCCACATAGTGGCCACCGATATCCCCAGACAATGGCCAGCAAGGAATGGCGGCCCCCAGCTTGTGAGGAACTAACTCCTGCCCGCAGCCACATGAGCGAGCTCAGAAGCTGGCCTTCTCCCAGGTGTTCCTTGGGATGACCACAGCTCCATCTGACACCTTGATTGTGAGTCCTGAGTCAGAGGACCCAGCTATGTGCATCCTGACTCCTGATAAAGGTCAGGAGTCAATAAATGTGTGAGATAATAAATAAATGATGAGACAATAAATGTGTGCTGGTGTCATCTGCTAGATTATTTTTTGTTTTGTTTTGTTTTGTTTTGTTATTTAGCAAGGATAACTATGTTGCAGGGTGGGTCTGGCTAATCCTCATGTTCAGTTTTAGGATGCCCTTTGCCCTCAGATGTACATGTATTCTCCAGCCTGGCCTATGTTTTAGTCAGCTTTTTCTCTGTTATGACTGAAGGACCCGACCAGAAGAACTGTAGAGGAGAAAAGTTTATTGGAGGGCTCATGGTTTTAGAGGTCTTATTCCATAGAAGGCTGGGTCCATTCCTCTGGGCTGGAGGTGAGGCAGAACA
Source organism: Sciurus carolinensis (assembly GCF_902686445.1). Lineage (NCBI taxonomy): Eukaryota > Metazoa > Chordata > Mammalia > Rodentia > Sciuridae > Sciurus > Sciurus carolinensis. The sequence goes on along the minus strand of NC_062221.1, from coordinate 126,399,427 downwards.
TCATGGCAGAAGAGTGTGGCAGAGGGAAACAGCTCACATGATGATCAGGAAGCAGAGAAGCTGGGAGAAGTTCAGCTTCTGAGCTCATTCATGTGGCTGTGGGCAGGAGTTAGTTCTTCTCAAGTCTCCACTGGCCAGATACAAAGCCATGCCCCCGATACCCACCTCCTCCAGCCACACCCTGTCACTTCAGTTTCCACTCAGTTAATCCCTCTCTGGTGATTAATTCACTTACTGGGTTAAGATCCTCACAACCCAATCATTTCTCCTCGGAACCTTCTGGCACTGTCTCACATGTGAGCTCTTGTGGGGCACCTCACATCCAAACCATAACACCTCTTTTGGTCATAAAGATGAGAGTTTGTTTCCCCACTTGTGTGTTTCTTTTTGTCTTATTTCCCAACTTATTAGTTAGAAAACCTGGTAAGGGAGAGGTATGGTAATGATCACTCACCAACCCCTGCACCATAAACATCACCATGAGGGCTTCATAGATGTTAGCTTCCGTCAAGAACTGCCATAGGGAGGCCACAGGTCCAGTATTCAGGGCCCAGCTTCACCCAAGACAACACTTTTCCAGTCTATCTGCTGTCAGTCAACACACATGCTCTTCTTAGGTACTTCTCTAGGTTTGGTAGAGGTTTACATGCATGGAAATTCCTTTACCTCCAAAGTCAAATCACAAGCTTTTCCACGGTCACTGGCTTGGCCTTCTCATTGGCTCCTATCAAAAACTCTTCAATGAAAACCTAGATCTTAGGGACAAATATCTCAAGTTCATGTAAATTCAGAACAGAGAAATTCTGGGGCTTATAGAGTCACGGAACTTTGAGGTCACTTTGGAGGACAATGGATTTCTTGCCTGAGCAGAGCGCCATGCCTGTGTTATTCTGGGGAGAAGCAGAGAGGGAAACAGAATATTCTTAGATGCTTAAGACTTTCCAGAAAACATTAACGAAGCGACAAGCATTTGGGCATTCTTTGCTTTTTCCCACTTAGTCTTTCTCAGTTCAGTGAAACCAAATGAGTTCATGCTTAGTTCTAAAGCTTCGGCCACTCCTGAACATTTTCAAACACGGCCTAGGAATGGACAGTGTATAAATAGCCTCTCACTGGGAGGCACAGCTACCTGGGGGGTGGGGAGCTGGCACTGCTTGACCCCTTCAGGAGGGAAAGAGGGATAGGTCATGACCTGTGCTTGAGAAGGTTAAAATGTACTGTCTAATCTTCTCTTGCATCCTATTTCAGATTCTGTTAAAAAAAAAAAAAAGAATTTCAACCATAAAAACAGCATTTGGATTTTATAAAATACAACAGATCAATTCCTACTTGTGGTTTTGCCCCAGAGTCTGGCGTGGAGAGCAGTTCTAACAGATATTTTTCAAAAATCATTAGGCTCACCAGAATTCAAGCTTGCCCATGACATTTGGATTGTATCCATTTTTTTCAGAACTAATACTTTTCTACCCCCAGTGGTCTCTGGCCCTTAATCCTGCTCTCTACATCATGAATTTAGGAAAAAAAACAAGTATTTGCCCACTAAAGACATATTTAGAGTTCTTCTGTAGTCACAGATTTCTGGGCAAACAAAACTACTTGAATAGGAAAGGGAAGCATAGTTGAAACATTTCTCACCCTTTCCAGCTGTTCATGATTTTCAGTAACTCTTGATTTCTGCCATTCCTTCACCTTCAGTTTCCTCTGGGCCTGGCCTATCCTGGTGGTACGTTCATTTTTGTATATGTCGTATTCACCTAGGATAATCAAAAGTCATAAGTAATAGTAATTAAAATGGGGATTTTTTGAAAACTCTTTACACTTTTAATGTATGATGATTATAGGCTACATCTACATGATTAATTGTAAAGATCCTTGTTCTTTCATTGGGACACTGTATTAGTGTCTTATTGCTGCTGTAACAAATACCACACACTTCATGTTAAAGACAAAGCAAATTTATTATTGTATTGTTCTGGAGGTCAGAAGTCTGAAATGGGCTTTGCTGGGCTAAAATGATGGTGTACTTCTTCTGGGGATCCTAGGGGAGAAATTGTGGCATTACCCTTTCCAGCTTCAGAAGGCTGGATGCTTTCTCCGCTCATGGCTCCGGGTCACTCCAGTCTCTGCTTCCTTTACCACATTTCCTACTTAACTCCAAACTTCCTGTCTCCTCTTTTCAGTTATAAGGACCCTTGCAATGACTGTGAACTCACTCAGATAATTCTGGAAAATCTCATCTCAAGATTTCTAACTAGATTCTCTTTGCCATATGAGGTAACATGTACACAGGTTCTAGGTTTGAGAAGGATATTATGTTCTGTATCATAGGCATTTTCAGAAGAATTCCTGCTTATGTCAACCGCTTGATTGTTGGTATGTGGGCTAAAATGATGCCAGAGACTCACCCTCATCATTATTATTATGATTGTTTAGGAAAGATACAAGAAATTTGATTCCTGGCTTCTTTGAATTCTTGGGTAAATCTTTGGTGTTTCAACTCTGAGACCAATTTAGCATGTCAGCTTGCCCTACTGTAGATGGAATCACTCTAAATTCAGTAGAGAAACCATTAGTTTAGGAACTAACTGATGAAGACTACCTGAAACTACACACGTATTGCTATAATGAGATAGCAGCAAGCTGTTTTTCAGATTATTCTGTTTGCATGCACACACTGCAGGTAAAATATGGGCATATTGAATATATATTTCAATTTTGTTTAGATTCACATGAATTTAAACCAATTCCTGGAAAGTTTACATGAAAGCAAGTAACACCCCATCTCTTCTTTTCTCAAATGGATCCATTTACAAATACCCTTGCAATTTACAGTTTTTCCTTTTAATTTTGTAAAAACTTGACTTTGTTCTCCTTCTCCATTATTTGTGCCTCATCTTGCTATGGTGGAAAAACTCCTGTTGAACAAATGGACCCTGCTGAATGCTAATACTGAGAAGGCAGATTGATCTGGTAACTGGGGAGCCCATTCTTTTGCAACTCGGATGACTTTAAAATATATATATTCTTAAAATTTTTGTTTTTAATTGAACCATGTAACTGTAACTTTTTTTTGGTGTATAGTGTGATGTTTCAGTGTAATAGTTGAATCAAATAATTTCTAATTCTTTCTTCTAAACAAAGCTTAAAGGCCTACTCAGGATTATTCAAAATGAGCTTTGCTGATAGACCACAATGGATGTTTAAGATGTAATTCTGAAAAACTTTGAAGAATTGAAGGGCATTACTAGAGCAAAATCTATTCCATTTCTGACTACTCCAAATTTTTTTTTTTTTTTTTTGGTGCTGGGGATTGAACCCAGGCCTTGCGCGGCAAGCACTCTACCAGTTGAGCTATATCCCCAGCCCACAACTCCAAAACGTTTTTGAACGAGTCTTTGTTTTTAAATACTAGTTATTAAAGTAGGGAACAACATAAATGCTGACCTCTGACTCATTCTAGCAATAATTAATGTTCATTCATGGAGAGATGAGATAATTAGGAAAAGCAAACTAGTTCTGTCCATTTTATGAAATGAATTTCAATTAAAATTTGCTTTTTATATTTATTAACATTTTAACATATTTGTAGTGTTTTGATTGATTATGTACTAAAATGAGAAGTTTAATGACAACTGTCAGCGGAAAACTTTAAAAAACCTTTTGAACCTAAATGGACATAGGAAATTAATGAAATTGATATCCTCTTTTGTAGTCGACTATGATGAACTTTTCAAATAAAATTCAAATATAATTATTACATAAGGATAAAATTGTATGGGGGAAATGAAACTGAAAAGAGACTTCAAGGAGCATTAAAAACAAGATGTACATCACATAAGCATTTTTAAATGGACCATGGTGAGTATGGAATTGCACCGGAAATGTTTAAAAGAGTGGAGTATCAGTTTTGTTCTAGACTTTCAGTATTTATCATTCACTTTTAGGAACCAATTAAACCTTTAGATGTCAACCCGAAAATGTGTTAGGGGATACCAAGTCTTTTGAAATTATGTTAGGAAGTAGATGAGCAAAAAAGCTTTGAAGACCAGATTATGAAAATTATCCATATGATTAAAAAGCAAGATTTGAAATGAGATTAATAACCAAGGTCTGGGGGTGGTGAGTAGCATGGCTTCAGAGACCAACAGAGTGTGGGCTCTCCTCTGATGGTGACTGGAGCCCAGGGCTGGGTTATGATAGAACTTGTAGAGTCTAATCAGGATTGGCAGGACCTGTATCCTCACTCGAGTCTGGAACCCCCGGGAAGCTGTTGATAGTTGGATAGGAGCAGGAGAGTGGAGATGGCTGTGTAGGACACAAGCCTGGAAGTTCCATTCATACCGTTCTCTTAGTTCCCCTCTGGGTTTGAAGACCACTTGCCTAAAGTACCCCTTTTGGCTTCTCTCTCTTCCCTGTTCACTTGTCCCCACTGCCCTGCTGGCACTTCCTGGTGTCATTTCCCAAATAAACTAACTGCACCTGAGTTATATCTCAGGAGCTGCATTGGAGGGCCCTGGAACCAAGATGTGTGTCCTCAATTACTTTCTCATACAGAATAAATTTAATTTCAATCAGTAGAGCATGTGCATATTGGGTACATGCTAGATTTGCCCTAGGACCAACCCATTGATTAATTGATCAGTATGGAATTGTCAGATTATTAGCTGGTTCTTTCTACTGAGTATACATAAAGAGATTTGGGAAAAAAAACAACACTGAAGAAATTTATGTTTAAAAGAAATGATACATGTAGTGAAGAAGCAACTCTGTCAAATACCAGTAAGCAAATGCAGAGGCATAATAAACTCAAATATTTAGGGCAATTCTTTTGGAATAGCTGTAATTTTTCATTAGACATTTTTTCCTTCTTATTAAAATTTTTAATGCTTTCTCGTTATAACCATGAACTGTAAAGGACCTCAACTATACTGTCTGATTTTTTAAAAAGTTACCTTTATTTGTAAGGGCAAATGAGAATCATGTTCTAATCTGGAGTTAACAGAAAATAAGCGAGATTTCTCCCTTAGCTTTCATTAAGTTCCATGTAAATGCTAATAATGCAGTTATGCAAACGCCTAGTTGGGTTTCAAGGGCTGCCTTTATTATTTAACTGTAGTGTTATAAAATGTTTAATTTTTATATTACATTTTGTACCAATAGTCCAAAGCTTATGAACAAGGCTCTAATTTTTAGAGATGTGTTTAAATCATAGGCTTCTGGCAGTGAGAACATGAGTCTTGTCCAGCATTCGGCCTTGAGCTTTGAGCAGGGGGTTATGTTTATAGCCATCAGTGGAGAAAACCAAAATGAGAGAGAAATAATAAGCATGTTAATAACTTTCACAAGTTATTAACGAGTAGAGCCAGAGGGCTTGGAGAGGAGACTCTTTCTGGTTTCTCTTGGATGATTCCTGGACATATGTGACCTTGAATAAGTGTGTCCTCATTTCTTCCATCTGAAAAGATGAAGGCAATCTTTAATATTTACAATTATTGCTGGAGCATTGGTATCAGTTGGTTTGTTGTTTGATGCTCAAAATTACTGAATAATTTCTTCCTTTACCACCAAGTTGCAGCATTTTAATAAGAAACAGACATGGGCCAGAAAAAGAGACATGGACTGGAAAGGCAGCCGTGGCTGCTTATATCTCAGGGTGGGCTGCAAGAAGGCTGAGTTATCACTTAAGTTTTTCAAAATCATTTTTTGGGTCTACACCACATGCCAGGCAGTCTGCTAAACCCTTTGCAAAGATGATCTCATCCTTTGTTTCACAGGTCTGTTTGGAGAGATAATGTGGCCAAGGTCTTAAACTAAAAGTTGAAGATCAGGAAATTCAGCCCTGTTGCTAGGATTTTAATCTCCAAGCAAACCTGTACTCCTGTTCCATCTTCCACTTTGGAAATAAGACCCCAGGAGGTTCTGCCATGTGCCAGGATCCCCAGGATAATAAGTGACAAAGAATAACTTCAATGCAGGTGTTCTGACTCCCAGACAATGACTTGATTCACCCCAGGCAACACAGCAGGAACTCATTTCAAAAACAGAAGCAAAACAAGAGGAAGACAAGACCCTTTCACTCCTGAATTTTACTAGGCAGGCATAATCAATGCAGGAATGAAGTCCACAGTCTTAACCTGGAGAATTTTCAGATGATTTTTCGAACAAATAAGCAGTTTTATACAGGTGTCTTGGGCATTTTGCTTTACAGATCCCCAATCCATTCATCTAACAACTTTCTGCCTCTTCTACAAGGTTCCTATCCCTGCTGACCAGGAATTTCTACATATTTCTTTTATGTAGAAATGCTTAGTTCATCTGAAGATGTGAGATTTGACTCTACATGACCTCTTCTTATTTAAAAAGTTTCTTTTTCTTTTTTTTTTAGTTTAAAAATCAGCCCAAAATGCCCCTCTTTAATTTTAAGCATTTTTAGTATTTTCTTTTATTATTTTTGAGTTCTCTTCTAAATCCTTCTTCCTATTGTTTAATCTTATTCTAGACCCTCAAACAATAACCTCAAATTCAACATGACTCAAGTTTTGCAGTTTTGTTACATTTCTGTGTATGTTTTGTACATATGTTTTTTTGGTATTTTTGTATGTGTTTTGCACACATGAGTATACTGCAATGAGTTCCACCTTTATGTATACTTATAAAGCATTAAAAAAACCATAAATAGAAGTAAGACTAGTAGCTAGTGGAAGGTGAACAGAGGAAGGGAGGGAAAGAGGAAGTAATGGGGACTGAAATGGAGCAAATTATACTCTGTAAGTGTACTACCATGTATAACTATATAATGCACTAATACAAACAGAAGAACTACTTTTGGAAGCTAGTGATTATCTGTTATAGATATGTATGTTTCTATCTTTGATAATGCAACTGAAGGCATAAAGCCAAGTGTTCTTTCTATCAATAAGTAAATTTTTATTTCAAGGGTTCAGTGTTTGCATTAAATAGATGTGTGTGTGTGTGTGTGTGTGTGTGTGTGTGTGTGTATGTGTAATGATTAGGAGTATGATCTAGTTTACCTGGGTCAAATCTGGTTCTAATCTGGTGTGATCTTGGATCCTTGGATAAATCACTTAACCCTTCTTTGCCTCAATTTTCTTATCTACAAAGTGGGAGGATACAATTGCACTTACCTTGCAGGATTGTGAGGATGAGTCAAGTCAGTATATGTAAAGTACTTGAACCCATACCTGACTCAGTCTAAGTAGGTTGTAAGTGTTTGCTGTTACATGGTAGTACAAGTTCTATTTTCACTGTTAAGTTCTTACAAATCAAATATTTGTTATAGAACAGCAATATCTTATAAAAACTTAATGAAGACCATCTGTGCCATTTAAATTTTTCTAATAGGAACATTTAAAAAAGTTAAAAATTAAACAGGTGAAATTAGTTTTATAACACATTTCATTTAACCCATTATGTAAGCAATATTTCAATATGCAATCAAAATGAAATTATTTACAAGGAATTTTAAACTGCTGCTATTGTACTGTGTGTGAAATCTGGTGCATACACTACATTTGCAGCACATCTCAGTTTGGGCTAAATCTTTAAGTGCTCATGGCCATATTTGGCTGGTGGCTACTGTATTGGTAAGTGCAAAGCTAGAATGTCAAACATTAAGACTAAGATTTTGATATAATGCCTCTTTTTCCATAGACAGTTTATGTGATATTGTTGCCAGACTATTTAGTGGAACTATTACTCTAGGAATAGGGTCTGGCTCAAGAAGATTGAGAAGAATAGAAGCTTCTCTAGGACTCCTCCAGCTCTGGTTGAGGGCTCTACTCGTGCCTGGCACAGAACTTCTTCACAGTAAGGTCCTCATGTGGAGTCCATGCAAAAGACCTTTGCCTTTCCACATCACGGTCTGTTCTATTCCCCCAGAACCCTAGTCTGATGAAGTCATAGTCGATTCTCATTATTCATAGTAGTTAAAGTCTACAAAGTTGTTGCAAAAACTGAATCAGCAAATACTGAACTACTACTCCGAGGAAAATACAAGTTCAGGATCATGTCAGCCTCTGGTCACAATATTTTTAGCAACTGAACAATATATGACCTTATTTTATTTGTTTCTATGTAAATACACCTTAATATATTGTCGGATCATTAGTATTAAACTCATAACCAACAGCACTGTAGCTCATGCCTCGCGAAGCTTATCTAATATGTATATACTAGACCACACTTCTGCTTAGACCCTTTTAACAGTAAAGACATCAATCAAAACCATAAAAATGCTGAAAACATGGCAGTAAAATGCTCCCTACAGGACAGTTGTTTTGCATTATGAGAACTGATACAAGAAGGCAGAGCGTTGCCTTCCCTGATCTCAGCTGGGAATGTGTCTCTCAGGTCACTTTTTTTGCTGTGTTGTGCATATCTGTGAATGACCACGAAAGCATCAAGGGTATTGATTTTGGAGCTACAAATTTGAGTGAGTAGGCAAATCTGTGAGTAATGAGGATCGGCTGCACTGCTTTTTGACAACATTTGTATTTTCAGAGATGCTTTCAGTGTACTGGGGGGTGGGTGCAGTTGGGAAGCCACTGAGTTCCTTCAAGCTCCATCACATGGATGCTCATGCAGGGAGCTTCCCATCCTGGGAGTAGAGCAGCCAAGGGAGGTTTGGATGGGCAGGGTCAACCATAAATGGAGAGAGCCAGAGAATGAGCAAGGCTGCCCTTGGAAAAGGCAAAAGTGGAGGAAAACAAAGCATTATGCCTTCCAAGGTAATGCACGCTCAGGCACCAGGAGAAAGAGTGGAAAGCCTCCTCTAAGTGGAGACTGAGAGCCAGGCATTAGGCAGGAATGAGTAGGAAAGGTCAGGGCACTTGGAGGTTGAGGTCAGGGTGCCCGGAGTTGTCTCTTCTGGGGAGCTGGCTCTGTAGGGCATACATAGATTACTCTGGGATAAAGGCACAAGACCAAGTGAAGACAATGCCCTGGCTCACACTTCAGCTTGCTGCACACAATCAATAGTAGATTATGCAAGAATTGTCGATATTTTCATCTAATATTCTTTAGTCTCGTCATTAATCAAGTTGACCTAATTTTTTAGATTTACTAGGACCTCACCCTTGGTGTCTTCTGTCAAACCGTTTTTTTTTTTTTTTTTTTTTTTTTGGTTTCAAACAAAGAAAAGTGTATATATATATATATATATATATATATATATATATATATTGCAAATAATTCCAATTCTCTCAAGAAAAAAGCAGAATATTTAGAATATACAGTGGTTCTGTTATCATCTAAATTTATCCATTGCATAGAATTCTCTTTTTGGTAAATTTTCTGAAACAATGAAATTTATTTTTTAAACTAGAGATTGTGCTTCCCCTTCTCATGTTACTCAATCTCATACCATGGTACACATTCTGTAACATGTTTCTTCTTTTCACTGGGAGTCATTCTCTGGTTCCATTTCCAAACTGTAGCTACTTTTTGTATGACTATGTGTGACTCAGCCTCATCTTATTGTTTCTTCCTACCCTATTCCAAAACACTCTCCAAACTCCACCCACACAGGAAGATATATTTATATATTTTGGACAGAATTAATAGGCCCTAGTGGGTATATTTTCCCACTTCATTAAATCTTTGCAAAAATTAGGGGACAACATAGGCAAAGAATAGAAAAGAATAATACCTGGAAGGACGTAATATGATACGAAGGGAAGACAAGTAACCGAGTTGGTGCTAAGAGGTCAAATAAATTATAATCTGGGAAAGGCAAAGTTTAGAAAAGTCAATCTCAGAGAAGAGGAGGGAGACTAGTGGTTACTAGAGGCTGAGAAGGATAGGGGATGGAGAAGGATGGTCGGCAGGAACAGAGGTGACTTCTAATGGAAGTTGTAACTTGATGTTCTCTAGTTCAATAAGACATCTATGTTTTAAGTAATTGCATATTTCAAAATAGCTAGCAGAAAAGATTTTGAAGGTTCCCAACACAAAGAAATTGGAATGCCAATTACCCTGATCTGGTTAATCTGTAATTTACACGAGTATTAAAATATCATGCTGTGTCCCATAAATCTGTACAGGCAAAAAGAAAAATATATGTAAGAAAGAAAAAAGAGAAAAGCTTAGAAAAACATGTCCGACATTTGGATGACTATTTTTATTTAAGAGGTATCATGACAATGATATAAAACAAAAATTTGGGATATATAAAAAGAATCCCTTACCTCTTGACACTAACACAACTCTACAAATGTTACCTATTATTCTACCAAGTACTGGTGGTCAGGAGTATTGACCCGTTCAATCTGAGTTGTAAATTCTAGGTCCATAAAAAATACAGTTAAAAAAATACAGTTATCAAATACTAGACAAAGGTGCTGTAAACATACATTGGAGGAAAGATAGCCTCTTCAACAAATGGTGCTAGGGAAACTGGAAAGCCATATGTAGCAAAATAAAATTAGACCCCTATCTCTCACCCTGCACAAAACTCAAAATGGATCAAGGACCTAGGCATTAGACCAGAGACCCTGTGCCTGCTAGAAGAAAAAGTAGGTCTGAATCTCCATCATGTTCGCTTAGGAGCTGAATTCTTCAACCAGACTCCTAAAGATCAAGAAGTAAAATCAAGAACCAATAAATGGGATGGTATCAAACTAAAAAACTGCTACACAGCAAAAGGAACAATCAAGAACATGAAGAGAGAGCCTACGTAATGGGAGAAAATCTTTGCCATCTATTCCTCAGATAGAGCATTAATCTCCAGGATATATAAAGAACTCAAAAAAATTTAACACCAAAAGCCCACAAATAACCCAATCAATAAATGGGCAAAGATATTGAGCAAATACTTCGCAGAAGAAGAAATATGATTGGTCAACAAATACATGAAAAAATGTTCAACATGTCTAGCAATTAGAGAAATGCAAATTAAAACTACACTGAGATTTCATCCCACTCTAGTCAAGTTGGCAATTTTCAAGTATACAAGTAACAATAAATATTGGTGAGGATGTGGGGAAAAAGGTACCAGTGTTGGTGGGACTACAGATTGGTGCAACCATTATGGAAAGCAGTATTAGAGATTCCTTAGAAAACTTGGAATGGAGTCTTCTATTTGACCTCTTTATCCCACTCCTCAGTTTATACCTAAATAACTCAAAATCAGCATATTATAGTGATGTGGCCAAATTAATGTTTATAGCAGCTCAAATCACAATAGCCAAGCTATGGAAACAACCTAGATGCCCTCAACAGATGAATAGATGAAGAAAATGTGGTATATATACACAATTGAATATTACTCAGCCATAAGGAAGAACAAAATTACGGCATTTGCTGGTAAATGGATGGAACTGTAGACTATCATGTTAGGTGAAATAAGCCAATACCAAAAAACCAAAGGCTAAATGTTCTCTCTGATATGTGGATGCTGACACATAATAAATGTGTGTGTGTGTGTGTGTGTGTGTGTGTGTGTGTGTGTGTGTAGGTTCACCAGATTGGACAGTCAGGAGTGGGGGGAAGGTTGAAGGGATGGGAATGGGAAAGACAGTAGAATGGATTGGACATCACTCTCCTATGTTCATATATGAATACACAACCAGTGTAACTCCACATCATGTACAACCACAAGAATGGGAGGTTATACTCCATGTATATATGATATGTCAAAATGCATTCTACTGTCATATATAACTAAAAATAACAAATAAAAACTCAAAAAAAAATTCTAGGTCCATGATTCCTGACAAAACAAGTTGCTTCCACATCTCTCAGTCTTAGTTTTCTTAGCTGCATATGGGAATAACCAGCTAATGCTTACAGAGTGGTGAATGGATACCTATGGCTAGTGAACTTGTCATTAACATGATTTTTTCAAACCCGTGTTTCTTAGGCCCCTGTTCTGTGCCATCTTCAGAGAGCCTGTGTTCTGGAGAGAGAGAGAGAGGCAGGTCATCAAATGAGCACACGGGTCATGAAGAAAAACTGCAGAAGGGCTAGGAAAGTTTTAGAGGGAGCTGACCTGAGCTGGGGACCAGGCAAGGCTCCCTGAGAAACTAATGTTGTGTGGGGTACTAAAGGAAAAATGGGGGTTAGGTAGGAAAGTGGGAGGGGCCTGGGAAAAGACAACATCCTAGCAAGAAGAACTGTACAGGCAGAGTCTCCGAGGGCCTGGGGATTGTGGTCTCTTCTGGGGAGCTAAAGGTTGAACCTCGTGGCTATGGCATCAAGAATGAGCTGGGGAGTTTTGAGGGAAGTGGCTGAGCAAGAGGACAGAGGCCACATCACAGGGGGTCTCATCCTAAGGGCCACGGGGAGTAACACAGAACTTCCAGCAGTGGAGGACTTGAACTTCGGAAGAGAGCAGAAGGGAGGGCGGCTCACGGCAGATGACCCTGCTGTCGTGGATGAGCAGTGTAGAAAAGTGGAGGAACCTGGGAGACACGTAGGAGGTAAAATTGTCGGGCTTTATGGTCAGCTGAAGAGGGGGCGGTATTGAGGATGAGTTCTGGTCCCCTGATTTGGAACCTCAGCATGTGAGTGGTGGAGCCGTTCACTGCAGCAGCGGGCAATACTGGGGAAGCACCGACTTTGAACAGTACTTTGTCCTTACTCACCTCTAAATGTATTTCACAAATCTGAAACTAGAGCGTACGTTTTGCCTCAAATCTTATTTGTACTCATGAAAGAGCATCAGTAGTCACAGTTTGCACGTATCTATGCAAACACAGCTTTTCCAATTGGTTTAAACTAAGTCACAACTGTTATTTAGCTTTACTATTAATATAAGTCATTTGAAAAGAGTTCTTATTATTTCTAAAAATCTGTCTATGTGCTCTACCCAGTTAGGTTTCTAAACGTCTGTAATGGATCACTCCCCTGATCACTTATTTTCTCTTCAGAGTCCGTGGAGGGAAATGATGCGCTTGGATTGAGCATGGATCCAAGGCTCTGAGTCACTTTCCTGCCTGTCTTCATCACTTCCCTCCTGCTGAGGTCTCCTGTTTCCTTGGCCTTGTTTTTGTTGGTCCCTCTGCTCTGATTCCTCTAAACACTTCTGCCCTCATTCTTCCAGGGCTCCTTGAAACGTTACTACCTCCTGAAGCTTTCCTGGATCCCTGAGAAAAGAGGGTCTCAGGTGCCTTGTGCTAGTGTGAGTTTACAGCACAAAGAGATGAGCTAAGTTGCTCCTGGATCGGCAGTTTCTGGAACTGTTTTGAACTTTTTTCCCTATTAGTAAACATTGCTGAGCGTACCCTCTGGCCTCAGATCCTGAGAGAAGATGAATGCAGGTCATCTAAGTTGGGATGTGACCAGGGAAGTCATTTAAGGAAGTGATAATTGTGGGCCACCAGTACTTGTTCCTGCTGTGTAGAGCATGCCTCAGAGCGTCACCACCCAAGACAACGATGCTGGCAAGATTTGTCCTTTGTTATGGACACTATGTTGATGTCCTCTAAGCTGAGAGTTTTTTGGAAGTTAGTAGGCCATGAGGGCAGTTAGTGCCTTTCTAATAGGGACCCCAGAGAGCTCTCTTGCCCTCTTCTTGCCTCATGAGGTCACAGCAAGAAGGCAGCAGTTTGCACCCTGGATGAGGGCCCTCGCCAGCGCCTGACTATTTCGCTACCCTGATTTTAGACTTCCAACCTCCAGAACTGCGAGAAAACAAATGTATATTGTTCTAGCGCCAAATCTGAGAATTAGTTAGCAATCTGAATGAAGACGTCCTCTGCCAGTCAGTTAGCGGTTGAGGGTTGTTCCGAGAGACCTTGGCCCTCCAGCTCTTCTGGCCTGGCTGTCCTGATCTGCTCCCGGGCCAAATGCAGCAGCCAGAGGGGCCTCAAACAGAGAGCTGCAGATGTCTGAAATAAAAAAAGGAGATAATCGTGTGTGCAACTTCCCATATATTCATAGGCTATTTTCTTATTTCTCAGTTATACAAAAGAATGAAAGCTTCTCTTTCTACCTTCAAAACAACTGAGAGGAAATGGAAGGGAAAAGAGAGCTCTAGGGAGTGTCAGAGGGGTCTGGGTTTCTATTAAATGTAGCTTGAGTTTCTAGCTAATGTATCTTAATAGCTGAACATATTAAAAGTCCTGGTCTAGAATTTATAGTGGCTGCAGGAGGGGTAAAGTGGAAAGTAACAACGCCCTGGAGCCTGACGGGGCAGCACCCGAGAGCTGCAGCAGAGGGAGGGGTCATAACACCTTATGGAACGCGGGAGGCATCAGCCACACGCGGGGACAGAGAATGTTCTCACCCTCACTGTCAGGCGAAGCCTGTTGAATGAAGAACTTGGAATTTGGATGGGGCTGAAGTTTAGGAATGTGTTTTTTGGAGTCTTAAAAAATTGCAGGGGAATTTTATAGGAAGCATACCTACCGAGGCAGGTCCCTCGGGGTCCTCTCTAGTAGAGAAAGGAAAACGCTGGCCCTCTTCCTCCAGTGCTTCTCTGTCCTTTGTCATTTTCTATGGCATCCTCTCCTCACTTCTGTTCCTCTTCCAGACTCCCAGGACTGGTTGCTTTTTAAGATGAGGTGACTTTTAGATTGGTGGAGTATATATGTGTAATGTATATGTGTGTGTGTGTGTGTGTATATATATATATATATATATACATATATATATATATATAAATTTTTTTTTTTAGAAATGAATCAGCACTAACAGTGCCTGTGTTAGAAAGTATTTAGGTGACTTGTGACCTCCTCCACCCATATGGAGGCAATATCTTGACTGAGAAAAAGTATATGGGTTCTTTTATTCATGATTCCTATCATGGATAATGTTTTTTTTAAATTTATTTTTATTGTAAACAAATGGGATACATCTTGTTTCTCTGTACATGAAGTAGAGGCATACCCTTTGTGTAATCATATGTTTACCTAGGGTAATAGTTTTGATTCATTCTATTAATTTTTTTCCTTCCACCCCCACCCCTCCCACCCCTCTTTTCCCCTCTATACAGTCCCTTCTTTCTCCATTCTTGCCCCCCTCCCACCCCCCATTATGTATTATCATCTGCTTATCAGCGAGATCATTCGTCCTTTTGTTTTTTGAGATTGGCTTATCTCACTTAGCATGATATTCTCCAATTTCATCCATTTGCCTGCAAATGCCATAATTTTATTATTCTTTATGGCTGAGTAGTATTCCATTGTGTGTGTGTGTGTATATATATATATATATGTATATATATATATATATATATATATATATATATATATATATTCCACAGTTTCTTTATCCATTCATCAATTGAAGGGCATCTAGTTTGGTTCCACAATCTGGCTATTGTGAACTGAGCAGCTATGAACATTGATGTGGCTGTATCTCTGTAGTATGGCTGATTTTAAGTCCTTTGGGTATAGGCCAAGGAGTGGGATAGCTGGGTCAAATGGTGGGTCCATTCCAAGTTTTCTAAGGAATCTCCACACTGCTTTCCAGAGTGGCTGCACTAATTTGCAGCCCCACCAGCAAGGTATGAGTGTACCTTTTTCCCACATCCTTGCCAATACCTATTGTTGCTTGTGTTCTTGATAATCGCCATTCTAATTGGGGTGAGATGGAATCTTAGGGTAGTTTTGATTTGCATTTCTCTTATTACTAGAGATGTTGAACATTTTTTCATATATCTGTTGATTGCTTGTATATCTTCTTCTGTGAAGTGTCTGTTCATTTCCTTAGCCCATTTGTCGATTGGATTATTTGCATTCTTGGTGTAGAGTGCTTTGAGTTCTTTATAGATTCTGGAGATTAGTGCTCTATCTGATGTATGAGTGGCAAAGATATTTTCTCACTCTGTAGGCTCTCTCTTCACATTGCTGATAGTTTTGCTGAGAGAAAGCTTTTTAGTTTGAATCTATCCCAGTTGTTGATTCTTGCTTTTATTTCTTGTGCTATGGGAGTCCTGTTAAGGAAGTCTGATCCTAAGCCGACATGTTGAAGATTTGGACCTACTTTTTCTTCTATAAGATGCAGGGTCTCTGGTCACAGATAATGTTTTGAAAGGAAAGGGAGGTAAAGTCTTGGTGGGCTCGCGTTACTTTAAATTATTTTCGAGAACAACATCAGACCAGTCACGGGCAGGCTTTTCTGTTTCCAAATGATATTCCCAGCAGACCGCTGCTGCCGTCCAGCAGTTTAATTCACTATGAACCAAAGTCCAACCGAGTGAAATTTTAATCTCTACTTCAAACCACTTCATATTGGTTTTATCTGTAATTAACTTAGTGAAAGGCATCTGATGACAGATTCTGCCTGGTTGCTCCACTTACCTAACTTATGAGCTTCTCCAAGGAGTTTAATTGAACCACTTTCCAAAAAGTGTCCTGTGGTAGGGCAGGAATATAGAATGCTAGGTGTTTTCACAAGGAATCCCAAAGGGTATTATTAGACGGGCCCACGTGGGGAATGTTTGTACAGTCTTGACTGGTGTGGTTAAGTCAGGGCCACATCATGGTCAAAAGAACACAGCACCGAAACCAAAATGAACTTCGAAAGAACTTAAATCCTTGATGACTCTCAAGAGCAATGTTTTTTAAAAAAACTCCCTCTCTTGCCCCTCTCATCCACGTGGGTCCTCCCTGAGGTTGTACCTGCACCTTTGTTTTCGGATGTCCTTTGCCTAGGAAAACTCCCCCAACCCTACAGCTCTCGTTTCCTATGCTTTTCTCCCTTGCTGGCTGCCAAATTCTGCCTGAAAGCACCCTCAAGATGCAGTTTTGCAAAGGTGAGAGCTGCTTGGAGAGCAGAAAATAGGAAGACAGATTGAGGGAGAGCTAGGATCATTTTTACAGTTTGCATGATGGCAAGTCAACAAAAGAAAAGAATCTCTGCACTAAAGCACGGTAGTCCTCCCTTGAGGGGGTACATTCTGAGATCTGCAGAGGATGCCTGTAGCCATAGATCAGTTCTAAACCCTGTATCATATTTTTTTTTCCAATATGTACCTACATACAGTAAAGTTTGATTTACAAATTAGGCACAGTAGGGGACTCAGCAATAAATAAAAACAGAATAACAAATACTGTAGTGAATGTTATGTGAAGATGTCCTCTCTCTCAAAATATCTCATTGTAGTGTACTTACCTTTCTTCTTGTGATGATGTGAGATGGTACAACGTCTAGGTGACGAGATGAAGTGAGGAGGGTGGAGTAGGCATTGCAACACAGTGTTAGGCTACTGTATGAGCTACTGAGCACAAGCACCGTGATATCCTAGGTGATTATTAAGTGCCACATGGGTGGGTGGCATATATGGACTGGATATGCTGGCCAAAGGGATGATTCATGACCCAGGTGGGATGGAGCAGGACAGCATAAGACTTTCGACTTGCTACTAAGAATTGGGCATGATTTGAAATTTTAAAGAGGTTTACTTATGGAATTTTCCATTTCATATTTTTGAGCCATAATTGACCACGGGGAGCTGAAACTGGAAAGTCAGGTCACTAATAAGTGGGTGCCATTGCATATAGATAAGGATATAGGGGAATTCTTTCTCTGATGGCACCAATGGACATTTTCTTAACAAAAATTGTGGTTGTTTAAGGTTTCAGAGGGGTGCATCCTGAAGTTCCATCTTGCACTGGAACTCTGTTATTTATGACTTTCCCATAAATCCTTTCTGAGCCTACTTATATTTAAAATTCGTGCCACTCTCATGAGTTCCACAAGTAAAGACAGTTTGAGAATTCTCAAGGTAAATAACTGTATTTACTTTCATCTGAACTCTATACTCTCTCTATACCTTTCACGGTTTCAAAGACTTTGGAATAGGCTAAATGTTTGTTTCCTCCCCAAATTTCTGTATTGACATTCTCTCTCTGTGATGATATTAGGAGGTAGGAACTTTGGGAAGTGATTAAGTTATGAGGTTAGAACCCAAATGATTGGCATTAGTCCCTTATTAAAGGGACCCAATGGAGTTCACTTGCTCCTTTTGCCTCATGAGGACACAGAGAGAATACAGGAGTCTGCAACTCAGAAGAGGGCATTCACCAGAACCCAACCATACTGCACCCTGATCTTGGACTTTCAGCCTCTGAAACTGTATTAAACAATTTTTTTTTTTTTTTTGATGCCAGGGATTGAACCCAGGGTCACCTAACACTGAGCCACATACCCAATTTGTATTGCTTTTAAGTCACCTAATGTATGTGAATTTGTTATAGCAGCCTGAATGAATTTTAAGACAGATTTTATTCACTCTTCTAACTCCCTTTCTTTTAATCTTTTGTCTTTGAGAAATGCCTCCAATCCCTTCAGCATTTTAATCAACCCCTTGGACTTCCTCCAGTTCAGCTTTGTCTTCCTGGAGATACAGCAGTCAGAATTGCTCACAGTATTTCAGGTTCAGGTATCAGTGTTTGTGTGAGTGATGAGAGTCTTGCATTATTTACTTTCAGCATCCTCTTTGCTGATGTTCAGAATTATTTTTATTGTTTTAACCTTTTCAAAGGACCAATATTTTAAAAACCACACCTGCTGAAAAGGAAATTACAAAAACAATCCCATTCACAATGACCTAAAAAAAAAAAAAAAGAGGAAAACTTCTTGGGAATTAATCTAACACAGAAGATTAAGGATTTCTGCAATGAAAACTATAGAATATGGAAGGAAAATATTGAAGACTTAAGAAGATGGAAAGAATTGGATAGGCAGAATTAATTTTGCTAAAATAGTCATACTACCAAAAGCATTTTACAAATTCTACAAATTCAATGCAAAATGACATTCTCATCAAAATACAATTGACATTCTTCACAGAACTAGAAAAAAGAAGTTCTAAAATTCATTAGGAAAAACAAGAGAGCCAGAATAGCTAAAGAAACCCTAAGCAAAGTGAGCTATGCTGGAGGCACCACAAAATTGGACTTTATACTACAGAGCTATAGTAACAAAAATAGTATGGTACTGGCACAAAAACACACATGAAGACCAATGAAATAGAAAAGAAGACACAGAGACAAATCCACATAAATACAGTTATCTGATACTATACAAAGGTGCCAAAAATGTATGTTGGAGAAAGGATAGCCTTTTAAACAAATGTGCTAAGAAAACTGGAAATCCATATGTAGAAGAATGAAACTTGACTCTTATCTCTCATCCTGCATAAAAATCAACTCAAAATGAATCAAAGACCTAGGAGTTAGATAAGAAACCTTAAAACTGTTAGAAGAAAATGTAGGCTCAATACTCCAACATGTTGGAATAGGAATCAACTTCCTTAACAGGACTCCTAAAGCACAAGAAATAAAATAAAAATCAGTAAGTGAGATGGCATCAAATTAAAAAGCTTCTGCACAGCAAAGGAAGCAGTTAAGAGCATGAAGAGAGAGCCTATGGAATGGGTGGAAATCTTTGCCACCTGCTCCTCAGATAGGGCATTAAAATTCAAAATGTACAAAGAATGCAAAAAACTTAACACCAAAAAAAAGTACCCTAACAAAACCAAAAACACCCCAAATAACTCAATAAATAAATAGGACAAAGAATTGATCAGACATGTCTCAAAAGAAGAAATACAAATGGCCAACAAATACATGAAAAAATGTTCAATGTCTCTAGCAATTTGGGAAATGCAAATCAAAGCCACATTAAATTTCATCTCACTCCATTTGGAATGGCAATTATTGAGAATACAAATAATAATAAGTGTTGGCAAGGGTAGTTGATGGGACTGCAAATTTAGTGCAACTACTCTGGAAACCAGTATGGATATTCATCAAAAAACTAGGAATGGAACCTCCATTTGACCGAACTATCCCACTTCTTGATATAAAATCAGCATACTATAGGGATGCAGTCACATCAATGTTTATAGCAGCACAATTCACAATAGCCAAGCTATGGAACCAACTTAGGTGCCCTTCAATGGATGAATAGATACAGAAAATGCGATGTATATATGCAATGGAGTATTATCCATAAAACAAATGAAATGATGTCATTTGCCAGTAAATAAATGGTACTGAATACTATTATGCTTAGTCATACCCCGAAAGTCAAAGGTCAAATGTCTTCTCTGTTATGTGGAATATGGTTCAAAATAAGGAGAGAGAGAGAGAAAGAGAGAGAGAAGAGAGAGAGAGAGAGAGAGAGAGAGAGAGAGAGAGAGAGAGAGAGACCATCGACCATCAAAATAGAAGAAAGATCAGTGGAGTAGGTGAAGGGGATTGATGGGAAGAACAGTGGAATGAATCTGACCTAACTTTCCTATGTACATATGTGAATATACTGCAGTCGATCTCACTATCATGTATATCCACAAGACTCTAATTCAAAAAAGTAGAACTAAGTAGCAGAAGATCAGTGGAGTAGAGGGAAGGGAACAGAGGGAGGGAGGAGGAGAGGAAAAGAAGTACTGGGGACTGGATGAGAGCAAATTATATTCCATGCTTTCATAATTATGTCAAATTGAATCCTAATGTTACACATAACATTAGGAACAAATTAAAAAAACACACCCTAGTGATTCCTCCACCATTTTCTTTGGTCATAACAATTGATGACTTTCATAACTATCCTTCTGTAAGCATGGTTTGAATTATTTGCTGCACCTGCCTAACCAGCACCCACATAAAATTTTACTTACTGTTTTTTATCTGTACCCTGGGATTATAACCATTCCCAGGAGATTATGATCCAAGAACAAATTGACAAAAAATTTAAGATTAATTTAATAATCTATTATCATCAGCATGAATAGCAAGAGTTGGAAGAAGGCAAAGTGTATCCTCTGAAGATGGGCAAAAAATGATTTACCCTAGCAGAAGCAAGTAAAAATACAATCTGATTTTCAAAAGATCTTTAACAAAGTCTGCACACAAGTTTCACGTGGTTATTTATTGAGAAAAGAGACTTGACTATCAGAATAAAATTTTATTTACATGAGGATAATTTTGTTGTCAGTTCAGGTGTTTTCTAATAAGTTATACATTAAAAAGATTTAACAAATGTAAAACAATGACACTTTTCTAATTTCTTTTGATTTGAAAAATATAGCTACTGTAAGGTTATTTTTACTAATTTTTAATGGACTTGTTATTTTCATTTAAAAATGAATAAATTAATATTTAAAAATTCTTAATTAAATTTTCCAACACTAGGAATATCAATGGACACAACCCACATCAAGTTCCTTGGAATCCCCAATAGTTTTTCAGATTGTGAAGGGATACAGAAGTCAGAATGTTGAGAACTGATGGATTTTTGAGAATCCAAATGTCATCTTCATATTCTTTACACATATGATTATTTTCTTCTTCACAGGGTCCTGTTACATTTGTTCTACTCACTAGGGAGTTTGTATTTATCTTAGAGCCCAGAGCAGTTTCTTTCCGACTGGAAGTTCTAAAGGTAGAAAAGTACACAGAGTAGTGTTCTGTAATACAGTAAATAGCAAATACAGTGGCAACAGCATGGGAGAGGATAACATGAACTTCAGCTTTTTGTGGTTTTGAGTGAATATCGAAAATTCAGTAGTTAGCTTCCAAACACTGATATTTTTTATCCATAGGGCATATTTTATAATCTTGAAAGTACAAGAATTTCTTTTTCTGCAGTGATAGTGTCTATGAAAGGAAGATAAAAGCATGAAGTCTGGGACAATCATCTAATTCTTAAAAAGTTTGGGAAAGGGTGTGCTTTCAAAGATGGACTAAGAGAAGTCTCAAAAGTTCAGATGGAGAAGAACTGAAGAGTGTAAGAAGGCAAGTCTATGAAACTGGCTGAGCGCTCCTGCTTCTAAAGTGGGTGGAGTGGGTATCACTGGAGACATCTCATGGTCATATTTTGCCTGCCCTCTCCGAGCTACATGTGAGTTAAGACACAAACAGCATTCGACTAAGACCTAGTGAGAACCAGCAGTTTCTGAGAAAATATAACCAGGATAGTGTAAAGTCTTCAGATGCTCCTTCAGATATAAGCAAAACACTGGACACAACAGAGTAGATGCTATTGTAGTTTATCCGACTGCCTTTGCGTATGCTAGGTGAGTGCTCTCCAAGCGGAGTCACCACTCCAACTTTATCCGACTGCCTTTGAAGGCTCAAAGAAATATATAGAAGAACTTTCGTAATTGAACACAGAAGGGATTAGAGACAGGTTTAAGATTTCCTATGAGAAGACAGATTTACTTCAAAGATTGAACAACTAACCTACAACGTCACCATGTGGAATGAAGCTAGTTTGGTAGATAGAATATTGCTCTCTCAATGACATCTATATCCCCATAATCCCTGGAACCTACCAAGATGCTACTTTACATGGCAAAAAAGATTTTGCAGGTGTGACATTAAAGACTGTAAGATGCAGAAATTGTCTCTTGAATTATCCAAATGGGCTCAACTTCAACACACAGATCTTCAAAAATGAGAGAACCTTCCCCAACTGGAACCAAAGAAAGGGAGATGTGATTGTGACTGTGTTATGGTTTGGTTGTGAGGTGTCCCCCAAAACCCATGTGTGGGACAATGCAAGGAAGTTCAGAGGAGAAATGACTGGGTTATGAGAGCCTTAACCCAATCAGTGAATTAATCCCCTCTGGGATTAACTGATGGTAGGTGGGTAGGGTGTGGCTGGAGGAGGTGGGTCATTGAGGGGTGTGCCTTTGGGGTATATATTTTGCCCAGGGACTGCGAACAGCTCAGTTAGGTTTGTACTCAGCATTTTTATTTTGAGACTTTGAACACTCTGTCACTGATTTTAATTTAATGTCAATCATTTGTTTTAAATGGTTGACTTTCTGTTACTTTCAGGGTAATTTTAGTATATCTTAAGGCTGATGGTGTTCTGAGGAGAAGACAGCTGACAGACAGTAATTTGACTTTTAGGACACGTTTTTCCCTTTGTGTCCATTTGAAACCTATCTGCATTTCATAACCCTAGTGAAAAGGGAATACTCTTGCCAAACATCAAAAAACATGCTGAATACCAAGGTAAGAAGAATATAACAGCTAATAAAAATGGCTAAGCAAGGAGTTTAGAACTAACATCCTAATCACTGTGTCTCACCCAGGTGTTATCCCAGACTCAGTATTAAATTCTATCAGGACACAGGGAAAGCAAAACTTTCACCAGATGTGCATTTTATTTGAAGTCTTGGGGCACTTAGGGGATTCCTCATGAGTATAAGAAGGTTTAATTGCAAGAGTGATGAACTTGGAGGACCGAGAAGGAATTAAAATGGAAAGGAAAAGCATTTTCCATGTGGTTCTATGTGGTCTGGATTATGCTCTTCAACTGGGTTTAGCTTATAGAAAGTCACCATTGAACTACTTCTGGCTTACCTTTTACTGATCTAGGAAAATTCCACTAATGCAGCAATTTCCAAGGCACAGAATGTGACCTCCAAGTGGTGTTTGTACCTCAGGGGGTCTATTTCTTCAGTTCCTGAAAGCCTCCAACAATAGTTTGGACAATCTCAATTGTGAGGAATCATGAGCGGATACTGGTTCATAGGTGAATGATATCTATAGCAGTTATCATGATCAGATCCACTGCAAACCCACGGTATTCTCACTTAGGAGGACAATGTCTAAAATGCCAAGAAAATGATGGGAAACATACACATTTCATTAAATAGAACGTTGTTACACTGTGAATTTTTTTTTCTGTGACCAACTCTGAATCAGAGCAGTTAGTACATTTTACACAGGATGAATGTACTTCTATAAAAATAGTGTTCTTTCCTGTGCAGGGAATGCTGATAAAAGTAGGGAATGGGAAGATTAGGAAAGAAGTGTGTAGTAGAAACTGCCACAGGGATGTGCTCTCTTTGATTTGGACCCATGGACACAGCACAGGAACCGAAGTCAAGAGGTCTGGGTTTCCTTCTGTCTTCATCCTTAACTAAGGAATAAGTGAGGGACTGCATAATTCTTCACATGGATTTCTTATTCTGTAACACGTTATCAACAACACCTCCCTTGAGCATTATTTTAAAAAGTATATTGAAAACAGGGAGTAATTCCTCCAAAATAGAGACCAGTGAGACACTGGTGCTTAAGGAGATTGGCTTTATTCTTTCCTCAGCCTTACTCTGCAAAACAAGAATAATAATGCTTATTCCTTTCCCAAAGCACTCCCTTTATCCAGAAAGAGATCCTTCAGGAAAACTCCCCCTGCTTTCTTTTTTTTTTTTGTGAAAAATATAAATATTTTGGTGACTGTTTAAAAATGGATTTGTGTTCTCTTGAGACAATCAATAACTAAATACCATTGACTGTGATGAGGACAGTTGTCAAAATAGAGCCACAGCTGTTAGGACCAAGTTGGGGAGGCAGGAGGTAAAGCCAGTCCCTTGATGGGGGAGCGGGGAAGGATGAAAAGGGCCGGGGACACTTGAGACATCCTGCTCCTGACTGAGGTGTGCACACTTCAGTGTCCAGTGGCTACTGGTACTATTTACTTCTTTCTCACCTTAGACACCAATCGGCAGCTTATTTAGCATTTAAATGTTCTTTGGGGAAAGAAAATTGGCATAAACCTATTAAACTTGAATAAATCTAAGAAGTATGGAGAACATGTTTAACATTTTAGTGACTTGGTGGTAAAATTCTATGAAATCAGTTTGGGTGAGGATCCTTGGCACACAAATTGAGTGTTTACAGTTCCTGATTCACTGGGCATGGCAAAACCCTATCTGAACCATCTGTTCCTGTGGTGTTAACAATCTCGGTAGAAAAGAGCACAGACATGGCTGTGCTTGCAAACTTCTTCCTTAAATACGTTTCATGAAAAACTTACATGCCTGCCTTTGGCACTCCATCCTTTTATTGATTATATCTTCTTGGCAAACAAATTTCTCTTAAACTTGATAAAACTTTAAGTGGAACTTAAGTTCAGCATATACAATTAAAATTATTTTTGGTTAACAAGTATTAACTGTGCATTTTTATGGGTTAGTGTGATATATTTCAGTACATGAAATGCACCATGCATGGATCAAATCCACCCTCCCCTGTTCCCACCTTTAGTAATCGCTATTCTGTGCTCAGATTGACTTTTTCTTAGCTTCTACTTATGAAAGAAAGCATGTAGTCCTTATCTTTCTACATCTGCATTCTTTCACGTTACATAATGACTTCCAGGTCCATCCATTTTGCTGTAAGGATTTCATTCTTATTTATGGCTGAATAATAATATTATTTTTACCTTTCTCAAAACTCCAAAGTCAACTTTTAAAAAATCATGTATGCTTTTCTCATTATTGTTATATTCCATATTAATATTTTTTCTTTCTCAGTTTATACCCAGAGGACTTAAAATGAGCATACTACAGTAATGCAGACACATTAATGTTTATAGCAGCTCAGTTCACAATAGCTAGATTGTGAAACCAACCAAGATGCCCTTCAACAGATGAATGGTTAAAGAAACTGTGGTATATATATACACAATGGAATATTATTCAGCCACAAAGAGGAAGAATATTATGGCATTTGTAAATAAATGGATGGAATTGGAGAATATCATGCTAAGTGAAATAAGTCAATCCCCCAAAAAACCAAAGGCCAAAATGTTTACCCTGATAAGTGGAGAATGATATATAATGGGGTTGGGGAGTGTGGGGAGTGAGAGAAGAATGGAGGAAATTTGGATTATGTAGAAGGAAATGAGAGGGAGATGGTGGAATGAGACAGACATGACTACCCTATGTACACGTATGATTACATGAATGGTATGAATCTACATCGTGTACAACCATGGAAATGAAATGATGTACCCCATTTGTGTACAATGAATCAAAATGTAGGGTGTAAAAAATTAAAAAATAAATAAATAATTAAATTAAAAAATATTCAAATTCTGTAGACTGATACAAATATCTGTAATTTTAGTCCAACTTACATCTTTCAAATCCTCCTTGGACAATTTCAGTGAATTTGGTTTTTTTCCTAAATGTGGTTGTAGGGTCATCCATGGTATATTCACTCATCACCATAATGTATAATATTTTACTATGCTGCAGGATTGTCTGTGGTAAATGTTCAGTGACTTTAACTTCCTAAATTTCTTTCAGCTTTGGAAAAGGATTTTTAAAGAATATTTCTTGCACTAGAGTAAGCATACTCCTAATGAGAAAACATATTTTTCTGAGTTCATTTTATCTGCGATCTGATTGATTCACTCTTCCATTTAGATAGCAAATGCTTCATAGCACAATTACATCAGCATGCTAGATATAGCTTGGTGTTTGTTTTTACCTTCCACTCCTCATCCATCAATCTATTACAGTTATGACATGCCATCTGCTTTAAGTTATTTTCTTATTTATTCAGAGTATTAATGTGAATTCTACTATATATAGATGAAATGCTTAAATATAAGAAAATATAATAAATATTAAGAAAAATTATAAAGGTAAATATTAAGAAATATAAATGTGAATATCAAGAAAAATTCTTCTTTGGGGTTCACAGAAAGAGGAGTGGTAAGGATCCTAAATACTAAGGCTACAATGAAATTAGTTTTCAAATCGTCTGTTTACTTTAGTTCCCTTTTTTCTCCCCTCAAAAACTATTGTCCTGATCAGTTAATTCAGACCAAGTTATGGTGCAGTAACAAATAATTCTAAACAATCTCAGCCACTTACAACAACAGAGGTGCATGCATTTCCTAGCGTGCAGCATATTGGGGGTCACTTGGTGATAACTCTGTGCCATGTCTCACACTCAAGGCATAGAGCAACGGTTGGACCACAAAAAGGCTCTTGAGTTTGTTCAGTAGTCACCTGTGTCACTTACACTCACATTTATTTTGTGCATAGCAATAAACAAGCCTGGTGTTGATGAACTGAGTGATATAATTCTCTTTATACAAGGGAGGAGCTGGTATGGAAGGGCACCAAGTCATTTGAAAAAATAATTCCATCTACTCTCCAGTCTTTGTAAATGACTCCTTACATTTATACAGAAACACATCTATAAACACTACTGTAAAACAATGGGCATGATTTTCCTTAAAACAGTCAGCAGAGATGTTGAACATTTTTTCATGTATCTGTTGATTGCTTGTAGACCTTCTTCTGTGAAGTGTCTGTTCATTTCCTTAGCCCATTTGTTGATTGGGTTACTTGTATTCTAGATGTAGAGTGCTTTGAGTTCTTTATAGATTCTGGAGATTAGTGCTCTATCTGAAGTATGAGTGCCAAAAATTTTCTCCCACTCTGTAGGCTCTCTCTTCACATTGCTGATAGTTTCCTTTGCTGAGAGAAAGCTTTTTAGTTTGATTCTATCCCAGTTATTGATTCTTGCTTTTATTTCTTATGCTATGAGAGTCCTGTTAAGGAAGTCTGATCCTAAGGCGATATCTTGAAGATTTGGATCTACTTTTTCTTCTATAAAATGAAGGGTCTTTGGTCTGATTCCAAGGTCCTTGATCCATTTTGAGTTGAGTTTTATGCAGGGTGAGAGATAGGGGTTTAGTTTCATTCTGCTGTATACGGATTTCCAGTTTTCCCAGCACCATTTATTAAAGAGGCTATCTTTTCTCCATTGCATGCTTTTGGCACCTTTGTCTAGTATGAGAAAACTGTATTTATTTGGGTTTGTGTCTGTATCCTCTATTCTGTACCATTGATCTACCTGTCTATGTTGTACCAATACCTCAAAACTACCCTAAGATTCCATCTCACCCCAATTAGAATGGTGATTATCAAGAATACAAGCAACAATAGGTGTTGGCAAGGATGTGGGGAAAAAGGTACACTCATACATTGCAGGTGGGGCTGCAAATTAGTGCAGCCACTCTGGAAAGCAGTGTGGAGATTCCTTAGAAAACTTGGAATGGACCCACCATTTGACCCAGCTATCCCACTCCTTGGCCTATACCCAAAGGACTTAAAATCAGCATACCACAGAGATACAGCCACATCAATGTTCATAGCTGCTCAATTCACAATAGCCAGATTGTGGAACCAAACTAGATGTCCTTCAATTGATGAATGGATAAAGAAACTGTGATACACACACACACACACACACACACACACACACACACACAATGGAATACTACTCAGCCATAAAGAATAATAAAATTATGGCATTTGCAGGCAAATGGATGAAATTGGAGAATATCATGCTAAGTGAGATAAGCCAATCTCAAGAAACCAAAGGACGAATGATCTCGCTGATAAGCGAATGATGATACATAATGGGGGGTGGGAGGGGGCAAGAATGGAAGAAGGAGGGACTGTACCGAGGGAAAAGTGGGGTGGGAAGGAAAAAATAACAGAATGAATGAAACACCACTACCCTATGTAAATGTTTTATTACACAAATGGTATGCCTCTACTTCATGTACAAACAGAGAAACAAGTTGTACCCCATTTGTTTACAATAAAAATAAATAAATAAAAAAAATAAAACAGAAAATAGGACTTGACAGAAAACAACAATAACAACAAAAACAAAAATAAAAAATTCTATGATTATTTTATAAGCTCTGATTAGAAAATAAAATAAAATGATATTAAAAAAACAATCAGCAGAATTTTTAATCTTTGAAAAGTAAATGTTCTTTTGACAATTTAGAAAATTTTTTTCCAATATTATTCAAAGACTTGTGAATATTATTTGAATATCCTCAATCCTTTGAGGTTGGTTTGAAATTCAGAAATGATTTTAACTCATTTGCAGTCAATTCTGCTAAGTAGAATGAGTTACTGCTATGGTTTGAATATGTGTGTTTCACATGTTGGAAACACACACATTCATATGTTGAAACCAAAAATTTATTGTGATTGTATCAAGTATCAAGTGTCAAGAGGTCGAACCTTTGGGGGTGATTAAGTCACTCTATCCTCATGGGTAGAATTATTGCTCTTAGAAATAGATTTAAGGGAACTGCCTAACCCTTTGCTTTTTGTCCTTCTCCCATATGAGGTCAAAGCTAGAAGACTCCATCTATGAACAAGGAAAAAAATCCTTCACTGGTCACTGAATCTGCTGGAACCTTCATTGTGGATTTCATAGTGTGTTAGTTGACCTTCCATCACCGTAACAAAATACCGAGATAATAAGGTCTGGTATTGTGATTCTTCCTGCATCACTTTTTTCGGTAAGGATTGCTTTGGCTCATCTGGGTCTCTTACTTTTCAAATGAATTTTATGACTGCTTTTCTAGTTCTATGAAGAATGTGATTGGAATTTTAATAGGAATTGCATTGAATCTGTATAGTGCTTTTGGTAGCATGGTCATTTTGACAATGTTAATTCTGCCTATCCAAGAATGTGGGAGATCCTTCCATTTTCTAACATCTTCTTCAATTTCTTTCTTTAGTGCTCTGTAGTTTTCATTGTAGAAATCTTTCACCTTTTTTGTTACATTGATTCCCAAGTATATATATTTTTTGAGGATATTGTGAATGGGTTAGATTTTTTGATTTCTCTTTTAGTTGATTCATCACTAATGGATGGGAGCACAATTGATTTATGGGTGTTAATTTTATATTCTGCTACTTGGCTAAATTCATGTATGAGCTCAAGGAGCTTTCTGGTGGAGTTTTTTGTGTCTTCTAAATGTAGAATCATGTTGTTAGCAAATAGGGATAGTTTGAGCTCCTTTCCCCATTCATATCCATTTAATTTCTTTCTTCTTCTACTTTTTTTTTTTTTTTTTGTCTAATTGCTCTGGCTAGAATTTCCAGGTTTTAGAGGGAATGCTTTCAGTTTTTCTCCATACCAGATCTTAAACTATACTACAGAGCTATAATAACAAAAATGGCATGGTATTGGCACAAAAACACACATGAAGACCAATGGAACAGAATAGAAGACATAGAGACCTACCAACATAAACACAGTAATCTCATACTAGACAAAGTTGCCATAAACCATACATTGGGAAAAATATAGCCTGTTCAAAAAATGGTGCTGGGGAAACTGGAAATCCATATGTAGTAGAATGAAATTAAACCCCTCTCTCTCACCCTGTACAAAACTCAATCCAAAGTGGATCAAGAACCTAGCCATTAGATTAGAGACCCTGTGCCTACTAGAAGAAAGAGTACACCCAACTCTTCATCACATCAGCTTAGGAACTGACTTCAACAAGACTTTTAAAGATTAAGAAGTAAAAGCAAGAATTAATAAAAGGGATGGTATCAAACTAAAAAGCTTCTCCACAGCAAAGGAAACAATCAAAAATGTTAAGAGAGGGCCTACGGAATGGGAAAAATTTTTGCCAGCTACATCTCAGCATTGCTTTGTAGCATATATAAAGAACTCAAAAAACTTAACATCAAAAAATCAAATAGCCCAATCAACAAATGGGCAAAGAAACTGAACAGGCACTTCACAGAAGAAAAAAAATGAAAAGTCAACAGATATTTGAAAATATGTTCAACATCGCTAGCAATTAGAGAAATGCAAATTAAAACACCACCAAGATTTCATCTCACTCTAGTCAGAATGGCAATATCAAGAATATGAGTAACAGTAAATGTTGGCAAGATGTGGGGAAAAGAGGTTCACTCACATATTGCTGGTGGGACTGCAAATTGGTACAATCACTCTGGAAAGCGGTATGGAGATTCCCCAGAAAACTTGGAATGGAACCCCATTTGACCCACTTATCCCTCTCCTCAGTATGTATCCAAAGGACTTAAAATCAGCATATTACAGTGATGAGGCTGCATTAATGTTTATAGCAGCTCAATTCACAATAGCCAAGTGCTGTGTCTATTTTCTGCCACTCCGACACTTGACGCGGTCTGTTGATTGTCCTCCCTCTTGGGGGCCATAGGAGTGGCATGTCTCCAGGTGTAGTTGCTTTTTAATATTAATAATCAATATATCATTTAGAAACATTGGGAAAGTTTTACTGTATTGGGGCACAAAATATCGCACAATAAAAATTTAGCAGTAATACATGGATAAAATATATGAAAATAAA
Source organism: Sciurus carolinensis (assembly GCF_902686445.1). Classification (NCBI taxonomy): domain Eukaryota; kingdom Metazoa; phylum Chordata; class Mammalia; order Rodentia; family Sciuridae; genus Sciurus; species Sciurus carolinensis. The sequence continues at coordinate 126,368,536 of NC_062221.1, read as the reverse complement.
CAATTGTGGCTGTGCTTGAGTTTAAAGGAGACGGTGATTGCTTTAGTATAATAATAGATGGATAAAGAGGCATTCCTCTGAGCTTGGATGCAGTGTTTAGCCTTTGTTGCTTTCCTAGTTTCAATAGTTGATTCTAGAGATACTTTACATAATAAAAACATTGAGTTTAGTCATAAATATAATTTGTGCTTTTCCTATATTTAGTCTAATTCTTTAAGAATCAGAATAAAATTGTAGTCCACCATTATATGAAATTAGAATAGACTATATATTAATTATAAGTTGATTTCTTTGCCCTTTAATAATAGTAAAAACTTTTTACTGTTAAACTCTGGAGTTCATGGCGGGGGTAGTTTCTCAGAGAATCTAGTGACGTGTTTGTTCTGAAGGTTAAAGGCTGGCAGATCATGGTGCCCTCAGTGTAGCTGGGAGACGAATTTGTTTCAGTTTAGCTGGGAGACAAGGTTGTTTTAATCTAGCTGGGAAATAAGATTGTTTTGGTCTGGACTGACATACAGAGAGAATGTGTACTTTGAAGAGAAGCATAGATTGTACTTTTGAAGGTTTTTCTTGTTTTAAACTAACCAAAAATGATATAATCATTACTAAAGAAAAATATCTATAAAAGACTGGAAGAAAAAATAAAGCCAGATTCAGCCTCAGAACACTTGGTGTCTCTGTCTGCTGTTTCTCCACCATGCCGATGCCTCCCATCCACCAAGGACCCCTGACCCCTGCTAGGGCTGGACCCTAGCAGCCAAGTTATGGAATCAGGCTAGATGTCCTTCAACAGATGAATGGATAAAGAAATGTGACACACACACACACACACACACACACACACGCACACACACACAGTGGAATATTAATCAACCAGAAAAAAGAATGAAATTATGGGATTTGCTGGTAAATGGAAGGAAATGGAGAATATCATGTTAAGTGAAATAAGCCAGTCCCCCAAAACCAAAGGCTGAATGTTCTTTCTGATATGTGGATGCTAACTCACAACAAGGGAGGGAAGGCAGGGGAAAAATAGAAATTCATCGGACTGGACATGGGTGAGTGGGGGGAGGGATAGGGGGATGGAAATAGGAAATAGCAGAATGAATTAGACATAACTTTCCTTTGCTCACCAATGAATACGTGACCATTGTAACTCCACATTATGTACAACCACAAGAATGGGATTGGAATGGATTGTACTCCATGCATGTATAATATGTTAATATACACTCTACTGTCATGTATATCTAAAAACAACAGATTAAAAAAAAACCCAAAATACTGACAAAGTAAACTTAACAGGAGGAAAGATTTATTTTGACTCATGGTTTGGGGTTTCAGTCCATGTTTGCTTGACTCCATCATTCTGGGCCCATGGTGAGGCTGATCATAATAGGCAGTGCATGGAGGAGCAGAGTTGCTCACCTCATAATGGCTGAGATGCAAAGAGAAAGAGTAAGGGGACCGGATCCCAATACACCCTTCAAGGGCATGCCCCTAACGATCCAACCTTATCCAATGCGGCTGTACTTGCTAAAGTTTTCATTTCCTCCCAACAGCACCATTACCCAGGAACCAAGCTTTCAACACATGAGAGTTTGGGGGACTTTTTAAGTTCTAAACCATAACTTGGCCTCCAAAACCATAAGAAATAAATTTCTGTTATTTATAAACTATCCGGTCTAAGGCACTTCTTTACAGCAGCACAAATGTATGTGATGCTTAGAGAGTCATATATTTAAATAAAAAGGTAATTTTTAACTAATAACTATAATTTAGACTTTCTTCTGTGGCCTATGAATTAATAATGCAGGCAATTCCAAAAGACATTTTCTAAGAATAATTGGAGCAAATGCTTGCATAAATTAGAATATGTGCATAATATTATGCAGTGAAGATTTCAAAGGTGAAAAATTCACTTGGATACTTACACTTTGGTTGATTTAATATACAGCAAAATCATGGGGTGACAGGAGTTCGGTTAAGTTTTGTGTCTCATTCTCCACACAGGTAGTGGGGTTTTATCAACACAGGCCTTCAAGATTCGGTGGATTTTATTTTAATTGAGGCTAGACCTCTGACAGATTTAATAAGTGAAAACATCTCTGTTTAATGGTTGCTAGAAGATGAAGTGGAAAATAGTGATTTTAATTAGCCTTGCATTCCTTCATTCTTTTATGAAATGTGAATTTTGGGTTCTCATTTACAGCTTTTGCTTCACTGCATTGGTTACACTATGCCTCATTTCTTTTATTTCTTTTTATTATAATAATTAGCACACATTAATGTACAAAAATGACTTTCATTGTGACAAGTTCATACTTGCATGGAATGAATTTTGATTAATCACCCTGTCACCCTTTCTTACCCATTTCCCTTCCCCTAATCCCCTTTTCCCTTGTTAATAATCCCCCTTCTGCTTTCTTATCATCTTTTCACCCCTAGATTCTATATATGATACTTGTCTTCCTGAGTCTGGCTTAGTTTGTTTAACATGATGATCTTTAGCTTCATCCATTTTCCTATAAATAACTTGACCCTGCTCTTCTTTATGGTGGATTAATACTGCACTGTGTATATATATCACATTTTCTTTATCCATGGGTCAGGTCAAGAGCACCTAGGCTGATTGGATCACCTGGCTACTGTGAATTGTGCCCTGGTAAATGTGTGTATGCAGGTATCTATAGTATGTTGACTTTGACTCCTCTTGGTATATATACCCAGGAGTGTACAGCTAGCTCACCATACTGTTTTCCACCCTGCATGTACTAATTTACATCCCTACTGACAGTGTATAAGGGTTCCTTTCCTTTGCATCTTTACTAGCATTTGTTACTTTTTGTTTTCTTGATAACCATTCTGACTAGAATGAGATAGAACCTAATGTGGTTTTGATTTGCATGTATCTGAAAGCTAAAGAAGCAGAACACATTTTCATATAATCATTGGACATTTGTACTTCTTCTGAGAAGTGTCTGTTCAGGTCATCTGCCAATTTATTGATTAGATCACGCATTCTTTTGTTGTTAAATCCTGTAAGTTCTTTATGTATTCTGGATATTAATTCTCTTTCAGATGAATAGTTGGCAAACTTTTCTCTGTAGGCTGCCTTTTTATTCTTTTGATTGTTTCCTTGGCTTTGAAGAAGCTTTTTAGTTTGATATAATCCCATTTGTTAATTCTTACTATTATTTCCTAAGCTACAGGGGTCAGGTTCAGGAAATTTTTATCTTGAAGTGTTCCTCCTATGTTTTCCTCTATCAGTTCCAAAGTTTCAGATCTTTGATCCATTTTGAGTTGATTTCTTTCACAAGGCGAGTGACAGGAATCTAGTTTCAATCTTTTACATTCAGATATCCAGTTTTCTCCATGTCATTTGTTGAAGAGGCTGTCTCTTCTTCAGTGTATATTTTTGGTTCCTTTGTCAGGACTCAGATGACTGTAGATGCATGGGTTCACTTATGAGTCCTCTATTGTCTTCCATTAGTCTACAAGTCTGTTTTTATGCCAAGACCATTGATGTTTTTGTTACAAAGACTTCATGGTATATTTTAAAATTGGGTATTGTGGCATCTCCAGCATTGTTCTTTTTGCTCAGGATTGCTTTTGGTTAGTCAGGGTCTTGGTGCTTCTGTATGAATTTCAGGATTGCTTTTCTAGTTCTGTGAAGAATGTCACTGATACTTTGATGGGGATTGCATTGAACCTTTTAGATCATTTTTGGTAGTATGGCCATTTTAATAATATTACCTCTCGCAACCATGAACATGAACTGTCTTTCTACCTTCCAGGGTCTTCTTCAATTTCTTTCTTCCATGCTTCATAATTTTCATTGCAGAGGTCTTTCACTGTTTTGGTTTGATTTATTCCTAGATATTTTGTTTTCTTTTGGAGATACTATGAGTGGTTTTATTTTCCTAATTTCTCTCTCAGTTTGTTAATTATTGGTTCATTTTAGGACAACTACTGATATTTATATGTTGATTTTTTTATCCCTCTACTTTGCTGAATTTGTTTACCAGTTCTCAGAGACTTTTGGTGGATACTTTAGGGTTTTCTAGGTAGATAATTGTGTCATTTGCAGAAAAGGGGTGATTTGGTTTTCTTTGTCCTATTTTTATCACTTTTGTTTCCCTTGCCTGATTGGTCTGGCTAAAATTTTTAGCACAATATTGAATCAGCGTGGTGAGAGTGGACATTGATGTCTTATTTCTGATATTAGTTTTAGTTTTTCCCCATTCAGCATGAAGTTGGCAATAGGTGTGATACCCAGGAATGTACAGCTAGCTCACCACACTGTTTTCCACACTGCATGTACTAATTTACATCCCTACCGACAGTGTATAAGGGTTCCTTTCCCTTGCATCTTTGCTAGCATTTGTTACTTTTTGTTTTCTTGATAACCCATTCTGACTATGTGGTTTCGATTTGCATGTATCTGAAAGCTAAAGAAGTGAAACACATTTTCATATAATCATTGGACATTCGTACTTCTTTTGAGAAGGGTATCACATACAGCCTGGTGTGATCCTTCTATGGGCTTTTATCATGAAGGGATGTCAAATTATATTGATGACTTTTAAAAAATCTATTGTGATGATTATGTGATTTTTATTCTTGATTCTATTTATGCAGTTGTTTATATTTATTGATTTGTGTATGTTTCTCTGGAAGGAAAACAATTTGATTATGGTGTATGATCTTTTTAATATGATGTTGAATTTTATTTGAAAATATTTCTTGAAGATTTTCATATATATGTTAATTGAGGATATTAGTCTATAATTTGCTTTTTCTATTGTGTCCTTATGAGATTTTGGTAGTAGGGTAATACTGGCTTCACAGAATGAATCTGGAAAGGTTCCTTCCTTTTCTATCTTATGGAATAGTTTGAGGTTCATTGGTATTTGTTCTTTAAAAGTCTTGTAAAATTCAGCAGTGAATTTGCATGGTCCTATATTTTCTTTTTCCTTAGGAGACATTTATTTGCTACTTCAATCTCAGTGCCTGCTATTGATCTATTTATGTTATTTTGTATCCCTTGATTCAATTTGGGAAGGTCATATATGTCTAAAAACTTGCCTATTTTTTCCAGAGTTTCCAATTTATTGTCATGTGATTTTCAAAATATTCCCTTATTTTTGTTAATTTCTTCTGGTTATTTTGAATAATCTATGTTTGTTCCTTTCTACCTTATTCATTTTAGAGGTTTGAAGATTTACTGTAGTGATAATTTTTGATTCTTTCCAATTCTCATTTATTTCTCTAGTCCTCTGTTGGAACTAATGACATGTTAACTAACTCAGGCTGACTCCTTACTTCTTGGCGAGTGAGCTAGATCAAGGCCTCAAAAGCAGTTTCAAAGGTTAATGACCATAAACTGGACCATCGTCAGGGATTGGTTAACAACAGTTCCGTGAACATAATCAGCTCGTGCTTGCCATATAGTCCTATGGGATCTCGCCTGCGTGAACCCCCCGGGCCTTGCTGACCTTTAAGCTGATTGGTTCCCACCTAGCCCCCACCCTACATAAAAGCTGTGTGACTTCCTCAATAAACGAGTTCCTCCTGTGACTGGTCTCCCTGATGCGTCTGATTGTCCTCTGTCGGAGGGTTGGGTGCAGGAGGTCAGTTGACCCTACCTATCCCAGTCTGACCATGTTGGGGAGTGCTCCCTTCCCTTGCCGCTGGTCGAGAAGAGCAAGGGGGCTTAAGACCCTGGCACTCCTCTGGTAAGACTCATTGTTTCCTGTGCCCTCATAATTATCTTGCTTCCTCTATTGTGTAGAATTCATTTAAGTATCTTCTGAAATGTTGGTTTAGTGGTCATGAATTCTAGTAGTGTATGCTTATCTTAGGAGATCATTATTTCACCTTCAGTTCTGGATGTGGGAAGTCCCTCCAAAGTTCATCTGTTGAAAGCATGGTCCCCAATTCAGCAAGATCCAGTGGTGGGACTTTTAGGTAATGATTGGATCATGAGGGATCTGATCTCATCAATGAATCAATCATTAAATAGATTAAATAGATTGATTCATTGATAGCTGAATGGATTGCTGGGAGGTAGAAACTAGTAAGAGGAAATAAGTCACCGGGGAATACCCAGAACGGGTTTATCTTCCACATATCCTTCTTGTTTCTCTCTTGCTGCTTCCTGTTTGCCATGAGTTGAGCAACTTTCCTCTATCATGATGTTCTGCCCCACCTGCAGCCCAAAGGAATGGAGCCATGATGTTTTTGCCTTCGAGCCCACGGACTATCAACTGAGTCTTCTGAAATCATGAGCTGAAATAAATCTTTCTTTCAGTTTTATTTGATGGGTATTTTGGTCACAGTGATGAAAGGCTAACTCATACAATTCTGAAGGATAACTTTGTGGGGTACAATAATCAGTGTAGGCCATTACTTTCTTCTAAGGTTTGAAATACATCTTCCCATTCTTTCTTAGCTTTTAGGGTTTCTGCAGAGCAATATGCTGTTGTTCTGATGAATTTGCTTTTATAAGTGACTTGGCACTTCTCTCTTGCAGGTTTTCATGTTCTTTCTTTGTTCTGTAGTTTTGGAAGATTAACTATGGTTTGCATTTCACTAATTGCTAGAGATGTTGAACAATTTTTTCATATATTTGTTGGTAATTTGTATTTCTTCTTTTGAAAAATGCCTGTTTAGTTTTTTTTGCCCATTTATTTATTGGGCAATTTATTGATTGATGTTAAGCTTTTTGAGTTCTTTGTACATTTGGACATTAATTCCCTGTCAGAGGAGTAGCCAGCAAAGATTTTTTTCCCATTCTCTACTCAGTTTTTATGCTTTTGAACTTTTCTTTATTTTTTCTTTCTTTTTTTTTTGTGAAGAAGCTTTTAAATTTGATGGCATCCCACTTATTGATTCTTGGTTGTATTTCTTGTGCTTTAGGAGTTCTGTTAAAGAAGTTGGTAGCACCACCAATATGATGGAGTATTGACCCTATATATTCTTCTAGCAGTTGCAAAGCTTCTCATCCAATTCCTAAGTTTTGCTCAGTCATAAAGAAAATGAAATTATGGCATATGATGGTAAATGAATGGAAATGGAGAACATCATGCTAAGTGAAATAAGCCAGACTCAGAAAGTCAAGGTTGAATGTTTTTTTCTCATATGTAGAAGCTAGAGCAAAATAAGGGAAAAAACACGGAGTGAGGGATCAAATATCACAAACATATAGGGAAGAAGTAGAGGAGTAGAAGGAGATTGAGAGTGGGGAGGAGGGATGGGGAAGGGGAGGAAATGTAGAATGAATTCAACAAATTCACTATGTACATGTGTAACTATGCCACAGTGAGTTCCACCTTTAGGTAATGCACCAATCAAAAACAAATAAATAAATGAGTGATGGGGGAAGGAGGAGGGGAAGGAAAGGAGGACAGGCACCAAGGACTGAAATGGAGTAAATAAAATTGCAAGCATGTATGATTTCTCAAAATGAACTCACCTCTTGCATATGACTATAATGTACTAATACAAATATAGGAGAAACTCAAAAGTTAAAAATTAATAAAGGTAAAATTCATAATAATAAAACAATAAAAGGAGATGAAAAAGGGAAAAAGAAGAAAGATTTTTTTATAAGGAAAAGAATGAGGAAGAGGAGGAAAAGAGATAAAAATCTAATTAAAGAATAAAAATTAGATGAAGATGGGGGGGAGGTTAAAAAAGAGAAACAAGTCAGAAAACATTCCTCCTAGCTGAGATGCTCGGATGTGGGGGAGTGTACTTCTTTCTGGGGCCTCTAATACTGGAATCCACCAGGTATGGGATGGGTAGTGAATTGCAGCTGAGCCTGTTACAGTTCCTCTCTGCCCCCACCAGAGAGGTTGGTGCTGTATATGCTGAGCACTACCTGCAATTTCACACAAGGCTGGGCTGGTTAATCGCATGTTTTCTGTGTGTCAGGGCTGTATTCATCCCTTAGGCTTTTCAATGTGTACCCAGAGTCACTGCTAGCCCCAACTAGCTAGGGCACATTGACTGGGAAAGTGTCCGCTCACTCCAGAGGTTCCCAGTCTGTGCACACCACCCAGAGGGGTGGCAGCATCCAGGTGGAGGTATATCCCCAAATGCGTGAAAGAGTGGAGGAACCAAGCAGACCATTGAGTTCTTTGGTGGAGAAGGCAGCCACAGGAGCTGAGCATTCTTCTGGCTTGGTCTTGGCACTCTTGGACAGGACCCCACAGGAAACCACGTGCAGTGGTGTTGCTTCGTATCACAGAGGGTGGGGCCACTGAGCATTTTGTCCTGCATCCCAAGCTTTTTCAGGCTTCAACTCCTCGGTGGTCTGCAGCTCTACCCTGGCTGGGACTGTGGGTTGCTTGTTCACCACTGGGCTCTCTGTTCTCCCAGCTTGCCTTTTGCTTGTGGGTGCCATGTTCCCATCCCCTCAGGGAGCCTGGTCTGGAACTGTGGTCTGCCTCAAACTTTTCTGCTTCTCCATGCATTTCAGCTTTCCAATCACCTCTTTGATTCCTGAATTTGATTCTCTTTTTCTCCTTTGTTGCCCTGGTTCTTCTCGCTCTGAGTTCCATGAAGGATACTTCTATTCCATCATCTTTCTTCTTCTTAAAAAAATTCTTTAATAAAGAATGCCCCTTTGAAAGGGATGGAATGGCCTTTGTATTCCTGGATCTGAGCTATAATTCTAGTAATTATGATTGCAATATTGGTAGTTAAGTAGCGATTCAAACACACATGGCTCAATAGATCCTGCTTCTACTAAACCTGTGTGTATTTTCCATGGTTTGAAAGCTTGTGTCCTATCTGCCCCACCTGATTCATATGCTGACATGTAATCTTTGATGCAGTTGTAATAATATTAAGAGGTGGGGGTGTCTTTTGGAGGTGATTAGATTATGAGACCTGAGCCTACATGAATGTGCCTTTATTTATTAAAAAATTTTTTTTAGTTGTTGATGGAACTTTATTTTTATTTATTTATATGTGGTGCTGAGAATTGAACCCAGTGCCTCACACTTGAAGGTGGATGCTCTACCACTGAGCCACAACCCCAGCCCCAGCATGGTGCCTTTATAAAAGAGCCTCAAGGACCTCATTTCTCTTTTCCACAAGTGAGGATGCAGTGGGAAGACACTGCACATGAGCCAGTGGCACAGACACTGAACCTGCCTTGACCTTGGGCTTCCAGCCTCTAGAACCATAAGAAGTAAATTTATATTGCTACAAGCTGCCCCATCTAAGGTATTTGTTATAGCAGCCCAAATGGACTAAGACAAGTTCTTATGTGTATACATTTCACTGGTTCATTATTCATTCACTTAAAGGAAAAATATTGAGCATTAACTGTGCATCAGGAATTATCTTTGCAACATGAGAATCAAGATAAATGATCATGATATTGGCCTATATATCTGACTCACCCTAGCTAAAAAGAGAAAGTTGAAGTTTTCCAATGTTGAATCTTAAAGGAGTAAGAATTATTTGGAGACCTGGGAAGAGACAGATATCTCTGGCAGAGAGAATAAGGCACAAACCATAAAAATAGAAAAGAGAGATTTGGAAATCCAAGTATAACTACACTGCAAAGTGTGTCAAACAAGGTGGAAGACAGGATAGGAGAGTTAGGCAGAGGCCAGATTAGTGCTGATTTTGTGTAACATGCTAAGGGTTTAAACCTTTAACCAGAAATGGTGGTGGAGGGAGGGTTAGAGAATTTTAGGAAGAGCTTATGATATTGACGACCTTTATTATTGTAAAAAAAGGTTTCCTGTACTGTCCCTTTATGGTTTTTCTTCTAGTTCTTAGAGTCTTCAAAGATGATGTGCATGTTAGTTGAATAGGATGGTGGTAAACATATCCATCTATTCAATATTCCTGCACATTGGGTCAGAGAAAATTCTGTATGCTGCACAGTCTACAATTCAGGGCAAGGATGAGGCTGTGCATTAACAATTAAAAGAATGCAGAGGAAACAGGCAGCGAGCTGCTTAGTGTATCTGGTATAAATGGTCAGTGTGCTTGAGGAATGAAGTTGTCCAAGCCATGTTGACCAGGCCAATGGTTACAAGAGATGACCTTCCTTTGATAATCTTCTTTTTGAAAGGATATTCATAATTATATGTAATAGCTTAGCTTATATATTTGGTAATGACTCAAAGCTTTGTTTACACCAGTCATTACTCCTAGGTTTGTAAATAAATCTTTAGGTGGAAAATATTAAATATCAAAATATCTGAAAATATTTTGATAACAAAATTTTATTTTGATTGAATAAGAAAGTATAAAATTCATGTGGAATTTTAATTCAGTAAACATTGAGTAAGAAAGACAAAATTAGACATTTTCTTCATTCTTTCTGCCAGTGCATAAAAGATGATTGACAGATATGCATCTGAGATGGATGAGATTGCGATGTGTCACTGCCATGCTCAAGGCAAGTTGTGTTATGTAAACCAACTGGACTGATGAGGGCTCTCTGTGTTGAACATGATAAGGAAGAGGCACACTGTTCTGCACATTCCACAAATACAGAATGATGTGATTCCCAAGAGATAAAAATGTACTTACCCGTGGCAGGCTGTGGCATGCCTAGCAGGTATCTTTTTTAACATTATAGATGCAGCAATGAAAATATTGAAGGAGATTCAGAGATTTTGGTTAAGAAATACATGTAAACCCTGCAAAATTCTATGTTCTTTTGTGGGTTTCTCAATATTCAACATTTAGCAGAAAATTTTAGCCTCCAGTATACCTGGGCTTAGGGTGAATTCTTTTTGTGTTAATGATGCTATATATTTACAAGTCTTCATTGTTATGGTAACATTAACAATTTGTCATTCTTGTTAAAACTTGGACAGATATTGACACACTTCTTTGCCTAAGACTCCTTGCAAATGCCACTTTCTTTACAAAGACTTTTCTGGTTCCTTTCACTTTCTCATTTGTATAGATCTTTATGAAACCTAAGTATTGATTGAATGAATTTAAATATATATATATATATTCATGTATATATTCATATATATATCCATATATAACCATTTATATATGGTTTTCATTTTTACTGGCGATACAATTCCCTACCATAAAATCTTCTCTTTTAAAATGTACATGTCAATGGTTTTTAGTATTTTCACAAAGTTATGCAATCATCACCACTATATAATTCCAGAGCCTTTTCATCACCCCACAAAGAAACCCAGTACTCATTAACAGTCACTCTCCATTTCTCCCTCCCCTGAGTCCCTGGAAAAACACTAATCTACTTTCTGCTTTTATGAATTTGCATATTCTGGACTTTTCATAAAAATAGAAGAGTACATACAGAACGTGGCCTTTTGTGACCAGACTTTTCGCTTAGCAATATGTTTTCACAGTTCACAATATTGTAGTGTATATCAGTATTTTGCTTACATTTTATTGTAGAATAACATTCTGTTCAAATATGTTTATCCATTTATCAATTGTTGTTCATTTTGTTTATCCATTCATCAAAATAGTAAGGTGGATTGCATTTTTGGATTCTAATGGATGGTGTTGCTATAGATTATTCAAGTACAAATCTTCATGTAGAACACATGCATTTAAATGTATCTTATTAGGTTGTATATTCTCTCATATGTGGGAGTTAGAGAGGAAAAAGGAAAAGAAAGGTGTGTGTGGGGGAATCTCATAAAAATCAAAGGGAGATCAGTAGAGGAAAGGGACCAAAGGGAGGGAGGTGTGGAGGGAGGTGGGGAAGTACTGGCAGATGATACTGGCCACATTATATTGTTACATTGTGTGTGTGTGTATGAATATATAACAGAAAATCCCATCATTATGTACAACTATAATGCACCAATAAAAATGTGGGAAAAAGAAAAAAATAAATATCTTATTGACTTTAAAATTATTGGCATTTAAACCATTTTATTGAAGAACTCCAATACAAAAAAGAGTAAAAATACATAAAACCACAGTGTTACCATTTCATTTTATCCTTTTAAACTTTTCTGGCTACTTTTATATGAAAGAATAAATTTGGTATCAAAACAGAATTCTCTCCTATAATCTACTATCTTTACCTTCCCTACAGAAAGAGTGGTGTGTGTGTGTGTGTGTGTGTGTGTGTGTGTGTGTTTCCTTGGTGACTATCATCTTGGATCATGGCGGGGTTCCTCTCAGCTCCTATGGCTGCCACATTCCTTGTCACGTTGCCCCTGTATTTTCAAACAGCAGCCGTGGCTGGAGTCTGTTTTATGTTTTGAATGTCTTTGATTTCTCCTTCTGCGGAGGAATCGCTTCTGCTTTCCCTTGGCCGCTTTAAAGGGTTCATGTGAATACATTGCTCCCACATGAATAATCCAGGATAAACTCCCTGTTCAAAGATCAATTGAGGGGCTGGGGAGATAGCTCAGTCGGTAGAGTGCTTGCCTTGTAAGCACAAGGCCCTGGGTTTGATCCCCAGCACCCAAAAAAAATCAATTGATTAGTAACTTTAATTCCATCTCTAAAATTCCTTGTAGTAAATACCTAGGTTAGAGTTTGCTTGAATACTAAATCCTATCTTGTATTGTTTTCTGCATTTGTCTTTTATTTGACAAATAGAAGGCCAAGAAATCATTGGGACAATAAACTGGTACCTTCTTGTGATCTTTGAAAGCTAGTTATCAAAGATGCTTACCTTTTTTTTTTTCCTTTTTCTTTTTCTTTTTGAGGAAAAAGTCCCAAGACAGTGACAAAAAGATTTTACTTAGCTGAAATAGATTATACTTTTACCTTGTCTACAAGTAGCAAAAAATGTAGGTACAAAAAAGTAAATACTGAAACTTGCTGCTTTTATCATGGAAATAATTATAAAATAATTAATGACTTTGTACAAGTTGTAAATTGTGTTAATACATAATCTTTTAATTGCAAATATTTTACAATTATATTAACATCAACTGGTCAACTAGAGTGTGTGGATGATAATGGTATCTCTAGGCCCCAGCATAGTGCCTGGCACATACTAAGCACTCAATAAACATTTGCTGAGTGAATAAATGAATAAATGAATAATTGAATAAACAAAACAAAAGGGGGACCATAAACAAATGAGGGCAGCCTTGAGTTGTAGCAAAAAGATTTTGCAGTCTTAGAAACAATTTTTTCAAGCATGTGTCCTGCACATGTCTGGTTTCTTGACTGAGCTCTGATAAGAAAGCTAATGATAGTTCTGTATCCACTTCCTCACTCAATTATTCATTTATTCATTCAATGAATGTTTATTAAGTGCTTAGTATGTCCCAGGCTCTATCTTAGGTCCTAAAGATAAGCAGTTAAGCAGACAAAATCCTTGCCTGTCATCATCGTGCACTTTCTAGCTGACCTGTGGATGTTGAGTCCAGGAGATGATAAGCTTTTCTTAATAACTTTTCCCTAACTTGTAGTAGAGCTGTGTATAAGATGCTAATGAATTTTGTTGTTAGATTTAAATTCTGTGGGCATATATTTTCCTATAAATTACTCAATTGCTGTTGAAAACATTTGAAATTATATGTTCACTATGATTTGTTTCAGATTTACAATGGAATCTGTTAGGAATTGAAATTATTTTGAAAACTTTTACTGTGCAGAACTCATTGGAGTCAAGCAAGGTACTATTGTACTTGATTCTATTCAAGTCATGTGTGTTTCAGAGACATTGCTTTCATTTTTTATGCTACTGTGAAAAGAAGCAATCTTAGTAGAAAACTCATCTGGTGATAATTGAACAGTTTGTCCACTGAACCTGAGTCACATCAACTCACCATATCCTTCAACAAATCTTTGTGAAACTTTATTTTTAACAAGGGATTCATATCCATTTTCAGTTTAGAGGAATTTGTTCTGCCTGCATAGGGAAAATAAAATAAGATAAAAGACCTTGAGACTTAAAATAACTTTATCATTAAAATAAAATAGTCAGACTTTATCCTGAACGTGCAATAAGTGCATGATGTCTTCAGCATTCACTTTCCATTGCATAACTGATAATTGTGCTTGATGAAAGTATCTATCCTTAAGCCTTTCCTGGCACTAAATTGGGTGCATTACCTCTGTCCTACAGTTATGTTCTTCTTCACACACGTAGTTTTACACGAGTTGACATGCATAGGCTTAAATTAAAAATAAATGTTGAGTTACAACATACCTCTCAATCACATTTACAATATATTTATATAACAATTACAGACATGGTTAGAGAAACTTTATTCTGAGATTTGAATAAAAACAAGTGAGTCTGGGAGCACTAGTCTCTGTTGAATTTTTGGCAGGTGTGGGCATGTTACATTGATACAGAATTTTCTTTAAAAATATTTTACAAATGAACAATATAAAATGCAAATTATAGGTTTGTAGGACTTCTGGAGGGCCTTTACAAAATCCTAAATTTCTGTGTAATGGGTCTTAGAAACTGACCTAAGTTAATCCCATTATTTTCTGGATGAGAAAAATGGGATCCAAAGAAAAGGTATGTCTAAAGTGGCCTCCTTAGAACTAGAACCCAGGACTCCTGACCCTTGGTGCAATGTACTCTCCAATGCTATTGTTCAACTGGTTTTGAAATGGGTGTTACAGTTTCTGTAATTTAAATTACTAACAGCTTGTATGACATTTGGTACATGCCAGTCTGTTTGGGCTCTAACTTTATGTGTGATCAGAAATGATACTGACAGTGCAGCATGGTCCACAGGGGCCGATGATGTAAGAGTGAGCCCACTGTAGAAGCAGCTGCTACATGCTCTTCCTTTTTAGCTCCCTTGGCTCAGCTGCTAATCCTCTCAATTAGCATATTGATTCCTCAGTTAGCTTCCATTGCTGCATTTAGTGTTGATTAGCTTGATGGGTGTTAGAAACAGACTTTGGCTCTCACTGATGAAATCAGTCATATTTCAAACTTATGAATTGGCTAAAACAGTTTAGAGACCTTTCTACCTTTTTATGGACAGGGAGTGACTATCAATGGGGTTCTTTGCCGCTTGCCACCGACCAGTGGGACAAATGACACGTACTCTTCAGAAGTTCACAAAGCAGCTTCCGCTTTATATAACACCCTCAATATATAAGCAGTCTCAGGCATATGCAATTGTAACCAGATATGTCCATCCAATCCTATTAAAGGTCAAGCGATCATGAGCTCAAGCATACAGGTAAGATACATCTGTCCACTCGCTAGGTGGCTGAACTAATTATCATACAGCCAATGGTAAACGCTTCCTATTTTTCTCAAGGTGCATTCAGCACGCCCCTTGGCTCTCTACCAGTCGCCATCTTTGGATGTATGTGGCGTAACCCTGGACCCCGGGTCTCGCCCACCACAGTTCTTTACTGTTCTTCTTAGGGATGAAAGTCAGGGTTTGATTACCTCTTTTGTTAACAGTCCAAACACTGGTTCAGAAGAATTCCTTATTGTGTGGTATCATCTGTTGTATGGAGTCATCTAGGCCCAGAATATTGCCTTGGAAGCTTTCTGTTTGTTTAACTATTTCTTTCATACCTGATTCACCTAAAAGGCTTTATTCAGTGTTTAGAACAGGTTATATAAACTCTTATTGCTACTACTGCATGTCTATCTGTGTGAAGGAATTTGGGCCAATGTTTGTTTCATTAAAAACTAAGTGCTGGACATGATGGTGCATGCCTGTAATCCCAGCAGCTCAGGAGTCTGAAGCAGTTGGATGGCAAGTTCAAAGTCAGCCTCAGCAACTTAGTGAGGCCCTAAGCAACTTAGTGAGACCCTGTCTCAAAATAAAAAAAATAAAAAGGACTGGGGATGTGGCTCAGTGGTTAAGTGCTCCTGGGTTCAGACACCAATACCAAAAAAATCCCAACCAAACAAACAAATAAAGAAACAACTCATAGTTACTACAGAGTAGTTGACTTTCATCATTAGCAAAGATTCTCCCCTTAACCAAATTCTAGTTAAGCTCCTCTGAGGCCCCTTCTCAATTGGCCATAAACTTGGCCTATAAAGACTTGAATGAGCACTAAAATAGTTTCTAAAAGATTAAGATGACCTTAGCCTCCCTTACAAAGCACCTGCCTGAGAAAACTCATGGCTGTCAAAAGGATCTACTGCTTGTTCCACCAACAACTGAATATACGGCCCTGGTCTCCCAGTCTCTGTGGGAGGCGCAGAGCCTAACTTCAGTACGCAACAGTTAACAAATGCATGGGTCTATGGTTACAATTACAGAGATTGTAATGCATTCTTCAGACAAAGTTGAGGCCTCGCCTTGGATGGACTTCACATGGATGAATTCCCACTTCCTGCTCTTTGGATTTTTTTCACTTCCCTACCTCTACTGAGCCTCTGCTTGTCCTTCCCTACACCCCACATTCACCCTTTAAAATGCCTAGTCACTTAGCTACCAATTCAAGTTTTCAGTTTGACCCCCATTGTAATAATATATTATTGATTAAAATCTGTCTTTATCTCTGCAACAGTGTCCAACTCCATTTATTTTGGATACTGCCCAACCTTCTTTGGTGAAAAGCACAAATCTAAGTGTGCAGGCCTTAATTGGCTTGGGCTTTAAGTTAGGAACTACAATCTGAGTCTAATTTCAAAAGTCTGGGAGGCCTTCAATCTGTTCTCTCAACATGTTTTCTCTTTACCACAGCCATTAGCTAACATGAGAGAGAGAGAGAGAGAGAGAGAGAGAGAGAGAGGGAGAGAGAGAGACAGACAGCTGTGACTCCTGGCAAGTGCTCATTTTGCTGTCCTTTGACTTCCTGTCCTTGCTGGTACAACTGCTGTTGGAGCACAAAGGCTCATGATCTGTCTGTCAGCCCCCAGCATCATTTTTTAAAACATAATATATGGAATGAGCAGCTCCATAGGGGTGTGGCCATCAAGGTAAGTCAGTTGGATATTTGATTTGGGGGCTTGGAGCACAAAGAGGTCAGGGTTCCCAGGGAGTTCCTAAGCACAATGAACTGAATGTCACCCCCTCCTTTCTCCACATTCGTAGATTGAAGTCCTAGTCCCTCATTCCTTGCAGAGTGACTGTTTTTTGAGTTAAGGTATAGGGAGAGGAATTCTGTCAAAAGGAGGCCCTCAGGGGGTTCCCTAACCCATGGTGACTGGTGTCCTTAGGAGAAGAGATTAGAAGGCGGACACACAGGGAGGGAAGACCACGTGTGGAGCTACGAGCCAGGGAGGTCGGCCTCGGAAGAAATAGATGCTGCTGGCACATAATCTCAGAATTCTAGCAGCCAGAATTGTGAGGAAAATCAGTTTCTGTGGAAGCCACGCAGACTGTGGCCTTTGTCACCACAGCCATAAGACACAAACAGAACTAATACCCCAGTCCGTTTGTTTTAGATCTGACCGCTCCCACCTCTCCATATCTTGCTGCAGCACTGGCTCTGACTCAGAAGGCTCACATGCCCGAGTTAGACTAAGCCCCGGGATGCCTTGTAAAACTCCTTTCCAGGAGGCAGCACAGTGCCCAGCCTGGGCCCTGTGTAGGAAGTGCCCTCAAAAGGAAAGAAAGAACTTCATACACTGTAATGAGACAAGAAAATAATAGGAATTGCTATATTGTGTGTTACATAGTAATAATAAGCTGTATTTGGTATTTGTCTGGACTTGTAAAACTAAAATCATAAAAGGTGCCTGGTGACAAACTTGCTGTGTGGCAGGATGACACTCCTGAACGGTGCTCATATGAACCTTTACCTATGATTTGAGTGGGGGCTCCTAGTCTAGTCGTGTTCTGGTCTTTATCAATGAAGACCAGAGCATGACGTGGCTGAGAATCACTAATGAAACCCCTGGACTTCTGGAGCAAACTGTCAGCAGCTGTGACCAGAGGACTCCACGTCACTCTGTCTCTTGACAGCTCCGGCTGCTGCCCACACTATCGCTGATTGCTGATCTACCGTTGTCACCGAGGCCAGATGACTGACCACCTCTCCCGCAGCAACCACTGCCAGACAGCCTCCAGCTTATTGGACACCCAAGGACATCCAAAGACACCCGAGGAGCTGAGAGAGGCTACAGCTGAGAAGAATCCCCTCGGTCTTGCTGACCAACTTCTTGGCTAAGAGATGTTGCAGTGAGTAAGTCCATGGGGATTGGACTCTAGGTGAATAAGGGGATGAATCTTCAATGTATTTGTGACTTGCTGTTATTAGGAATGTTGAGTGTGCATTGCATGATTAAAATCCACTTGTTGGAACCAAACTTGATTCCTCTCTTACTCACTGTTCGCAACATATTCCCAAATGAGAAACTTCCTATAGCTCCACGCTCTTTTAAGAAGAGCTCTAACATCTGGATTTCTTTTTTCTTCCCTCTGCAGGTGAGGAAAACTCTCTCTGATTTCAGGTTAAAAAAACATGCTCTCCAATACTGCAAGAACTAAATTGAATCCTCAACTCTGTTTTCAATCACAGAGATGGACTGAACCCAGGGTTTGTGCTTCTTCTTGCTTCTAGCTAGACTATTCATCCTTGAAAATCTGCCCCATGGGTTGAAAAGTAAGACAGAAAATTAAACTTGCAATTGGGAGGAGAACATTATACTCACCTCTTTAAAAATGTACCTTCGATATTTATAGTTTTGAGGGCATGCCCATGCCTCTGTCTTGTACTACTTGGGGTCTGCTTGTCCTCTTTTTTTGCCAGTGATAGACACCCACCTCATCACCAATGATCTTGTCAGCAATGACTGTGGATATCTGAAAACACTTAAAAAGTTAAATAAATCATGGTTTTGCAAAATAGGGATATGAAATGGGTTGAATCTGACTGTACTCAGCCATACTTTGTGGATATACCAACTTGGTACCTATCAGTTTTCCATCATTTGGTGAGGGTTTTATTAATGGGAAGGGGTATCTCACCAACCCTACAACCATTTTTTTCCCCCTCTCTTGGGACTAGAGATTGAACCAAGGGGTATTTGACTACTGAGTCACAACCCAGTCCTTTGTATTTTTTATTTGGAGATAGGGTCTCACTAAATTTCCCAGGTTGCCCCTGAATTTATGATCCTCCTGCCTCAGCCTCCAGAGTCCTGGGATTATAGCTTAGGCTACTGCACCCAGTAGTTTTTCCTCATTTGGGATTGACACATTTTTTTCACTTGAGTCATTCATTACATGTAGAGAAATACATTATTCAAACTGCAAAAGTTTATGATTTAACTTCTGTGAACCTTCCTTATAAAACAGGAATAAATTTACTTGATTTTCTTTCTTACATGAGTTAGATATGGAGGAAGAAGCTAGTCGTTTTGAAATACTTGAAAAGTGTGCTGAAATTGTACACAAAGTGTATGCTCACCATAATTTACCAATGCATTTCAGATCATAGGGGTTTATGGAGTTAGTGAATATGTCAGAGTTACTAGGTGCGATGATCTAAATGTTGGTGTACTCCCAAAATCACATGTTGAGGGCCTAGGACTGCAGTTCAGTGGACAAGGGTGTGCTTAGCATGTGCAGGGACCTATATTCAATCCCTAGCACACACACAAATGCAAAATTATATGTTAGATCCTAATTCCCAAAGCAATAGTATTAAGAGGCAAGAACTTTTATGAAGTGGGATTAGTCCTCTAACAAAAGAGGTTGAAGAACCTGGGCTTGGTGATGCATGTCTGGATCCCAGCAACTTTGAGGTTGAGGCAGGAGGATCACAAGTTCAAGGCTAGCCTCAGCAATTGAGTGAGACCCTATCTCAGAATAAAAAATAAAAATGGATGGGGATGTAGCTCCGTGGTAAAGTGAACCTGGGTTCCATCCTCAGTACTGGGAAAAAAAAAAAAAGAATAAAGGTTGAAGGGAGTTTTCTTACCCCTTTTGTCACAGTTGATTACACAGAAGGCACTGATTATGAGGAACAGGCCCTCAACAGATGCCACAGCTAATAGCACCTTGACAGTTGACTTACCAGCTTCCAGAACTGTGAGCAATAGGTTTAAAATTTACCTGGTCTATGGTATTTTATTATAGCAGATGAACTAGGATACTTGTCTGGCAAACAATTCTCAGGATCGGTGCTCTGGTGTGGAGATGAAAAAGAATTAAAAAAACTGCAGCTGGATAAGTAATGAGCTGCGTAGTAGAACGTGCCTGCCCTTAATCTCCAGAGAAGCAGGACCATCTTCCAAAGAGAATCATTCTGTTCTACCTCTGCATATGTTGTGTTCCTATGACTACTGTACAGGTCCCTGGCCAGAGGGACCTGAGTGGTTAAACCTAATGAATGTTTTCTCCTCAAGTCTTAAAGAATATTATCAATTACAATGCAAGAGAAGTGTTACCAATTTCGTGTATTTTTTCTACTTACATGACTTTTTTTGAGTCATGTGGTCATATAACTATATGATGTGTATCTGAGCTAAGTGTTTGGATAAGGACTGCTGCTTAGGATACCAATATATCTGAAGTTCACTTTGGAGTGAGAAAGCAGATCTAAATCCACTTCCAATAATGCCAAGAGAAATAGTGTTAACAAATTTCTGATTTGAGGAAATAGTTGTGAAAGACCTTACTTAAATGATGCGTAAAATACCAAACACGCCTTGTTCCAGACAATCTCCCTTCCTTCTTACTCCCCTTCCCGCTTCCTTTACTTCTTTCCTTCCAGGACATAGAAAGAAAGAAGGAAGCTAAATAGTTATAAAGTCAAATATTTAAATAGTTATAATGTCAGAGTTAAAAATTTTATTTATTTATTTATTTACATAGCAGGGATTGAACCCAGGGACACTTAACCACTGAGTCACATCTCCAACCTTTTTAAAAAATATTTTATTTAGAGACAGGGTCTCACTGAGTTGCTTAGGGCTTCATCAAATTACTGAGGCTGGCTTTGAACTTGTGATCCTCCTGTCTCAGCCTCCCAAGCTCCTGGGATTACAGGCACGCACCACTGCACCCCACAGTGGAATAGTGGTGAAGCCGAGTTACATAGTTATCAAGTTTTGTTTGCTCTGTTGAATCAGGACTTAGGAGATTGTGAGGCTTAGTTTATTTATATCCAAAAGGGAAATTTTGCATCACAACTTATTTAATTAAAGCAAATGGAGATAAATGGTGAGGGAGAGCAGAAGTAAAGAAGAGAGAAAGAGGAGAGTATCAGGGTGCTCTAAGATACCTGGGTGCTCTGGAGAGCCTACCAATGTGGCATCACTTTTAACCTCCTTCTTTAAATATTTGCCCTACATTTATTTAGAGGAGGGGCTGAGCTTTGCTTGGGGAATGAGGAGAGGACCACTTATGGAGACCCACTCCCTTTTCTGTTGGAGGAACTCAGCTCTGGTCACAAACTTACATGACCTCCTATACCAGACAAGGGCCCTGCACATTTCTCACAGGGCAGTAGAACAAGCACCTACTTCCTATTCCATACTCACCTGGGGAGCCTTCTTGACTACAATGTCTTCACATTCTCTCCCTAAACACCTGCTGTTCTCACCTTGGACATTATGATGCACATACTATTGTCCCCATCTTGATAACTTCCAGTGGAAATTTATCAGTCCAGTGATACATATCATTCCTTATAGTTGGCACAGCAGCAGTTGTTAATGTGAGTGAGGCAGAGGGCAGGGGACAGGGGCTTTGTGGAAGAGAGACTCAGCAAACAAAAGTTCCAGATGATTTGAAATTTCTTTTCAGGTATGAAAGAGAACAAGAAAAATGCTTAATGAGAATGGCAAAAATTAGAGCTTATGCTTTTCTCTGGGGAGTTTGCTTTGCAAGAGGACCTATTCTTTAATGTGCTCTGCTGTTTGAAAAACAACATGCACTTTGAAAATAAGTATGACTGGTCATATGATCCGTGGGCCTTGAGTTGTCATGCTTCACTGTAGTGTGAATAAGTCACAGACTTAGTGATTTTCTGTTTTCCAGTAAAGTGATAGGAAAGACCATATATTGGCTTAAAGTTTTTGCAAATTAGATTATGAATATTAGTGTTATGGCAGAATTTATGTGTGACATTAAAATCAACATTTCCAAAGAGTGGAAATGATTCAGAGGATTATGTTTACAATGGTGGAAGCAAAAGTCAGATGTAATTAAAGAAGCCAAGCATCCTAGTGACTAAGAGCATACATGAGATTTATGGAATGATGATGTCTCTCTCTTATGTTGCTAAAACAAACTCAGCATTTTGGGGGATAGCATTAAGCATTCTGAGTCTTCTAAACACGTGATAAACAGTAGGTAAGTCACCCCTTTCCAAGCAGATTGTATTTATCTTTATAGTCCAGCAGGCGACGAAGACATCACTTCATCTAGTGTCATGCATGTTGATTTCATGAAGAATGTTTATAGGGTAGACTTGGTCTCTGTCCAGCTTTAGGGCTGGCTATTCTTCCCTTCCCAGTAGCCAACAGAAGAGTTCCCTGGCAGAAGGAGAATGTGTGCTAGCATTAACCTGAAACCTTTCTTTCATAATTAGGACTCCCTTTAGTGCCTTAGGTTTGCAGACAGGACCAATTTGAACTCTTATTCTTCCTTCCTCCAGTCCCCCACTTCACTGCCTCCACTGACTGTCCTCACCTTTTTTCCAAAATGTGATTAACAGTTCCCACATCTGTTTGGTCGCTCAGAGTTGAAGTATGGGTGAAATATGCAACTGGTGGTAAAGAACCCAAGAGGCCCAAGCCTCTTCTCAAAGCCTCCTCCACAGGATGCCTCTCAATTCCCCCATGGTCCTGTGCATCCATGAAGCAAAGCCCAGAGGGTAGCTCAGATGCAAACTATACCTGTTGCATTGCACTGTAACGGGATGGATCTTCTATGATATTTCGTGGACTCAACGAGTGTAGCAAAGATCACCATCTGCAATGCCAGCCACCAAAAGTCTTGGGATGATGAAGGCTGTGGATGTGTGTGAAGTTCTTCATGAGTAGTTTAATTGAATTGAGAGAAATCATAATCTTTTGATCTGAAGACAGTACACAGGGGCAAAAAAGGAAAATACGCTCTGGAGTTCCAAAAGATATCACACGTGGCTAAAGTGCTTCCTTGAGAGGGAGAATAAGTGCTATTTTAGGTTGCTTTTATTTTCTTCTGACAAAATAAAACTAAGACTTTTTTTTTTAATCACGTGGGATAGAGTCATTTGCATTGGGTCCTTGCACATTTAGAATGCAGGCACTGTTTCTCAAAACTATAAATTCTGTATTCAGTTTAAGACAGTGTATTTTTGATTGAGGTTAACACAGTATTTAAGTTAATGGAAAACATGCTTCCATTGCAGAGTATTTCCACCAAAATTGCTGGATTTTGTACAATAGTCTGTTTCTATTTTGAAACAAAAATACTGATGCTGTTGTATGACCTAAATATTCTTTTCCCCCTCTTATTTCACTCTTCTATGTTCATGTGCTTGCTTCCTCAGGTATGCTCAAATACATGGTCTAGTATGATTTCAGATAAAAATACTTCTTCATGGTATATCTCTTTAATGTTTATTTATTTATTTATTTTTTTGTTGTGCTGGTGATTGAGCCCAGGACCTTGTGCTTGAAAGGCAAGCACTCTACCAACTGAGCTATCTCCTCAGCCCTAATGCTTTTTAAAAATATTTTTTTAGATGTTGATAAATCTTTATTTTATTCATTTATTTATATGTGGTGCTAAGAATCAAACCTAGTACCTCACGCATGCTAGGCAAGCGCTCTACCACTGAGCTACAACCTCAGCCCTATCTTTAATGTTTCATGAAATGAAAGAAAAGTCTTTTGTTTAAAGTCTGAGCTTCATTTCAATGGAGAAAACACAAATTCCCACTGATGCTGCCCAAATGATTTTGGAATTAGAGACAGAGAAGCAGAATATCTTAGAGAGTGACCCTTAAATTCTGTATAAGTTAGCTTTTGGTGAGTAGCAAATCACCCCACCATTTATTGGCTCGAAGCGGCAATTCTTTTTCCTTACATGCATACAGATTTCAGATGGAGATTGGTTGATCTATCTGGTTTCAGCCAGTTAGCTCCTCTTCAAGTTGGGTCCATTTGGGCTTGGCTGCTTGGATTTGGATCTATCAATGTGTGTTAATTTCTGAGCCCAGAATGAATAGGCAGAAGCTACCAGGAGAAGCTCTTCTCATCGTGAGATTCAGGAGGACAAGCAGGAACATGGCTTAAGTTTGGAACTGGCACATTACTTTCACCCATTAGCTAAAGTGAGTCACATGACTAAGTCTAACATCAGCAAAGTGGGAAAATTTAGTGGGAAGAATTACAAGTCAAACAGCAGTGATGTGGAAACATGGAGGGGAAAATAATTAGGAGGCAATAATTCAGTCCATTAAAAAAGTCAATTCATTCTGTTCTTTCTACAGGCAGGAATGTTGTCATTGTGTTTATCTACCTTCTTCACTGGGGAACTAAGTCACAAGATAGAGTCAATTACTGTCAGGAGTGTTTTATTATGATCTCTAGGCATAGCTTTCCTCAGACAAACAATTATCAAACTTTGGTGTATGATGGGATTACTTGTAAGGTTGGTAACAACATAGATCCTAGGTACCTTTTTTCAAATTTGTTAAATCAGAATCACTGTAGGGTAGGTATATCAGTCTATTTTTGTTAGTATAATGAAATCTCTGAGGCAGGCTAGCTTTAAAGAGAAAAGTGGTTTATTTAGTTCACAGTTTTGGAGGCTGAAAGTTCAAATAGCATTGTGCATGCTTTGGTCAAGGCCCTTTGGTGTGAGTATGTGTGGGAGAAAGAGATTACATCTTAAAGCAGGAATCCAGAGAGGTTGAATGGTATTAGACTCAGGCTTCTTAAACAACCCTCTTGCAAGAACTAACAAGGGTCCCATGAGAACTATTTCAGTCCCTTCTAGTGTATCTTCCACTGACTGAAGTAGAGTAGCCCCCACTAGACCACACCTTTTAAAGGTCCACACCACCTCCAAACACTGCTACCATGGGAACCAAGCTTCCTATGCATGAAATTTTGTGGGGTTGTGGGGTGGAGTGTGACCCACATTCTTAAGCCACATCCAAACCAAAATGGAGGGCCTTGTCTTTTATATTTTTAAAAGTGCTTCAGTGATTTTGATGCCCTTTAACATGAGACCCACATAACTAAAACAAAATGGATAAAAGTGGTCACTCTAGGTTTTGAATTTCTTGAAACTCTGGTAGTTTTGCAACTGCATAGATTGTACTATATTTAGCATGCACCCCCCGACCACCACACCAGCACAGCAGGTATGTATGTCCTTTTTTTCTGGTGGTCGGACCTGACTATGTGCTTTGTTTTGGCCAGTGGGATGTGAGAACATATGTTCAAGCAGGGTTTTAAATTTGTTCATGCCAATAGACTGGCTCTTGCTTTCCTGTCATCTGTCATGAGAAAAAATTAACCCAGGTAGCTACAGCTGCTTCTGTTTGTGAGGGACGTGGGTCTCCTGGAATGAGGGACATGAAATAGATATACAGCCTAGAACAGTTACTGTAGTTGCCTCATAGACCTGTTATGTGAAAAGTAAATCTTAATTGTTATAAGTCAAAGAGATTTTGGAATTGTTTCTTATATACCATTATTTGTTAGCAAAAGCTGACAGATAATGTTCAGTAATTAAACATAGCAGAACCAAAACTGGGGTAAAATATGGTATTCTGAATCTCTTTTCATCTACCACTATCAGATTCCAAGATGCCTTTTAGTGACTGATTTGAGACTATCTTTTGTGTTTTAATTTGACTGAACCTGCTTGAAAATGTTAGTGAGAAGGAAAAATTGGTTTACAAAGAGATTTGCCCAGGGACTAGAATATTCTTAAGATTGGTCTTCATTCTAAATTTTCTCCCTTAAGAGTTCTATCTGTTTTTCCTAGGCAGAGTAGTAGTCTTGGCTTTTTTTTTTTTTTTCCAGTTGGTTCATCAGCAATACAAACAACTAATACTTGTAAATATATATGTCAGGTGCCATCCTCAATACTTTTTTTGGTATGAATTTATTTAGCTCTCCCAACAACTCTATAAGATTGGAATTATTATTATTCTCAGTTTATGGAGGAAGAGGTGGAATCATACATATCATGCAACAATAAGACACAGCACTGGGAGATCTGACTTCAGAAACCCTCTTCTTGAATCCTTGGTTGTGGCCTCTAGAATAGATGTTTAAAAATGCATTTCATCCCTCTCACTTTTTTAAACAATCAAAATACTACTAGAAAGGCAATTTTCCTTAATTTTCACCTACAATAGAAAGGTCTCAGAGTTAAAATATCTGTACAACACACTCTTGAGTTTGAATGACAATGTGTTTCAATATTTATTTCTTCCCCTCTCTTCTTTTGCTCCTTCTCATAGTTTTGGTTTAGAATACATTTTTATTTTCCATATTCTAATTCCTTCATCAAACAAACAGAAATTATGGCTTTTCATTTCATTTTGACCAAGAAACCTGACCACGGATTATGCAATTTCTAACAAAGGACTTTACTGGAGTAAAAATCCACCAAAACAACACATTTTAATCTATTCTATAAGCTCATGGCAGTAACATAATAGCTTGCACAGGGTGAAGTAGCAATTTAAAAATCGCAATGCGCATCTATTAGAGTTCTCCAGAGAATGGAAGGAATAGGATATATATGTATGTATGTATGCATGTACATCATATACATGAGATTAGACTTATTATAAATAATTGGTTCAGATGATTATGGAGCCTGGTAAGTCCAAAATCTTCAGGGTGGACTGGAAGGTTGGAGTCTTGGGAGATCTAATGTTCTAGTTTAAGTCTGGCCACTCCTGGTGCAAAAAAAGGAAGAGCCGATGTTCAGATGAAGTTCAGAGGAAGTTTGTTGCATAATTTCTTGCTCATGAGGAGGTTATCCCTCTCTGTTATGGTTTGAATAGGAAGGGTCCCCTGAAAATTCATGTGTCAGACAATGCAGAGATGTTCGGAGTGAAATGATTAGATTGTGTAAGTTATAACTTAGTGGATTAATCCATTTGATGAATTAATAATCTGAATGGATTGATGGGTGGCATCTACAGGCAGGTAGGACAAGCTGGAGGGAGTAGATCACTGGGGACATGTCCCTGGGGATTATATTGTTCCTGGGTCCTTGCATACAACCTCTCTTTGCTTCCTGGCCCTCATGAACTGACCAGCTTTCTTCCACCATAGCCTTCTGCCATGATGTTCTGCCTACTCTTGGACTCAAAGCTGTGGAGTTGGCTGACCATGGACTGAACCTCTGAAATCAGGAGCAAATATAAACTTTTCCTCCTCTAAGTTGTTTTCATAGGGTATTTTGGGCACAGTCATAAAAAACTAACTACTTCTGCCCCTGTGTTGGAGATCGAATCTAGGGCAGTGTGCATGGTAGGCAAGTGCTCTACCACTGAGTCACATTCCTAGTTCAGAGGTTGGTCTTTTATTCTATGCAGGCCTTCTATTGATTAGATGAGGCTGATCATCTTATGTTAATCTCACCCTGAAAATTCCTCTCAGAAACACCCAGGATAATGTTGGGCAAATATCTGGATACTATGGCCTGATCAAATTGACACGTAAAATTAACCAACCTACAGGTGTAAAGAGGATTCAATTTTCTAGCAGTGGCGCCCAGTTACCCTGAACTACCACAAGCTCCATGGAAGAAGGCCGTAGAGTCACCATTTACACAACTTGACAAATCACGAGATTCTTGTATGAATGCTTGCCAGCCATCAATGGGCTATCTTGGAAAGTTGTGACATAAGAGTCAGTCATTTTCTTGTAGCACCCATATGCAACTGGGATATTATTCTGAAATGATAATGGAGATAGAAAGGAATCTTCCAGGAGATGGAAAGGACATTAAAAAAAATGGAACAGAAAACACATTAGATGGGGTCAATTTTAAGTGGGGAACTGCAGAGTCTAACAAACATGAATAGAAAAATTAGATGATAGAATTCAAAACCAGTTTCATGCACTCCATATCTAATGTCTTCTTTAAATTTTGGAGCTGATAACATGGTAACTACACGAAAGGTATTTATTAGTCTGCTGGCATTCAGCAATAAGAAGAATTTTTCTACTCCAGGTTTTACTTCCTTTTCACTGTGTCACAGTTAAGAAATGATAAACTAAAAATTACATCAGAATGTGTCTTAGTCCATTCAAGGTTATATAATAAAATATGTAACACTTCATGACTTATTAATAGTAGGAATTTTTTTTACCATCTTGGAGGCAGGAAGTCCAGGATCATGGTGCCAGAAAGTCCAATGCCTGTTGCAAGCCCATTTCCTTTTCTGTGTCATCACATGAGATCCTTTGTACATTTTTTAAAGGCACAATTGTCATTCATGGCAGGTCTCTCATGAGCAAATCATTTCACAAAGTTTCCAGATTCTAATACCATCACCCTAGGTGTTAGGATTTCAATATATGAATTTTGGAGGCATATAAACTTTGAAATTGTAGCAGGAGATAACTTGAAAATTGTTTGAGGTGATTACTTATGCAGTAAATAAGCATCTTTTAACCTCAAGGAAAATTTAGAATTGAGCATAGAAATGTTTAATTGGGTCCAAACTGCAGTAGCAATAATTTATATATTGTATTTGAGAATACTGTGTGCACACTGGTATTGTAAGCATTTATGATAGTTAAGAGAATTTGGTGTACATATGGGTCTTGATGGACTTGGTTAGGTTGTGATAACAAATAATCTACAAATCATGGTGACCTAAAGGTTTTTCTCTGCTTGTGCTCTGTGATAGGTAGGAGGTCTGGTTCATTTTGTCCTCATCAGGGGTAAACTGAAGGAGGCTCCAATGTCCAGAGCATTCTGATAAATGTCTTCAGGAAGAGTACATAGCACTGGTTTTTGAAGTTTTCTGACTAGAAAGGGACACATATCACTTATGTTCACGTTTTATTGGACAAAAGAAGTCGTATTGCCCATTCCGACATCAATGGACAAGACAGTACAATTCATTCCATGACCACAAAGGGAAGGGAGTGGATTAATGGATGTGAAGCCCAACATGGTCCGTTAAAATGATGTTAGATTTGAATTCTAAATTAAAATGTATGATCTGCATTTTCAATTTAGACTTGCAATTTTAAGGTCAAAGAGATTGAGATTTATCAATAATATTGGACACTGTTAGAGAAATTTATATCTATTGTACAGATACTCAACTTCCAATGGAATTATGATCTAATAAATCCATTGTAAGTTGAAAATTCATTTAATACACCAGAAACGTGGGTCATAGATGTATATTTTGAACATGTGATAGGATGTAAAAGCACAAAACACCATGTCCAAGAATGCTGGCAACAGAGTGTCCTGTAGGGTCTCAGGTTCTTGCCCTGGTGTTTGGCTGGCACACTGGGCACCATAGCTCACTGACACTGCTCAGCACTGAAATTATTGTATACGTATTGCTAGCTTGGGAAAAGATCAAAATTCAAATTCAAAAATTTGAAGTACTGTTCTGAATGAAATGTATAGCTTTTGTATTATCATAGATTTGAAAACTCTTAATTCAAACCATTGTTAAACAGAGGACCATCTGTAAGTTTATTTCTAGAGAATTACTTATCCTCTTAAAAAAGAGTTTCTTTTAATTGGGCAATGGTGTACTCAAAATTATAAATGCAGTTTAAAATATTTAAGTAAATCTAAATAATTAAAAATTAATTTCTATGTGTTTATAAATTAAGCCTCTTTAAAAATGATTGTTAACCTTTTGGGAGAACATAAATGGGATAGTAAGCTTTGTATGTTGAATTTAAAAGTTTAAGATGAATCAGGTTTATACACTTATTACTATAATATGATAAATATTAACTTTTAAACTCAAAGTATCTTCTAAACTGAAGCTACCCTTCTGGATATGAAAAACTTGCATTTAATACCAGTAAATACAATTGTAATTTAAAGACCTTTATTTTCATTTCTGAATATTTCAGTCTGTGAAACAATTGTTATTAGAGGCTGAAGCAAACAGGATTTACTACAAATGTAGAACATAGTAGATGTTTGCAGCTGCTTTGTCACTGTGACCAAAATACCTGACAACAAGAACTCAGAGGAGGAAAAGTTTATTCCAAATTTTTGACTTCAGAGGTTTAATCCATAGTTGGCCAGTTCCCTTTCTGGGTCTGAGGTGAGGGAGAACGTCATGGCTGAAGGGTGAGGCAGAGCAAAGCTGATTGCTTCATGGCAGCTGGAAAGCAGAGAGAGAGGAAAAGGAAAGGGGCTGAAGGGAACATAGACCCTCTGGGGCATGCCCCCAGTGACCCAACTCCTCCAGCTATGTCCCACCTGTATTTTACCTCTGATGGGTTCCTGCATTAACATAGGAGATTTTGGGAGAACACCTCATATCCCCACCATACCAGTGGACAAAGACCTGAAGGTATAGTCTGCTACATTTCTAGGGAAGGTTACTTCTTCTCTTTAGCTTATAGAAATGCATTTTTTTTTTTTTTTTTTGCAGTGCTAGGATTGAACCCAGGGCCTTGTGCTTGCAAGGCAAGCACTCTACCAACTGATCTATATCCCCGGCCCCATAAATGCAATTTTAAAAAGGTAAAATTTTAGGAGAAACAAATCATGTCCTCCATACTCTGCAATGTCCCTCTTTCATAAGAATAAACCGTATTGCAGTTAGTTGGTAGTAGTGTTGATAAAGTGCTTATTTGAAATGGATGGAGGTAGAGAAAGAAGATAAAGAAATATCATATTTGATGAAACCCATCGTTCATAGCTCCTTTAATGTGTAGGCATATGTACTGTTTTACTTCTGATGAGTAAGAGCAAGTAAAATACTCAAAAACATA
The DNA here is from genome assembly GCF_902686445.1 of Sciurus carolinensis. Lineage (NCBI taxonomy): Eukaryota > Metazoa > Chordata > Mammalia > Rodentia > Sciuridae > Sciurus > Sciurus carolinensis. The sequence goes on along the minus strand of NC_062221.1, from coordinate 126,337,746 downwards.
TGACACAATTTATACAGTGCTTGTATATATATTTATTTATGGCTTCATCTGTACCAAAAGAGAAACTATAATGGTTTTGCAAAGACCACAAGTCTTTTACATACAAGTCAAAATATCTGTTCCATGTGGTTTAGGAATATGCATAAAGCTTCCATATGGGAGAATGATTTTTTGATACCTAAATGAATGAAAGAATCAAGCATCAAAGCATGTACTGAAAGGTTTGACAAATAGCACATATCATAAAACTTATAAATTCTGCTTTTGATGTCTTCACATCTACTTTGAAATGTGTTTTTTGCTAAAGACCATGGAGTTTCATGGAGAATCATATATGTTTCGTATGATTGTACTGCATGTATGTACTGGTATATAGGAGTGCTACTGTGTTTCTGTTTGCCTTGAGTTTGCAAGTCCTAGTAGATGCCCTGCTGATGGACTCTTGCTCTCACAGTGGAACTAGAGAGATGCCAACTCTCTTGAAGCAAGTGCCAAACCCACAGAAAAACTATTATATGTTTGATTTATACAGTTTATTTCCCCCAAAGTGTTTATTTTAAATTAACTCCACATTGAAGTGAGTGATCATGCTGTTGGCTGACAGAGTTAGGTTAGGCTGACTTTGTTTTAACGTCATCAGTGACAAAAACAAAAAGAGGGAGAGAACCAAAGGAACAACAAAAAGAAACAACATTGCATTAAGAACAGGGTTATCATGTAGTGTTGACTGGAGTGTTCTTTCCCTGGGCCTCACAATGGGATCCTTGAAGTACATACATTATTGCCTTAGATCCCCTTTTATCCACATGCTCTACAGCAGAAGTCCCAAACCAAGGCCCACAGGCTGGATTTGGCCCATAGTAGTGTTTCATTTGGCTTTTACAATGTTTAAAATAGTTTTGAGCCAACATTTTGAAATTGGAAGCTGTCACATAAAAATCCAGATTTCTGGCACCTTTCAAAAAATTAGAAGCTCTGGGAACACTGGACTCACATCGCCACATGGCCATCTACGGCTGCTGGGTAGTCTCCCACCGTTAGACTAGCACGTGTTCCCCACAGTCCCCACTCATTCTGACTGCTTCACAACACCAGAATTGCACTTGCTCTACTTCTCTTTTAGTAGTAAATCATGTGTCTCTACCAGCGTCTTTATCAAAAGTATGTAAACGCATGGCAGAGTTAGATTGCTAAAACAGACTATTCTTTGTGCATCTCTTCTCCTTTTTTTTTTTTTTTGTCTACAGTGAGAGATGATTTCACTGCCCTCTCTCCCACTGACATTAAATGAAAATCCAAGAAACGGTTGATCAGTGTACGTACTGGTGGGTTCTAAGAAACTATTGATCAGTGTAAGCACTGGAGGGTTCTCAGAGTCAGGCTTGCTGGTTTGCTTTTTCTCCTAGAGATCGGGTGAGATCAGGCTTGGGAAAAGTACGAGAGGTAGAAAGAATGGAGAAACAAGAGAACATGTCAGTTTCTGGTTCTGAACTTCAAACCCCACCCTTCTACAGTGCTTCTTAGTGCAGGGTCTGGCCCCTGCAAGTCACCCTTTTGGTTTACCAGCGGCTCCCCATTGGTCTCTGCCAGCCGAAGGTACAAGAGGAAGACTGCAAGGTTCAAGGGTATGAAGAAGCTTGCTCCTTCCTGTTGGGTCCTGTGGGCCTCCTGGTTGCTTGAGGTTCTCGTCAGCATCACCAGCAACATCCCTTCACCTTGGCAGCAGTGAGTCTTTCACAACAGGTGAGCTCAGTGCAGGTTGCACTGTTCATTTTCATTTGCAAAGCCAGCTTCCTCGGGCAACCCGCCTCCCCCTCCCAATTAAGATAAAATTATAACAAACCTGGTTTTGCAGATCTAAGTGGCTTTGCTATTTCTGTATCTAGAGAAAAGGAAGTGTGCACAGAAAATGGAAGTTAGGTCCAGAGTGACTGGTTCCCGCCCCAGCCTGTCTTATTTGAATATAGAGCCTGATTGGTTCCTGCCTGCGTCTGTTTTATTTGAACGTAGACCAGTTGGTGACTTGTGCCTGACTTGTTACAAGAGTAGATTACGGTCTGCATACACTTCAAGTTAGCTTACACTTCATTATGTACTGAAAAACCTATAGGCTGAACTTAAAATATATGTGAACTGCTTTTGGGCAAACTTAATTCAATGAAAGCTTCCATTCTTCTCTTCAGAGTTCTGGGTCCCAACTCCATCAGCCTAATGCTTAAATATATTTGATTTATACAGTTTCTAAGTTTAAATAGTCTGGACCTTTTTGTTTCTTTGACTCTTGAGATGGCAGCTACTTATAGCAGGTGCTACTTTGGTGATGCCTTAGAGTTCTCTTTTTCCTCTAGTTAACTAATTTATACTGAGTTTACAGTTACTTATGATATTTTATCTCTGTTAAAATAAATCCTTCCTGACTGGGCTGTCACTAACAGAGAGAGGGTTGATTCCAGGTGTGTGGTCCAATAGGGTAGCCACTAGTCACCTAGATTACTTAGATACAAACTTAATTAATTATGAGGAACATTATTTTATTTTATTTTTTTTTTGCGGTACTGGGGATTGAACTCGGGGCCTTGTGCTTGCGAGGCAAGCACTCTACCAACTGAGCTATCTCCCCAGCCCAAACTTAATTAATTATGAGTAAGTAAAACAAGAATTCAGTTTCTCATTTACATTGATCCCATTTCATGTGCTCAATAGCCACATGTGGCTACTGGTTATGGTACTGGACAAGGCAGTCATAGAACATTTCTGTCATTGGGGAATTTGCCACCAGACAATGCTATGCAAGAGGAATGAGAAACCTCCCTCTCCTCACAGAAGAGGGAAACATGAGTTGAAGATCCTCATTGGAACCAGGAAATGAAGTGAAGAGACTTTGGATGAGCCCTTCTCCAAAAAATTGAAAATTCTAGAGAGGTTTTCTGATCTCAGTGCAATTAAGCTAAATATAAAAATAAAAAAGACAACTCATATATTTGAAAATTAATGCTATGACAATGAAATTATAGTGAAGTAATGCATAATTAAGTTGAAAATTGTAAGTGAAGTAGTGCTTAACTCTTTAGAGACTTAACTATTTTATAAAAGATGAAATGTGAAGACTTATAAGTTAAACATTCCAACTCATAAACTTAGAGCACAGCAAACACAAGTTGATCTCATAGAAGTAGAGAGCCTAGCAAGTGTGGAATGGAGGGGTGTGGAGAGAGGATAGCTAAAGCGTACAGGGTTGCAGTTAAATAGGAAAAATAAATTCTACTGTCCTGTGCACACTTTGATAACTATGGTGGTCAGCATCTAATTGTATATTTCAGAAGAGCTAATTGAGAGAGTTTTGAATGTTCTATACACAAAGAAATGATATATATCTGAGATGATGGATATGCCATTTACCCTGATTAACACACATTTTATACATGTATTAAAATATCACACTGAATCCTATAATGTGTATAATTACTATGTGTCAATTAAAATTTATATTAAAAAAGAGAACATCTAGTGAAATACAAAGATTGTGGAAATTAAAAAATCAAAAGATAATATAAGCTCATTAGATAGGAACTATTACAGAGAAGACAATTAAAGCCAAGAGTTAGTAATTTTTAAAAAAGCTATATGCAGTTGGTAAGCCCCTTGGAAAAACTAATCAGGACCAAAAAACAGAAGACACAAATTCCAGTAAAGAATAAGGGAACATTACTGTAGAAACAGCAGGCATTAAAAATAGAAGAAGATATTTGGAACAACCCACAATCAATTAAACTTGAACATTTAGATGATATGGATATATATTTCTAGAAAAAATACTTTGCCAAAGCTCATACTAAAAAGGTAGAGCATATGAAAAATTCTTTAATTATTAAACAATTGATTCATAGTTAGGTGCTTTCCTTCATTCAAAGATAATTCTAGGCTCACATGGTTTTCCAGTTGAATTTGGTTAAATATTTTGAAAAGGCATAGTAGAATTCATCTACAAATTGTTTAAGAAAGTAGTAACAGGAGAGCAATCATCCATCTCATCTCACTAAGTTCACCAAACCTTGGTCCTTCGACCATAAAGGATGAACATTTACAGAGTAGTAGTCTCACATATTAACAATGGCCCAAAACTCTATACAAAATAATCAGTGGCCAAATGGAGCAATATATTACTTTATGACCAAGTATTTTATATTTTAGAAATGCAAACTGGACACACTGTAAAGTTAAATAAAAGTATAATTTATCATATTAAATAGAAAAAGATAAAATATGACAAATATCTAAATAATCTGAGAACATTAATGATTAAAAATAATTAGTATAAATAACAGGAAAAATGTTCAATCTGATCGTATTTACCATAAATTCTATAGCAAACATTTTGCTTAAAGGTAAAACTAGTAAGCGCTTTCTGCTTTGAAATTAGGATCCAGTAAAGGTCACACCTTACTCTTCAACATCTTAGTGGAAGTTCTAGTTAATTCAAGAAGTCCATGAAAAGAAGTAAAAACTACAAAAATTAAGTGGGAAGAAACAAAATTATAACTATTCACAGATCATATTAAACTTTAGGTAGAAAAATCCAAGAACCTAATAACAAATTATGAAAACTGATTTTATGAGTTTAGCAAAGTTACTGTATTTCAACTCAATTATTTTTATTTTGTATACCATGAAAGACAAATAAGGAAGGAAATAGTTAAAATGGTGTATTTACTATAATACCAAAATGTCACATGTCTAGGAATAAGTCTATCAGAAGATGTGCAAATAAATGGGTTGGTATCAAACTGAAAAGCTTCTTCATAACAAAGGAAACAATCAAGAATGGGAGAGAATCTTTACCACCTGCATCTCAAATAGAGCATTAATCTCCAGGATATACAGAGAACTCAAAAAAACTTAATACCAAAAACCCCAAATAACCCAATCAATAAATGGGCAAAGAAACTGAAGAAGCACTTCACAGAAGAAGAATCAGAAATATATGAAAAAATGTTCAACATGTCTAGCAATTAGAGAAATACAAATTAAAACTACACTGAGATTCCATCTCACTCCAGTCAGAATGGCAATTATCAAGAATACTAGTAAAAATAAATGTTGGTGATGATGTGGGGAAAAAGGTTCACTCATACATTGCTGGTGGGGCTGCAAATTGGTACAACCACTATGGAAAGCAGTATGGAGATTTCCCAGAAAACGTGGAATGGAACCACCATTTGATCCAGTTATCCTACTCCTCTCCCTATACCCAAAGAACTTAAAATCAGCATACTGTAGTGATGTGGTCACATCAATGTTTATAGCAGCTCAATCCACAAAAGCCAAGCTATGGAACCAACCTATGTGCTCCTCAACAGATGAATAGAAAAATAAAATGTGGTATGTGTACACAATATAATACTACTCAACCATAAAGAAGAATAAAATTATGGCATCTGCCAGTAAATTGATGGAACTGGAGTTCTCATTGCTGAATGAAATAAGCTAGTCCCCCAAAACCAAAGGCTGAATGTTCTCTCTGATAGAAGGATGCTAGCCCACAACAAGGGAGGGTAGGGAGGGGAAAAATAGAAATTCATTGAATTGGACAGGGGGCAGTGGGGATAAGGATGGGGGATGGGAATAGGAAGGACAGAAGAATTAATCAGACATAACTATCCTATCCTTGTATTTTAATACATGACCAGGGTAACTCCACATCATGTACAACCACAAGAATAGGATCCTAATTAGAATAAGTTATACTCCATTTATGTATAATATGCCAACATACATTCAACTGTCATATACATCTAAAATGAACAAATTAAAGAAAAAGATATGCAAAGCCTCTATACATTATTGAAGGAAATCTTAAAAATTCTAAATAAATGGAAAGGTCTACTCTATTCAATATTTCATTTTTCCCCAAAGTAATTTCAACTCAGTGAAAATTTAAGCATTTTTATTGTGCTTACATATATGTGTGTATAAACTGATAGGATAATTCTAAACTTTATGGACAAGGAAATAAAAAAAAAAGAAAAAGAAAAAGAAAAAGAGCCAGGGAGGTTCTGAAGATGAATAACTAGGTAACAGGACTTACCTTTTGAGATTTCAGAATTCTGTATCAAAGCTTGAGTAATTCAGTTAGTGGATTGTGAAAATACTATCCTCTGAATTGAGCTTGTGATGTTTAATTACCTGTTTTTGTTTTGTTAAAAACATCCTTCCAAATATTGAAGTCTAACTCTTCTCCATCTTGATTACATTACACTGTTGAGGCCAGTGTGTATGAACACAGAAAGGCAACCCTGTTGTGAAATCCTGCTTTTGCTTCACATTTTCGCAAACAGAGAGTTTGGCGAAGAGATTATCAATAGTTTCTGGCACTTTAAAAACATCTTGGACAACGTTAGAGGTGCTGAAAAACCAGCAAAGGGCAAAGGTTTTCTCACACTTTGAAAATTCTGATTTAAAAATTACATGATTTGAAAAGTATGGATTGGTAAACTCCATTATCAATTTGGGACAAAATACTCTAACAGATTAATTAAAATATACCTGTGAGGCTTTTGAAAATGTAAAAGTGCTTCCTGTGAGTTATTATTAATTCATTTAGAACAAGGCCTTTCCAATTCCCCAGAGTCCTTAGTTTATCCAACTTCAAGGCTGATCCATCAGTAAAATGTTACAGAGATAACAGTCTGTTATGCTAAGTTGTAGAGGTATTATCTTTGTGGACAAAAGAGAGAAATGTGATCAGGACAGTTCATATTTAGGAGACTTAATAAATCTTTGAATGACATCTTGTACATAAAAATTAATATTTTTGACTATCAGGAAGTTGCTGGTTATGTGCAGCAGGTGTTTGAGAATATTGTTGGTGTCCTTAGGAAACATGGATTTAAAGTGGTCTTTGGAGGTTTAGCTACTACATTGGATGACAGAATGGAGATTTAGAATCATGTTGAAATAAAGGATCAGGTTTAACAAGATGGAATCTAATAGGGATTAATATAAATTGCCTCAAAGAGTCTGAAAATCAGCTACACAAATACAGAGTGGACAAGATGTGCCTTAACCTTAATTTATAAGAAAAAGACTAGGAGTATTTGTCAGTCACAAGGTTGGGACAAGTTAATGATGTAACATGTCTGCTGAAAACCTAATTCAGCCTTAGGAAATTAGCTCATATGTGTTTGGTTAACGTGACATTGATGTTGTGACAGCATGGGAGTGTCATGGCTTCCTATGTATTTGTTTCAAGGCACAGGTTGTCAGAAGAGGGACCAGGTACAGCCTTCTGCGGGAGGGCAATGTCCTTCAATTTGGTATTTAACAGCAAGAACCCTTTGGTTCTATTTTAAGACAGTTTATCATGAGCACATCCATTGCAGACTTAAGACAGGCCGCAATTCTTCCTCTGTCCACCTCAACAGCAGCTCACTGAATCAAACTCCAATTCTATGCATTTTCTTGCAACGAATAATCTGTCTGTTCTAGTCTATTATTTTTGGATATTTTTAATACATTTTGAGGCAGCTTGTAGCCAAGCAGAGCTGCCTGCCTGTCTATCCAGTCATCTCTAGAGTTTCTAGTTATTCTTTTGTTAGTTCTTTGGTTACAAAATTTTGGGGATTTTAATGATATACCTTTACTATTATTTTGCTTATAAGTTCAGTTATTTTGGTGTTAGAGTCAAATTCTGTGCTTAGATTAGTGATCTGTCCACACAAACTAATTTGTCATGCACAATTGAGTTTTGGAGTCATAAACATAATTATAAGCATCTCACAACTTCTAGGATTTTTGCACACATAAAAACAAATGTCTTATTTCAATTACCATTCCAAATACCTTGTCCCTATTTATACAAAATTTGAGATATTCACTTGCTCTTAAATGTGAGATATTCACTTGCACTTTTTTTTGTTTGTTTTTTTGCCTTTCTTCTCTCAATAGACTTTATACAGCTAATAACTTCAGGGTAAAGAACTATTTCAATCCAAGTCTATCTAGGAAGCTTGGCCTAAGATAACGTCATTTATGGTTAAGGAAGATCATTGTTGTGCTAAGTAATTTTTTGTGGTTGGCAGCCTTAAAAGTTGGGATTTCTGGCTGTGTTTTGGATACCATGTCATAAATATGGATGGATGAATTGCAGTACAAACATTTAGAAAACTCCAGTATGCTTTGTCCAAATAAAAGAATAACCATCCAAGTTGTGAAGAGATATAGTATTTTGAATTTCATAGGGTATTTTTTTGTCTTTTTTTTCCTGAACTTATAATTTTCATGGTGCTGTGGTAACCTTCCAGAATCAACAAATTTGTGTTTTTTGGTAGAATAATTGAGTTGGGATTTTTTTCCTCTGACGTGAAGTCAGAGTATTCGAGTTACAAACCTGTGGGTTAGATCTGTGTAGTAGGTACCACTGCTTCCTCCCTTGAGTTACCCTTGGCATCATGTAGATACAAAAGGATTTCTGGATGTATTTTTTTTTTGATAAACAATTGATTTCCTATTATTCAGGAACTGATTATACAACTTGGTCTCCATTTTTTGTTCTCTTAGGTTTTATTACCAACTCTGTGATATCTTTCTGCAGAAGATCCTTCCACTTAAGAGGGGTCAAGAAATTTCTCATTTAGATGTGGTCATTTCACTCAACATCAGCTTTAGGAAGTTAATGCAATGTGAAAACATATACAGTTGGATACAGAAGCAATTTAATAGAGAGTTGAACATGAGCAAAAGATATCAGCAAAAAATGTCCATCCGTCTGTGACACTTCCAATGGAAACTGATAAAAGCTAATACTTGATGAGCACTTACTATGAGATTCACAAATATTATCGCTAATTCTCACAGTAGTGTCATAGGTAGATTTTCTCACCTTTCTATTGGAGAAATTAAGGCTCACAGAGATATTGTAATTTATTAGAAGTTACATGTTGGTCAAGTAGAAGAGCTAGGATTTGAACCTAGGTCTTTCTGACACTGATGTCCTTGTTTCAGATTGTCTCTTGATGTTGGACTTATCTTGCTTTGTATTTTAAGAAATAGTAGTGACAATATTTTTGGTTCGATGAAGAGTACTTGCATTGGTTTAGGTGGTAATGTGATGTTGTCACAGTCTTTATTGGAAATTAAAGATATCTGTGATAATAGGATATATGCAGAGTTAGAGTTTACAAGGGCATTGGTTGTATTGTGCTGTGTTTATTTTCAATTTAGCTCCACCAACAGGCTGAAGATCACATTTCCCTATGTCTCCTTCCCTGAATGGTGCTGGGTTAGAATTTGCCATTGTTAGAAATTTCAGTGAGATTTGGAAGTGGAATGACGTGGAAGTCTTGAGTGATGTGGAAGCTATTATCCTGTGAAGGTTCTGATGGTTTACAGACATCTCCAGAAGCTTCCACCTTGTGATTCTATAGCTTTCTTGTACTTTGCAGGACCTTGTTTTCCTGGTCATGGTCAAGAAGATGGTTTCCAGACTTTCCCACAAGGCCCACTTCATGGGTTGTATCAATTTCTTGGTTCCCAGGAATCTACAACTCTCCTCTCTCTACTAAGAGATGCTCCAGATACCCTCATTCACACCTTCCCTGTTGCATTCTCTCATATGTGTGTACCTCCATATCCCATATCCGTTTTCGCCATAATGCTGACGTCCATTTTGTTTTTCTGACCAAACTCAGATTAATATATGTGTAGTTTTTCATACATTTAAATAGATTGTAACCAGGTACCAATATATCACTTTGATTTAGGAATGAGGAGTAATATAGGATAAATAAGAAGGAGAAATTAGAAGCCATTTAAAGTTCAGAAGAATCTAAAGTGGGCAATAGTTCCACTAATTTTAATTATCCCAATATAAAAGCACATATTTGTTGTGTGCATACAGTAATTTCATTTTATTCATAAAACAGTCATTGAATATCAATTATGTAAAGCCCTAAATGAGGTGTACTTGGAAACACAAAAAGAGCTTGCACTTACTGAGTTTACTGTGCGTTAAGAGGTTCAGATCTTTAACTCAGGCCCAGAGAGAATAAGTAAATTACAAAATGATTCAAATATCTGAACTACTATTCCAACTTGTTTGATTTCAAATCTCCTGTGTTCTTTCTATCTACTGTTCTGAGCTACTTCCTGCCCCCAAAGAGTTTTAATTCAATTGAAATGGATTTAGAAAAGACATTCTCTTTGGTGACTTTGAATGGAATCTGTTAAAAGCTACTTAGAGTCAGATTCACTTCTTATAATTTTTTAAACAATTTTTATGTATTTAGACACTGTCACAGCTACAAGCAATTGCCTCATGTAGTTAACCACGTAATTTTCATTTGTTCAGTTTTTCCCCCTATACTGAGTTTTTAAAAATAAATTCTAAATTCAAAAATTATTATACTCATTGAAATTGGTGAAAAACAGAAAAATAGAGGAAGGCAAGGGACTTGATTACTATCTAACAGTACAACATTTGTTACAATATTTCAATGGAAAAAGAAAGATGTTTCTAAGGATATTAGACACAAAATGTGCCTTGAGAACTCATGTACTTCTATAATATCTGTCTACAGGCTGGAGATTTTTGTAAAATGTTGATTTCAAAGTGAATTTGCTTCCAGGTGAATTCATTAAACTTTGAAGATACACATTCACGGAGCATGAAATGAGTGGTGAGAGAAGACTGTTTTTAGCAAGAGTCTATCTTTCACATACTTGACAAATGATATTGGAGTAAGCAGATGGCACTTAGCTTTATTTTTTTAGCATTTTCTGTCCTTGGCATGATGAATTCTAGGCTGCCAAACTTGTGCTTTCAGAAACGTATAGTAATCCTGCTGTAAAGAGCAAGTAATTTAACGTACTAACCTAATGTGCAGAACCACTTCCCTCAAATTGGGTACTTATGCTAAAACTATGAATTGCAAGCAGATTTAATTTACTTGTTCCAATAAATCTGAGCCTATAGTCAGGGTTTGTTTGGGCAGTACTGGAATTCTAAGAAAATGGGGGTTTAAGAGAAGTTGGTCAAACTGTGTATGTTATATTTCTTCTAAGTAGCAGAGACATGGTCCTGACAAGTTGTACTTGAGAGAAGGATCTACTCAGAAACAATTCTTACACTTTTCTTGGCCTGGGGACTGGTGGAAAAATAGCTATGTGGATCTCTCACTTTTGTGCATATTCCACCCTCAAAAAGATCCTTATTTTTCTGAAACAAAACTCGAGTCCCTTTCCATTCCAAAATGAGTGACTGAGCAGAGAAAAAAAGTGCAGGAGATAATCATGAAAGCAATTAGTGGACATAACCACTTTCCAGACTATGTGGTCAGAAAGTGTACCTGCTTGCATGCAAATTTGCCTTTTTAAAAAATACTAAATCAGTGGCCTATTAGGATACAGACCATGATACGTAGCTTCTTTAATGCTCTCTTGTGGGGGGCTGGGGAGATAGCTCAGTTGGTAGAGTGCTTGACTTGTAAGCATAAGGCCCTGGGTTCGATCCCCAGCAGTCCCCACCAAAAAAAAGATCATACCACACAAATGCTCTCTTGTTATAAGAACCTGTTCTGACGGGCATACAAGGAGACAGTGACACCACACAGTGTTTTATGACTTCAGTCCACATATTTTCTCAGAATTTCACTGACTTTCCTCTTTATGGTTGCTCTGCTCTCTGCTCACTTGATATTTGCCACCTCATTTTGGTTAATGACTTTCAAAAACCATTGGTAAACAATAATTCCAATTGGTAAACAGATTGAATGCAGGTCAATGGTTGCACCTGGTTCATCTGACGGTTCTTTCTGATTTAAAGCTAATGACTCCAAGGTCAAGCTAGTTTGTGTTTTGCTTTTGCTAGTCATGGAGCTACATGTATTTTTAAACATCATCTGAGCTGACACAATTTATCAAGATCTGATTCTGTTGTTAGTACATGCATTAGACCTATTTGCAGTACCATTTGGGATTTCACAGCTACAGAAAATACTTAGCACTACAGAAAACTACAAAAGTACATGAAGAAGTATATTTATCAAGGATCAGAGAGGTCTGCAGAACCAGGGATGCTTTCATTTATTTATTCATTTGGACTGTTGATGTAGTAAACAAACAAGAAAATTATTGGTAAGAAGATAAGAAAGGCTATGTGAGGCACAGTTGACTGAGGAACTATTTTAGCTTAGGCAACTGAGGAAGCAGAAGTGATATGTTTGAGGAAGAGAAAAGAAGTCCCCCAGTGGGTGTCCAGTGAGTGAAGGAGGGACTGGTTGACTGAGTCAGAGTGTACAGGTGGGACAGATCACCTAGGGCTTGGTAAACCAGGGCCAGTAGTTTGGATTTTTGTCTGAGTCTGCTGAAAGACATTGGAGGATGTTAAACACGTGATATAATCTTGTATAGGCTTTAACAAGATTACTCTGACTTCTGTGGCAAGTACACATTTTAGAGGCAGCAGCAGGGACACCAAGTGGAAGCTAGTTCAGGTGAGGTGAAATCCAAGGTCTTGCCTTGGATGTTACCAGATGAAGGAATTTGAGGTGCTAATGCATGTTGAAACTCCTTGATTTTGAGACTAAAAATATATAACCACTGCCATAGGGACAGGGCAATCTTATGGAACTGTTATATGTTGTTGTTACCTTAGGACCTGCAAGTTTTAGTTATAATTTGGCTAGATAATATTCAATATGTAAATTTGTCCTTAGGAGGCCTCTATGTTCTCAAATAAAGTAGAAATATGTCACTTATATCTAGTAAGAAAGAGGAGACTGGGCAGAGACCCTCCAGCCAATATGATTGGGTCAGTTAAGGTCATAGGCTCATTCTAAGACCTGTATCAGTTTCCTGGGCAATAACTCATGAACTGGTCAGACTTACTAGGATTTCCCCAGTGAAGAGGACAGGGTGAATGGCTGAATAAAATCAGGGTTCTAAAGGAAAGAAGGAAGGAAGAACTATTGTTGGGTAGGTAATCAATAGTATCTATGAGAATTACTTAACATTCATTTTCATGTTTTAATAAAATTAGCAAATGTTATTTGCATTTTAAGATCTTTCAGGGCAAAAAATCTGGTGTGAATAATTTTTGAAACACTAACAAGTTTTGCCTTCATCGGAAAAAAATGTAATGAGGGGAACTTAGAAACACAGCTATTCAAATTAACTTCAAAGATCTTAAATCACAGGAATGTGGTAATTTAATTTTCTACCCCATGCTAAAGGAAACCTTATGAGACAGGAATAATGTGTATATTGTGAACTCTTGGAATTTGAATAAGTTGTCTTACTTGATTTTCACATTTTGATATGTTTTTCCTTCCCATCCCACCTACTCCTTTAGACTTTTTTTCTTTAGCAAAATAATGTCATGTTAATTGCATGGTAGGCCTCATTTTCTATTTCTCTATAATGACATTAGCAGAGATGCTCTGAGGCAATTGATGTAACAGAGATTCCAAGGAAAATGATGTGTTTCAAAAGAGCATGGTCTGAACTTTATTGATTATGCTTTATGCAAGATATTAGATCAATGTGGTAACTACACAGTGTAGACAAAAGTGTAGACAGCCAAAAAAACTTATGGCTATGATAGGTATTAATTTTGATTTGGCTCAGACTGCAACTTGGAATTAAGTCTCTAGGCAATCTTCTATTCAAATGTCAATGCCTGAATACTAAGTAACTCTAATTCATATCAATTGTATACTTAAGCATGACACTTCTTATTTTGTCCAAAGTACCTTATTTTTAACAAAGTACTATCTTATTTATTTCAATGAAGGCCTTATTTCATCATAAAAATGCTTTCTATAGTTTTTCCTCTAAAAACATTCCTCTGGTATATTCCTACTGTAGCTAAATTCAAAGGTACTGGGATTTATTAAGTTGCTACATTCTTTATTCATTATGTATGTGAAATCTGGGGTGGAAAGGAATACCTCTAACTGTGAAGTAGCTTCCTATTAAGTCTTAAAGGTACTGATATTTGACAGTTGGCAAGGACTGTATTGGAACAGAAAAGGATGCATTTTGACCAGTACAATTTATACTTATTTTTAGAACAGGAATGTAGTCCCAGATATTCTCCTGCATAGAATTTCCTCAATCCACAGAAATAATAATTATACAACTCCAAGTACAGGCAACTCTCCTTTGGACAGTAATTTTGACATTCTTGACTTCTTGCTTCTGTTCTCATTCAATCACATCTAACATAATATTTTTTCTTGTCTTTCCTCCTACTATTCTGCACTAACCTCTTAAACCCTTTGCTGGCTTATTCTTGTTCTCTTAGCCCTTAAATGGAATCATTCCCTAAGGTTCTCTACTGTTTACCTTCCCTAACCTTTCCCCTCAACATTCTGTTTTTTCAAGCTCTCTTCTCATCTTCTGAGTAGCTTAAGGCATTCCTATGGATTCAACTCCTATTTCCATGCATTCGACTTCCAAATCTGCTTCTTTAACACTTCCTTCTTAAAACTAGACCTTAGCTCCTGCTAGCTGGCAAGACAGCAATCTCTGGTTGTTCCACAGATGTCTAATCCTTTGTGATGGCTAATCTTGGTTGTCAACTTGACTAGATTGAGAGATACCTAGAAAATTGGTAAAGTACACTTCTGGGTGTGTCTTTGAGTATGTTTCCAGAGATAATTGGCATGTGGGTCAATGAACTGAGTGGAGAAGACCTGTCCTACATGTGGGTGGTACATTTAATAGACTGGGGCCTGGAAGGAACAAAATGCAGAAGGGGGAAGCTTGCATATATGAACATTCTTGTCACTTGTGGAGTGTGTGTGTTTTGTGGCTGCCATGACTGGAGGACATCAGACTTCAGATTCTTTAGCCTTGAATGTGGACTTGCACCAATGACTCTACAGGGGGCTTCCAAGTCTTTAGTCTCTAGGGCTGCCTCATTTGTCCCTCTTGTTCTGTGGCTTCTAGCTTCTTGGACTGAGCAGCTACTGATTTCCCCCAGTCGCCAACCTGCAGATGGCCATTGTGGGACTATCTAGCCACTGACCATGTAAGCCAATCTAATCAACCTCCATGTGTGTGTGTGTGTGCGCGCGCGCGTGAACATGTGTGTTTGCCCTATTGGCTCTGTTCTTTTGCAGGACTCTGACTGAAACAAATTCCAAATATGACCTCAACTGAACTCTTCTCACAAAATAGCTCCTCCACATATTGCCTTCTGGTACCCACACTCTCCCATTGTATCATTACCCTCTTTCTATCCCTTCCCTATGTCTAATGGACTCCTACACCCCACTGATTCCACCTATGTCTAATGGACTCCTGCACCCCATTATGATTCCACCTATGAAATGACTCTTAATTCTATTTATTTCTTTCCATGACCAATGCTAACTGTGCCCCTCAATGTTAACTGGACCACAGCAGCATCTTTTATCTGAACACCCTGCTCTTTATGTTTCAATCCATTTTCTGCATTCATCTGTTCTAATATATCCTTTTTTTTTTTTCTGTAGAAGCTGGAATTTTAGTTTATTTCTTCATCTTCAGAGCATAAGCACAATTAACCATGCCAAGTACAGAGCAGGTGCTCAATAAATATTTGCTAAATAAATATATAAACTGAGTTTCAGTCTTCTTTTTCAAAATTCACTCATCTTCCCAAATTACTTATTTCTCCCAATGCTTTTATTTATTTTTATTTATTTTTTTATTGTGAACAAATGGGATACATGTTCTTTCTCTGTTTGTACATAGAGTAAAGGCATACCATTTGTGTAATCATACGTTTACATAGGGTGATGTTGGTTGATTCATTCTGTTATTTTTTTCCCCTTCCCCCCCCCCCCCCTTCCCTCTTTTCCCTCTACACAGTCCTTCCTTCCTCCATTCTTGCCCCCCTCCCTAACCCTCACTCTAACCCTAAAACTAACCCCTCCCACACCCCATTATGTATCATCATCCACTTATCAGCGAGATCATTCTTCCTTTGGTTTTTTGAGATTGGCTTATCTCACTTAGCATGATATTCTCCAATTTCGTCCATTTGCTTGCAAATGCCATAATTTTATCATTCTTTATGGCTGAGTAATATTCCATTGTATATATATGCCACAGTTTCTTTATCCATTCATCAACTGAAGGGCATCTAGGTTGGTTCCACAATCTGGCTATTGTGAATTGAGCAGCAATGAACATTGATGTGAATGTATCTCTGTAGTATGCTGATTTTAAGTCCTTTGGGTATAGGCCAAGGAGTGGGATAGCTGGGTCAAATGTAGTTCCATTCCAAGTTTTCTAAGGAATCTCCATACTGCCTTCCAGAGTGGCTGCACTAATTTGCAACCCCACCAGCAATGTATGAGTGTACCTTTTTCCCCACATCCTCGACAACACCTGTTGTTGCTTGTGTTCTTGATAATCGCCATTCTGATTGGGGTAAGATGGAATCTTAGGGTGGTTTTGATTTGCATTTCTTTTATTACTAGAGATGTTGAACATTTTTCCATATGTTTGTTGATTGTTTGTAGGTCTTCTTCTGTGAAGTGTCTGTTCATTTCCTTAGACCATTTGTCGATTGGGTTATTTGTAGTCTTGGTGTTGAGTTTTTTGAGTTCTTTATAGATTCTGGAGATTAGTGCTCTATCTGAAGTATGATTGGCAAAGATTTTCTCCCACTCTGTAGGCTCTTTCTTCACTTTGCTGATAGTTTCCTTTGCTGAGAGAAAGCTTTTTAGTTTGAATCTATCCCAGTTGTTGATTCTTGCTTTTATTTCTTGTGCTATGGGAGTCCTGTTGAGAAAGTCTGGTCCTAAGCCGACATGTTGAAGATCTGGACCTACTTTTTCTTCTATAAGATGCAGGGTCTCTGGTCTGATTCCGAGGTCCTTAATCCATTTTGAGTTTAGTTTTGTGCACGGTGAGAGATATGGGTTTATTTTCATTTTGTTGCATATGGATTTCCAATTTTCCTAGCACCATTTATTGAAGAGGCTATCTTTTCTCCATTGCATATTGTTGGAAACTTTGTCTAGTATGAGGAAATCATATTTATTTGGGTTTGTGTCCGTGTCCTCTATTCTGTACCATTGATCTACCTGTCTATTTTGGTACCAATACCATGCCGTTTTTGTTACTATTGCTTTGTAGTACAGTTGAAGTTCAGGTATTGCAATACCCCTTGCTTCATTTTTCCTGCGAAGGATTGCTTTAGCAATTCTGGGTTTCTTATTCTTCCAGATGAATTTCATGATTGCTTGTTCTACTTCTGTAAGGTACATCATTGGGATTTTAATTGGAATTGCATTGAATCTGTATAGCACTTTTGGTAGTATGGCCATTTTGACAATATTAATTCTGCCTATCCAGGAACATGGGAGATCTTTCCATCTTCTAAGGTGTTCTTTAATTTCTTTCTTTAGTGTTCTGTAGTTCTCATTGTAGAGGTCTTTCACCTCTTTTGTGAGATTGATTCCCAAGTATTTTATTTTTTTCAAGGTTATTGTGAATGGAGTAGTTTTCCTAACTTCTCTTTCTGAAGATTCATCACTTATGTATAAAAATGCATTGGATTTATGAGCATTGATCTTGTAACCTGCTACTTTACTAAATTCACTTATGAGTTCTAAAAGTTTTCTGGTGGAATTTCCAGGTTCCTCTAAATATATAATCATGTCATCAGCAAACAGGGATAGTTTGAGTTCTTCTTTTCCTATTCGTATCCCTTTAATTTCTTTGGTTTGTCTGATTGCTCTGGCTAGAGTCTCAAGGACGATGTTGAATAGAAGCGGTGAAAGAGGGCATCCCTGCCTTGTTCCAGTTTTTAGGGGGAACGCTTTCAGTTTTTCACCATTTAGAATGATATTAGCCATGGGCTTAGCGTAGATTGCCTTTATAATGTTTAGGAATGTTCCCACTACCCCAATTTTTTCTAGTGTTTTGAGCATGAAGGGATGCTGTACTTTATCAAATGCTTTTTCTGCATCTATTGAAATAATCATGTGATTCTTGACTTTAAGTCTGTTGATATGGTGAATTACATTTATTGATTTCCTGATGTTGAACCAACCTTGCATCCCTGGGATGAAACCCACTTGATCATGATGCACTATCTTTTTAATACATTTTTGTATGCGATTTGCTAAAATTTTGTTGAGAATTTTTGCGTCGATGTTCATTAAGGATATTGGTCTGAAATTTTCTTTCCTCGATGTGTCTCTGTCTGGTTTAGGTATCAGGGTGATATTGGCTTCGTAGAATGAGTTTGGGAGGGTTCCCTCCTCTTCTATTTCATGGAATACTTTGAAAAGTATTGGAATGAGCTCTTCTTTAAAGGTTTTGTAGAACTCGGCTGAGAAACCATCAGGTCCTGGACTTTTCTTTGTTGGTAGGCTTTTGATGACTTCTTCTATTTCATTACTTGAAATTGGCCTATTTAAATTGTGTATGTCCTCCTCGTTTAGTTTAGGTAATTCATAGGTCTCTAGAAACTTGTTGATATCTTCGAAATTTTCTATTTTGTTGGAATATAGATTTTCAAAATAGCTTCTAATTATGTTTTGTATTTCAATCGTGTCTGTTGTGATATTTCCTTGTTCATTCTGAATTTTGGTAATTTGGGTTTTCTCTCGTCTTCTCTTTGTTAGTGTGGCTAAAGGTTTATCAATTTTGTTTATTTTTTCGAAGAACCAACTATTTATTTTGTCAATTTTTTGTATTGTTTCTTTCGTTTCAATTTTGTTGATTTCAGCTTTGAGTTTAACTATTTCCTGTCTTCTACTACTTTTGGTGCTAGTCTGTTCTTCTTTTTCTAGGGCTTTGAGCTGTAGTGTTAGGTCGTTTATTTTTTGAGTTTTACTTCTTTTATTAAATGCGCTCCATGAAATAAATCTTCCTCTAAGTACCGCTTTCATAGTGTCCCAGAGATTTTGATACGATGTTTCTTGTTCTCGTTTACCTCTAATAATTTTTTAATTTCCTTCCTAATATCTTCTGTTATCCATTCCTCATATAATAGCATATTGTTTAATCTCCAGGTGTTGGAGTAACTTCTGTTTTTTACTCTTTCATTTATTTCTAGTTTCAATCCATTGTGGTCTGATAAAATACAAGGAAGTGTCTCTATCTTCTTGTATTTGCTAACATTAGCTTTGTGGCATAATATATGGTCTATTTTAGAGAAGGATCCATGTGCTGCTGAGAAGAAAGTGTATTCACTCTTCGTTGGATGGTATATTCTATAAATGTCTGTTAAGTCTAAATTATTGATTGTGTTATTGAGATCTATGGTTTCTTTGTTCAATTTTTGTTTGGAAGATCTGTCCAGTGGTGAGAGAGGCGTGTTAAAATCACCTAGTATTATTGTATTGTGGTCTATTTGGTTTCTGAGATTGAGAAGGATTTGTTTGACATACATGGGTGAGCCACTGTTTGGGGCATAGATATTTATGATTGTTATGTCTTGCTGATTTATGGTTCCCTTAAGCATTATGAAATGTCCTTCTTTATCCCTTCTGATTAACTTTGGCTTGAAGTCCACTTTATCTGAAATGAGGATGGATACCCCAGTTTTTTTGCTGGGTCCATGTGCATGGTAAGTTTTTTCCCATCCTTTCACCTTTAGTCTTTGGGTATCTCTTTCTAAGAGATGAGTCTCTTGCAGGCAACATATTGTTGGATCTTTCTTTCTTATCCAATCTGCCAGTCTATGTCTTTTGATTGATGAATTCAGGCCGTTAATATTCAGGGTTATTATTGAGATATGATTTGTATTCCCGGTCATTTGACTCATTTTATTCATTTATTTGCTTATTTTTGACACGACTTGGTTCCTCTTTATTTGAGAGTTCCTTTAGGATATCTCCTCCCTTTGCTGATTTGCTTCTTTGTTTTTCATATCTTCTTCATGGAATATTTTGCTGAGAATGTTCTGTAATGCTGGCTTTCTTTTTGTATATTCTTTTAGCTTTTGTTCATCATGGAAGGATTTTATTTCGTCGTCAAATCTGAAGGTAAGTTTTGCTGGGTATAAGATTCTTGGTTGGCATCCATTTTCTTTTAGGGCTTGAAAAATGTTATTCCAGGTCCTTCTAGCTTTTAAGGTCTGGATTGAAAAATCTGCTGATATCTGTATTGGTTTTCCCCTGAATGTAATTTGGTTCTTTTCTCTCACAGCCTTTAAGATTCTGTCTTTATTTTGTATGTTAGGTATTTTCATTATAATGTGCCTTGGTGTGGGTCTGTTGTAATCTTGTGTATTTGGAGTCCTATAAGCCTCTTGAACTTGATTTTCCATTTCGTTCTTCAGATTTGGGAAATTTTCTGAAATTATCTCATTGAATAGGTTGTTCATTCCTTTGGTTTGTTTCTCTAAGCCTTCCTCAATCCCAATAATTCTCAAATTTGGCCTTTTCATGATATCCCATAGTTCTTGGAGATTCTGTTCATGATTTCTTACCATCTTCTCTGTTTGTTCAACTTTGTTTTCGAGGTTAAATATTTTGTCTTCAATATCTGAGGTTCTGTCTTCCAGGTGTTCTATCCTATTGGTTGTGCTTTCTATGGAGTTCTTAATTTGGTTTACTGTTTCCTTCATTTCAAGGATTTGTTTGGTTTTTTTTCAATATCTCTAACTCTTTATTGAAATGGTCTTTTGCTTCCTGTATTTGCTCTTTTAACTGTCTATTGGTGCGTTCATTCAATGCCTGCATTTGCTCTTTCATTTCATCGTTTGCTTCCCTTATCATGTTGATTATGTACATTCTGAACTCCCTTTCTGACATTTCTTCTGCCATGCTGTCATTGGATTTTATTGATATAACATCCAGATTTGTTTGAGGCATTTTCTTCCCTTGTTTTCTCATGTCATTCAGGTGTCAGTGGACTGCAGAGATGTTGCAGATTTCCTCTATTGACTTCTAATGTCCCTGAAGATTGCTAGTGTATCCCCTCTTATCCTTCAGTAGCCTGAAGTCTTAGAGGAAGTTGATACTTTGGTGTTCCCCTAGGTAGCTGCCTCTCTAGGGGTGGTGGTCTTCAGGTGGGGTATATTCCCTGCTAGAGGGCAGAGGTGCCTCTACTTGTTGACCAATGGTCATCCAAAGGGGAACTAGACTGTGGGCTGAGGCAATGCCTGTTTGGGCCTGTGTCTCTGGTTTTACCGTCTTTGTGGGAAAACCTCACTCGGCGGGGAAGACCCACCCGGTGGGGAGGTCTCGCTAGTCCGTTCCCCTCCTAAAGGTTCCCCTCAGTCCACAACTACCGCCTGGGCAGGGCAGCCTTCCCAGGCAATGTTTCCAGGGGCCTGGACCTACCTCCTGGGCCTGGGAGCCCTGCCCTTCGCAGACGAGTCTCCTTAGGTAGCCCCTCCTCAGAGAAGCTGCCCGCAGTCCTGGAACCTTCGCTCCACCCCTCAGCTGGCCTCTGTGTAGCTCTTTCAAGAAAAGGTGCTTAGATCCCCGGCTCAGACCGTGCTTTGCACCTAATCGCCTGGCTATGGGACCCCTCCTCTGAGCAATCACTTGGAGCCTCGTACATATGCTCCAAGCCCCAGTGACCCGTCACTCGTCTCTTCCTCCAGGCAGCCACCCGGTGTTCTGTATGGGCACTTGGAGACCAAGCCATTCACTGCACACCTCCACCTCCTCAGGACAGCCCCCTCCCCGTTGTTCAGGCGGTTGCTGAATCCAAATAGCTCGCCGCCCAACTCTTTCTCTGGCAGCCCCCGGAGCCCTGGCAGATTGCTCCAAAAAACCAAAAAACCAAGCGGTGTGCTGCTCGGCCTCCTCTGCAAGGTTCCCCACTTTCCGAGCTCACTGTTCCAGCGGGGGGAAGTGTGTCTTGCCTCCTGGGCAGGGCAGCCTTCCCAGGAAAGTTCCCAGGGGCCCGGACCTCCCTCCTGGGCTTGGGAGCCTCACCCTTTGCAGACGAGTCTCCTTAGGTTAGAGAATCTGCCCGCGGTCCTGGAAACTTCAATCCGCCATTTTTCGCTCCGCTTCGCTGTCCGTTTTTACCGCTCCGGCGGGGGAGGGGCGACCCGCCGAGTCACTCTACTTCACAAAGTTCTCTGTGATCCAGGGCTACTGCCCCATCGGGGACGCCTCCCCTATGGGAGAAACTCACCCGGCGGCTTTGAGTTGGTCCCAAGTCACTATCTCCTCTTTTGAATCTTGAGTCCTGGAGCAATATGAAATGCAGCCGCCCTCTAGTCCGCCATCTTCTGTAATTCCTAATATATCCTTTGATTTCTCCATTATCTAAAGAATAAAGTCTACATTCTGAAATGTCTTTTTCACAGTCTTCCAGGCTTGTTTTTCAATATCATTTCTACGAATGTGTGGGTCACATCAGAACTGCTTGTTTTCAAATATGCCATGTACTTTCATGCTTTTATAGTTTTAGTGTTACCATTTTTCTTTGCTGTGAGCTATTTCTGCTACCTTTGCTCTTCTTAAATCTTACTGCCCCTGTGCCTTTGTACCTGCTGTTTCCTTCACCTGGAATAACGTTTCCTTAGTACTTAGCATGACAGACATCTTTTCCTTAAGTTCCAGATGAAGCATCACATCCTTAGAGAGGCTTTCCTGACCACTGTTCCCAAGGACCCTCCCCAGCCATTATCCCATATTCCAGCTTCACACTTACTTACTTTCAATTACTTACTACTACAAAAAATTCTCCTGTTTGTGTCTATTTCTGTCACCCAGGCTGGGATATAATCTACTTGCAGGAAAGGATTTTTGTCTTATTTGTTATTGCTCTCCAGTGTCTTAACACTGTCACAAAGTGGATGTTCAGTAATGAATGGACAAAGGATGAGGGTTTTGTTCCCAGAGGCTGTATGTTTTGGTTCTTTGATATACTATGTGCATATTGCTGAATCAAATCAGAGGAGAAACCCCTTTATGCCCTCATTCTGCCTTCCAGATGAGATTGATTAATTTTGTGAAAATTGTGCTCTACTTATAAGTCTCATTTTAAAATTTAGTTAAATTATGTGACTTTAAAGGAGGCAGAAAAAAAAGCAGGAAGTATTGCTAATGTGAGTCTGAATACAGAGCCGGATCCCATCCATCCAGTTAGTATCCAGCTCTCCTGGTGCACCACAGTGAGAAGCAGGAAATGTACATTGGGGGGACTTGTCTGGATTCAATGACAGAAGACCTGCGTTCCACACCTTGCCCTGCCACTGATATATACCATCATGGTGACTGGGTCCTTTAACCCTTGTGGACCTCAGACTCATAAGTCAGGAATCAAGCATGAACCAAACCATCTCAAATGTCTCATCTGTCTCAAGAGTTCTGTGCTTTTTGACTCATCAATCTAACTAAATTATCAGTCAAGAAGTATTTTTTGAATACCATTCTTGTGAGAAGATCTACCTCCATAGTTAGAATCAATATAGGGTAAAGCAGACCTGGGTCTGCCCTCAGGGAACTTACACCCTAATTTCAGGGGCAGATATTTAGAAATAATCACACAGCTCTGTTCTCAGGACAAATAAATATTTCTATAGGTCCAAAACACTCCACAAGTTACATGCTATATACTATTTGTTTATTTTTGGCCATAAACTCACTTCTGGTACAGCTATGAGTTCTAACTTAATGATGTTCCCATTAGAAAGTGAATCAGATATTTTATGTCAACAAGGTATTTGCATGCAGAAGTTTTCTTGAGCAATCTGAGCTTCTTAGTAATATATAAACATGGGATGGGTTATTTTAAAGCTATTATCATAATTTTTCAAGTTTTTAACATTTTGACCTTGCTTTGTGGGGCAGGAGTAGGGTGGTGAGGAACTATAGAGGTAAAAGTATAAAACATCATTCAAGTATCTCAGTTCCTGCTGATAAATTAAGAATTGACCATCTGGTTATTAAGCTTCCAGTTTCAAGTAGACTAAACACTGTATTCAGTTACATTCAAGAAACAGTGTCTTCTTTAATGGTCTTCTCCCCATTAAAGAAGACACTGTCCCATTAAAGAAGAAGTTCCATCTTCAAGGAACTTGGCAGAGAAGAAAGGGAGGCCCATCTTTGTCTCTCAACCACTCCCTCTTGATGCTGTCCATACCTGTGCATGTTCTGGGCAATACTCATGTTCACCAAGCCTGAGTGGAAATGGGAGGTAGACTTTTATTTCTGGTCTTTGTTCTCAGCATATGTGCAAATGATTGTGCTATCTATTCACTCCATATGGGAGCTATGCAAGGTATGCTTCTACCACCAAGCCTCACCCTGAAGAATTCTTAGAGACAAAATAATGCCCCTAGCCTTTCTTCCATTTCATATAAATGCCAAGACATAGCAAGGTACAGGGAGCTAGGGTTGGGTGAAATTTGTGGCTCCCCCAATACTACCTTCTCTATCATCTTTTGGTCCTTTCTTTAACTTTTCTCAAAATCTTTTGTACCTTCTGAATTCTCTCCCAAGTTCCTTTGGTGGCAAACAGAAACAAGCTCTGTATTGTATTTCAGAGGCACTCTCTATGGAAGATCTTATTTTCCCAAAGATGGCTGCTCCAATGGCTCTCATCCCCAGTGTTTCCCCTCAGTGTGCCTTTACCATTTGCTACTCATTCTTTTAGATCTAGGTTGGTTTAACTGACCTGCTAGACCAATAGAACGAATGAAAAAGGATGTTCCAGGATGTCTGAGGTTAGTCTGTGAGAGGTCTGTAGCTTCTGCCTGGGTCAGTCCTTTTCAGACTTAACATGTCCCAACCAAGCCCCAAGCTCAAGCCCCATGGAGAGGCTACATGTAAGTACTGTGGTTAAAAGCTCCAGCTGAGCTCCCAACCAACACTCAGCATCATTCTTAGCTATTTAAGTGAGTCATTTTGACCACTGAGTTACGAACCTTCAGAGATCTAGCAGATCCAGCTGCTATCTGATGGATGGTACATTAGAAAAACAAAATAATACCATACAGCTGAACCTAGTCAACTGGTAGAACCATGGAGATAACATTGTTATTTTTAGCAACTAAGTTTTGAGTGAATTGTTACATAAAATATATAATCAGAAAACTCTCAAATCTTATGAAGGAATCTCTTGGGTCAAGCCTTTGAAGGAAGAATGAGAAATTCAGTGTTCCCACTCCCAAAGAGACGTTAAGAACAATAGCCTCCTTTCCTTCTCCACAATCTTCTAAGTGTCTTTTATAAAGGCAAATAGAGCATGGTATTCACAATGAATCACTACCTCTGTTTAAGGGAACCTGAGGCATTCCTTGGAGTGAGGGGTAGGTATAGGAGCCAGGTATGCTTAATACTTTTTCTTCATAATCATCTTGTGCTACCTATATTATAAAGATAACATACAGATAACCATCTTCCCTAAATACATGCTTAATGTTCATTATTTAGATAAAGATATTTTATCAGGAGACAGTCTTCTTTTGAGGCTTAATTGTCCTTTAGAGATTCTCAACTTTAATGTAAATTGGAATCAGCTGGGAATTTGTTTAAAAATTCTCCTTCAGAGAATCTGAATTTCTAGGTCTAGAGTGGATGTCTTAGTTCATGCAAGCTGCTGTATCTTAGACTGGGTGACTTATAAATAACAGAAATTTATTTCTCCAATTCTGAAGACTGGGAGGTGCACTGGCAGATTTGGGGTCTGGTTAGGACCCACTTCCTGGTTCACAGAGGGTGTCTTCTTGCTCTGTCTTCACATGGTGCGAGTGGGGAAAACAAGCTCCCTCAGGCCTTCTTTATAAGGAGTACTTATGGTTTGGATATGAAGTGTTCCCCCAAAGCTCCCGGGTTACTACAGGAATATTCAGAGGCAAAATAATCGGATTATGAGAGCTGTAGCCTAATCACACTATCCTAGTTCGAATGGACTGACTGGATGGTAATTGTAGGCCGGTGGGTCATGGCTAGAGGAGGAGAGTCACTGGGGGCATGCCCTGGAAGGGTCCATCTTCTCTGCAGTCCCTCCCCCCTCTTCTTTCTGTTTCCTGTCCAGCCAGGAATGGAGCTGTGCTTCTCCACCACACCCTCTGTCATGATGTTCTGTCTCAGCTTCGCTCCAGAGCAATGGCCTTGGCTGATGGTGGACTAAACCTCTGGAATCCTGAGCCAAAATACACTTGTCCTCCCCTTAGTTGCTCTTTTTTGGGTATTTTGGGTACAGAGATGCACAGTTGATTCAAACCAACACTAATCCCTTTGTGAGGGTGCCCTCCTCCTTATCTAATCACCTCCCAAAGGTCCTACCTTCTAATATCAGGCCATTGGTGATTAGATTTAAACATCAGGGGGGCATAAATAAACATTGGGGAATCATACCATGAAACAATCTTTTTGACTATTTTTCGTTTGACATTTGTGTCAATTTTTTTGTGAATCTTTAAACAATTTTAGCTGTCTCTGAAACTTGAGTTCTTCTTATCTTGTGATATACAGCCTCTAGTTGAACACAATCTTGGACAAAAATTGTGAGATAAATGAAAGAATTAAATATATTAAATAGAAGACCTTCATTAGCAGTATGAGACTGGTGGAGATAGACTGAATTTTTGGAATAGTAAGAGAAGTATTATCTAAGAGCCTCTTTCAATAATGTCCTGGTGTAGATTTGGGTGTATATAGTCAGTTAAATGGCAGTGCAAAATTGTCTGTTGTAAAAGGGGTCTAGTGGATAAGTGTGCCCTGTGTCTCCTATAATCACAAAGGACAAGCAGGTAGGTTGCCTGCTGGTCTCAAAAAGCCACTTCTCAGACATCTGGTTTGAGAAGGAGATTCATAGCATCCTTGCCGAGGACACTTTCACCTTGAGGGTATGCACATTGGGGTTCTATTCTTATAACTCCTAAGGGAGCCTTCAACTGTAGTCTTGAAGCCAAGACTCCTGTGCCCAGAACACTGACATCAACTTGGAGAGACTTTGAACTCAAATGCCAATCTCTTACCACATTAGTAAAAATATGGAGCGAGGCAGTATTTGTACTTTTTGTGTGTGTGTATGTTTGTACCTTTCTGAGGAACCCTAAATTAGATTTCCTGCATTTTACAAACTCCCTGGTCACCATAACCACCAGAACAAATTAGTAATCCACTATGAAATAATTATTGAAATTGGAGAACTGATCCAACTAAGTATTTCTAGGATTTAACTTTCACAAGAATACCTGAGATTCTATGAGTTGTTTAGACTATTGGAAAGTAATCAGAAACTAATGCAACCTTTGGTGAGCTCCTCAATTGTTGACTCATCTAATCCAGAATAATGAAGAAACATAAGCAGGGAGAAAAAGCTATGGATTTCTGTGGCTAAAGCTTGAGGTGGGCTAAAGGTTTATCAGATGAATTTCTGTTAATTCTTGGGTCTACATTTCTCAGATTTCTTTGCAGTGGGAAATAGGTGGAGGTGGTAGGGAATAAATTAACATCAATAGAATTTGGGGGTAAGTACTACATATATCTTCAAGTCAAGGCCCACAGAATCTTCTCACATGTATTTTATTTTTTCCTTTTTCAAATGTCAGTGAGAAGAACACAATGTGTCAAATATGCTACAACAGCTTTTCAAAGAACTGATTACATCAATAATATGGCTCAGTCACTGTTAAACAATTCTTCATGCTCTTACCTGGTAACTGGCTTTAATGCAGAGGAGAAGGAAGTCTTAGAACATGGTGCTACCACCAGATGGCAGGAGACTAAGTCCTGCATGGAGCAGAGGCCCTGCGGAACTCATCTGACTGATGTGAGCTAGTGTCTTAGTCTATTCAGGCTACTATAAGAAAAATCATAAACTGGGTGGCTTCTAAGTAACAGTTATTTATTTCTCATAGTTCCGGAGGAAGGGAATTCCAAGACCAAGGCAGCAGCAGATTTGGTGTCAGGTAAGGCTGTATTTGCTCCTTTATGGATGACAGTCTTTTCACTGTGTCCTCACATGGCAGAAGGAGTGAAGGCTCGGCCTCCATGACCTAATTACTTCTTGAGGTCCTCATTTCCTAACACCATTACCTTAAGGGTGAAGATTTTTACGTATTTTTTAGGGGTTCACAAACATTCAGACCACAGCACAGATTAAATGCAATGAAAGTGGCTTTTGATATCTTCAGTGTTATGAAACAGGTAGAGAGTGAGAACACACATACCTGTTTAAATGGGAAGCAGCTCTCCAAACCAGTGTAATCATCTTGCAAGGGCCCAACCTCCTAATACTATAAACTTTGGGGGTTAAAATTTCAACATATAAAAATTGGGTGGACACAAGCATTTGTCTATTGCAATAAGTGATAAATTCCTATTGTGCATATTAACTAAGATTTTGAGGGTAATCTCAGCATTTAATGGATCCTAATACAGTTCCTGAAGATGGACTATTTGTTAGGAGATCTCACTCTTTCAACATATATTTATTTTGAGCCTCCAAGGGAGAGCTTGAGTCTTTTGTGTATCTACTTCTGGAATTCAGAACCATCTCCACATTTGGCTAATGTAGCAGATAGAGCAGAGGTCTATTTGCAGTAGATGTTTTTCTGTTTTATGAAAGAGAATTTATTCTCAGGGTTGAGATGCAGGAAGATAAGCTTGGAATAACAAGGCAGTGGTATCTTCCTTCCTTCCTTCCTTCCTTCCTTCCTTCCTTCCTTCCTTCCTTCCTTCCTTCCTTCCTTCCTTCCTTCCTTCTCTCTCCCTCCCTCCCTTCTCTCTCTCTCTTCCTTCCTTCCTTCCTTCCTTCCTCCCTCCCTTCTCTCTCTCTTCCTTCCTTCCTTCCTTCCTTCCTTCCTTCCTTCCTTCCTTCCTTCCTTCCTTCCTCCCTCCCTTCTCTCTCTCTCTTCCTTCCTTCCTTCCTTCCTTCCTTCCTCTCTCCCTCCCTCCCTTCTCTCTCTCTCTTCCTTCCTTCCTTCCTTCCTTCCTTCCTCTCTCCCTCCCTCCCTTCTCTCTCTCTCTTCCTTCCTTCCTTCCTTCCTTCCTTCCTTCCTTCCTTCCTTCCTTCCTTCCTTCCTTCCTTTGTACTAGGAATTGAACTGACTTTGAACTTGCAATCCTCCTGCCTCAGCCTCCGGAGCTTCTGGGATTCTAGGTGTGTGCCACCATGCAAACAGCAACAGTGGTATCCTGAGGGAAGTGGTTGCTCAGTTGCTGTGAATATGGCTCATTGTATATGGATTCACTCCTGGCCCAGTTCCAGCTGCCTCTATCTTAGGAGGGAATGGAAGGAAAGAAAGAAAGGAAGGGTGGGTGTAGTAATAAAAAGTGAAGAAATTGTGTAATCTCAGCCTCTGCTTTGTGTCTAAAAACCACTATATTTTACTAGGTGAAGTGTCTCAGTTCCTGTCCATCAAGGTTTGTTGGATACTCAGATTTGGTTTTGATAAGTGCCCATCCTACCTAGGGTCTTTATAGCATCAAGGAGTTTTCCCAATCCAGAAGGTTGGGGTGAAGATCCTCTGGCCTTCAGCCCGTCATCACCCCTTCTGAAGTGTGCATTGTTCAGGTCTTTCTGTTCCACTAGAAAGAGGATGGCTCACTTCTCTGGGTAAGAAGACTTCTAAGTGGCTTGGCATCAAGTCTTTCCAGAGCCCTTTCTCAGAGTTCCCATGGCCCTTGGAAATGGGTGGAGGAGGGCACAGTTCCAATTCCTGGAGAAGTCTGTCATAAATGGCTTCTTCTAACACAGAAAACCCAGCCTAGGACTTGGGGCACTACTCCTGTTCAGTTCAAAACATCGTCTCCTTTTGTTCTTCCTGAAACATCACCTCCATTATTCTTCCTGAATTATTCTACCTGTATGAATCTGAAGTATAGAAGCCATGAGCTCTCCCCTGGAGTTTGGTTAAAGGAGAGGATGGACTTTAAAAATACAAACGTTGGTATCTATTATCTGGGGGGAAAGTGGGGGAAAGAGGAGGGTTTTATCCCTTTTAAAGTCTGAAGCATTAAAACAAAACAAAACAAAACAAAACAAAAAAAACAAGAACAAATGAGATTCTAGTCAGTTTTTCTTAATAGTATATTCCTTTGCAACTTTTCACTAAAATTGTTACTATTTGGAGGTGGAGTATATTATTCCTTTACTATCCCTTTTCAGAATATATATATATATATATATATATATATAAAATGGAGATCCGTTCTCCTCACTTTTCTCAGAACACCAGATACTCTGGGCATTGAGATTGTTCTTGATAGCAGCACGGTCTCTAGCAGAGCTGACAGATAACAGGCTGAAGGTGGCAGGCCATTAGAAAGGGACATATCAGAACAGAAGGCCGGGTACAAGAGAATAGTATATAACTTAAACCTGGGGCAGGTGTAGAAGAAACTTCTGATGGATGCCAGGTTCAAGATGACTGGATTTGTTTTTGAGCCCAGATTGGATTCAAAGAAGAGTAATGGAGGTGACATTTCAGGAAGAACTGAAGAGAAGTAGTGACTGAGTTTTCTGTGTTAGAAGAAGCCATTAGTGACAGGTTCCTCCAGGAAGGGAACTAGGGCTCCCAGATGTACCAGGTGGCAGTGGTGGGGAAGGGCATTCTCCCTTCAGTTAGTTTGCCAAACAAAAAAAGAAAACAAAACAAAAAAATGGATTTCAGAGATTCATGAATAACTTTTGGAGTGGAAAGGTTTCCCATGACTTGTGACCTTGATCTCAAGGTAGCTCTACTCCAGTTGTCCCCAGGGTGTCTGTCCATTGTCAATTGGATTCTTCCCCCAACTCATTCAATCGCTGTAGAAACAACTCCTTTGCTGGATGCCTGGAAACTCTGGAGTAGTAGTGTGAGTCCTGTGCCCTCACAACCACACTCCAGGCATTTTTGGACTTTTAGGTGGGGGCCCCTTCTTCTCAGCCACATCTGTCCCCTTTGGGTCTCCATTATGTCTCCATCTTTTTCCAAGACACTCAAAAGTTGGGAAAGAAGGGTTTTCTGCTGATTTTCACCATCGATGTTTTAGTTCCTGTTGCATGTTTTATGGTATTCATAGAAAGACAGGTTATATCTCCCCTCCCCATTCCCTGGTTTATGCTTCTCTATTTGCTCATTCATTTAAATGTTGTTATTTATCATGTACCAGAGATTCCTCTTGCTTTGGCATCAAGTGAATTTTCCCTAGGCCTCTGTTTGCTCATAGGATCTTGTCTCTAGGGACACAGTTCCCTTGCTTTTCCCGGGCCGCGCCCCTTCTCAGATCTCTGCTGGTTTCCTAATACTTTGTCTTGGTTTAGTCTGGCTTTGCTCCTGGCATACCTTTGTGGTGGATTGTTGGCTCCCTGCTGGGCAAGTTTTGACAGATTTGTAGCAACTAGAATTCTGAGCCTAAAGAAATAATGGGAAAACCAGCTTAATCAGGGTTCTTCATCTGAATCACAGCATACAAAGCATGATTTAAACAACCGTGTTCTCAATTCTCCTAACAATGGAGTGTTGAAAACAAGGCATTTGAAGTCATGTCTACTAGTCATATAGATCATACTCAGATAGATTAATACAACATTAATATTTATAAGACTATTTGGTTATAAAATTTTCACCTTCCTTATGTCTGATCTCTTCCATTAAGACTTTCCTGACTTCTTTAGAACTTTACATCATTTTCATCTTTACTAGACATTTTGTCATTTAGTCAGTGCTATTTTCTGTTGTTATCAGGTTTCATGGGTACTTTGTTTCCTTAATTGAAAAAGTATTAATTCCTTGAGGGCAAGGTCATTGCTGGCACCAGAACTGGAACTGTTGAATTAAAATGTGCTAAACTGAATCGATCCACATTCCTCTCTACTTTCTTGACGCAAGCCTTGGTTCTGGCAAAAGGATTGACCATTTGGCAATATGTTGTCAAGATAGTTCAGTACACCCACAAATATTTAGTTTTCTCTATCTTGCTTTTGGCCAAACTAGAGAGTTCTTCCCCATCCCAATCCATCAGTCACGAAAATCCTGCCTCTTATTCATAAGGGTTTCTTAGATTGGTTCCTTTTCTCCAATGCCATCATTTCTTCAGGTGAGGCTCATTTTCTTTTTTTAGACCACAATGGTATCTCCTTCATGTTTCTCTATATTTATCAGTAATTGTTAGATAAAGCATGTAGTTTTTAAAGAATAAATCCATTTCCTTCCACTCCCCTCTCAGTGCATCTGGGCTGTTTTATAACTGGCTCTGAGACATGGAGTGTGGTGGTGATGTGTTACCCACATTGTGAGCTCAGACCTCTTGCTGCTGCTGGAACCATGAAGTGAAGGAGCCCAAGTTGGCTTGCTGGTGAATGCCAGACCTCATGGAAGAAAACCACTTCTGTAGCAGATAGCCTCCTCCCATCACGTGAACGAGTCCATCCTAGGTCATCTAGCTGTCAGCCTACTTGCCAGGTGACCTCAGATCCATGGGAGAACTGAACAGAAGCAGCTGAGTTGGCCTGACCCAAAGACCTGCCCTCAGGTTCATGAACTAAATAGAAGTTTGTTTAAACCTCCAGATTTTGGGATAGTTAGTTATGCAGCACAGGTTTACTGATAAACTACTAAAATTAAACAACAACAACAACAACAACATTTTTCTCTTTTTTGCTTAAAACCTTAAATTGCCTTCTAACACCTACCATAAACAAAGCCCACAAGATCTGATCCCTTGCCCCCTCTCTCACCTCCCCCTCA